>NC_135258.1:4242582-4867582 GCF_964204865.1 Styela clava | reverse complement strand
TTAACTTTTGCCTGTTACATCAATGGTTGACAAAAAATGGTTGAAGCTTCTTTTTAACCGTGCACTATTTGTTCATTCAAGTAAGTTTCGCCAGTTGACTTTTTCTTGCTGTTGCATTTGAACTGATATTCATATAGTTTATGTTGCCGGTCTGCGAGGTCATTTTATTTGATGACACTGGTAACGTTGAGGTAAAACGGTTAGGAATGAAACTGAACAATATCAAGTGTGATATATTGTCGTATCACAAGATCATAAACCAGGGGTCGGCAAGCTTTTGTCGCTCGCGGACCAAAGTTAAGGTGTGCAAGTCATTGGCGGGTGGCAAATATTTTTAGAAAGTGGATGGCCGATGAATCACATTTTTTCACACAGATCATAAGTTAAAATTTAAGCACCGCGTGAAGACTGTGTCAACTCATGAACTCAACTTGGCCTTACTCGTAGAAAAAAATTTACAAAAAACATGTAACACTTTTTGTTGCATCACGCTTATCTAAATGGGACACTGTTGTACATTGTTCGAATGTACATGTACTTCAAAACATCATAGTGAATATTTTTTCGCATGGTTTGGATAGAGTTTTTTATGGAGAAGATACTTTTTATATTAAAAATCAGAAGTGATACACCTCGCGAATGGAATATAGATTTATTTCCTTATTGTATTGCATCTCAGAAAATTCCATTTGAATATTTCCCGCGTCACCCTTTGCACTTAGCATTAACTTATCTGCGTTTTGTTGCCATTTTTCCAATTATAATTAAATTATAGGCCCTCAAACGAGTAATTGTGAATTATATACTTGATTGGTTATAATACTTGATATTACTTTTATATTTATATAATATTATTATATTCATTATTATTAATATTTATAATTTAGTCTACATGTGTCTCACAATAAATTCTGTTACGTGAAGAATATAATCGTCAACACAACTGTTTTGTTACTACAATTCAGTGAAGCGTCGCGGGCCGGTTTGTTATTACTCCACGGGTCGTAGGTTTCCGACCCATGTCATAAACAATTTAAGACTGTAAAATACACGAAAACAGAATTATATCCAGAGGAATGAGCCAAGTGAGGAATTTATCAATAAAGATGCGGTTCAAAAGGGCATATCGGCGTTGTTTGCTGAGAAAACATAGAGTTCGTATTTGAATCATACGAATGTTTGATCATCATAAAACTCAGCTATGTCCGTTTATTATTTATAGGTTGTGACGTAATAGAGCTTAGTACAATACAATGTGCCAAAACCAGTAGTGAGAGACGTACTTTTACGCGAAATGTGTGTTATAATTTTGTGAAAAATAAAAAATTGTTCTTATACGGAAAATTCAAGAAATGATGTTTAAATCTAGTTTCTGTTTGAACTGTTGAGACTTAATTTTTTGTTGTGTTGTCTCTGTGTATAACTTTATTGTTCTAGGAGAGGAAAACTTTACTTTGAATATTTGTGACTACTATAGTATTCTCTACTCATTTAGTAATATTACAATACATATTTCTGCAACAACTAAATGATTTATATTTTTACTATATTTAACTGTACAAAAGCGAGGATGAGACTTGCGCATAACACTAAGCAAGGATCGATTGAAGACTGAATAAATATAGCAGTTTATAGTGGGGGGTTCCGGAATAGAGAAAAAGAGGAATTTAACGAAAAAGGTTTGGAACTGCTGTTTCAGAAACTACTAAATATACAATATTATGAATGAATTCAGTAGCAGAGATGCTGCCATAAAATATTCCAAGCAATCATCGTTGGATTCCGCGATAACTACAAAAATTTTAAACGAGTTAGGAAAATGCTACGGCGAAATATCTGATGAGGGTGTGAAGTTTCAATTTATGGTCGACGCTGGATGCGGCAGTGGAAGATCGACAAGAGCCTTTTCGCCTAATTTCAATTCAATCATAGGATTCGACATCAGTTCCGAGCAAGTAAAACTAGCTCAAGAGATGGAATTGGAAGAAAACGTGTCTTACGCCGTTGGTAACTCTGATGCTTTTCCCTGTGGAGACGGAAGCGTCGATTTGGTTACAAGTTGTTTTTCGTTGCATTTCATGGATGTAACAAATTTTGTAGGTGAATGCGAACGGGTGCTAAAGCCCAAAGGCATGGTTGCTGCGTATGGGTTTGAAATATCAAATATTGAAATGGAAGACGGCGCTAAAGATGCAAAATCAGGATATGGAGTTTTCAAAGAATTGTACTTCAAGCCTCTTACTGATTACGTCAAAAAATTAAATCACCCACAACAACACGTTAGTGATCGCTATCAAGCTATATATGATGGAATCGACACAAAATTGCAGAAATGGCGAGATGACGAAGTGAAATTTAAGATTCGCACTAGCTTTAAAAAGTTCAAGGAAGATGAAATGACCGTGCCAATATTTCAGAAATTTTCTGACAGTTTTTCGGTGAATGCCTACGATAGATTATTTCAAAAGTTGAATGAGTGCTGGAAAATTCCCCATACGGCAGATAAAGATGTTGATGTGATAATAACTTATTCATTGTTTTTCATTTTTATGAAAAAATAAATGTAGTCAGATTCTATATTTGCGGTTTCACACATTCTATGTAAAACTAATATTTATCTGAAAAATATTTTGACACAGGGATCTCGTAATAAAAGTATGACACTAATACACTGGTGTAATATATGAATTATAGTGATGCAGTATGTAAATTATAGGGAGTTCCAATACGTTTGTTATTAGATGATATGGAACGCATATAATCAGGGATTCCATACCGTCTTTATTTCTAAGGTTTGTCCTTATTTTTGGCTTATTGTTTGTCCCTATTTTTGGCTTATTTTTAGGCTTGCGTGTCATTATTTTGTCTTTTTTGGACTTTATAAAGGAAGCTTTGTGTTGTTTGTCTTATCGCCAAAGCTTTATTGTGGCATCATAAAAGCAACACAATCTTATTTGGAACACAAAGAGCAAGGCACAGATAGGCATGAAGCATTGATAGTGTGGCGATCCTTAGGTTTTGTCGTGGTGGTGGATATTTTAGCCTAAATTCAAAAATGAGCAAACGTAAGAACGTTTTTTGTAAGTACGGGAACAAATTCAAACTTAAACGATGCTTGAAGAGTGAGTGCTTCGCACACTGTGATGTATGTATTTGTGACATTAACCTGGAGCCCAGCATAGGAAAGCCAGCTATTTCTGCTCACAATGCAGAAATTTTTCCAGTCGTCCTTATTTCGGGTTCCAGATCGATGGAATTCCTACATATAATGCACACTTTGATTATATAATTGTTACTTAAAAACCTGCCTCCTACTCCTCAGCTTAAGCTGTAGATTTTAAATCGATGTCGTAAATTGCAGTGTTAACTACATCACAGGGATTGGCAGCAATTCCACGCTGGAGTGCAGTTAACGTTTTTTACGTGAAAAATCTACAGCGATCCAGTGATATTTATAAAGTCAACACAACTTTTGTCCAAAAGTTTAGCAACATCAAACCTTCAGGTGCAATAGGCCGACTTTAGAATTTTTTATCGCGTGGTTTCGAAACTTCGTCATAATACTAAATTTTGTGAGACTTCCAACCATCTATATACCATTTATTATAGTAAAATATAAATGTTCAGATATTTATTTCTAAGAATTGTTAATCTATCCTACATTTAAAAATATTCAATTACCTTAAAATATTCTTCTCATCAAAACCTCCCGTGTAGCTGTCTGCAACTTTGTTTATAAGACCGTCATAGTGACGTCACAGTGCGTCACCCTTTTAAATAGCCAGCGATCCAAACTCAGAGTCAGACGTCGTTTTGGGCCATCTAATCCAGTGCTCTTCAACCGGGTATACGGTATGCCTTAGTGCAGCGTTTCCCAAACTGTGTTCCGCTAGCATCTTCCGTGTGTTCCATGGGAAAGGGATCAAAATTACGACTTAATTGAAATGCTGAAGAGATTACTCATGTTCGCCAAACTCGATTTAACAAATAATAAACCGCAGCTCGCAAAATTGCAGCAAGTACTTCTACCTCCATTGTTAGGTAACATTATGGGCAAAGACTACGTAATAGAAAGTAAACGACATAGAGAGGTAAAATGAATTTATTGATTAATATGCACAGCATTTAAAATAAAAAGCAATAAAACATTTATAATAAATGCAATATGTAAAATATTCAATCATATTTTAGTTATGTTGAACACAATTCTGGTAGTTTTCGCGGCGCATTCTGAAACTCGCCACAGCGCACTGGTAGCGCACCTTTTGGGACCGCTGCATTACACCGTTTTTCTTTATCAATTTTACCCTTTAATTTTTTGGAGTTCCGCGAGGCAGATAAAAAGCGTAGGTGTTACGTGGCCAAATAAGTTTGGGAAAGCTGCCTTAGTGTATAGCTACCGGACAGCCTAAGTCAGGGATTCTAAACTCTAATATAATATTCTTTTAAAGCCAAAATCACCTGTCAGCAACAATCCAGTTTTTTTTAAATGTGGAATACAGTCATGCAGTACCTCCGAACATTCTGAAAAAACGAAATTAGCGACCAACAAACACAAAACTCTTTAACTAAAAATTACTCAAAAAATAACGTGCAATACGGAGAACGTCGTCTTTACTTGATAAGCTGTAAAAAATGTGGCATGCAGAACACTGGCGAAACAGGGAGGCATCTGAAATATCGTATTTCAGAACACATTAGAAGTATAAAAACAAAAAACAGAGACCTGGTCGTCGGTGCTCACTTTAACCAACCTGGACATTAACTGAAAGACTTTAATATAATTGGAATTGAAAAACTGTTTCAAGACCATATTTACCGAAAAACTAAAGAATCATATTTCATTCACCTACTTGGAACGCATGAACCATTGGGAATGAACATTAAAGAAGTTTAGGGCATTTAGGAACATTTCATACACCATATATTTTCGTAATTTCACAATTTTATTTTAATGTATTTTGTTAGTGCAGTTAATTAAAATACAATCACCAATTTTTTAAATTTAAATATTTGAACTTAGTCTATCCAATTAAAGAGTCCAGCTGCACACTAACACAAATGTATTTCTGTAACGTTTCGTCCGACCGGAGTCAGACTTCCTCATACAAGCGGTTTACAACTATGGCAAGAAATAAATTTGGTAACTGAATTTGAAATATCAAATTAAGTATGACGTAACACCCTTTTTTTAAGTTTATATTATTACTCGACCCTTGATTGGCGTTTTATTTTACTATCATTTTCAAGTGTCCCAAGTTTAATTTTAATTATAATTCAAAACCTTGGATTTATGTGCTTGCGAAATTCATTTATTATTATGAAATATTATTATATTTTAACGCTATTTAAGATCAAAATTCAGCAATAACTTTAAAACTTTTTTATTTTGAAATTGGTCCTCACCAAACTAAGCATTGATTTATGTTTAAATGTTGGTTTACTTCCTCGTGGTTCTTTCTCTAAGTGCCTATAATCTTAATTTTAATTACATTTAGTTACCCATCATTTTCGTAAGTGCAATAATATAATTGTTTTTTTTATTACATCTGAAATGAGTTCCACTGATATTTGTGGTTCTAATTTCCCCATCATTATTCTACGGCTAAATGCAAATTAATTGTTTATGCATTGTTACGTCATACTTGATTTGATATTTCCAAATTCATTTACCAAATTTATTTCTTGCCATTGTTGTAAACTGCTTATCTGAGGAAGTCTGACTCCGGTCGGACGAAACGTTACAGAAATGCATTTGTGTTAGTGCGTAGCTGGACTCTTTAATTGTATAGAATAGTCATGTTTATTCCAGCTACAGTATCCTTGCAGTATACTCATACGGATCCACTAGCATAAAGGCATAGAGAAAAGATAGGAAGTTAGCCTCGCGCAACCCAACTCAAATTTTTGAACTTAGTGTTGTTAATTAATTTTTTAATCCCCACCTGCATGGGTTCGTTAACTCACATTCTTATTATATTGTTTTGTTGCCATGACACCCATTGCATAAATGTGCTTGCAATTGCTGTTCTTGCTTTAGTTGAAATATGTATGTCTGAGGAAGTTTGACCTTGGTCAGACGAAACGTTACAGAAATATATTTGTGTTAGTGTGCAGCAAGACTATTTATTGAATTACTCTAATATAATAAATTATAAAATATTCAAGCGGGGACAACAATGCAAACAACGCACATGGGATGTAAAAGGTAATTTACGCAAAGAACCGACTTGAGTACATTGTTACATCACAAATTATGTAGATAATGCAGGCACGTGTCTGGGTTGTTGATTTCAACCGCCATGCACTTCGTTTAATTTACGTTGAACATTATTCCCGTTGCCGCTAAGGCCGTCGGTCAAATTTATAACTTGCGGCCGTCGGTCAAATTTAGCCTATTAAATCACATGATGATATTGCAGTACAATATGTGCTTAAAATTTAATGTTTATTTAAGCCTTAAATAAACATTGGTATTTGTAAGGTATACAAAGTTCTTGAATAATTGGAAAAGGTATACCACGATAAAGAAGGTTGAAGAACACATGCTTCGGTACACACCTTGTTTTTATGCTACTGGTAAACAAAGGATTTGCCCTATTTTTACGTTACGTCGCAGTCTGGAGATCAAGTCATTGTTGCGTATAAATGATCTATGCCTTTGAAATCTAGCCCTGATAGTGGTGCATGACTCCATCAAAGATAGTTTGGTGATGGGTTGAGAATCTCAACTTGCGATATCATCTATTTTTGTGCTACATCAAATATTGTACGAGTAAATTAAATAAAAAATAATAATATCAAAAAAGGGAAAAAAACAGACAACTAATATTTTCCGAAATTACTTTACAGAATTTCATGCTTTGAGGTGGATAGCCTATAATATTGGACATTATACATCAGAAGTAATGAAGAGTGGCAATGCTATTAGCATTGTTTAATTATTACTAAAAATATAAAACAGATATAACTAATAAGTAATAACCCGACGTTTTTTTGGTTTACTACCAATCCTTCCTTCAAGCAAAACACCTGAGATATAATAATTGTGCGCTTGTATAACTTCGACAGCGAAGTAAGTCTGGGGAGAGAAAAAAGGGAGTAAGCGTAGTAATAAATACGTCGTATCAAGATAATATTGTTCTTGCTAGGCTCTTGATATATACTCTGGGATATGGCCTTTTGTTATTCAAAATTGGGGGCTCCCGAAGTATGCGAACCAAGATGGCGGACATCGGAATGTAATATGTGTACTAGGTTAGGGTTAGGCCATAATTTTAGGTATAAATACTACGGGAGGCTCTTGGCTAGTCTTCTAACCGTTAATAGGACTAAAATAAGGAAAATTGGAAAAAAATTATCGCCTAACCCTAACCTGTTACCCATGTTACGTTCCAATGTCCGCCATCTTGGTTCGCATACTTCGGGAGCACCCAAAATTGTCTGAAACTTCAGTTACTTTTCTCAATGTGCGATTTCAATTCAATGTATCAATTACTGTATGTCGTAAGATAATTAATATCGTATTTTACGGACCATAAGGCGCACTTCAAATTCAGCTCTTTTTTTTTTTATCTCAAAATAAAACGTACGCCTTATAGGCCGGTGCAACTAAGGTGTGTATTAGGTAGTGTCGCATGCTTTATTGTTCATACTCAAAACCAGTACTGGTACTATTATTTCATAAAAACACGCCGTCTTTAACTTTTTATAAACCGTTATATATACCCATCGTGTCTTATGTATATGGATAAAAACCCAATTGGAGCAATCTATTGACAGCGTGCATCATAGTCCGGTTCGCGTGTTAAAATACGGTAATATGTTACTCGTTTACAATTGGTTTGGTGTTGCAAGCTTTGCAATGCTTCTATTCGCCCACTCACACAAGCATTGTTATAACCTTTTCCTGCGCATCGCGATGAAAAATAATTTCCGGAAATGGTCATATTTTGATTATCCATATATAAAATAATGTGATATATGGTGACTCAGGAAGTAGTTAACGTGGGACCTACTGCTTATAAATCTCTACAATAATTTGCGAGTGTGCTATAAAGCGATGGTTTAAATATATTTGCGAAGCAATTTATATTTCAGCTTCATCTAATCTTTGCGCACATTTGGAGCATGTACTCGACATATTATGACAGTGGCGTGTCTAGGATATTATATGGGGGAGGGATTAAGTGCTTTGAAAGAATATAGAACTCTGAACCGCGGTTGATTGATGATATTTGTGAGATATAAAAATCAGTTTTAGCGATTTAGATTGAAACAAACAAAAAAATATGCGCCATTTTTCAAACTAAGCGTTTGCGCTTCGTGTAGTCACACAGTTGTGATATCATTCATTCTCTTGGGGGGAGAATTGCGGTTTTGAGAGATGTAAGGTCAAGAAAAAGTGCGATCTACTCCGTGACTTCAAGTTCTTTTTGAAAGACTTGAACAAAAATTGTTGATTCGAAATCGGGGAACCGAATAAAAATAGATTTCATATTCGCGTGACTTAGTGCTTTGAAAAATAGTGCTTGTTGCTGTATTGTTTTTAACACGATGGTCTGAGATAATTAATTGAGTAGCCAGGCGATTTAAGTGAAATTCGTAGCAACACTGATGGTTCAGGCAAACATTTTTTTCCAAAAAGACATCAAGCCCGCAAATGCAGCCTACTTAACTGAAAACTTGAAATATTGTATACAGTTTGCGTAGTTAGTATATCTTGGTTTTCATAAAAACTAATCTGTACATACGTAGGCGGTTAGAATAAGATAAAATGACCTTCATAAAAGCTTTTCGTATTCTCTGCGTTACTATTGGATTGGTTGCGGAAAAAATACCAGGTAAGCATGAGCCAAATAACAAATACATTCAAACGCCATAGCTAATATAGAAGAAGAACACTCTTCTTATTGTCAAAGTTTTTCATATTAATTATATGTAAATTTTGAACGGGTGGAAATTTATATCACGTTTAATTTATCCTAGATGGTGTTTGTGTTACCAAGATTGTCAATGGGAAAGTTATAAGTATTGGAGATTGCAAGGTAAGTTTACCATTTATAAGAACATAGGATTCAAATAGATGATGAATAACCCGCACTGTTGCGAACAAAATAAAGTATAACGGAAAATGCATACTTTATTTTATGTACATATGTTCTTGTCATATATACAATCAATAATGGAGCTTTTTTCTATTTTGTGCAGAAAAACGATGGATCCGGTGAGTAAAATATCAAAAAAGATGGTAGTTTGCCTGCGCAGCATTTTTTAATAGATAGTTAGATAAGACTTCTAGGACCATGACTTTCAACGCTTTCACTGCTCGGAAGTAATATCTATAATCAGGAAATAATTGTTGTTGTATAGCCAGATGGATCAAGTAACATCGTCTTAAATCAGTGTACGGCATACGTTATGTACTACTGGGCCACACTAATTTCCGCCTATTAGCAATCGCCCCATTAAACTTTAAATTGTGGCGAACTGGCGACTGGTTTTGCATAATGCATGGCAATATTTTATATCTAAGGCCTTTGGGAATGTTCGACCTTCGTCGCCAAATTTTATACAATTTGTCGGACATTTTAATGCGAAATTCTAAAAAAAAAAATTAACTGACAATTATAACTAACCGCAATCACGTTCGGCAAGTAAACGACATACATCTGAAATGTGCATTCTCTCACGCCAATGACTATATAACAAACGCCATACAACAGTCATTGTTGCGACATAAATCCGTGTGCGGATGAAAATAGGACTTGGGATTTTTGTTTCAAAAGTGTTGTCGTTCGAAGGCCATAAAACATTTGGCCAACGGGTTGCAGTTTGCCGACCACAGTCTATATTCACAATTATATTTTGTCTATTTACAGATATTGTCAAACAAATTCAAAAGAGTCTTCAGGAGAAACAAATTGAAAGTAATCAACATATCATATAATTATTTGGTGAAAGCTTTATTTAAATTTTATTTTTTGAATATTATTTATCGTAGGGTCACAAATATCTGACAACTCTTAGAAATATAGTGTGACAGAATATTGAGCTTTTTTACCTATCACAACATTTTCCAGAGAACTGTGACATGACGTACAATTCAAAACGTTTCAAAGTTGTACTATCGGTAAAACGCAACGTCAATTTTATTGATGCTCAATCATTCTGCAAAGGACATAACTACAAAAACGTGGCAAACATATCAAAACGTTCACTAATACGTGACCAGTACACTCGGCTTTTCGGATGGACAGGGATGAGACATCAGGTGAGTTTAGTATCTATTTTGGTCCGTGAATAATTCCTGTAAAAACGAAAAAGCAATATTTGAATATATGTACACGAAATGTATAGAACGAATTAGTATCAAATCATCCAAAGTGCTGCTAGTCTGACCACCAGATCGATAAAATTGCGCCAAGCTGTGGGCGATTTTTTTATGCTGATAACTTTGTAATAAAACTTTAAATTAAAAAAACAATCCCGTTGGAGACCACAGAAATTTTTGAGAAAAACAGGAATAATAGCCTTTTAATCTTTGTCCACTTAAAATTTCAAAACTGTAGATAGCGCCGTTATAGCGCATTGACTGTATATTATTTAAACCGTATTTTGTGTTTTTCAGAACGGCCATCTCATAGCTACATCCGGCGGTAATATACTGTTGCCGACAGAACTTTGGTATCCCGACAAGCCGTATTTGTATTCGGAGTTCACAAACGTTTTTGTCTTAGTCTATGAAGACTCACTTAAAAGCCAAGGTTTATGGAATAACCGACCATCCTACACTGCCCATGGTGCCATCTGTGAGAAATAAAAGCAGAAACGAGAATAATTATCTAATAAACTGAAATTTCCCAATCGAATAATTTATTTTTCGGACGGATATTTCTGTTATTGTATATATCAATCCTTCCAATTATCATTTTCAGATGTATTGACTTCCTGCTCAACACGACAACAAATTTAGATTTTGATATAAGCAATCTCAACATGATTTATAAAAATATATAAACAGAGTGTCCGTAAAGTCCCTTTACAATTTCAATTTTGTTATTAAGTCAGTTCTCGATATATATTAACCGGGTTTGTTGTTTTACAATCAGTAATTGTTTTAAGTAAGTATTTTTATTATCAATAATAATATTAATATATATTAATAACAAGAGAGCTATGCTCAAATATATGGACACGTCACAAGGTGTCGCTATTTTTTATTCTGACACATAAAAACGAATCTCTCGAAGTCCACAGAAATTTTATAAATAAGTAAAAGTAATACCCTTCTGGCAAAAAAATCAATCTTTAACCATTGAAAATTTCAAAGCAATTGGTCCAGTATTCGAAGGGAAAGGCGATTTCATCATGATGAAGGAGAAGAATAACAAGAACAACAACATAATGTTGAAACGATCGTTATGTACACTGACGTATCCAATAATTAATACTATAATAATGATTAATATTGATATATATAATATTTTTAATACATTTGTGAGGACCAAAACAATATATAGTATCGATAAATTTCCCTAGAAATTTTAAGACTTCATGGACACCCTATATAACTCGCACGATTTGAGGTTTATACTCACTCTTAACTGTATCTACCTATTGGCAACGCGCAAGCAATTTATACCTGACTGCTGTCTATGACCGGATATCACTAAGTCGGCTGTGATATTCAGGTGCGACACCCACAATAATCACAGGGGATAATGATGAACTGTGATTTTTCAAGTTTAGCTTATTCGCATGCTACCTAGTCTAAAACGTTTTTTTTTTCATTCTTTTTATAATTCTGCAGACCAGTCTGCTAGACCAGACATGTCGTACTAAAACTAAATGTCAGGTAATTCTGGGTGTGGAGCAACAGTAATGTCTAATTCACGGAGCATTCAAAAACGCGACTGTCATAAAACAAATTTTGTCACGGCTGCCAACTTGGGGTTGAGAATATGTACGGAATAATAAAAATTTGACGACTAAATAGTTGGCGTGTACAATCTTTTAATTTAAGATTTTTTTCTCTTTGTATATATATAATGTTAACGTACTTCAATTGATTATATTTTAAATTTTCTATACTGTAAATTTACATTTTTAATCAAAGAATTAATTTTATTATTGATTGAAATTTTCAAATTCATGACATGCATGCAACTATAAAACATTTATATTAGATTAGCTAAAATGAAAGCCATGCTCAAATATATGGAAACGAAACCCAGTACTCAGGCACCTGCACTCGTGGTATTAGAATTAGAATCTTTTATCGAATACTGGAATAGATAGAATACATAACACCGCTTGCTATAATGGTTGACATTACTAATTCCGGTACACTGTGATTTTTAGCTAAAATATGCCACTTTAAAATATTTCTCCGAAATTGGCAATTAGGCAGTTCAAAAGTTTGTCCATTAGTGAATGAAAAATTCGATTTTTTTCATAAGCTAACAACAAGAAGAAGAATAAAAACAACAACACAATAAAAAAAACGATCATGCAGTCAGTCAATCACATGCCTAAAGTACTCATTGGACAAAGCTAATTTAAAAAATGCATTTCATTGTAAAGAGAGACGCGATAAACCAGTGATGGTTACCGAGTAGCGTAACCTATAAGGGAGTGAGTGAGTCTAACATTGAATCATACTGAGATCCATGAGTTCACTCCTATAACATTTCCGTGCTACAAATAAAAATAAGTCAATATACTGAAAAACCCACACCGCACTGTTATAAGATTAAGCAAGAATCTTGTTTGTCTTTTTGCAAAAGTAAGTAAGAGTCATGTAAGTTCTTTATTCGATATTTTGCCACAACTGTTAAGTTGAAGGTTTAAATTTCACACAGAACGTATCTGCTCTGTTCTTTTTGGTTGAAAAGGTATTGACCTGTGCTTTCCAAATCCGCTGCAATCATGACATACATGTTTGTATAGGTTGAATAATATCGCTGCCCATTGAGTGGATGCGCATCGTACCATTTCAAATCGCTGTTCGATATCATAGTTCCGTTGCGGAAACGTAGAACCTGATTCTGAAAAAAATAATTTGAAAGGAATTAATATTTTCTTAGTAGTAGTACATAGTATAGTATGAAAGTTCGTCGATTAAAGCTTCTGTGCTGCTATATTGGCATCGTAAACATAAGGGGGACTGGATTCAAAACCCTGATCCATTTAGAACAGGGGTGCGCAGCTTTTGAAACAGGAGCGCCGCATGAAAATAACTGGGTGGAACCTCGAGCCGCACTTTTCTTTAACATGGGCTATCTAGTAGTTGCAGGCACACAAATATTGCTTATTGCAAGGCATTGTAGGGTCAGTTAAATTGGATTCGGGTATAAGCTTCGCAACGCAAAAGGATTGGAATTACGCACACGTACCAAATTGAATGTAATGAAATTTCTTTTCGCGACACAAATCATTCAAAATAGACACTTCTCTGCGGACCGCATAAATTTTCCCTGAAAGTCACATTTGGGCCGCAGGTTGCACACCCTTGATCTAGCATCACGCCAACGGTCACCAACGTACACAGAAATGAATTTTCTAGCTGGAAAGAAACAGCAGACGCTCCTTATGTATAAATGGAAGCTGAAGCGAATCATAATAATCTATCAATGCCTCATCATTGCCTATTCTAATTGTTTACAATCACAGATATAATTTTCAAACAAAATGATAGGTGAAATAACGACACTTCGCATATGACTTACAATGGGATCGTATGTCATGCCAAGCCAAAATCCTCTCCTCCCATTCATTTTGTTTTTACGTATGTATCTCATGACTGTGTCCATATGATCTTGGCTGTATATATTTGCCAATTTTCCATTTATTTGTTGGCATTTGGCGACTGCTGATGCTTTTTGAACCTTCTCAGTTGCTATCGGTACGAATATCCTTCCATTATAGCGCACAATATCTGTAATTGGAATAAGATTAAATTGTTGAATCATATAAAAATTGGGCGCTCCAGAAGTATGTGTTTTTGTTCGCCTATTTTACATCAAGTTGTGTAAAGGGACTGAAACCTATGGGCAGAGGGGATATTCACTTGGCTAACACAGACAGTCCCCGAACTCGTAATAGAACTAAAATGAGCAAAATCGGAATAATATTATGGCCTAACCCTAACCTGGTACACATACGGAAATTGTACCAGAAATGTATCTACGGGTGTCATCGGACATTTACACTTCTGGTCAATGATGGCGGTTCATTGTGCTTGTCGTGTGTATTACTCTGGAATAGACGCTCATTATTGCATTGTTAAAAGTAAACTACACCAAAATGTGCTCAAATATTGGCCTTGTTTTAGTTTGAATATGTCTCTTTGTGATTCTATAATGTCTGTTTGGATAGAGACATAAAATGCTACAAATCAACATTAAATGTTAAAACACAGATCCGGTTGAACAAACCTTGTTCAGTAAGTCCATGTGGGAGCGCCAATTGATCTTCTAATTTTGCTATTCGTTCAAGCAATTCATTTATTGTTTCGTTCAACTCTGCTCCTTGTTGTACCAAAGCTGAACACCAATGATAGCGTGTTATAAAATAAATCATAAGACTCATGTATAGCCAAACTGAAATTAGATATGCAAGGGAAATTAGTAATTTGGACAACATTTTTAACAGTATGGAAATAAGTAAAGTTGCTATGTCGCTAAACTAGTTAAGAACCTTTTCTAATTTGAAAAGGCAATTATGAAATTCTTCTCCTTGAACTATTTAATTACCTTTTCGCACCAGTTGTGCCTCTTCAAAACAACTTAAATTGCCCTTAGACGAGATTAGTTTGAAAAAAAAAAAACTTTTAAATAACTTTTTGACAATCAGACTGATAATATAAATTGAAATACATACAACGTTATTATTCATTAAATAACAAGAACACTTCCTGTAACTCTTATACACATTAGTGTCTCACAAATTATGTGTTTTGTTAACTATTCAAGGTTTTACCGGTTTGGTTCAATCACCTACTCAACTGAACAACACCAAGAAGACTGTTGATATTATTTTTGTTTGAAGATAAAAATACCTTTTTATCACGCAGTATAGTTTTGCGATTAATTTGTGGCAATTTATGAATAAAATATCATTGCAGTTTTACCTTCATTGACTTTTTGATTAATCAGGGTTTCCAGTTTATCATAATCAACTTCCCCTTGTGATCCTTTAGGTCCAGATGGGCCTGAATCTCCCTTGGGGCCTTTTTTGCCCGGAATGGTCTGTACTTCACCTCTGAAAATTGGAGCAAATCAATCAAATCGTGTTATATTAGCCATTAAGGATTCTTATTATGAAATATTTGTATCTATTTATTCCTTTGCCCGGGATGCGCAGGATAACTGCGAAATGATCTGATTATCATCGGAAACCTTGCAATGACTATAGGAAAAACATTTACGAATACAAACTTACACTTTACAAAACAAACACTTTTAGGCAAGAACTGCATTTTCTTTTTATGTGTTTTCACAACTTTGTTCAATACTGACCTCGACTAAGAGTGGAATGAACGGGATTTTTCAATTTTGGCATTGTTGATTAGAAGCCCCCAAAACTAGAGTCGCGGGTCAAGCCGCGTCCGAAATCGAATTAATCACTGAGCCAAGTTTAATAAATAGAGTGATTTAATATATATCATGTACAGGCCACAAACATTGTCAATTCTCTCTTTTTAACGAGTATTCCCATGGGAGTCGAAAGTCAATAAGAATAGTCAACCAGTTTGCCGCTACGTATAACGACGAGGAGGGGTTCAGCAATTCTTTATATGACTTGAGTTTTATTGTTCTCAATATCATGTTACCATATCTGATTTCATATTATTTCGAATATATTAAATTTTTTTTTATTCGCAATATTATATCGGAACGATAGTGTCCATAAAGTCTTGAAAGTTTTTGCAAATACAGAGGGAATTTATCGATACCATATATTGTTTGGCCCTCACAGATGTATTGATTAAATGAAGTAAATATAATTAAACAATTACTGATTAAAAAACAACAAACCTGGTTAAGATATATTAAGAACTGACTTTATGAATATGTATGTATGACTTTATGTATATTTAAATTCCTAACATACCTATTTTCATTATATTGATTTTCCGCATCCACATTTTCGAGCTCGAAACAAATCCTCTGTCGTCCAGTCCCACCCGCGACGATGCAAAGTGAGAGAAATAACCCCAATGTTACTATTTGTGATGTCATAGTTATTAAACTAAAACGAGAGAAACCTGTGATAATAGAAATATCTACGTCATAATCGTTGAATTACTTTATAGTGTCCAATCGTAACTGCAAACTTAGTCTGAAGATATATAAACAGTGTGTTGTGAGGTTAGAGTTCACTTTACTTCCACCAATTTTTTTTATAAAACACTTTGCGCCTCTGCACGGGACTCTAAACTAAAGGATCCACTGATATATGTAGATAGATATTATTATTTAAATCGACCGCAATCTTTCCAGTTCGACAAAGCCTACAAAATTTATTAGTCTGGATGAGACGGCGGCATTGCATTCGGAAGCAAGATAATAAAACAACATAGATAGGTCCAACGCTTTAGCTTTCATTCAATATATATAAAAACTACAGTGACTCGAATTTATCTGCTATCGATTTTTTCCTTTTACCCTAAAACACCATCGAAGCTTCTTTTGAAATAAAAAAAAAATGAACTGATTTGTAATCATCTTAATTTCTAATATGCCTGAATCCACCCTCCAGATTTCTTCATTTTCAAATATCGCAACATTGCGAATACTGTACCATGTTTACATATACATCGCCGGATGAGAACAGAAGGGGCTTAAGTCACATTTTTGTGAAATTTACTCTTTTAAATGTTTTGGGGTGTTGAGCCATGCTCTAGTCTACAAGATGGTGGTTTTGAAATCTTGAATTTCTCAATAATAAAAATTTTAGCTGGACTTAGAACCATAATATTTTGTAGAAACTAAAAACAGAATGGAACTACGTTTCAATATGATGGGCATAGACATCAGAAATAAAATGTCTGAAACTTACATCTCTAAGAATTTGTTCAGTGCAACTTAGGCCTAGGTCAGAAAATTTCAGAAGTTGTTGAAAACAGAATGGGCAGAAAGTCCTTTTTAGGGAGTAAAAAAACAAAAAGGAAGTGTCAAAATAAATTGATAACAAAGATATTCTCATCCACATTGAAATAACCAGAGATCAGGTCTTTACTAATTGTGAATATCTAGAAATTTAAAAATAACGAAGTTCAAAATTGTTTTTTGTGCTTTTCTTCAAACTCAAAATTGTGACTTAGGCCTGTTCTGTTCTCATCCGGCGATCCATATGTATATATTTTCCCTCCACATAACCGTATCATTTTGACTTGGGATGTAGATCTTAAAAAATAGAATTTCCGCACACATCAATGTTTAAAATAATTTCACTGACCAACTACGTTTTATTAACTCGATTCTTCGTTCACACGAATATATATTAGTAGTTTGGTTTACCAAAATCCCCTGAGATCGTTTGTCGGTCATGAACTCATCTTAGTAGGCTCGTATTGAATTCGTTCCTTAGAAATTACCCCGAGTTTAACAGCTGTTATACAAACAACTACAAGACCAGGCATGCGTTTTACAGCAATCAAGTGTGATCAAGCTACCCCCAGCCATATTTGCATCAAGCGCCACTCGCGGCAAAGTTCAATGGCATCACATGGATGGTACTGAACTCTAAAAAGTCTGAAGTATCTTGTCTTTCGTTACGTTAGTTGTTTGAAGCTTGTTGAGGTTTTGTGTTTTGACTGCTCGGAACGCTTTGAAATGATGTATGAAACGTCTAAATACGTAATATTGCAATACGAAAATGTTCTCTTTTGTGTGAAGGCAATGTGGACAAAAACACGTAGCCTTCTCGTAGATTTTAGACACGTGCGCAAACCAACAAAGCGCTTTTGAAACTGATCGAAAACTAAAGTTTGATTACTCGGCAAAGACACCGCCTGGCAATCAATATCATACTTGTCAAACACTTAATTAAGAAGCAATCGCCAAATAGAGCAACTTTGCTTTGTATATTCGATAACTATGCATTTACACTGGTACGAGAATATCGAGCGGAGACCGAAGACTTATCGATCGATTCATGCGCTCTTACTCCATAGTGACATCGTGTGTCCCTTTGCTAATTAATTATTAACTCGCTAATTATACGACATAATTCATCCAAAATCAATATGCTTTTGGTCCGAGATATGATGAATGCGCACTTATGCACATGTAAAATTTGGAAGAGATTCAACTTCGCTTTCGTGAGATATCGACTAACATACTAAAGTGTCTAACAGACAAACACACAAACAGACAAATACATAGACATCAAGATCGATAAGTAACAACTTCTCGTAGACATGCAAAAAATCCGGTTCACGTACCACCTGGTGGGGCTACTGGTTTAGCCTGCTCTTTAGTCTAGTTACTCGTGAATGAGAAGATAAGGACTAAGGTTAACTAATCATTTGGATGTAACATGATCAAAACTGCTATAAAAGGAAAATATCATTGGCGCTCGTAACACTGTCACTCAATTGCATTTACTAATACCGGTACCTGCCGACCAGCTGGAAAGATCAAGTACCACATAAATGTTTTACCGATTAATTTTGGCGCTGTTTGGACAATAAATGATCGAGTTATTGATTCTATGGTACCTGCCGACCAGGACACATTTCACTTTCCAACGTTCGAATTCTAGTCACTCTTGTTGCGAGCCCGGAAAATCTTCACACGACCCACAGTTTGGGAACCACTGAATAGGGAACCACAGCTTCTTTAGTTAACATGCATAATAGGTTTTGTCCTAGTCAACCAGTTGTTTTCCAAACTTTTTTTTGGCAGCGGCCCCTTCGGTCAACTTTTTTGACTACTGAACGCTTTACCCCACCCCGCTCTCAAGCTGCCCAAATCGCCATCTGCGCCCCTCCAGTTATTGAAAACGTCCACAAGGGGGCGTTTTCGCCAACATTGGGAACCGCTAGGTTAAAGGTTCTACCGTTAGGTGTGCCGACATGTGACGACGATGAATTCCTTTACACATAGCATTTGAAGGTGATGTAGGTTAACAAAGGATCGGTGGCAGAAAACGTGAATGCACCAGCGCGGTGGGTTCTCAACCTACGAAGACTGTTGCACGTGATTATTTGCATAACATACAGTCAGGTAGGATTGGGTTGGGGGGTGCGAGAGGTCACAAGATGGATTCGGAAATTTAAATGTAAATTCGTTAAAACTACCGGCTTTTTCGTGTTATAATAAATTTTTCTGTCTCGTAATAACTACAATAATTCAATATGTCTCTCTATTTTAATTCATTTGTGTTCAAGGTAACTAGCGGTTGTGGCGACTCACGACAAAATAAACTCATTACCTATCTAAAATACCACGCCAATCCGCGGACATAATAAAGTGTGATCAACTGCCCGATTATATTTAGTTTTCATATATATTGCACTCATGCGAATTTGTTGTAGTCATTAGAAAGATCTGGTATAATAGCCAAAAGGGAAATTGAAATTAAGTACAATTAAAATACATTTAAAGTATATTAGTAGATGAAAAATA
Source organism: Styela clava (assembly GCF_964204865.1). Taxonomy (NCBI): domain Eukaryota; kingdom Metazoa; phylum Chordata; class Ascidiacea; order Stolidobranchia; family Styelidae; genus Styela; species Styela clava. Next base: position 4,847,945 of record NC_135258.1, on the reverse strand, counting down.
CATATTCATCGACACGAAATCTCCGCGGTACGGCTCCTGAGTCAGTCCTCGAGATTACACCAGTCGGTAAAAGAGCCGACTTTTTCAACGGATATGTAATGGTTTTTCTGTTGAATAAAATATTCAATCCATGATCGATATACTTATTTGAAATGGTTGCTTTATTCATTTAATTGTGATAAATTAAATCTGCGATTGCGTCGATAAAATAAAAGCACCACTACTCCAAAATAACACGGTAATCCGCAACCATAAAAATGTCGATTACATTTTGTTTTGATTTGTATTCTTGCCAATTTCACCAATATGAGCTGTCCCTGCAACTCTTACTCCGCTCTATCGCAATGCCGCCACTCGATTAATTTCGAGATATCACCGTTATAGATATAGAATTTATGAGATTTTCAATGTCTAAGAAAGTGTTTTTAATCTGTCGCGGTCCACCCCAAAACAAAACTCATGGCGTTTTCCGTTTTATTTTTAGTATTTTATAATGCCACTTTTACAGTAAAGAAATTTTTAGTTACGGATTCACTTCTTTATTCTATCTTTAGCATCTCGTCGCTGATGATTATATAATAAAAACTAACTCGTTTTCCTCATAGGTGTCATTGTTCCATTCGAGAACAAAAAAGTAATTATAATCGTCTTCGCGACACAAGAATATGTCGGATTTAGGGAGAATAAACACCGAAATCAAGATTTTTAGGGCTTAAATAACACGCCACGCTGACGTAAACAATGGAGATTTAAACAAAATGCAATCGCAAACGCCTTATCGACTTTATTTTCCACCGGTCAAGGGCCGGGGAAACGTCCACATGCATAATAACTATTACAAAATGAACTGCTTTTGAATTTACATAAATTCATTCGCACTTCTCCATTTTGTTTGAAATGTTAGTCAAGCCAAGAAGTCTGTAATCCTTGCTTATTTTTAACACACAGTAAATAGTTTTTGCATTGCTCAATAGTGATGAGGTAAACAATTGATTGAAATTTTACGTGTCTTATGTAAACGTTTAAGCAGAAAATACATTAAAGCATAGGTTTAGTGCTTGTTTAGTTTTACTTAATAATTAGTTTGACTTTGCCAGGTATTGCAAACTGAGCGGAAAAACGAGAATGTATGATGACCAGCCACTATTTGGCTTTATACATACGACAGTGAATGGCGAAGTTGTACTCCGAAGCGTTCTATGCCTAAAAAATCTGAGCAATGACGCTATGAGACTAACACTCTTATAGCGCCATCTTAATATATAACAACCTGTCCATCACAAAAGCATTTTTTCAAAGTAAAAAAAATATCGCGCGAAGTTTGTAAAATTTTTCAAAGGGGGGCGCGGCTCAAAAAGTTTAAAAACCACTGTGTTATACAAACAACAACAGAACCAGATATGTATTTTACAGCATTCAAGTGTGATCACGCCATCTAATTTACAAAATGTGAAATAGGAGCAAAGGTATGTAATAGCGAAATTATTTTGAAACTGCTGTGATACAAACAACACCATTTTGCAGCATTCAAGTGTGATCGCGTCATGTAATTACTTGGAACATTTACAAATGTCAAATAGGAGTGAAAGCAATGTATCAGCTGCATTGGAAACTCGAACAATTCTACCGCAGTGACGTAGTTATTTTAAAATGAGCCACAAACACGGATGAAAAACAGATGCTACGACTCCTATTCGCTTCAAGCGACAGAAGTTCAATAGCATCATATGGTATAGACCAGGGGTGGACACGGTTTTTGAACCAAGGACCCATCTAGACTGGCGGGCCATGTAAGTGTGACGTAAAAGTTACATTTTATGAACAATGTTTACACTGTTACAAAAGCAAAACTGGAAAACAATGAGCCTCGTGCCAAAGCTAAATCTAATCCCAATCTGTACAAATTCCTTGAGCTATTTTTTCGATAAAACATCAAAATTTGGTTTTAGTTTGGCTGTGGCAGCATCAGGAGGTTTGCCAGATTGAACTACCCAGCAGGCCGGGTTTGGCCCGCGGGCCGTAGTTTGCCTATGTCTGGTATAGACCCAGTTTGGTAAACTGAACTCTTCAAAAGTTTCAAGTATCTTGTCTTTCATTTCAGATAATATTACGCGTGATTAAATATAACGCCAATTATCTCGTTCTCGACCAGGACAGAGTAAATCTCGTCAGACAGGACTTCTCAAAATGTCGCGGGCTACGTTCACATGGAGAAATTCATTGCGTCACTTGCGCCTTGCTGAATGAAACGCTTGGATTGCACAACACACTCGCGGATTTCTATTATGAACACACGGGAATTTGCGCACACCTTTCGCTAACAGACAAAGGAGTCAAAATTGAGTGTAATATTTGTGTTATTTATATACCTATATATATATATATACATCAGTACTTTGGTTGACTAAATCCCCTGAGAACGTCTGCGCGTCATGAACTTGTCTACCAACGCTTATATGAAATTTGATTTCTTCGAAATTATTTTGAGACTAAGTGCTGTAATACAAACAACAACATTTTGCATCAACCAAGTGTGATCACGCCATGTAATTACTTAGACCAGTTACGTATGTCAAATAGGAGTGAAAGCAATGTAATAGCTGCGTTTGAAACTCTACCGGTGCCACCGCAATAACGTAGTTATTTTAAAACAATTCATAAACACTGATGCAAAGCAGCTGCTACGATTCCTATTCGCACCAGGGGCAAAAGTTCAAAGGCATCACGTGGTAGAAACCTAGTTTGGTAAACTGAACTCTATAGGGTATCTTGTTATTCTTTTCAGACAATATTACGCGCAACAAATTTAACGTTAATTCTCTCGTTTTCATAGCTCATTAATCGGGCTAGAGTTCTCGAACCCAGACAGGGTAAATCCCGTGAGACATGACTGCTCGAGCATTTCAGTGTCGTTGGCCACTTTCGCATGAAGAAATTCATTACCAGTCGTAAACATATTAGCAATTACAAAATACATAAAAAAACACAAGTTAATTATTCTCAAAAAATCGATCAAGTCAATGATTACTGGTTTCTGAGTGGGCGGGACAAAATACTGTAACACGTAACCTGGACACGACGTCACGACATGACCGATCAACCATTTCAGTGTCGCTGGCTGCTTTGGCACGGAAAAATTCACTGCGGACCGCAAACAATTAACCAAACCTTAATACAAGCCAACTCTTGATTCACAAAATATATATAAAAAAGTTAAGTTACTTAAAATCGATCCAGTCAATGATTGCTGGTTTCTGAGCAGGGCGAGGCAAAATATTCAAACATTAAAATAGCAGTTTACTACTCGAATATCCGGCATTACGTGGCCGTGAAGCGGCCAAGTTACTTGCGCGTCGCTGAATCAAACTTTTGCATTGCACAACGCACTTGCGGATTGCTAATGAACACGCGAGAGTCTGCACACACATTTGTCTAACAGATAAAGATGTAAAAATTGAATGTAATATTTGCGTTATGGTCTTTTTATTCTTTTAGCGGATATGATATTGTTTTAATTCCTAAATGAGAATATAATGTGCGCCAATGTCGCGACAATTTCAACAACTTTTTAGTAGGCCGTTTTCTAAATTTCGAAGCATCAATACAACAATCTAATAAAATAACTTTTCTAAGATTTTTGATCAGATACATTAACTTGAATATGTAGAGGTAAAATCAAGTAATTTTGTCAGAATTTTTAACGGATCCGCAGTGGCAAAATTTCATTAGTTATATTTGATGCAAATATAACATGGACACGATGAATAAATAGAACATATCTAGGAGCCAGTAGTGAAGATATCGTACAGTGTACATTTTCACGGTGGCGATAAGAAACCAAAGCCGACACGAAAAATAATAATAGGAATGAAATTGTAGATGAACTGAACAATCACACCAGGTATACTTTGGCCCATATGAAATACTAAAAATTTAAAGTCTACTCAAACTCATTTCAGCGCGGGCCGCGGTGAGGGGCAAACTCATTTGAACACGGGTCGCGTCTAGGGACTTGCGGGCGGCACGCGGGTTGGGCAGCTTTGCCCTATGATATGAAAGGCGTTAAGATAACTTCATCATATGGCGAACACATCTTTTATTCAGCTACCACTTCGTGATTGGTTTGGTACTAGTCAGCTAGTTATTGGGTATTAGCACCACCACGTGACGACAAAGAGTTCAACAATTTCGTGCAACTTCACCAACGGTCCTATGGCAAGTGTGAATGCATCAGCGCGGCGGGTAGACTGTTGCACGTGATTTTTTGCATAAAATAGTCTAAGCTTCCGATGGAGTTTCTGTGGTCACTTGGTTCTAAGTCTAATGTATTGTGAAGTGTTCATGTAATTTAATATCCATTCACAACGACATTAATTTTTTTACGAATCAGCGGAAAGCATGTTGTGATGTTATGACATACGTGACTGTTATAGGGTCATCACAAATGACGTAGTCAAGAGAAGGAGCCTCTCATCGTCGAAATCCGGCCCTGTCAGTAGGATGTGAAAGATAGTTATAGTGACATTGTTATAGTGCAAATGACAGCCTCGATTCAATTACCAGTTCATGCGAGATATGGAAAATATTCACCCAATTGTTGGGTTTGCCGCTACGTGGAACACCCCGTGACGACGATGAGTTTTGCACTTCTCTTACGCATAATTATTTCAGATAGTATTCTGTGCGTATGCAGGTTAATCATTTGCCAAATGGAAAGCATGACTGCGCCAGCACGGCGGTCCATATTGAGTCATAAACATAATTTGTTGATATCCGGACTCAAGTAAGTAACTATGGTTATCACAACGAGATGTTTGGTTGTGTGCTATCACGAAGATGGCGTCGGCTCTTCCCTGACTCTGGCAGTGAGTCAATTTTAACCGCAGAGATCATGCCTTCCACATAGTTACACACACCCTCCTTTGGCTGGGCAATTTTCACAGTTTTTCCGGAAAAAAAAATCGCTTTGTATCCGTTTTAACAAGTGATCTCTATCCCGCCCGTATACATCGATGGGTTTAACTCAGCTTTAAACTTTCAGGTGAGTGGCTCCTATTCCACCCATGTTTTGGACGCTTCAATGTATTTTCCTGAATGTTGTGGAAATATTATCAGCGAAAGCCAATACTAATATGCACAAGTGATCCATACTAGAAAAAAAAATAAAGCTTCTCAATAAAACTGCATATAGAAACTACCAAGACTTTAGAGTACGATCCATCAAAAATTTCTCTAAATAAGTCATTTATTATATTGAACATCATTGCCTTGAAAATATTTAGAGGAAAAAAAACATTTGTTTGTATATGAAAAGTTTAGGTTAAATGAAAGACTTGATGACCCCCGACTTGCCTCCTTCTCCGAGCAATATCGAGTAGTTTTAAATTTTCACAATATGCATGCAAAGCTTATGGACGCTCCAAACTGCAACCAATAAGATCTCTAGTTGGGAGCCACTATACAAGGTAATCGTGTCTATAAAACAAATGTTCATTTCTCTGGCCTTTATTGCAGCAATATTTGTAAACACATATCTTAGTATTCGTTTCAATTTTATTTCCATTTCAAACTGAATGAATATGAAAAATATATTTACGGATACTTCAAGTTAAATAATATGTAATTAATTTTCAGATTAACGCAGTCCAGAATTGGTTTCGTAATATTTTGCTGTTAAACATTGCAAAAGTAGGAAAGGTATGTTTACTTCAGTCAGTTCACGAGAGGTGTAGCATATCTGAATCAACGGTACAATCATGTCTGTCACTGACACACTATTCTTATTCTGATCCTGCTTTCGACTCTTCTCTGGTTTCATTGACTTCATGCTGCAATTTCCGTTGTCTAATACGTGATCAGTTTCTTTCTACTCAACTCTGTCTCTATTTGAGATACGTTCGCATTTCGAATTTGACATATGCTTGTACGACAAATCTTTTTCCACATATTTCACATGAATAAGGCTTTTTGTTAGAGTGTATTGCCTGCAAATGAGCTTTTAAACTATATTGTTGACTGAATGCCTTCCACATAATTTACAAATAAACGATCTTTCACCTGTATGCGTACGCATATGCATATTCAGTTCCCATTGTTGCACCTTGATGACCCCACATATTCCACATTTGAACTGATATTCATTAGTATGCAAATTTAAATTCTCCTTGCGTGCAAATACCTTATTGCAAAAGCTGCAATCAAATCTTTTCTCTTTCGTATGAGTCAGCATATGACTAAAAAGGTGAGACTTGCAGCGTAATGCTCGATTACATATTTGCAGTGGCGGCGCGTGGTCATTTTGACAACCGGGGCAAGCTACTGCGGGACCAAGTCATCCCCATCTACGGGGACAGGATGAGCGCTATAAGTTCTCCCATCATTTTATGAGTATAAAAACCATTCCATCGGTAACAACCAATCGGCAAAAGCGACAATTTTTAACGATAAGAAAGTGTCTTTAAAACCGGTCCAAGTCAAGGGATTAATAAATATAGACATAGTTTAATTTGAAACCTCTTTCAAAAGGAAAGGCAATATTTACCCAGATAAATACAATGACATATTAACAGAAACTTCGGGAAAGCAGACAAAACCTAAAATAAGGTTTAAAACGTTACTATGAAAAAAGGAAAGATAAGGACATGCGTCGCTCACTCATAAATATATATGCTGCTAGACTTCTACTGCTTGAACATATATGCAACACGCCGCGGTTTCTTGGAAGCAAAATGCTCAATAACGCGCTGATTAAAGTCATGCATCCCAGAAATAACGTCTCTGTGAATGGATAAAACAGCCAAGGAATTTAATCTATCTTGCTTCATTGTGTTTCTGAGATACGTTTTTATACGCTTCAGCGTGCTGAATGTTCGCTCTGCGTCGGCGGAAGAAATAGGCGTCGTCAAAATGATGTCCAGAAATTTTGCAGACGCCGCCAAGGTAGTTACTAGAGTGTTATCTATGAGGAACCCATAGAGCGCGCAAGTTGATGTGATGTTCAAAAAAGTTTGATTGGTGTATATACATCGCAATTCATTTTCCAATTTACCCACGTTTATCATGGGGTAAAATTTGGAGACAGTATCCAACAAATGGATGGGAAATTGACGTGCAAATTTTGAAAAATTTTTGGGGTTCATCAAAGAGAACGCGGCAAGGTGTTCAGTGCGCAGACGATCGCCTATTTGATTCACCAGAATGTCACAGCATTCCTTTGCAGACCAAATCAAACGCTGCGTTGTTTGCCCGCGGCGTAAAGAAGCACTCCATGTGTCGTCGTATTTTATTGTTTCCCGGATACGAGATACAGCATCGCAGAAGTCTGAAATACACGACTGCACAGACGCTCCATCCATTAGCCTTGACTGCAATGCGCCGTATAATATATCCACGTGATAGAATATTGTGGAGAAAAAAGCGAGAAAAAATGAAAACTCGCCATCTTCTAGCAGACGCTTTAGACCTGCCGCCTCCCTCACAGAGCGTTCGTCCCAAACCGGAGAGCTCTGAATGCCATTGAAACACTCAATGAGCTCAGACCTAATTTCGGACACGCCCTGCACCACGCGTGATTGGAAGTTCCAACGTGTTGGTGCACAAGCTGGGAGACGGCGGCTACATATCTGGCGAAGGAGGTCAAAGCGCTTCGGCGAAACGGAAAAAAATGAAGAAAACCCCGAAACATTTGCAAAAAATATACGGACGAGAGGGGTATCAAGACACATATTTTTAATAACGAGGTTAAATTGGTGTGCATAACAATGTAAAAAATGCGCATGAGGAAAATCTTCTTTTATATAAACTTGAACACCATGTTTCGACCCACTCATGACTGCCGCGCCGTCATAAGTTTGAGCTATCAATTTTGACTTTGCGTTGTAAGGCTGTAACACTTCTTTCAGTACAGCCGATATCCCGCAAGCCGTGCGATCAACGATTGGTACAAAGCTGTGAAATCTCTCGGTAGGTTTACCATCTTTCACAAACCGAAAAATCACAGCCAGTTGGGAAACGCACGTGATGTCAGTTGTCTCGTCGGACTGAATCGAAAGGAACTGGCAATTCTCAATTTCCCGAGCCAAATGTTGTAAATAAATTTTATACATTGAATCGAGCAAATCATTTTGGATATCCTTAGATGTCCCTTTCGAAACAGTTGCGGCATCAAGATGATCTCTCAATACTGTATCTAGGGATGCGGTGTATTCCACCATATCCAAAAATACCCCTCTATTAGAAGAGCCAGCCCGTTCATCGTGCCCACGGAGGGACAGCTCGTGACAACCAATGAACTTCAAAACATCTATCAATCGACCGAGAACATGGCGGTTTTTCTCGAATTTTTTGATTGATAAGGCCCAAGACGTTGTACCTATAATTTTTGTTCCAGCAGCAGCTGCGAAAACGGAGTGCGAAGTAGTGCATCAACCTTATTCATTATGAGGTCTAAGGCTAAGAAATGCGAAGCCGGAAAGTGAGGAGCTCAAAAGGAATGTGGAAAATCGAAAGCAAATGGACTAAAGGTCTCTAATCTAACTGATTCAAATAGCGAAACAAGCGACAAAAACGAAGGCGAGGAAACTATCAACTCTTCAAACAACCAACGAACGAGAAGGAATGCGTGAATATGTCAACACGTTGTTGTAAGAAACGTCGGCATTGTGTCGTCATAATTTCATGATTTAGTAAAAGAAACAGAAAACAAACGCGGCGAGTTGATGATAAAAAGATGAATACGATATACAATGAGCAACCGGGGCAAAATCGGCGTCGCCGCGTCGACGTTCGGCGAAGGCTTTGCCAGCGAAAAATGAACCATGTCGGGAGAATATGGCTAGTGTAGACAGTCTGTGCAACCGATATTGAGGTATATTTCGAATATTTTTTATTATACCGAAAAAACAACCGGGGCATTGCCCCGGTTGGCCCTATTGACGCGCCGCCACTGCATATTTGACACACAAATGTCTTCAGGTGTAGATTGATATGTTGTCCTAAAGATTTAGTGTCACAAAAGCCTTTTCCACATTCTTCACATTTATATGATCTTTCCCCTGTGAATAGTTTTTGTCAGCATGCTTTAAAGTGTTTTTTGGCAAGCTTCGCATGTCTGTTGAGTTTGTGGCTTATGAGAGTGTAAAACAACTCATGTTGCCTTAGGCAATATTAGATTATAAAATGGTTTTAATTGGTACTCGGACATCGGCATATTTAATTTTGAACGCCATAATTAGTTTCCGCCAGTGGTTCCAAATTTGCCAATCTCATTTTTGCATAATTACCTTGTATTTGCTTGCGTTTACCTTATGTAAAATATTAAAATCTTTTATGTTAGGGACGGAATGAAATTTTATCACAAACGGTGCCCTCAAATCTTTTCTCTTTTGTATGTGTGAGTATATGGTCAGAAAGTTGAGACTTGCAGCCAAATGGACTCTGGATGAGGAAGCTGTTGAACAACGCAACGCCACCGTGGTGGCTTTTATTGCAGTAATATACATGAACACATAATTGAACATCCGTTTCAATTTGAGTTACATTTCTGAGTCAACTTTAATATAAACACTGTAAGATAGATAGTTCATTTTTTGTTTTCGTCATCCGAGTTGCGCTTGAGACCGAATATCTACTCTTAACTAAGAGAAAAATATCAAATCTTATCCACTGACGAACATTTTGATTTAAATACATCAGTTGTGTATCAAAAAGTATTTATCCTAAGAGAGGTTCCTGTCACAAAGCAGGCAATACCTTCGTCCATTGGAAGTGTGACATAAATAAATCAACGGTGCGAGCATGTTCATAACACCTTGTGCCTATTATCAAGTTATTCGTGATCAGAAACTGTATGAACTTCTTCTTTGATTTCAATTAGTTAAGATGCTGCATTATCTTCTCGTTTTGATCGAACTCGTAGGGAATAATGGTGCTTTCTGAATAAACGTGATCAGTTGCAACTTTGTCTGTATTTAAGAGACTTTTGCATTTCGAATGGGTACGCTTCATGTGGGCGTTGACATATGCTTGTACGACAAATCTCTTTCCACATATCTCACATTCATAAGGCTTTGCGTTGGAATGTGCTGTTTGCAAATGAGTATTCAGACTACCTTGTCGAGTAAATTTATTTCCACATACCTCGCATGCAAAAGGCTTTTTGTTTAAGTGAGCAGTCTGCAAATGGGTATTCAGACTACTTTGTCGAGTAAATTTATTTCCACATACCTCGCAAGCAAAAGGCTTTTTGTTGAAGTGCGCAGTCTGCAAATGGGTATTCAGATTACCTGATGTCATAAACGATTTCCCACATAATTTACAAATATACGGTTTTTCACCTGTATGTGTACGCATATGTAAATTCAGTTCGCATTGTTGCACCTTGATGACGCCACATATTTCACATTTGAATTGATATTCATCAGTATGTCGTCTCATATGCAACCTAAAATTACTTTTGCGTGCAAAATATTTATTACAACGGGTGCACTCAAATTGTTTCTCTTTTGTATGAGTGAGAATATGGTCAGAAAGGTGTGACTTACAGTCGAAGGACCACCCACAAATTTCACACACAAATAGCTTCATATGTCGAATTATATGTTTTCTCAGTTTACTATTGTGACAAAAGCCCTTTCCACATTTTTCACATTTATATGGGTTTTCTCCTGTATGTTGTCTCATGTGGATAGTCATATTTTGCGCATGGACGAGAACTTTCTTGCAAAGTTCGCATTTCTGTTGCTTGCTGTTGCTGTCAGGAAAGTGCAATTTTAGATGGCGTTTCAAGTAACTTATATGAGTAAATGCCTTGTCACAAATTTCACACTTATGTAGTCGTTCTCCAGTGTGTGTCGCTTGATGGTTTCTAAGTTGACTAATCCAACGAAAACGCTTACCACAAATATCGCATTCTTGCAACTTACTCTGCTCATCAGGAAAGTGCAATCGCAAATGACGTCTCAAGTTACCATTCAGTGTAAATCCCTTGCCACATATTTCACACTTATGTGGTCGTTCTTCAGTGTGTGTGTTTTGATGGTTTCTGAGTTGACTAATCCAACGAAAACTTTTACCACAAACACCGCATTCGTGCAACTCACTTTGTTTATTCTTTTTCATTTTAGTTACTGATATCTAAAAGTATTCATCAGAACATTGAATAACAAGAAGTTGGCTACAATATAAATACATATACCAAATAAAGTCTCTTTATATGCGATATCTACATAAGATAATTTATTCTTAAATAGAAGTGGGGTAAAAAATAAGCCATATAAGATACAGATAAATAGGAGTATGCGGACCTGTTATACAAATTTTCCCCAAATCCCATTCGAAAACATCTGACCCTTTGATAATTCAATAAAAAAAGGAAACATCGACCGACGAGTCTCACGGATACAGTTTTCCGTAAAAGGCACTCTATAATAAGAAACTGATCCCGTAAATAGTTAAATTTCCAAGCATTATAGATTAAGCTGCATGATGACAACTGTACGGTCAAGCCGTATCACAAACACTCAGTCCGTATCGGAATCAATGTAATGAAACTTTGCTTGGTATTGAAAACGCACTTCACTGTTTAACAAATAATAGCAAGCCCAGGGCTTTTTGTGATACTTGAGTTCCGCACTAGAGAAATATCTAGCAAAATTGCCGACTAACAACGACAGGGTTGCCGAAGTTCATTTTAAGCGCCGCGCGTATCGTCAGCATTCATGCGTAAAGAATATGCTACGATTGATGATTAAAACATGTTCACTAAAATTCTGAAGCTTACCCAGTTTATGGATAATCGAGATATAAGACGACTCGTCTGAAGGTGTATTCATTTCTGCGGATGGTAAGTAATCCTCTCGGAATTTTAATTTTCAACGTTCTTTAATATATTCTTGGAATTCAAAGATATTCGAAAACTCAGCTAAACTATCCTATCTGCTTCTTACCGACTACATATAGTTTATATTGGACAACCCTGCTATTAAAACAACTCGTCCTCCACGCCGCCAGTCTTTCCTTGGAGGTACTTAACTAATTCTAACCTATACCGGCACTGAAAAACGCTTCGACAACGATCTCGACTGAACAATTCACGCGGCACGCGTTGATCCTCGATATTACTGCACGCTTCAGTGACTTTGTAAGTCCTCAACGGTTTGTTTGATCGATTAGACCAGTGTTCTTCAACTTTTTTGAACATGTTATATCTTTTACAATTTTCCAAGAACTTTGTATACCTTACAAATATCAATGTTTATTTTAGGCACAGATTGTAAACAACTAAAACTGGCGATACTGCAATACCATGCGATCTGATGGGATAATGTCCGCATGTTGTAAACCGTGTAAATTGTCTTACGGCACTAGCGTCAATTTAACGTAAATTAAGAGACGCGCATGGCAGCCGAAATCATCAATCAAACCACGAGCTTCCATTGTCTATTTCTACATAATTTGTGAAGTAACAATGTGCTCTAGTCCAGGGGTGTCAAACTTGTGCCCCAGAGAACTTTCAATGCGGCGCTCAAACGCTTAACAATAATTGTATTATTTTGTAAGTTTTTTTATCTAAATGTAATACATTTTTCAAACCTTAAAAAAAGTGAAATTGATTATTCACACAAAAAACGACAATTTACTGAAAGTAGTATTGGAAAAATATTTTCAATTTGACCCAATCATGGATAGACCTTAATCTAGCAAAAAAATACTAAAAAAAGAGGAGTTGCAATATTTCTGCATTTCTCAAAATTCTAAAGCACATTGATTATTATGTAACATTTTCATTGTAAGCAGTCAATATGACAAATTTAATGATCAATTTTGAACAGAAATTTTTTTATGTGTTTGTATATTGTTATAATTAAAAAACTACCTAGTTACTAAAAATCAATATCAATCATAACTCAAGCGGTCCTATGCCACGTAATGGTAGGAAATGTGGCGGGAAATGACTGGCCCAAAAAGTCAGTCATATGTTTATTCACTGATCTATACATGAAATGATAAACGTAATATTTTAGCAATATTGAAATTAATCAAACATTCTCAACGATCCAGATTAACCGATGATCATGTGACTTCGTTAATTAGAGTTGGTACTTTAAATTGATTTCAGCCTGATAATATTAATAAGCTGGTGGCACAAAAGTGATGCCAATAGTCAAGACATTCGTAATAAAAAACATTGAGTTTCTTTTGTAGCATTTTGTAAATTTTAGTTCTATATATTTAGATTAAGTCATTTTAATGCATGTATTATTCTTTCCTTATCAAAACAATGTTAAAAAATGTATTGAATAGTTATCATAAAAATTTATGATTTTTTGTAATAAATACAGTAAATTGCAAGAAATAGTGAAATGCAAAAATTAATTTGTAAATGGCATTTGAAATTTAAGAAAATAACATAACTCATTCGGCTGTTTAATTGCTTCACAATATATGTCACAAACTACACTTATCTAAAATATGCTTAAGTATACATTATCAAAATATAATGTAAACTGTTTGCGGCCCTTTTCACAATTCCCAAAATGCGATGCGGCCCTCGAAACCTCACGAGTTTGACACCGCTGCTTTAGTCGGTTCTTTGCGTACATGCCATGCTATTTTTTATGTGCGCCGCGCTTGCTTTGTTGTCTCCAGTTGAATATTTTATATTTACGTTGAGGCATAATTAATTGTTTTTTTAACATTTGGATTGATTAATACGAATTACTAATAAATGCAATAGTAACAGAACAGACTTTGAAGTATTAAGCCTCAATATCAAAAAGATTAAGAGAAAAGTTGAGTTAGCCAAGTTTGCCGGAAAACTGGAAAACAGAGATCACACACACATGGAGATCAATATTATCGTTACGGACATTGATCTGAGAAAGTTCTTCACTGGAAAGAAAAAGGTTTAGATAAATTTAAGTCGAAAATTAAAAAGTTGCTCAAAATTTCAAATCGTCGGCACAAAACTTACGGAAGCATACGAAAATAAATATGATATTGTACACATACCACGAGATTAATTTCGCAAGGTGGGATTCGATTGGCCAAGAATCCGAAGACTTTGTGTCGAACATACAAGCCACTCTGGATGCTGAAACTTTTGAGCGATCCCTCTTTTGTTTTGAAAAGGGAATAACCTCTGACGGACTGACAAATTTTGTATATATTATTTTATTTCACACTTTCAAATACGTACTGCATTTTACTATATTAATTTTTACCTATTTCATTTCGTTTTGCACTTTCAAATATATATTGTACTTTTCTATATTAAATAACAAAATTTTCAAGTAATCATTCTGCTGTCATTTGGTTGAAGAGACCCGAGATAACCCAAAAACGCGTAATCCGGATGTTTCGATGTTGAGGTTCGTTTCATTGGGCGTCAAGTTCTCAAATGCTGTTCACATATCTAGACAGCGTGTGGTAAACGATGGTTAAACAAGTAAAACAGATGCCACATTTTAATGTGAAGTCGTCAATAGAACACCGTGGTATGTATGGGCCAAGCATCTGAAATACGATTTATCGTCAGCAAGTCCATGCATCTGCAACAACGAACGAACGATGTCATTGACTTATTCCTACAATAACCATTTGTCCTTCCCAATGTGGAGTACTTTCATTTTAATATCTTGCCTTCAAATGTCATGCATGCTAAGCTCATTTAAAAAAAAAACAAGAATAAACTCGCAGTACCCATCTGTTTATACTTTTAAGCAATGTTCCTTCTAAGGTGTGCGCGCGCACACAGCTTTCAGAGGCTGCGCACACGCATAGATTTACTGCGCACAGACGTATTTCGATGTAATGTAACAATGTGCTCGGTTGGCAGGTTGAGAAAGTTTGTTGTTGGCCACTTTTTACACGGTTAGTACGCCAAAATTTCTTCATTGGTTTTTGCACAAACATTAGTCATTTCCCAAAAAGTGCGCACACACAAAAATTTCCGCGCACACATAATACAAAAAATTAGAGGGAACATTGCTTTTAAGCATTTATAATGACTTGGATTGCTGTCATAACTTTGATCGAATTATATTGATTTAATTACCTTTTCGTTAAAAAGGCGTCATTGTAACAAATAAGCCAAATTGCCTCCAGCGATATTAGACTGAAAGAAATCCGTGCTTGCACGCCTGCATAAATAAATGAATCGGACTCTAATCTAATTCGTGTAACTTTTATCTGCCCGCGAAACTACCGAGTACTATTTAATCTGTGTCAAGCAATTACCTACCACAGTTTCAGAATTTGTTACGTAACAATAAATGTAGACGCCGACAGCTTGAATATCGCGAAATGCAGTTTATTTATCTTCTGAACCGAGTTTTTCTGGGAAGAGGAATTCTGTGATCGTTAATATATACTGCATGCTTTTTATAGTTTACCTTGCTCTGCCTGATTTTGAAATGCTAAAAATCATTTACGTTCGCTAAACTCAGTTCGGAAGATAAATAAACTGCATCTCGCGCAATTACAGCAAGTAGTGTCTTCCCGCGGCGCAATCTTCGTGAACCGCTGCCGTATGTGTATATCGTATTTTGCGCTAACACATTTCTGTATTCGTCTTGTTTCAGGACATACAACAGGCGCTACAGCGACGTGTTTGCCACCCCTGCACTACTGAACGCGAAGGCTGGAAGTTTATCTCTTATTATGCTAGACTCTTTGTGAACGAGACGGCTTTAACATAAGTGTTTGTTATCATGTCACATTTTAATAATACAGACTACATCGTATCCTGCTATAACTCTCGTGTATTTTTTGGGCTCGTTGAATTTTGTACAATATCAGGCCTTGAGGCACGGCTGGTCCGAATATTCAAAACCTATGGTAAACAAAACCTATGGTAAACGATCGACTGGCTCACAAACTATGGTTGCCGCTATTCATTATTTTTTCATCTCGAGAATTTGGTTAAGGTAAACTTTCTTCTGTGCCTGAACTAGCTATTATTAATCGAGGATTTTTCAAATTTTTTGAAATTTGTTTTGATTTCCCAGAAAAATCATACACAGAACAAAACAATGAACATACAAAAGATTCGGGGAATCTGGCGAAAAAAGGTAATTTCACCCCAACAGACCACTTTCTACCGTTTTTGTACGGCTTTTGTTGCAGCAATAATTTTAAACAAAATTTAATACTTGTTTCAATTTTAGTTGCGTTTTTAAGCCACTATTTATAGAAAATAAATTTTTGAATAAAAATAGGAAACTAACGTGCTCTCTGAATGCATGTGATCAGTTAGGCCATGTTCAACTTGTCCGTATTTGAGAGGCTTCTTGATTACAGATGAGTCCGTTCAGTGTGTTTTGTGACATAAGCTTTTCCGGCAAATCTCTTTCCGCATACCTCACAAGTCACATGCATAACGTTTTTTGTTTGAATGTGTTTGCATATGAATATTTCGATGAACGTGCTGGCTAAATGCCTTTCCACATAATTCACAGATAAATGGTTTTTCACCTGTATGTGTAGGCATATGTAAATTCAGTTCGCATTGTTGCATCTTGATGACGCCACATATTTCGCATTTGAAGTGATATTCATTTGTATTTCTCCTCAGATGCATATTTAAATTACCTTCCAGTGCATATAATTTATCACAAATGGTGGTATGAGTGAGTATATGATTCGAAAGGTTAGACTTGCAGCCAAATGGTCGTCCACAGATTCCGCACCCAAATCTTTCAAATGTTCATTCAAATGCTTTCTCAAATCACTACCGTCACAAATGCCCTTTCCACATTCTTCACATTTGTATGGTCTTTCCCCTGTATGTTGTCTCATGTGAAAAGATTTACTTTGCACATCGCGGATTACTTTTCTGCAAATTTCGCATTTCTGATGATTTTCTGGCTATCCTATATATATATAAATATACCAAATAATGCCTCCTCATGTGCAATATCTATCTAAGATAATTTATTCACAAATAGAAGTGGGGTAAGAAATAAGTCATATAAGATACGGTACAGATAAATAGGAGTATGCGGAACTGTTATACAAATTTTCCCGAAATCAAATTTGAAAGCAGCTGACTCTTTGATCATTTAATAAGAAAAGGAACCATCGATTCCAGAGTCTTACGGATACAGTTTGAGTTTACTGTAAAAGGCCTCTACAATTCGAAATTTAAATTCCAAGCATTATGGATTAAGCTGCATTGTGGCAACTACCCACCAGGAATCACAATCTTTCAGTCCGTATCGGAATCAATGTAATAGAACTTTGCTTGGTATTAAAAACGCACTTTACTGTAACAAATAATAACTATCCTAGGGCCTCTAGTGATACTTGAAGTCCGCACTAAAGATATCTCTAGCTATCGAGGCAAAATTGCCGACTTACAACGATACGACAGGGTTGCCAAAGTTCATTGAGCGCTGCCCGTCTCGTCAGCATTCATGCGTAAAGAATATGCTGATTAAAACATGTTCACTAAAATTCTGAAGCTTACTCAGTTTATGGATAATCGAGATATAAGACGACTCGTTCGAAAGTGTATTTTCTTTCGCGGATGGTAACGTTCTCGGAATTTTTTTTTTCGACGTAATTTATCAAATGCGTGGAATTTAACGATATTTGAAATCAGAAAATCTCAGCCAGATTACCGTAAAAGCGCCTAACTTCGGACAAAATTACTATATTTTCGTCAATAACTCGGCCATTTATTGTCCAAACGGTGCCAAAATTGCTCGGTAAAACATTCGTGCGGTAATTCACATTCCCTGCAAATTTCGGTTCAATTGGACTATTTTTACTATTGAAATAATCGATATTTCTTGCCATCTGACCGTTATCCTTCACTGCCCTAACTTCGGACAGTCATTTTCTTCACTGCGTAACCGCGACGCACAGAGAGAAAGAGGCTTCCGATGCGGATGACGTAATCACGTCGTTGGCGTCAAAATTCATTTCCGCGACGCAGTGTGACGTCGTGTCGGAAGTGAGCGAAAAATAATCTACGTGAGGTTGACGTAATTTTTGACGCTGCGTGAAATCTTAATATTCTTACGGAATTTATGATTCAGAATTTCAGGTTTTATTTAAATCTCGTACGACATCTTGCGATCACTCAAATAAATTATATACATTGTTGTCGCCCTCTACCGAATGATGGTATTTTGACGATGATAGCTTCAGTAGGAGCGACGCTCTGCGCCGTTGAATGCCGGACAGTCAATTTTCGGCAAAATTTCCGTTTTTTTTACCAAAAAAATAATTATGCAACATTAAAAAAGATGAGAATAGATGTAGATATAACAGCGCAACCTATAATAATTAAAATTAGCAATATACGACGCGTTTTAGCCAAGATATGGCCGTTCAAAAATTCTGTCCGAAGTTAGGAACTGTTAGGCGCTTTTACGGTACCGGTTTCCGGGTATATAAGTATAAGTATAAGTTTATTTCGACTCCATAATCAGCATAACAATACATTTGACAGATAAAAACAAATAAATAAAATCTGATTATGAAATCAGGGGAGCAAACAAAACCTTAGATAAGGTTTATAACGTACAAAATATAAGATGAAAGGTTTTGCCAAGAGGAAGTGGTACGTGTTTACTCACCTAAAATTATCAAGTTATTTCACACACGCTCACATGCACCCACCAGCCACACACACACACAACCACTGAGAAGTTATTTAAGTAAGAATGAAACGCGATAAATTTAGGGTATACTATACAGTAAACAAAAAAATAAATAAATAAATACTAGAAAAGAAAATTATCTGCCACACCATATTGATATTTTTGTAATGGTTGCCATTGCCAAATTGATCGATCTTCTAATCGTTAATTAGGTATATAAAAGGAAGATTCTATTGAAAACATATTGCCAAGCTGATTATAGTTGGAGTCAAATGCCAAGTTGCCCAACCAAAGTTGCCAGAATTGGGTGCATGAAGAGGTGGGCGAGACCATTTCATTCCCCAAATTAGAGCCTATTATTGCCAAATTATAGTCCAGATTGTAATAAGTAATTAAGTTACCGGTAACAGTAAAATTACTATAATTAAGTAAAGTAGGATGTGGAAATAAATTGGTTACAAAGGGTCTAAGTGAGGTTTTTCATTCTTGGGTATTGATTTCAGACAAGGATATGGGAATGAGGTTGTTATTTCACAGGATATCGGGAGTTTTTTTTTGTTTTTTTCCGTATGTGTTTTACTTCATTTAATCACTTTGAAGTAACCTGAAAAACAAAAAATAAAACTGCGAGTAGATGTTTCAATGATTGGGTGAAGGGGAACGCTCTGAACTATTTATTACAGGCAAAAAATAATTGTTTAATTAAATGGGATGTATTGTCATTATATAGCGATGGATAGATGATCTATGATGACATTCTGCTTGGGACAGAGAAAAATTTATCACACCATGCAAAAAACACACAAAATTTTACTATCTATACCTTGGCCAACAAGTCAACTCAAACACCATGCCTTAACATAAAACGCATGCATACATAAATGATATAAAAACCACATCCAATTACAATGACCCACAGCAAATTAAAATCTGAAGGGGAGAATCCAACATAGCTCTACTGCTCGCCTAGTTGCAATAATTAGTAACCTTGCAGGAACAATATTGTACTATCTACAACCCTTATACCACCACTCAAACATAAGACCAAGCGTGTATGATAGGGACATCACAGCTAGAAAAAGATAAAAACACGAGCGTGAAGTGATAGAATGTGTGCAGTTATTTAAAGAAAATATCATCCGAGTACGTTAGCTACCTATATATTTAAAAAAATATATATATACTCATGCATGTCACAATACCATTTCTCTGGTGCTGGACTAGTTCTGGCCAAGTCGTGGCAAGATATTATTATAGTCGTGGCACAATATTATTATAGCTGTTCAACATTTTCATTAAAACAATAATGTGCAAGTGTGGAGTGTCCCAAGTTTTTGTCATCGAATACCACCAGTAGTAATTTTTAATATTTGGAAACTAAATGAGACTTGACTTGTTTTTGAAAAGATTTTTTGGACTTTAACGTCTTCAAATTTAAGGGAAGAGAATTCCAAAGTTTGGGTCCAGTAAAAGACAAGGAATGCTGACTCACGGATTTACTCATGAAAGGTACGAATAAATCAGAACTACTTCTTCGGTTGGAGGTATTTTTGACAAGTATGTCATTAAAGCAATTGGGCAGCGCATTATTATGGAAGTCGTGAGCTAGAGATAGTATTTCAAATTTCATCATATCTTCAACCTTAAGTATATTTAGTGATTTGAAGTAAGAGTCTACACTTTCACGTTTTCTTTTACCAAAAACTATTCTTAAAAAATTATTACAAATATTCTGCAGTTTTGAGACAAGTGTTTTATTACCATGAAGCCAGACTGAACAACAATATCGAATATGGCTAAGTAGTAATGATTGAAACATTGCTAGTAGAGCTGATTGATCAACACACTGGGATACTTTGGCAGAAACTGCTAGGTTTCTTTTTGTTTTACCAATAACATGCATTATTTGTGATTTCCATGACAGATTTTCATCAAAGATAACTCCTAGAAATTTTATTTCTTTCACTCTTTCAATTTCATTGCCATTGAGCAGTAGTTTTTTTGAACAACTCACACTTTTATGCTTGCTTGGATGGAATAATACAAATTTAGTTTTGTTAGCATTCAGAGATAATTTATTAACTAACATCCAGCTATGAATGTTGGTTAGTTCTTGGTTTGCAACTGTGAATAGATCTCATGTGTCTCATGTACTTTCTTACCTGAATAACTTCTAGTGGGCGTGGCGTCACAATTTTCGAAAATATTATTCCTGACCCCCACCTGATTACGTCGTCAAAAAATTACGTCACTGCGACGTCACAATAACGAAATACAGCTTGCCAAAGTATAGCGACGGTCACCCGCAATGGCGCCTGCGAGTATGTTAACAAATTCAATACGTCAGCGACCTCTCTTTCGTATCGGGATCGTTGCGCAGAGTACAAAATAAACAAGGATCACAAGCGACTAAATTGCCGCTAAGGAACGTCACGATATCCCATGCTGACCATTTTTTTTTTTCAGCAATAAGCTCATGTATCGTGCTATAATCTAATAGGGCGTTATACGATACCACTCACAAGAAGGAAGGACATAATAATTTACGCAATGGTTGAAGTTGGGTACCACTAGGGTTGCCAACTTTGTGTTACCAGGGGTGGCCAAACGTGGCGCATTGCATGATTAGAGGTGTCGCATTGCATCCTTAACCCTTTTCGTGCCAAAATTGTTAATTGCACCTGGCTTCTCCACGCCAAGCCGTTTTTTTGCGATTTACATGGTGACTTTTGACTGTACCTAAAATCTATTCTCCTTACTCCACGTCGCCCACTTACGGCTTGTTGGAATTAGAAACAACAGGCGATTATCGACGTTAGCTTTTGGACGGACTTTATGACATTCATTCTAGACTTTTAGCAAAAATTAGTAAAATTTACTATTTTTTCCCTACCGAAGTAAAAAGTTCAGAACTCCTGGAAAAATAGAAAATCGTCATTTATCAGCTTGAAACATGGATTTTCCATTGCCCAGACTTCCCAAATATCTCCCAATAACCATTGAACAACCAGTTGAATTGCCCAAGCTTAAAAAATTTATTATAAATCAACCCACAACATGCTGAAAATGACCCCTAAATACCACCTTTTTTATCCAAACTTCAAATGACCGTTGTCAACAAAAGCGAAGCGTAAAATCGCTTGCTGTGACGCAAGTACTAATCTAGAAGAAGCTGATTAGCAAAGTCCAATTAGAATCGAGGGTAGAGTAGAGTAGATATTGATACTAAAGGCCTGTTGTCACAATATTACGCCTAACTTTACTTCTTGATCGTACCTTTTTCTCTTCGTTGTTAAAAACAGCTTTATTGCGTAATGCTCATAAGACAGAATGCGTTTTTCTCCTACTTTCAGGAAGGCTGTAGTTTTTACTTGAAGCATGGCGTCACAATGGTTCCCTGTTTCGTAATCAATCGTAATCTGTTTATCGTAAATGGCTCGAATTTTTACGTGGATACGAGAATTTTCGTTGAGTTAACTATATATATGCGGCTGTCATTGAAATTTATTCATTCAGTGTTTAATTCAGTGATTAGGTAATTCTCTGAGTGGTTTTCTGTAAACTAAATTGGTAAAGTTTCTTCTTGTGTGTGTAAAGGCGTGTATTAAGGTTGATTTTTGTTTGTAAACATTTGCAGTTGTGTACTTTTCAAGATTTAAGCATTAAGGTTACAAGCATTGATGTTACTAGCCATCTCAATGATCTAAATTTGAGACTGCAAGGCAAAAGCAAATTATTTCCAAGCTTAGTAAATGACATTATCGCATTCAAAATGAAGTTGAAACTTTTCGTTTCCCAGTTGGAGAAAGAGGATTTGTCCCAATTTCCTCACATAAAAGAACACCGTGAATGTGCTGCTGGTAATGGCAATTTGGCAATATACACAAAAAAAATCAAGTTATTGCAAGAGTCATTTGAAAGTCGTTTTCATGATATTTCAAAAGAAGAAGACTCTATACTTGCTTTTATAAACCCATTTTCACTTGGTGAACTAACCATAATGAAGATGCCAAGCAATATACAATTGGAACTAATTGACTTGAAAACTCATCCATCATTGAAAATTAAATTTGATGAGCTTTCTTCAGTCCCAAGTGCATCTGACATGATCAAGTTCTGGCAATCGTTACCCCGTGAAAATTTTCCAGAACTGAAAAAATTTGCCCAGGGTTTTATATGTCGTTTCGGAACGACATATAGATGTGAACAAACATTTTTTGTCATGAAACTAATTAAAAGCAAAGCGAGGTCAAGACTTACAGATTTAAATTTGAAGAATGCACTGCTCCTCTCAGTGACAAACTTAACTCCAAGAATAAAAAAAACTGGCGAAAGTAAAACAGCAGCAAAAGTCTCATAAAGGCGGTACTTAAATAAAATTGATCAGTTTTATTTATTATACTTCCTTGCTTAATTTCTATTCATGTGAAGTTGTAAATTGTAAAAACTACATATACGTGTGTATATATGTGTGTGTATTATAAATTTATATAATTTCAACAAGAAGCGGACATTAGGCGTGAAATTTACGGCGCATCTGAAACATTATGTTTAAAACGTGGCGCATGGTATGTGAAAGGTTGGCCACCCCTTTGTTAAACCATTCCGGGACACCTTAATGTCTAGACTCTAGGATTTGTAAATTGATGCAACAGAAGCTTGTGAAACACGAAGCACGTCGTGCAGCATTATTTCAAAAACTGTAAATACTTTTATCGTAATCAAAGAAACTCGTGAAATGTTGACTCTTTAACACGTGAATGCAAAAAAAAACTAAAACAGAGAAAATGTACAATTTGTGCTAAGTAAATTTAATTATTTAACAAAAAACACAAGAAAGCAGTCTTTCTGCTATTTAAATTTTTAATTGTGATTTTGCCGCTTCAATAAGGAGATATTTGTTAGTTTTCACAAAGTTTATGTTAAAATTGGTAATCCTTAGGCAAATATAATAATTAGTGAACTCTCGCTAAGACAGAGCTGTCAGCAAGGCGTCCTAAAAAAGACGGCTACGCAAGCCTAAAAACTGACTGATTAATGAAATCCTGCTCATAAAAGAGCCTCACACTAACATTATTACCTAAAAACAAGAAAGGCAAAATATTGTTACACGCCGCAACTTTATTGACTGAATTTTTCAACAAGTCTCACTGGATCAAGTTTTTGATCCTCTCAAATTAAGGTGACTGCTGTATATAATGTTATCATCCATTTTGCAATTGTTTAGCTTATTTTAACGTAATGTCATCAGGAGGTCACGGTTAGCGAAACATGTCATAACGACAAATTTCAACTCACTCCTATTTGAATGAATCATACATATTGCGTGAATTACACTCGTTTCCAGTTTTGAATGAAGCCGACACGCTTACAATGGCCTTCTATTTTAGAACGCCTCGGTTGTCGTTAAATTCCTGGACAGCTGTAGCCCAGCCCGGGACGCTAGACGTCAATTCCGGGACGGTTGGTAACCCTAAGTACCACACACACAGAAACCGACATATTAATTTGCTTTAACGCTATGGGTGTAGTTTCATACCTCATTAACTTCTAGCCGGCTTAGCGGAACAATTTTTGTGTATATCATTCGTTATTCGAAAATTATCTCAATGCGACTTCACAACAACGAAATAGAGCTTGCCCAATAATAGCGACGATTACTAGTAGAGGTACATTTTTATTTATTCTAAGTATTAATAAAGTATGGATCACAACTGAAAATTAGGGAGGTGCTCACCTCCTATAAGCAGGGGTGTAAAAAAAGCACTGCTCTACGTCGCCCACTCACGGCTCATTGAAAAGCAGGAACGTTTAATCGAAGAGTTTCTGATCGTCTCCTGGTCAGTACTCAATACTTTTCTTAGCGTAACAATTTTTGCATATAATATTCCTGACCCTAACCTGACTTTGCCATCAAAAAATTACGTCAATGCGACGTCACAATAATGAACTCGTAATGATTACGCATGTGTGTAGTTTCGTACCTAAATAACTTCTAGTGGGCTTAGCATAACATTTTTGCATATATCATTCCTGACCCTTATCTGACTTCGTCAATAAAAAATTACGTCACTGCAACGTCACAATCACGAAATAGGGCCTGCACAATAGTAGCGACGTTATTCGTAATGGCACCTATGGATGTAGCTTTTTACGCAATAACTCATACTCATCTTAGCGTAACAATTTTTGCATATAATATTCCTGACCCTCACCTCACTTCGCCATCAAAAAAATACGTCAATGCGACGTCACAATAATGAACTCGTAATGATTACGCATGTGTGTAGTTTCGTACCTAAATAACTTCTAGTGGGCTTAGCATAACATTTTTGCATATATCATTCCTGACCCTTATCTGACTTCGTCATTCAAAAATTACGTCAATGCGACTTCACAACAACGAAATAGAGCTTGCCCAATAATAGCGACGATTACTAGTAGTGGTACATTTTTATTTATTCTAAGTATTAATAAAGTATGGATCACAACTGAAAATTAGGGAGGTGCTCACCTCCTATAAGCAGGGGTGTAAAAAAATCACTGCTCTACGTCGCCCACTCACGGCTCATTGAAAAGCAGGAACGTTTAATCGGCGAGTTTCTGATCATCTCCTGGTCAGTCATTCTACATTATCAGTAATGTTTGTCGAAATTTACTATATTTTGACCATAAAACACACAAGGTTCAGATGGAATGTTATAATAGAAAATCGTCTTACATGAACCTAAAACATAGTTTTCAGGAGGGCTAAAAAACGTTATAGCTTTAAGATGTCACAATGACTACATTCTTTGAGTGTCGCTTCGCGCACTTGTGGTTTCTTTCTTCTTGTGTGTTGTCCAAGATGAATCTAGTTGAAATTAATCTTCATCAATTATATGCGAACGGGATTTTCAAGAGCGTGGATCGTACGATTGAATTTTGCAGGGTCCATGGCCTTCTGGCTCAGACCATTTAATGCCACGAATGTGGTATCCTTATAGATGAAAAGAGGATGGCCTCTAGAAATGGCGGCGTTGTTTGGTGCTGTCCCGAACAGGTAAGCTAAACTTCTTGTTATCGGATCTTTCTCTGACATCTTCTATCACAGGGCTACTCAACTATTTCACCAACTATTACAAAAAAAAATTAGGAATTACCGCGGCATGCTCCTTTCAACAATATATATATTTACCCATGCGAACAAAATTTCAAATGCATCTTTTGACAAAATACAAGAGTAAAACTCACTATCGCGCTTCGGGGCCGGTATGACAAGGCTTCAGAAGTGTCGCTGAGTGCTGACTTTTCTGAAAAGATGTGAAATATTCGCCCCCATAGCACCCTTAAACAAATATATATTTAAAAGTCTTCCAGCGACTCCAATTATCTTTAAGACTGAAAATTTGGAATATATCAGTTATTAGGAGAAACCACACGGTCCACAAGACTTTCAGCAAAACGATTCATTAGTCGATTATGTGTACAGTCTGAGAAATTACATTTTCGACACAAGTTTTTGCCAATTATTTCAATATTGATTCTAGAAAGTGAGAGTATACTATTTTGTAAAATTGAGGTGTTTGATATATTTTTAAATTTTGAAAATGCAACTAATAACTGACTAATAGCATGCAAAGCGACAGCATTAGTCTAATGCGTACCACCGTGCCTAAAAATCTGTGAAAGATGTATCAAAGCGGCCGCAAAACCTTCAGTTTTTACGCCACCATTGACATCTTTCTGATTCTAATGCTACGGGAGTAAACGAGTGGTTCGATGCTCTGACAAGTTTAGCGAAAAATGCATTACATTACGATTGTGAAATAAAACGAAAAGATGCATTCCAAGTCAAGAAGCAGCAACGGTCCAAATTTAATACTCGAAAGGTCCGGATTCGGACCGCGGTCCGTCAGTTGAGTAGCCATGTCTATCATACACGTGTTTATTTTATCAGAGTTGTAGCAAGTTTATTTCAATTCGGAAGAAGTCGTTTTTCAAAGGAAGTCACCTAGAACTGTGGCAACATTCTCTATTCACCTGACTTCGTCATCTAAAAATTACGTCAATGCGACGTCACAATAAAGAAATAAAGCTTACCCAATAATAGCGACGATTACTAGTAGTGGTACATTTTTATTTATTCTAAGTATTAATAAAGTATGGATCACAACTGAAAATTAGGGAGGTGCTCACCTCCTATAAGCAGGAGTGTAAAAAAATCACTGCTCTACGTCGCCCACTCACGGCTCATTGAAAAGCAGGAACGTTTAATCGGCGAGTTTCTGATCGTCTCCTGGTCAGTCATTCTACATTATCAGTAATGTTTGCCAAAATCTACAATTTTTTGAACATGAAACAATCAAGGTTCAGATGGAATGTTATAATAGAAAATCGTCTTACATGAACCTAAAACATAGTTTTCAGAAAGGCTAAAAAACGTTATAGCTTTGTGATGTCACAATGACTACATTCTTCGAGTGCCGCTTCGCGCGTACTTGTGGTTTCTTTCTTCTTGTGTGTTGTCCAAAATGAATCTAGTTGGAACTAATCTCCATCAATTTTATGCAAACGGGATTTTCGAGAGCGTGGATCGTACGATTGAATTTTGCAGGGTCCATGGCCTTCTGGCTCAGACCATGAAATGCCACGAATGTGGTATCCTTATGGAAGAAAAGAGGATGGCCTCTAGAAATGACGGCGTTGTTTGGCGCTGTCCCGAATAGGTAAGCTAAACTTCTTGCTATCTGATCTTTCTCTGACATCTTCTACCACAGTCCACTAGGCTAGTCAACTATTTCACCAACTATTACAAAAAAAATTAGGAATTACCGCGGCACGCTCCTTTCAACAATATATATATTTACCCATGCGAACAGAATTTCAAATGCATTTTTTGACAAAATACAAGAGCAAAACTCACTATCGCGCTCCGGGGCCGGTATGACAAGGCTTCAGAAGTGTCGCTGAGTGCCGACTTTTCTGAAAAGATGTGAAATATTCACCCCCATAGCACCCTTAAATAAATATATATTTAAAAGTCCTCCAGCGACTTCAATTATCTTTAAGACTGAAAATTTGGAATATATTAGTTATTAGGAGAAACCACACGGTCCACAAGACTTTCAGCAAAACGATTCATTAGTCGATTATGTGTACAATAGCAAAGGTATTTGTCAATGCTTAGTCTGAGAAATTACATTTTTCAACACAAAGCGACAACATTAGTCTAATGCGTACCACCATGCCTAGAAAGCGGTGAAAAATGTATCCAAGCGGCCACAAAACCTTTAGTTTTTACGCCACCGTTGACATCTTTCTGATCAGCTAATGCTACGGGAGTAAACCAGTGCTCCGCAACCTTTTTTGACTTGCGGCGCACTTATATAACTTGCCAAATTCGACGGCACACCACAACAAACGAAAAAACAAAGTGTAACTTTGTTTTATGTTCATATTTCAATCAGAGATTTGTGGTTGTTTTAATGAGCACAATCGCTATATATTAAGATCAATACGTGAAAGAGCAACTCGAAGTTCGCCGTCAACATCTTTTATCGTTTTTGATCAGTGATAAAGAGGAAAAACTTTGTTCGCACATATAAGTTGTGCAAAACTGGAGCAATATTTCAATAGCTGCATTGGAAACGTGCGCCTGTATTCTTCTTTTATTTAAATTCAAAAACACATCAAGCGGAATTTTGCTGAATTTCAGTCTTAGCGTTCTGTCATTTCTCACTTCAAGAAATTTTCTCAAATACGCAGGAGTAATTCTTTCGTTGACATTTCAGCACTAGTTGAGAAAAGATTCCGGATCCAGTCGTATCGTTAATTGCGAAAAAGTACCAGTGCTTATCTTTGCTGTATTAAAGTTAAGTGCTTTTTCGCCAAATTCGACACGAAACCGTATTTCGTATTTAAGTGGCGCATAAGTTTACTCGGAACCATTGCTTCATTTGAAAGTTGCTCCCCACAAATAACGCAGACTGGTTTTGGAGCATCTTTGTTACCACAGCAAAAAAATTGTTGTTTAATGTAATCTTCCCTGTATTTTCTTTTGACAAGTTTTTTTCCCAACGTTGCTTGTGCTAGGTACAAGCTCAGTATCAGATGTTTTTTTTTTAAATTATCCTTTTTGCTAAACTTTAACACTCCTTGACTTTTTTAATCAAAGACCACTGGGCAAGCACTGATTCTGCAAACTCACACTTAGTTTTATTTATATTCGAATACTACACGACTACACATGCTATGTTTTAGCCTCGACAATAGGCATTACAATATATCTGCTTGCTTACCATATAAGCCTACTCCTTGTTACGTCACAAATGCACAGTGACAGAAATTTGACTTGGTGTCGCTCAAGCTAACGTAGGAGCATGTTAACTTTACGTTAGTAGAGTAGAGTAGTAGACTAAGGTAAAATTAACAAAGGACAAAAAAATTTGTAAAAAAGAGAGAAAAGTTACAATTCCTGTGCGGCCCACCTGGTACCATCTCGCGGCACACCGGTGCGCCGCGGTACACCGGTTGCGGAGCACTTGAGTAAACGAGTAAGTCGATGCTCTGACACGTTTAGCGAAAAATGCATTACATTACGATTTTGAAATGAAACAAAATGATGCATTCCAAGTCAAGAAGCAGCAACGGTCCAAATTTAATACTCGAAAGTTCCGGATTCGGACCGCGGTCCGTCAGTTGAGTAGCCATGTCTATCATCTGGGGTTGCCATACCGTCCGGAAAATTCCGTACATGTCCGAAATTTAGGATTAAATTTTGCGTCCGCGAAGAATTTGAAAAAATGCTCGAATGTCCGGAATCCGGAATTTTACTGCATCTGCAATCGTACCCTGCGCATATTTACGAGGTTGTATAGAAATATTGTGTAACAGAGCGTTTTCCTTATCAATTATGTTTACCACTTAGATCTATACTAAGTCATAATTTTTGTCACAAGAACATCCACCAATAGTGGAAAATATGCAGAAAAGTAAATTTGCAAATTTGCAGTGACTTGACTTACAAGCGTGTCTTCAATTTGTTTTAAGCATGTAATTGCTGTTCTTCCTTTTCGGCTCAACCTATTTCTCATTATTATTTTTCACTCTGAAGTTGAGATTTTTTTTAGTGACGGTCCGTAGCTATATTTAGAGAGTGCTTACCCGCCTGGTGGGAGATTCGGCTTGTGACTGAAGACAATACTTTTCACTTTGGTAGCTGGCGCTTTAGCATGAGTATCGTACAACGTTTGCAGCCTTAGCATTTCGGTAGCGCATATATAATATATACGGTCTCGTGAAAATAATCATGCATTGTCCGGAATTTTGCTTTTCCAAATATGGTAACCCTATACACGTGTTCATTTTATCAGAGTTGTCGCAAGCTTATTTCAATTCGGAAGAAATCGTTTTTTGAATGAAGTCACCTAGAACTGTGGCAACTTGTCACATTTCTCTATTACTGGTCAAAGAACACGAACCAAGAAGATATAATGCACGAATACAGGATATCTAATAGATCTTGCGTCGATTGGTGGAGTATATGCATTTCTTGAATGTTGAATTTTAAACAAGGAATGAAACGCTCCTAACCTACCGCAGATATGCTCATCTGATCTGATCAGACACCCAGTGGTCGTCGGTGGCCCTGGCCATAGACGAAACTATGATGGTTGCAAGAAGAAAAAGGGGTGGAAATGCTCAAGCCAGGCCAATTCGCGAACAATGGGTATTTGGAGGAATAGATTTGGAGACCAGGTTTCAATGCCTTTTAATTCAATATATTAATGCAATAAGTCTCGACAATTTAAAAAAAAAAAAATTTTTGTTCTAGTCTAGAGAATGCCTCCTTCGCTTGGTACCACGTCGGGATCGCGCGACACTTGGAGGGAATTATAACCCAATTTATTACCCCTGGCTCAAAAATATGGTCGGATAAGTGGGCTGCAACAATTTACATAGTATTTAATATTATATTTATTTTATCAGCTCGAATTAATGCGGCGTCATCGTCTTCTGACAGAAAAAATTCCACTCAGATGTATTTATCATATATCTTCGTGTTTTTCCAGATAAATCATTTTAAAATTTTAATTATTTTTATTTTAGATCTCCCTCAGAATTACACTCACCATACTGTGAATCATTCGCACAGATTTGTGTACGCCACAGTCATCCATACGAACGACATTGAAAGTTTGTGGTGTGACTGTAAACGCAAATTTAAAAGAATGAACGGCGTGAGCCGGAATTTCATTCCATCATATAGTGACGAGTGGTTATGGCGGCGTAAGCGGGAGAAATCCCACTATTTCGCCGACATTATTCGTACTATAACCACGAATCCAAGATACACTTTGTGATTTAAGACACCATTCTCATTTATTGAGTTTGGTTGATTATTTTACAGATGCAGTGCGATGGACTGCTATATAAAAACCCTCACGAGGGGACAATTATCTTTGATGTCAATTGAGTGGCCATGTCTATCATACACGTGTTTATTTTATCAGAGTTTTAGCAAGTTTATTTCAATTTGGAAGAAGTCGTTTTTTAAAGGAAGTCACCTAGAACTGTGTCAACTTTCACTATTACTGGTCAATAGATCTTGCGTTGATTGGTGCAATTTTATGCGTTTTTCTGCAATGTCTGAATTGAATGTTGAATTTTAAACAAGGAATGAAACGCTTCTAACCTACCGCAGATATGCTCATCTGATCTGATACCCAGTGGTCGTCGGTGGCCCTGGCCATAGACGAAACTATGATGGTTGCAAGAAGAAAAGGGGGTGGAAATGCTCAAGCCAGGCCAATTCGCAAACGATAGGTATTTGGAGACCAGGTTTCAATGCCTTTTAATTCAATATATTAATGCAATAAGTCTCGACAATTTTATAAAAAAAATATTTTTGTTCTAGTCTAGAGAATGCCTCCTTCGCTTGGTACCACGTCGGGATCGCGCGACACTTGGAGGGAATTATAACCCAATTTATTACTCCTGGCTCAAAGATATGGTCGGATAAGTGGGCTGCCTACAACAAATTTACTTAGTATTTTATATTAAATTTATTTTATCAGCTCGAATTAATGCGGCGTCATCATCTTCTGACAGAAAAAATTCCACTCAGATTTATTTATCATATATCTTCGTGTTTTTCCAGATAGATCATTTTTAAAATTCTAATTATTTTTATTTTAGATCTCCCTCAGAATTACACTCATCATACTGTGAATCATTCACACAGATTTGTGTACGCCACTCAAATTTAAAAGAATGAACGGCGTGAGCCGGAATTTCATTCCATCATATAGTGACGAGTGGTTATGGCGGCGTACGCGGGAGAAATTCCACTATTTCGCCGACATTATTCGTACCATAACCCCAATCCAAGATACACTTTGTGATTTAGGATACCATTCTCATATATTGAGTTTGGTTGATTATTCTGCAGACAGATGCAGTGCGATGGACTGCTATATAAAAACCCTCATGAGGGGACAATTATCTTCAATTATGGCGGCGCTCTATTCTAGTACATATTAATATTTAAGAACATATTGCCAAAATTTGAGATACTAAAACTTATGTCACGTATTTTCCTTTGTATAAGACGGTAAATTTCCGATATAACTATCATAATCTAGTACAGGGGTGTCAAACACGCGGGCCGCATGCGGCCCCAGAACACTTGCTATGCGGCCCTTTAACGCTTAACAATTAGGCCGCGAAACGAAGCCGTTTATCTTTGAGTTTCGTAGAGAACTACCCAAAAATAATTTTAAAATGCTCCTTAGAAATTTAGTAACAAATAACACTTTGTTCTCATTTCTAAAAGTTGCACGTTTTACGAAAAAGACGCTTCTTACTACAATAAATATGTGTTACCATCTGTCCTATATTCTCTGCTTCTACGGCAACTGTGGACAATGAATGCAGATTTCTGCATTATCAAATGTAGGCGGTCGGATGAATCTCAGATGTACTGATCGATTTTGCGTTGAGTTGGGTAGCCTTTCCATCGTCTTTTTTAGTTATTATTAGTTAAGTTATTCTAAGAAGGTGTTAAAAATCACAAGCGAGCTATTAAACACTTGTGGATCCTTGCCACAGATAGCAATTTTAGTTGAGCACTTGCTTATGAAACGTAAAATAGGTACGGTGCAGTAGGCAAGAAAGACTAGACCTAGAAAAATATGTCACAAAAAACTATATTTTCATGCTTGTATGGAAGGGTAGTTTGATTATTCAGTAGGCTTATGCTATTGGAAGCGATTGAGAGGTGGCGGCGATGTTTCACCCATTCCGCCTAGCGCAGGCTACCTTCGCTGCTGCCATCATACCCGCAAGAAAAAAAGAATCGGAGAAATTTTGAAGAAAAGCGTAACGGTATATAAGAATCATAACAAACAGATTAAATAGGCTAATCATATTGAAATACTTGGTATTCTTCCGAATTTGATGAGAGTGGGGATTTCGAGTTATTCTAAGAAGGTGTTAAAAAATATGAGTAAGCTATTAAACACTTGTAGATCCTTACCATAGATAGCAATTTCAGTTAAGCACTAGCTCATGAAACGTTGTAAAACGATGCAGTAACTTCAAGAAAGGCTGACCTAGAAATATATGTCACAAAGTACTATATTTTCATGCTTGTACGGATGGTTGTTTTGATTTTTTACAGGAAAACAAAAATATTCAGAAAGTAGTTTTTAAGAATTACAAAATTTTTTGTTCTCAGATTGACCCGATTATGGTGGATACACCTCAAGCTAGCAAAAGAAAACTTGAGAAACACATTCCGGTGATTAAGAAGAAACGCAAAGTGCATGAAGACGGTCGCATTTTTCAAGAAAAATGCTAAAGCACACTGTTTAATTTGCCGCTTTTCCATCGGTACAATGAAAGAATACAATATAAGTAGACATTATCAGAATAAGCACAGCGGTCAATATGACAAATTTAAAGATCAACTTCGAACCATGAAATTGTTGCAGTTAAAAAAACAGGTAAATCAGCAGCAAACCTGCTTCAAAACAATCTGTAAAAGTAACGTTGCCACTATTACAGCCAGCTATGAACTTAGCCAGATGGATGCAGTCTCTGGAAAGCCTTATACTGATGGAGCTTTCATAAAAAATTGCATTGTAAAAACAGTTGAAACTTTATGCCCAGATAAAGCACATCTCTTCAGAGACTTATCGTTGACAAGAAATACGGTTGCTACTAGAATTGATGAGATGTCTGCAAATTTAAAAGAATAAATAAAAAGTTTTTCTGCTGCCTTTGAATATTTTTCAATTAATGAAACGTGTGATATAGTAGGCACCGCACAACTTGCGATTTTTATCCGAGCTTGTAATACCAAGTTACAAATATGGGACAAATTGTTAGAACTGAATTCTCTGCATGATACGACCTCAATCAATGACATATTTGAAATAATGATACAAACTTTGGAAGAGTATGAACTAGATTTGTCCAAGTATGCATGCCTATGCACAAACGGTGCAGCTAATATGGCAGGTAAACACAATGGGGTAGGGGCAAACTAAAAGATAAGATTAAAACTATTTATCCGGACTCAAATTTCACTGCATTATCCACCAGCAAAACTTGTGCTCAAAGGTTTTAGAATTGGACCATGTTATTAACTTTGTCGTAAAAACTGTGAATTACATCAGAAGTTGAGCACTACATCATCGGCAGTTTAATTAGCTGCTGCAGGATACGGATAATGAATTCACAGATGTCCCTTTTTACACAGCAGTGAGATGGTTGTCCTGCCACAAAGTCTTGAAAAGATTTTATTTATTACAAACAGAAATCATCTTGTTCCATAACATGAAAGGTCAAACAACAACTCAGTTAAAGGATAAAAAGTGGATTCAAGATTTGGCATTTGCTGTTGATGTCACTGAACATCTAACCAAATTGAATTTGAAGTTACAGGGCAAAGAAAAAACAATCACTTATTTGTATGATAACATTAAATGTTTTATTTCAAAATTAAATTTGTGGAAAACCCAGATACAGAACACAAATTTGACACATTTTCCATTTTTAAAAGATGCAAAAAGCAAACTTCAAGAAAATGGCAGCGAATTGGACATTAAAAAATTTGTAAACAATATTGATTTACTTTTAAATGAGTTCAAGCGTAGATTCTCAGATTTTTCTTCGTTTGAAAACAAATTTGCATTATTCTCAGCACCATTTACGTTTGATGCTGGTTTGTTTAGCAGATGAAAATCTCCAAATGGAACTTTTAGAAATGCAATCTGACTCTATTGTAAAGGCACAGTATGATGCTATTGGAGTTTTTGAATTCTACTCTTATCTCTCAGAGCAATACAGCGGAATCAAGAAATTTGCATGCCATATCTTAGCAATGTTCGGAAACACATACAGATGTGAGCAGTTGTTTTCATTTCTGAAGTTGATCAAACATTCTCACCGATCCAAATTAACCGATGATCACCTGACCTCGTTAATTAGAGTTGGTACTGTAAAATCATTTCAGCCTGATATTAGTAAGCTGGTGGTCCAAAAGAGATGCCAAACGTCAGGACAAATGTAATAAAAACGTTAAGTTTATTCAGTATTTTTGTGAATTTCAGGTTTTTATATATTTAGATTAAGTCATTTTTAGTGTTTGTAATATTCTTTTGTTCTTTTCTTTTCAAAAATTTGTTCAAAAGTGTTTTTGGATAGTTGTACATTTGCGTTTTTTGTAATAAATACAGTACATTACAATATTAGTTAAACGCATGAAATTAATATGTAAATGGCATTTGAAATTTAAGAAAATGATAAAACTTTATTCAGGTCTTTAATTACACCTCAATATATGCCACAAACTACACCTATCTAAAAATATGCTTTAAATATACAATATACATCATCAAAACTGACCAAAACATGTTTGCGGCCCTCGGAACATTCCCAAAATGCAATGCGGCCCTCGAAACCCCACGAGTTTGACACCCATGATCTAGTATATCTTTAAATTTTGCAAGCCGAAAATTCGAAGAATACTTCAAGGCGTAATGACAGAAACTTAATCACCCATAAACAACTCACGATTTCAAGCACATTTGATAATTAGGCATTCAGTCACAATCATGAGTTTATTTACTGACTGCATCTCTCATCTATCTTTAGTTACGTTTTGATAAAACTTTTAATTAGATTGAATCACGCTCTTCTGAAACAATGAGCTCAATAAGTAAATTATATGAGTAATTGTCAATAATATTCTTAATGTTTGTGAAATGATCTATTCAATTTATTTCAGGTTTCCCCTGCACAGAATCAGAAGCCTCTTCTGACACACACAAAAAAACTTTTATTACACTGTGGGCAACGGCGCGTCCTTCGATAGAACGTGGATGTCCTATAAAATTATAGCGATTCTCAAAAATGAAATATGCACCAAACAAAGCTAAATTTCAGAACAAATAAAATGCCTGTGCTATAGACATAGACCATAAGTGACGAACCCGCCAAGGAGTTTCGCGTGACCCGCGAAGCATTCAGGCGATTCAGTGTATGTTTGACTTAAGTATAAACCTTCGGGGATTGTACATAGAAATCAGGAGCGCCAGTGATATTTATATTATTGGAAACGCTGTTCCGCTCTATGCTTGAAGCAATGGAAAATCTTGAAAAATTGCCTACTTTTCAAACTCGGTTAATCGGTGATAGAATTGTTTCGTTTTTAATTTCTGTAACCGAAAGCATGCGAAGCAGTGGCGTAGCATCCGCCCCCGCGGTCGCGCCCACAGCGCAAAGGAGCCCAAGCGATTAGAATTTAGAAATTTAAGCCGCAAAACCAAAAGCTGCATTGCAAAACCAGTAATGCACATCTTATAACGTTGATGTTAGTTCTGCTCAAATCGTTTTGTTACGTAACAATGCCAGGGAGTCGTCGATTTTCGGGGGGGGGGGGGCACGAAAGTCCTGCTACGCCTGATGCGAAGTACAGATCTTTTGTACAAAGCCCTCGCCACTAATGTGAAATTTGAGAAAAAACACCACGTTCTAAAATAGCAAATCAGTAATTATCCAGTTTCGGTTCGAGTTAGGGCCCGTTCACACCAACGCAATGCGTTGCGTTAGTTTTCTACGCAGGCGCAAACGCAGTGCGTTGAACTTGTTCAAACTGCGATGCGTCAACACATTTTGAGTCAAAAGATCATATTTTCCGGGTGTAGTACTCACGCTAGTTCAGAAACTCCATAGGCACTGTGTAACTACAGTGGGTTGGTAAGACACACTGTTATTTTGATAGGAAATTTGAGACTTTTTGGATAATGTATAATGTTGTTGTATAATACACTAGTACTAGTTATTATTTTTCAAAACGCTACTAATTTAACGTTACAATGATTAATACAAATTGAGAAAAAATGGATTTAGAGCAGCTTATAATTGAGGTTCGTGCACGGGAGTGTCTTTATGCTGTAAAAGCAGCATCTTACAGAGATGCAGTTGTAAAAGGAAAGGCGTGGGAAGAGGTAGCAGAGGCACTGGGAAGAAGCGGTAAGAATATGAGTAGCCATGCAGAAATCGAGTCAAAGAGTCGATCGGTTGTCGTGATTTGAGCGATATGGAAAATTATAACTTAGCTAGTTTCGTCGACTTTTGTGAACTATTCACAGGAGATTCTAAAATTGAGTTATTCCTTTATTTTACAATGAGTCAATGCTAAGTATTGTAAGCAGTTAATATACAGTACCGTTATTTAAAAGGAAAATTATGTAAATGAACGATGCAAAACTATCAGCAGACTAAACTTACGTGTTTTGCTGTGACAGAGTGCAAGACCAGATGGTCAACGAAGGATAGATTCAGAAAAGAGAAGCGAAAGGAAATAGAGGCTACGAGGAGTAGGGCAGCAGCGCGAGGATACAGGGCGTGAAAGTTTATGGAGATGCTGAAGTTCTTGGATGAACATGTTGACTTTAGAATGTATACATTATTTGTTTATGTGACAGATGCAACAATATTGCTAATCTCTAGCCTACGGAAAGAAACTCCCTTTGTTTCAAAGAACGTCTTTAACTGTTGACAAAGACGTCACCCTCGGGGTGCTTGAATATGCAGATAACATGCAAATAAATGGCGAAGCCGAAGACCTAGTTGGACACCAGTTGGATGACATCAGCATCTGGTAAAGGTCCATTTACAAAACAACCGGACCTTGATAAAACTATAATGAGTGTTGTCAACAAAGGTATTTAATTCTAAGGCCCTTAAACCTTTTTGTGTCACACAACAGATTTTCAATGTAATAATCATGCCTTTATTTACATACAGAAAGTGTTGATGCTGAAAAGTTTGCAATAAGCTTGGTAGATACTATATGCAGGCTACCAGTACAACGGTTTCAACTGGCGAAAAGAGTCCACAAGCTATTGTATAATATTGAATTTGTGGAAATATAAAAATATTTGAAAACATTTGTTTGAACTATTTGTGCTTCTAGCGTATAGGACTTGTGATACCTCTCTATTTCATTAATCGTCCATACACTTGTTCAAAGATCAGCTATGGTGCCTTTGCCAGGGCACAGCACCTTCCTTCTAATAGTAGTTGCGAACCGAGCGAGCGTTCTGTGTTGCAAGGCCACCACTTCCGGGTATGTCATGCAGCAGTTGAGTGACCACTCTCACATCTTCGTCAACTGCTGCAGCTCCATAAACATCTCTTCTCAAAAAATTGTGAAGGCAGCATGTTGCTTTTATACCAGAGTCAATATTGCTGGGCTTTAAAGGTATTGGTCGGTGATAAACTCTCCACTGATTGGCTAATATTCCAAATCTGCTCTCCACTATTCGTCTTGCGCATGATAAGCGATAATTAAAACTTTTCTTCTCTTGCGAAAGACCATTGCCAGGAAATGGTTGCATCAAATATTCTTTTTGAGTGCATTCCATTCTGCAGGCGATGCACAAAACAGGAGTTTGCGAATATTCGCCATCACTTGCTCTTCCGTAAGCGCCAATGTCCACTGCAAGAAATTTATAACCAAAAAATATAAATTTCATTGAGTTTTTGATGGCACTGTTTGGATTAAATGCCTATGTAGAATCCACACAATCATAATAGAAGATAATGTGTTTTCAATTTATTTATTCATATATAGCAACCACGAGTGGTAAGTAACAAAATTCATTTTATAAATACTAACTAGAGTGATACAAAACCAGGTTTAATATTTACCAAGCATCAACAATAGCCAGGAGCACAATGTTATATGTTTTCTTGTAATTATAGTACAGGGAGCCTGCATTGTTATCATAACAGATAAACCTAGAACCATGCAAGTAGCAATTTCATTTTTGTTACAAACCACTGCAAATACGGTATGGTACAGGCATACCGGTGCCGGCACTAGTGCCAGGGCTGCAGAGTGCTGCCGTACCAGTGTACCGTACCGGTACTGCATCGGTACCGGTAACAACTTCTAGTTTCTCTTCTCTGCAAAATAGGATGCACTCACCATCTTCTTTTTTTATCCTCCCGTTTTCTCAACCACAACAGTAAACCCAATCGTTGATTTTTTCTTAAAGTCATAGCCAAACCACAGAACAAAGCACCTGAATCCAACTCAAATCTCGACTAACGCAGCGCGTCAACGCAAAAGATTGTGTCCTCGAGAATTCGTTGCGTTGACGCAGTGCGTCAAAATGATGCGTTAACGCAGCAACGCACGATTAAGTTAAACAAACAAGGTTTGAGGGTGCGTCAACGCAGTGGTGTGAACAGATGTGAATGGGCCCTTACAATCGATTCGATAATTTGAATTTCTGCCGCAATTTGAATTTCTGCCGCAATCTGCATTTCTAGCCCTCACCCTAAAACCGTAATTGGATTAGGTTGAAATACGTTCAATGGCTCTGTCAGAATTACCTAAGAAGGGGGGTGTACATTGGGGAATTTTCCATGAAATTGTCGCCGCCATTGATCAGGCAAAAAATAGCCCATATTTTCGGCGGATATTGTTTTTTTCTGTTATTTTATCGGGTAATGATCTTGGCGCTCCAGAAGTATGTGCACAAAGTTGGTACGAACCTGGTGCACATACTTCTAGAGCACCATGATTGTTTGCAGCTGCGCAAAGTATTCAATTGCGACTAATCGGAGGTTATTTATAATGTATTGCTTTAGTTGTGTGTTAGTCATATATAGAGAGCTCAGTAAAGAAAAAAGTTTCAGAAAATTTCACTAAGCAAAACATGCATTGAATTTTCTATATTTATTTTATGCTGCAATATATTATAAAATAACTTCAGCTGTATGAAAGCAGTTGTTCGTTTTTGCTGATGAAAATTGTTAGGCATCATTGTACGACTAAAACGTAGTGCGCCCGCTTACTTAGCGGTGACTGATAAATAGCCCGCGATGGTAAAAGCCTCATTCATGAAGGGTGGCACAGTACATGGTTTATCGCTGAACATAACAAAAGTCTTCTGGCAATAGTGATAGAGAGGTTACTGGCGTTAACAAACTCGCAGGTGACATTACGGGTTACCGTTGTTATTATTGGGCAAGCTCTCTTTTGTAATTGTGACGTTGCAGTGACATAATTTTTGGATGACGAAGTCAGATGAGGGTCAAGTAGGCTTAGCATAACAATTTTCTCATATATCATTCCTGAGTCCGTCATAAAAAAATTACGTCAATGCGGCGTCACAATCACGAAATAGAGCTGATCACCTGTAATGTCGCCTGTAATTTACGACATCACTCTATACAAGGCTTTAGACAAGCAGATACGGACATTTCAATGTAAGTTCACGTTATGGGTGTAGTTTCGTACCTCATCTACCACTTTTATTTTTCTCTTAAGTATATCAACGAACCCAATGAGGCCCGCGACTTCACGACCACACACACCTAAAGATTTGTTATTTTATATCCAGCAACAAGACATGAATTGTGCTGTAATTTATTACTAGAGCGTTTTACGATATCACTCCATGCAAGGCTTTAGACGAGCAGAAACGATCAATTACGTTACGTGCACGCTATGGTGTCGTTTCGTACCTCAATAACTTTTATTTTGTCAGCGTACTCGTATATCATTCTTGACCTTCACCTGACTTCATTTAAAAATTACGTCACTTCGACGTCATAAGAACGAAATAGAGATTGCCCAACAATAGCGACGATATTAAACTCGTAATAATGGCGCATGCGAGTACGCTATGAGTGTAGTTTCGTACCTCAATAACTTTAGTAGCCTTGGCGTAACAATTTTTTTACATAACTTTTCGGACTCTTACCTGATTTCGGTGTCGAAAAATTACGTCAATGCGACGTCACAGTAACGAAATAGAGCTGATCACCCGTAATGGCAATGGCGCCTGCGTTAACGAACTCAATGAAGCCAGCGACCTCCCTACCACACACACATAATGACTTGTTATTTGATGTCTAGCCATAAGCCATGTATTGGGCTACAACAGGGATAGCGAACCACTGACCCACGGGTCACAAAGTGACCCACCGCGTTTTATTCGTGACCCGCCAAGGCACGAATAAAATAAAAATGCTAACATATTAGAAATAAAAATAATAAAACGGGCCATAAATTAATCTAACAATAACCAGACTATTATAAGGTACCGTCGGGGCCGCGATCGCTTATATTCAAATTGTTAATTTTGGACCGGTATGGATATTTTCAAAACCCCTAATCTTAGACGCAAGTCTGCACCGCCGTGTACCGTTATTCAGCTATTGGCTCTGATATCGTTTATGACATAACAATGCAATTGATCTGTTTATTTCTCGCAACGTCGAGATAATACGAGAACTATAGATGCCACTTTGCATTTTATTAGTTTATCGCCTACAATGCCGTTGAGAAAAAAAATTTCAGACTTGAAACAAAAAACCTAGAAATCTGAAATAACAACGGGGCAGTGTAGAAGTGCCTTAATGTGGTTGAAAACTGATCAAAAAATATAACACTATCAGAGTGGAATTCCCTCCAAACGCTTTGGAACAGTGAAATAGTTTGCCGCATCGTCATAAACATTTTTGCTAATTCATATACGTGTTTTCGTACTCTTATTTCAGCCATAGAAAGTCACTGATAGAAGTACTGCATAAGTAAAGCCCAAAACTGCACCAACAGAAACTCATAAGATTTGTTTCAGAAGTTTTTTTTATAGACACAAACATTGATTAAATATATGTGACCCACTCTCTTCTTTTACGCGATAAAAATATTATTTTCGACCCATTCATCGAAAAAGGTTCGCCATCCCTGGGCTACAATATATTAATATGGCGTTATACGATATCACTCTAAGCAAGACTTTGGATAAGATGAAACACACATATCAATTTACGGACCCTCAATGACTATAGTTAGGTGCCACATATACAAAGGCAAATATTTTACGGATCTCGACATTCTATCGCTATAATCTGATTCGGGAGACTTTTGTCACAGGATACTCAGATTCTTAAAAAAGGGCAAAAAAAAATTTGAGACAGACGTGTGAATAAGTATGCACTATTTTAATGTGTATTTGTGATTTTCTTTTTACTTC
This sequence comes from Styela clava, assembly GCF_964204865.1. Classification (NCBI taxonomy): domain Eukaryota; kingdom Metazoa; phylum Chordata; class Ascidiacea; order Stolidobranchia; family Styelidae; genus Styela; species Styela clava. The sequence continues at coordinate 4,805,788 of NC_135258.1, read as the reverse complement.
CCTTCCTATATGCGACTATGGCATATGCATTTTACTTGTTCTGAATAAAATTTGGCTTTGTTTGGTGCCTATTTCAATTTTGAAAATCGCTATAATTTTATAAAACACCCACGTTCTATCGAAGGACAAGCGTTTAGACATCTTGGTTCCTATACGTAACCGTTGCCATCATTGTAGTTAAAGTTTTCTTTTTTCGGAAGTTTGTCAGAAGATGCTTCTGTGCTGAGGAAACCTGAAGAAGTAGAATAGATCATTCCATATACATTGGGAATGAAATTGACGATTACTGATATAATTTACTTATTGAGCTCATTGTTTCAGAAGGGGCATGATCCAATATGATTATAAGTTATATTTAAAATTTAACTGCAGATAGATGAGAGATGCATTCTGGAAATAAACTCATGATTGTGACCGAATGCTTAATTATCGATTGTGCTTAAATTCGAATCCATCCAAACTTTCAACAGTTACGAAATTGGAGGGCCTATAAATGTGATCTTCTTTTCATTATTTTTCACATTTCCTCTGAATTACTTGGAGATCAAATATATACCACTTCCGCCACTATGTCAATTTTCTGTTAGCCAAGTGATCAAAGATCGGTATGAAAGAAGAAAATATTTTTTATATTTCGCTGTTGACTACGTTTCTATTTTTACTTTTTTTTTTCTTTTCCGAGTTTCTAGCGTGTAACAAATTGAGCTATTGAAAAGGTGAATGCGATTGTAGTATCGAAATATCCACAACATGAGTAATAATTTTACAGAATTGGTAAGGAAACAAATCAACCTTTTTCATGTAATCGTGGCCTCTCAATGAGTTAGAATATTTGTCTGGCCGAGGTGTTTGACAATTCAAATGGCTTAAATACAGCGACGTGTAACAATTTTTGCTGTGAAAAATTTGAATGCGAATGGCAATATCGAATAAAGATGAAATATCCGTAACATACCAATAAGTAATATTTTTACAGAAAGAAAGAAAAGTAAAAAAATTGGTTTATTTGACTTGTTATCGGGGCATTCTTCAGTATATAGTCCCTCGTCAGAATGACCATAAGTTATCCTTCATCAATCAGGTTGCAATATGATTGACAATTCAGATGACACCTCCTAAAAAAGTAAAAGAATGAACACTGCTCAAATATATGGATATGGAATTCGCACATTGTGGTTGTATCACAAAGCACCGAATTTGCGGAAAACATCGGCGGACGAGCGAGATGGAATAGAAAGTTTTTCTGTTGTACTGTCGTGCAAATCTAATAAACACTCGCTGTTATTGTGTAATTCCAAGCTGTATATATACAGCACATATATCAGTACAGAGGTTATTTCTGGTACTCGATTTTATGAAATTCATGTGCGAAAACGATTGTCGCACGCATATAATTTACCGAAGAACGTTTATGATGTCTATAATGTTTAACGTTTTTGTGACTTAAAAAGCTTGTACGGGAATTCGTGCATTTCCGAAAAAGAACCCTGTAACATAACGTTATAAATGGCCAGATTAATTGTAAACGATGTGACAGACAGTATCTGCATAAGAGACACGTCGCCTGAATTGGGGGTTTCGAAAATTACCAAATCTGCTCAAAAATTGTCTTGGCTGCGCCACTACATTATAATAGCTCCTTCCTAGATTAAATTGTAGCATGTTTTATTATTAATTTTTATCTTTGAAGTTTTTTTTTTCCTTAACGCGTCACTTGTTGTGCCACTTAAAAAACGCGATCACTATGCAACCCACGGGTCAGTGTCTCTGTTATAGATACTCTGCTTTGGCTTGGCAATTTCGACAGCCCTGTCCAAAACAATCTCTTTATTCACGTACTACCTGATGATCTCCATCCTGATAGTACGCATAAATCAGTCTAAATATATACTAAAACACTAGATTAGTTTTGCCAACCTCTACAACTTGGGTCGGCAACCTACGGCCCGCAAAGTAATATAATCCGGCCCGCAACACTTCACTGAATTAACAGTAACATAACAGCTGTTTTGACGATTATATTCTTTACGTAACAGATTTTATTGCGAGACACGTGTAGACTAAATTATATTATTACCTAACAAGTATATATTTTACAGTTACTTATTTAATGAGCCTATACTTTAATTATAATTACCCAAATGGCAACAAAACGCAGAAAAGTTGATGATAAATGCAAAGGGTTCAATGGCGCAGAATATAATCAAATGGAATTTTTTGAGATGCAATGCAATAATTCAATAAATTCATCGGCCATCCGTTCGGTTTTTAACTTTCTAAAAATTTGTGCGGCCCGCGAGCGACAACAGGTTGCCGACCCCTGCTCTACAACGTCAATAACCGCATACGATTTGCTCGGGGAAATGAATCTATTCAATACTGATACGCGCAAATGGTTCATACTAAAACAATGAGCCCACTTAAATCTCTCGGTTATATGAGCAAAATTTTCAATTAAATTGCAGACATTCTTGTAAAGTAAACCTCAGTTTGTCTCCTTTCTGTGCGAGATAGACCACACAATCATATTATTTATGCAAAGCTCAACAACTCCAAATTATTTGTGAACCGTAGGAGGAGGAAGCTGCTGCACAAGATCAGCGTGATAAATGTTGAAGTAATATATTTGAATACATAATTTACCATTCATTTAAATTCCAATCACACTTGTAAAAAACATTTACGAACATTAAAAGATAAGTTAATAATTTTCAGAATTGCACGGTCCGTGTTGGGTTTATTAATATCTGTTGAATAATAGCTGTTGAATATTCCAAATTGGGTTAATGGTGAAGGCCGATATCAATATCCTCTCTGTTGTAGATACCTAACTTTCTTCTATAGGAAGTGTGGCATATCTGAGTCGACGGCGCGAGCATGTACCAACACTTTGCGCATATAACTAAGTTATTTATGATCATATCCTGAATACATGTTATTTGTTGGTTGAGATACTTTTGCATTTCAAATGAGTTTGATTCATGTGGGCGTTGACATATCTTTGTGCGGCGAATCTCTTCCCACATATCTCACAATCATAAGGCTTATTGCTGGAGTGCACCGTTTGCAAATGAAAATTCAGACTACCTCGTTGACTGAATGCTTTCCCACATGATTTACAGATAAATGGTTTTTCACCTGTATGGGTGCGCATATGAACATTCAGCTCAGATTGTTTCACCTTGATGGCGCGACATATCTTACAATTTAATTGATATTCATTTGTATGTCTTCTCATATGCTCCTTCAAATTCCCTTTGCTTGCAAATAATTTATCGCAAATAGTACACAAGAATCGTTTTTCGTTTGTATGAGTGAGAATATGACAGGAAAGGTGAGATTTGCTGCCGAAGGACTGTTCACAGATTTCACACACAAATTTATTTGAATGTTGATTCATATGCGTTCCCAAACTACCATTGTCGCAAAAGCCTTTTCCACATTCTTCACTTTTGTACGGTCTTTCCCCTGTATGTTGTCCCATGTGAATAGTCTTAGTCCGCACATTGGCGAGTACCTTTCCACAAACTTCACAATCCTGTAGATTTTGTGGTTTGTCCGGAAAGTGCAAATGCAAATGGTTTCTCAAATGAATGTTCTGAGTAAATCCTTGGCCACAAATTTTACACTTATTTGGTCGTTCTTGAGTGTGTGTCGTTTGATGGTCCCTGAGATGACCAATCTGTCCAAAACTTTTACCACAAATACCGCATTCGTGCAACTTATTTTGTTCAACTTTTTTCATTTAATTACCAGTATATAAACTCGTATATCACCAGAAGGGCATTGAATGAAAAAAAAACGGTTAATAGAAATAGCCAACTGGATAAAAAGTCTTCTTATGTACAATATCTATCTAGAGACGAGGTAATAAAGAAATGTAATAAGAAAAACCGAAGTTAGATATAAGCTAACAATGATAGAAAAAAGAAATATCGAAAATGAAATATCGTTACTTAAGATATTACTTTAAAGCAGTGGTTCTCAATCCGTGAGGCGCGCTCCACATGGGGGGCTTAGGCAATGTTTAGAGGGGCATGAAGCTAAATAAAATAAAAGTATAGTTTGATTTGATCTCGTCCGCCTCGTTTTGGATATTCACCGTACATTCATCGTTTTTATTTTGGATATTTACGTTATCTCCACGTATTTTCAGCGTTTTTTTTTTTAATAAAATACACTTTCGCCCTACTATTTGTTATTCGTTGATTTTCGTTAGCTAGTCACTTTTGAAGGAAAAATTCTGAAAGAGGGGGCGCGGCTTAATAAGTTCGAAAACCGCGGCTCTAGTCTAGAGAAAGATACTTTGTATATGCTCCAAAAATCAGTGTTTTTTACCATATCCTCTTTCAAAATATTTTCACTTAGTTAGCTGAGTACTATTACACAATAATAAACATATTTCATCAATAATTCACTAGAACGAAAGAGCAATAAGCCAGAGTTGAACTTATTCATCTTGCCTTTTGACAGACAAAAAAAAAAACAGGATTTGGATTAGAAATTTTTGTTGGACAATTTACTATTCGATTCAAAATACACAGCCCTAGCTATTTCTAACGTTCTTATTTCGTTGGTTAAGTTTAGCTCAAATCATACTGAGGTCGACCAACTCTTCACTATCACTCTTTATATTCCTCTTCTCGGCTTCTGATCCCAAAACGTAACAAATTCTGGTGCTACTAAACGAGTGTTCTATTGCCATATGTGGTCTTCCCAGAAGTAGTCTCAAAGTAGTAAATATCGATATGAAGCGATTCAAAATCTTGCAAAAGCAGTTTACTCTAAATGTTACAGAAATCTCATACTGTAGAAGTACACAAATTCATCTATATAAATGGAATACAATTTCTGTAGAGCTAAAGCTATTAATTTCGAGAGGGCACATGAAAATATACCATACCAAATCGGATATCTCAGCGTGGGAAAGGAAGCAATTAGTTGTTTTTACATGCAATTTGCAGCCCCTAATAGCATTCACAGGCGTATTTCCCTGATCGACACGACTATAAATTACGCTCGATCGAGTCTGTAGAAGTATGCTACACTATTGACAAAAAAAATCGAAAAATGTGAATATTACTACTCACTAACTATCTTTATCTTATTTTTTCGTTCAAACCTAACAATTAAATTTGCGAGAAAAGTTCAGCTTTCCTATTTCAAATTTATCTGTAATAAAATTTGCAATTTACACTAAAACATCATCGAAGCTTGCTTTGTGATCAAATGTGACCTTTATTCATACTAGCCAGATTTATTTCTATCATTCCTGAGTCTAGAGATCAGATTTCTTCATAACTTATCGATCTTAAGATTGGTAAGTATGTTGATAGGTATTTGTCTGTCTGTTAGATGCACGCGATATCTCACGAAAGCAAGGTTCAATGTGCCCCAAATTTTGCATGTACATTCACCATAGCTCGTACCAATGACATTAAACAACTCGTACCAAAAGCCTATTGATTTTGGATAAATTATGTCGTATAATTAACGAGTTATTAACTAATTAGTGATGAAGATATCTGGATTTTTGCAATACGAGAGAACGATTGTTACAAAGCGAGAGATTTTTGATACGCGCTGAATGTGTGTGTGTGCGATGCGCAAGTTTTCCGGGGGGGGGTCTTACATTTTGCTATTCATCTTGCTTTTAAACCCAACCTAAATGTGGCAAAAGATAAAAAGCCTACATGGCGTTAGACTTTTTGAGAACGCGAGGACTCTAAGCTTATCTTATCATGTTCTCTTTCAATAATACAGATAGCATTCCACCCTACAATATTCAATGTAGAGGTCTATTTTGTACGATATTAAAGAAAGCATGACTGATTAAAATAATCACAACCTCAGGTAAACGGATCACTGGATTGCAGTGGCGGCGCGTGGTCATTTTGACAACCGGGGCAAGCTACTGCGGGACCAAGTCACCCCCATCTACGGGGACATGATGAGCACTGTAAGTTCTCCCATCATTTTATGAGTATAAAAACCATTCTATCGGTAACAACCAATCGGCAAAAGCGACAGTTTTTAACGATAAGAAAGTGTCTTTAAAACCGGTCCAAGTCAAGGGATTAATAAATATAGACATAGTTTATTTTGAAACCTCTTTCAAAAGGAAAGGCAATATTTACCCAGATAAATACAATGAAATATTAACAGAAAAGGAAAGCAGACAAAACCTAAAATAAGGTTTAAAACGTTACTATGAAGAAAGGAAAGTTAATGCAAAGATAAGGACATGCGTCGCTCACTCATAGATATATATGCTGCTAGACTTCTACTGCTTGAACATATATGCAACACGCCGCGGTTTCTTGGAAGCAAAATGCTCAATAACACGCTGATTAAAGTCATGCATCCCAGAAATAACGTCTCTGTGTATGGATAAAACAGCCAAGGAATTTAATCTATCATGCTCCATTGTGTTTCTGAGATACGTTTTAATACGCTTCAGCGTGCTGAATGTTCGCTCTGCGTCGGCGGAAGAAATAGGCGTCGTCAAAATGATGTCCAGAAATTTTGCAGACGCCGCAAAGGTAGTTACTAGAGTGTTATCTATGAGGAACCCATAGAGCGCGCAAGTTGATGTGATGTTCAAAAAAGTTTGATTGGTGTATATACATCGCAATTCATTTTCCAATTTACCCACGTTTATCCTGGGGTAAAATTTGGAGACAGTAGCCAACAAATGGATGGGAAATTGACGTGCAAATTTTGAAAATTTTTTGGGATTCATCAAAGAGAACGCGGCAAGGTGTTCAGTGCGCAGACGATCGCCTATTTGATTCACCAGAATGTCACAGCATTCCTTTGCAGACAAAATCAAACGCTGCGTTGTTTGCCCGCGGCGTAGAGAAGCACTCCATGTGTCGTCGTATTTTATTGTTTCCCGGATACGAGATACAGCATCGCAGAAGTCTGAAATACACGACTGCACAGACGCTCCATCCATTAGCCTTGACTGCAATGCGCCGTATAATACATCCACGTGATAGAATATTGTGGAGAAAAAAGCGAGAAAAAATGAAAACTCACCATCTTCTAGCAGACGCTTTAGACCTGCCGCCTCCCTCACAGAGCGTTCGTCCCAAACCGGAGAGCTCTGAATGCCATTGAAACACTCAATGAGCTCAGACCTAATTTCGGACACGCCCTGCACCACGCGTGATTGGAAGTTCCAACGTGTTGGTGCACAAGCTGGGAGACGGCGGCTACATATCTGGCGAAGGAGGTCAGAGCGCTTCGGCGAAACAGAAAAAAATGAAGAAAACCCCGAAACATTTGCATAAAATATACGGACGAGAGGGGTATCAAGACACATATTTTTAATAACGAGGTTAAATTGGTGTGCATAACAATGTAAAAAATGCGCATGAGGAAAATTTTCTTTTATATAAACTTGAACACCATGTTTCGACCCGTTCATGACTGCCGCGCCTTCATAAGTTTGAGCTATCAATTTTGACTTCGCGTTGTAAGGCTGTAACACTTCTTTCAGTACAGCCGATATCCCGCAAGCCGTGCGATCAACGATTGGTACAAAGCTGTGAAATCTCGGTAGGTTTACCATCTTTCACAAACCGAAAAATCACAGCCAGTTAGGAAACGCACGTGATGTCAGTTGTCTCGTCAGACTGAATCGAAAGGAACTGGCAATTCTCAATTTCCAGAGCCAAATGTTGTAAATAAATTTTATACATTGAGTCGAGCAAATCATTTTGGATATCCTTAGATGTCCCTTTCGAAACAGTTGCGGCATCAAGATGATCTCTCAATACTGTATCTAGGGATGCGGTGTATTCCACCATATCCAAAAATACCCCTCTATTAGAAGAGCCATCCCGTTCATCGTGCCCACGGAGGGACAGCTCGTGACAACCAATGAACTTCAAAACATCTATCAATCGACCGAGAACATGGCGGTTTTTCTCGACGTTTTGGTTGTGCCGACGAATAGAAACCGCGCGTCCTTCATCCAACTGTGCTGCAATATTAACATTTCCGAATGTTCGGTATTTTACTGCATTGTCCAGATGCTCCATAGAAGATTGATGATCTCTGGCACGCTCGGAAAGATGTTTAAGATCTCTAAAACCAAATTTACACCAACGTGAGTCACGGGCGGTAGCAAAAAGTAGGCAATAAAAACAAAAAAGTGCATTTTTGTCCTCGCTGTAACACAACCATTCGTGTTTTTTATACCAAGTTTCTGCGCAGAATGTACGCCGACGCCTTCCTCCGTCATGGGATTGTTCCAGTGAACAATTTTTTGGTTGATAAGGCCCAAGACGTTGTACCTCTAATTTTTGTTCCAGCGGCAGCTGCGAAAACGGAGTGCGAAGTAGTGCATCAACCTTATTCATTATGAGGTCTAAGACTAAGAAATGCGGAGCCGGAAAGAAGTGAGGAGCTCAAAAGGAATGTGGAAAATCGCAAGCAAATGGACTAAAGGTCTCTAACTGATTCAAATAGCAAAACAAGCGACAAAAACGAAGGCGAGGAAACTATCAAATTTTTTTTTTTTTTTTTTTTAGTTATTTTTTTTTTACGGATCAGAACGACAAAGTCTGGAATCCAGCCCAATTGCCTTCATACCCAGACTATGCCGACGGAAGTTATATGGATCCCTTCTCTTTGCCATAGAGATCACCATTTTATATACCACACGAAGAGGTAGTCTTCCATTCATCACATCCGCTATAAGTGGGATGGTATTATCAAGTTGAGTTTTATGCCATCAACTGGGCAGTTTGTTTAACGCTCGATGTTTAAAGGCCGAATTAAATGTCCAGGTTACAGAATTTTGATTTGTGGGGTCCGAATTAACTTACAACTATTTTTTCTTTTTGCCAACAAGTCTAAATTCCAAAGTGGTCGAAAATGACGAGTCTGATGACGTTTCTTCACGGCTTCTTTTATTAGCATAATCCGAGTTGTCGAGATTTGATTCATTTAAGTCCACGGTATTTGATTGTGATTTGTTATATTCCAGAACTGCTGGTGCAGAGGATGTTTCATCAGGTGTGGTGCTGAAGACGGAAGAGGTTGATATTTCCGGAGCCTGGATGTTTCGCACCATCACTCTCACATACGGGTTACTTTTTGATGGAGGATGAAAAGGAGTGTTGCCTATCGTCGACGTTTGTTTCAATCTCGACGATTGCCTTGTTTGTTTGGGCAGTGGTAGGTTCGGCGGTGTTGATAGAGGGCTCAAAACGCTCCCCGCATCTTCGCACTCTGACCAGTTACTTATTTCTTTTAGATCATCGGAGTTTGAGGAGGATGAAAACTCATGTACCTTCGAGACGAAGTCAGATTCTGGCATCGAATTGCCTTGCTTGTTGCAGGTTGTAAGACGTTTTGGTTGACTGTGCTTTGTAATTCCTGTATATCCATATTAGGTTGTGCGCCATTTTGTAACTCCATATTAGGTAGTGCGTCATTTTGTAATTCCACAGTAGGTTGTACGTCATTTGGTAGTTCCGTTGAGTTGTTTGAAGTTGCAGCAGGTTGTGAAGCATTTCGAATGATATTGGTTTGTGATTCCGAATAATGTGGGTTGGTTGTCTGCATTCGTCTTCGCTTTGGTATGGTCCATGTATATCCAGAAGTTGTTGGAAAATCATTCCGTTTGGATGGGCAATCCTTTAGAATATGCCCCATTTCTTTGCAATAGCGACAAACGGGTTCGCTCTCACATTCGATGAAATTGTGACCGGGCTTCAAGCACCTTCCGCAGGTTGGCACATACAACTCTCGGGGTAAATACGTCTTACAACTCTTTCCATCAATCATCAGGTAACCGGTCTTTTTTAAAATTTTCTATAAAAAAAGAAGTATATCCATTATAGATAGTCGTACCTTTGTACCAGTTTCTGGTGGCATTCCGCACTTTTCCGCACTGCAGTCTTTCGATTGTAGCCACAGCCTTTTTGTAGGACGTTTCTCCCGGTATCCATCGAACGGATATTCGAATTGGTGCTTCGGTTGGCAGTGATACCGTAATGGTACCGCCAGAAACTCTTATTTGACCTTTTGTGTCGCGCAAGAATTGATCGCGGCAGCTAGAGTTGGGGTCTTCGGTGGCGGCAAAAGTGCATATCCACTGACCTTTTCTTCCCTCGAAGAGTCCCGTGATGTGGTCGACGTAGTTGCAGGTGGTTGAGTCGGTCTTCAGGATGTCGAACAATCGAGGGAAGTCCAGGTCTTCGGTGGTAGTCAGGAACAGAGTGCGAGGTCGTGTAGTCGGTGCAGATGTTTCTTCTCTTGTAGGTGTAGACGTTGTTGAGGCGGCTTCGGCGTAATTCATCTTCTTCTTCGTTTCTTTTCTTCTTGCTTCGTTGCTGTCGAGGGCCTAACCCGGTGAGGGGTTGCCTTAAATCAACTCTTCAAGCAACCAACGAACGAGAAGGATAGCGTGAACGTCGGCATTGTGTCGTCATAATTTCGGGGCTAGCCCCGATGATTTAGTAAAAGAAACAGAAAACAAACGCGGCGAGTGGAAGATAAAAGAGAGAATACGATATACAATGAGCAACCGGGGCAAAATCAGCGTCGCCCCGTCGACGTTCGGCGAAGGCTTTGCAAGCGAAAAATGAACCATGTCGGGAGAATATGGCTAGTGTAGACAGTCTGTGCAACCGATATTGAGGTATTTTTCGAATATTTTTTATTATACCGAAAAAACAACCGGGGCGTTGCCCCGGTTGGCCCTATTGACGCGCCGCCACTGCTGGGTTGTTACTGTGAAAACTGTTGTATCCCCGACTTTCCCAAAACATCAATGATAAATAAAGCACAACCGGTGTAAAACGATGTAATTTTTTATTCAGAAAAACTTCATCAGGGCATAATATGGAAGGCACATTATCATTTATATAGAGGGGAAAGAAAGAAAAAATGATAACGCTATTTCTCTCGTCAAAGTGTAACAAATTCAGATACTTAAAATTGGACTGTCGCTGCAATACCAAAATTCTCAACGAAATATGACGAAAAATCTACCATAAAATGGGAGGTTTGACTAACACTGTGCAATACTTTTATAGACACGAGAAAGAAACAAATCAGCCGTTTCACATGTAATCATGTTCTCTAATATACTTCGTTAGTTTTTTTTTCCCTAACTGAGCATCTGGAAAATTATCTTTAAAAAATCTTTCGGAATATGCTAGAAATTACATGATCTTTGAAATGATAACCAAAAATTTTTCAACGTATAATAACACTATCGAAAGTACTTCACAAAACATGTTTCTTGTAATCCAATATTGAGAATTTAGTTTCTTAGTAATAATCCGCCGTCTATTTAACAACGACCTATGTTGGTGACAATGATTCCAAGCGTAACAGGGTGTGATCATTAATTACAATTTGGGAGACAATTTGATGGAACTCATATGAGAAAATAAGGAGGGAACAGTTGTATTGTACTGTTATGTCATAAACACAGCGACAGCACTGCTTTCCCTAGCCCCACGCCAGTAGCCTATATGTGTATGTGACGGTGGTATTTCACTTCTTGTTATATTGAAATGAGACCGGCCTTATTAAAGATTTTTTATCTTCAAAATATTAGTATAATTTTTTACATAATTTGTGATTTGGGAAAAATACATAAAGGAGAACTTCACCAATACACCTATCAGTATGTCGCCATCTCTGTACTTTATAGGCTCATTATCGTGGTAGAGCACGCTAAACAGGGAAATACTTGGCAAATATTTATGCTAACAGCATAGAGTAATCGGACAAAAAACATTCTAATTACATCTGAATTACTATAAATGGGAAATGCTTAAGGATGATAAAATTAACCACGAATAAATGAAATTGAATTAAAAAAATATCGTTCAACCAACTACGACAAAACATTTCGATAAATATTAGAGACACGGTGACGAGCGATAATTGGTCGACGCTGTAACTTGATCAAACATGGTCGCTGGAGCTAAAGTAAGACCTCATTCGAACTGTATGCTTAGTCTGGTATTGAATTTGGCACGTGTTGATGTAAAACAGTGCACAAGTTGCCACTCCTCAAGTGTTATCCACTCCCATCTGTCCGTTATGACATTTGCTAGAAATAATCCGAAATGTTTATTCCCGCTTGTATCGCGCTATTAACATTTAAAGAAAACACGGCGTTTCTTTTAATGTAACAGCTGGAAAAAGAAACATATATGTTCTATCACATTATGTTCATTCATTTCGCTTACCGCCATTCGAGTGGAAGCCTGACAAACGCAAATAAAATAAATATATTTTAGGATGAGAAACATGATTGTCAATTAAATGAATATAGCCGTTCGTTAAACTCGCACAGTAATAGTTTCGCGAAATATTTCACCCAGAACGAAGATTAAATTTAATTTAAATCAAAATTTAATATTTTCCAGACGTCGGTAGCTGATTCTTTATCCAATCATGCCTGGCGTATCATAACTAAGTCGCAATGCAGGTGTGCTGTTGACAATTTTTATCAAAATTCTCACGAATTTTCAGGTATACGATCTATTTAAATTCGCGCTTAATAGAAACTTGGGCCATTCTGTGGATAACTGAGCCCGAAGTTTGGGAGAAATTACGTCACACAACATCTCAAGTGATGCGTATGACGAACGAAAATCGAACACGAAAAACTCATTTCGTCCCGTAATATGGAGTGCCGCAAAAACGCATGCAACAGATTTAATGCCGCCGAAAACAACGATTAACAAACGTTCAATGTTTTTTTTTTTTTCGTTAATTCCGAATCGCGTAAATCTAATTCGAAAAAGATGCGATTCGTAAATCCAAAAGTGGCATCCCTAGTAAAATTCTCTTTATCAAAGAGCACGAAAGTACATGAATGTACTATGAACGTATGTAATATCTAAAAATGATCTATTTTCATTATATAACTTGGCAAAACCATGTGATACGCACCGCCAATAACAGTAGCCTTAACTTGAAACTCATCAAGACGTGATAAATGGACAGATCAATTGTAAACGATGTGACAGACAGTTGCTGCATAAGGTTAAACTTGAACGCAGATGCGACGTCCGAATTGGGGGTTTTGTAAATTACCATACCGGCTCGAAAATTCAAAAGCCCTGGCTACAGCACTACATTATAATAGTTCGCTTTATGTTAAATTAAATTGAGGTTTTATTATCAATTTCTATATTTAAAATGTTAGTATATTTTTTGCACTAATTCGCGACTTTGGCGGGTCACTGAAAAATATAGTGGATCACTATGTGACCAACAAGTAAGTGGTTCGCTGTTCATGTTATAGAATACTTTGTTTTGACCGGGTAATTCCAACAGCCCCTACAAAACAAGCACATCATTACCCGTAGTACCTGATAATTTCTATGCTGCTCGTACGCTACTAATCAGTCTAAATATTTACTAAATTACTAGGTTAGTGATGACCAAACTTAACAATGTCATGTACTTCATACGATTTGCTTGGGAAACCCATTTTAAATGAAATCACCAAATATTGATTCGCACAAATGGTTCATAATAAAAACAAAGAGTCCACTCAAGCCATTCGTTTATGTCAACGGTGCACAACCTGCGGCCGTCGTGAAAAAATAATGCGGCCGTCCACATACAAAATCCTATAAAAAAAAAGTTCAAAATATGGGGTTTGGCGGCTATGCTGTCGTTTTCAATAATGAAGTACCTGAAGAATCAGTACCGAACCAGATTGTTAGACATCACTCTGGAGTCTGAACTAAGGCGGATGGTATCCAACCAGTTACCTGACTTTGCAAGTTTATCTGCCCACATGCGAGACCGAGGGCGTCATTAAATTGCTACAATGCATTACAAACTTTTATAGAATAAATTCATTGAAATATTTGACATTTTGTTATACTTTTGGGGACAAGAAAATGGGGGCGACCGCCCCTCCCCGACTTTCAATTTTTTTTTAAATTGTGCAATCATTATGCAACTTGCTGCAATATATCTGCTCAATAATAGGTCCACCGAAAAGAAAAATTCGTTCTTACTTCCAAGTAGTCCTACATACTTCATAGTTGGGCAGACTGCACCTTGCATGGATCAAATACGCGGTTATGACGTCATAAAAGCAATAATTCGCGCGCCATTTTTTCACTATTTTTGTTTTCATATTATGCATGCAAAGCTCATACCCCCCCCCCCCCTCCATCCTTTATAAACCCTGGAGAAGGAAGCTGTTGTACCAGGCCACCGTGATGGCTTCTATTGCAGTAATATACATAACACATAATTTAACATCCGTTTCAATTTGAGTTACACTTTTATAAAAAAAATATGGATCTCCAGAATTAGTGCACCAAGATGACGCACAGCCTGATCATAGCATGTGTATCAGGTTAGGGTTCAGGTTGTGCGCCATCTTGGTACACATACTTCGGGAGCACCAAGCTACAAGATAAATAGTTCATTTTGATGTTTTCGTCGTCCGAGTTGCGCTTGATATTTGGTGCTGTTAAATATTCCAAATCAGGAATGGTGGTGAAGACCGAATATGTTTTCTGACCAGAAGAAAAATATCTAATCTTATACACTGACGAACATGCTGATTTAAATACATCCATAGTTCCTGAGAGAGGTTCATGTCCCACGGCGGCCAAAACTTTCGTCCATCAGAAGTGTGGCATGAGTGAATCAATGGTGCGAGCATGTTCATAACACCTTGCGCACATAATCAAGTTATTCGTGATAAGATCCTGAGTACATTTCTTCTTTGATTTTAATTACTTGAGGTGTTTGTAATTTATGCTGCGACGTCTCTTCGTTTTGATCAACCTAATAAGGAATAACGGTTCTCTCTGAATACATGTGATCAATACGTTCCTGTTCAACTTTGTCTGTATTTGAAACACTTTTGCATTTCGAATGGTTACGCTTTATGTGGACGTTGACATATGCTTGTACGGCAAATCTCTTTCCACATATTTCACATTCATAAGGCTTTGCGTTGGAATGTACTGTTTGCAAATGAACAGTACCTTGACTACCTTGTTGACTAAATGACTTTTCACATAATTTACAGATAATGGGTTTTTCACCCGTGTGTGTACGCATATGAATATTCAGTCCGCATTGCTGCACCTTGATGACGCCACATATCTCTCATTTAAATTGATATTCATTAGTATGTCTTCTCATGTGCAACTTTGAATTCTCTTTACGTGCAAATAACTTATTGCAAATTGTGCATCCAAATCTCTTCTCCTTTGTATGTGTAAGCATATGATGATTAAGATGAGACTTGCAGCCGAATTGCCGTTCACAGATTTCACAGACAAATTTCTTTGTATGTCGATTCATATGTTTTCTCAAATTACTTTTGTCACAAAAGCCCTTTCCACACTCATTTATATGGTCTTTCCCTTGTGTGTTGTCTCATGTGAATAGTTTTACTTCGCATGTCGTTGAGTACTTTTTTGCAAACTTTACATTTATGTTGACTTTGTGTCTCATCGTAAATGGATTGTCAAGTGACTCTTCTGCGTATATGTCTTGCCACAAATTCCACATGCATGTGGTCGTTCTCCAGTGTGTGTCGTTTGATGGTCTCTGAGATGTCTAACACATCCAAAACTATTACCACAGATGCCGCATTCGTGCAACTTTGTTTAATCTTTTTGTTTTCATTTTGTGACTTATCAGGAGAGTGCGATCGCACGTGGCGTCTCAGGTTACTATTCTGAGTAAATCCCTTGCCACAAATATGACATGTATGTGGTCGTTCTCCAGTCTGTGTGTTCTCGTGATCTATGAGAAGACTGCTACAACAAAAACTTTTACCACAAGTAACGCATTCGTGCAACTTACCTCGTTTAACTTTTTTCATTTTAATTATAAGAATCTGAAATTAAATTCATCAAAACATCAAATAAAAGTAAACTGGATAAAAAATATATATATGTACTCGACCAGGGCTTCCCAAACTAGGGGCCGCGAAACGAATTTTAGGGGCCGCAAAGAGAACACCAAATTTACACAAAGTACTCTATCTGTTGTACTTTTCAGACTCTTGATTTGAAATGCAATTATTAAAAATAGTGTAAAACAAAAATTTCACGATTACGAGTGAATACATATAACATCATACCGTGTTTTCCCGAAAATAAAACGGTGTGTTCGATTTTCTTTCGAAAATAACACTAGGGCTAATTGTGGGGGACGTAGAGAAAAAAGAGATTTTTCAATATGCCAAATATAAATACCGGTTTCCATTTACTTTTAAATAGCACGTTTTCATTTAAAAACAAGAGAGCTATGCTCAAATATATGGACACGTAGAGTCACATAATTTTGATGACGTCATAGCGAAAAAAAAAGTAATAGCCTTCTGGAGAAAATTTTTATCTTTAACCACTAAAAATTTCAAAGCAATTGGTCCAGTATTCGAAGAGAAAAGCGACTTTTTAAAAACGTGTCAAGCGGTACTGAGTTAGCAGTCAGGCAGCATCTTACCTGTACACTGTAGGCCATATACGGTAATTGATCACAGAACAGTTGTTCCCTTGCAAATTTTATGTTGTTTACACTTTAGGACAGATAATTGATCACAGAACAATTCTTCCCTTTCAAATTTTATGTTGTTTCCAGTAGACTCTCATCAAAATAAACAAATATAGTAGGCTACAAGTGCTACAACGCTTGCATTACTGCACTGGTAGGACCGTGAAAGAATAAGTTACGGTAATTTCATTGTGGTAAGACACCGGTACCGGCACCAGTACCAGTATCGTACTTACGTACTGAGCTACCAGTACCGGTACCGAACCTGTAGGTCTGATATTCCGTTCCGCATACGATAGGCTATAAAACTTGCATTGCAGCATTAATAATACCGCGGAAGGAATAAGTCAATTTCACTGCGTTACGGTACCTGTATGGCAACTTACCAGTACCGACCTACAGTAGCTGTAGTACTGAGCAAGACAATCGATCGCGAAACCGCTTGAAATAAGTGTAAAACAGTGTTCCCATGAGTAAAAATAAATACCGCGAAATTTTGTATGAAATATCATATCTCATAGGATTCATATAAAATTTAAGAATAAACAAAAGTAATAGCCTTCTAGCGAAAAAATTAATCTTTAACCACTGAAAATTTCAAAGCAATTGGTCCAGTATTCGAAGAGAAAAGCGACTTTTTAAAAACGTGTCAAAGAACAAGAACATAATATTGAAACGATCGTTATGTCCACTACGTGTCCAAAAACTACTACATAAAGATTATTAACCATTCAAAGGGTAGAAAAGATTACTTGCTATCGACTAAGACTCAGTTCATTAGTACTACATGTTTATTCAACTCAAAAGGCATAGAGTACACATTAACGACGACAAAATTGTGTTTTATTTTGAGGCAGCATCTTTTTTGTGTAGGTGCGCCGCGAGTTTCCCTGATAACTTGGCGTCGCACAAACCGCTGCCTTAATGCTAAATTTGATCAATAAGAGTGAGTAACAATTCCGGATAAGAACCATGCCGTCGGTGGCCAAACATCGTAATTCAACATTTAAACCTGCATAAACAAACATTGAGCCACGGCTGGACTTGTTATGCAGCAAAAAGCATTCGCACCCATTAAACTGAATAATTGAGTAATGTTAACCTGAATAAATATGTGCTTGTTTTTGTTATTGAGTAGGACCACTAAAAGTTGAGAATTAGCTGTGTCAATAAAATAATAAAAATGCATACTTTGAACTGTTTAGCATTATTAACGTGAACAAGGGCCGCGAAAAATTTTAATATATAAAAAGGTGCCGCGACCTCAAAAGTTTGGGAAGCCCTGTACTAGACAATAGTCTTCATATAATATTTACCTATTCAGAATAAAAAAAAACTAATTGACATAGATATCTCAGATAGCTATGGTCTAACTCACATCTTTGGTGTTACGAAGCCCCACAATAAATTTTAAAATTGTTAATTATTTTAAATGCTAAACCTTTCTAATGGGATTTATACAAGCCAAGAATAAATAATAATTTCACAGAAAGTTTGCACCGACCATGTTACGCAACAGAAAACTTACCAGTCGAAAAAGTCTTTTTAACAAGAGGTTTAATTGTGAAGAATGTTGCGCGGGAATTTCCAACTCCAATTTTGAACCTCCCCCTCCCTTTTAAAAATGATGGCTGCGCTTCTGCTTATAGGTCTGATATTTAAGTTACCGCCTCGTTGCCGCATTTCAACGCTACTGTTATCCAAGATCGATAAGTATGTTGATAGGTATTTGTCAGTCTGTTAGATACACGCGATATCTTACGAAAGCAAGGTTGAATCTGCTCCAACCAAATTTTGCATGTATATTCATCATATCTCGGACCAGAAGTCTATTGTTTATTATTATTAATTAATTAGTGATGGGACACGCGGTGTCGCTATTGAGTCAAAGCAAAAGATACACTATCTCGTTGCTTCTTTGAGCAGTTGCAAAATTATTTTTGGATTTATATATACTCTGTTCGACTTTTTCTTCTTAAAAATTTTGTGTTAGCCTCATCTGATGGGTAGCGCTGCACCCGCGTCTCGTTCGGCCTGAAATATGGCCTATTTATATTTTATTGCAATTTGTACGTTTGTGCATATTTTCAAGATGATTAAAAAGAAACTACTGGTTACTGATAGCTCGCGGAGCCCCCAAGGTTTTTCTCACGGCGCACTTTGAGAACCTATGATTAGGTGGTAAGAAACTATCGATTGAAGTGTCTTACAAATACAATTCAGGTATCTTGCTGCAAAAGATACGCAAAATTGCTCATTACTGCCAAATATATATTTCGAGCTGAAATGGTAAAATAATAAATCTTTTCTTCTCGCTCGTAAACTACTTCGAAATAATTTAGTAGGACTATCAGACATTCGGAACCTCAGCTGATCTATCTTATTTGCCTCTAACCAACTGTTCACGTCAAAACAACTCGCTATCCACGAGGACTCTCCTTCCACTGTGGATAGTTATAGTTTTTACCAGGTCACTTCCTTATCAGTCTCAACTGAAAAATGTATGTACATTAAACAATAAATAGGCCTATCTTACTCGTAAACTTCAATTCTTTAACGTCATGAACGCTTTATGTCATCTGTTTGAATGTTGGGGACAACTTTCAAATAAGTAAAGCCAATTTTGTTACCAGCAGTTCCGGATACAAAAATGCTTATCAAAACTGCACATAGAACCCGCCCTAATTCTAGAAAATGATATGAATGAAATAATTATACTTTTTCCTCATATACTCCGCAGTGTAAAACAATTCATGTTGTCTCAGGCAATATTAGATTATACAATGGTTTTAGTTGGTGCTCGGGCATCGGCATAATCACAATTATGTGAGCTCTTCAGAAAGATATTCAAGTTCCTCATTGAACAGAACGTTGACAGAAAAAATGGGCGTGACTCAAATTTCCACGCGACAAAAAATTAACCCTTCGACAATACGAATACGAGAATATCGGTCAGAGGCCGAAGACTTATCGACCGAAAGTTGGGGGATACTGCGGTTTCGATTCGAAAAATCATGCAAACCCGAACTGGATTGTTTCGATTAGTTTACAGCCAATATAAAAAATGTAGGAAACAATAGCCAACTCCCCATGTCGTCGTCGAAATACTTTTATGAGAAATTCTGCAAATCCGAACTGGATTGTTTCGATTAGTTTCCAGCCAATAGCCTATTTACCAATCCTATATTTTGTGTCAAATACAACGGCGCTAAGCCGGGTTGCGACTGCTATCCAAACACAGCGATATTTTGGTGAGGAAATCTGCAACCCTGAACCGGATAGAGGGATATGGACATTGCTTAGAGAGTAATTATAAGTAACGAGATACGATCTTGCGGCGTGTATCCTTCGCTCTGACTCAATAGCGTGGAAAATTTCTCGAAGGAAACTTGCGCATCGCGGCGACGTCAAAGTTACAAGAGGGGTATGGACAATGCTTAAAGATTAATCACGAGATACGATCTAGCGGTGTGTATCCTTCACGCTGATTCACTAGCGTGAAAACTTGCGCATCGTACACACACACATTCAGCGCGTCTCAAAAATCTCTCGCTTTGTAAAAATCGTTCTCTCGATTTGCAAAAATCCAGATCTCTTCATCGCTAATTAGTTAATAACTCGCTTATTATACGACATAATTCATTCATAATCAATAGGCTTCCAATCCGAAATATGATGAATGCACATGCAAAATTTGAAGCAGATTCAACCTCGCCTTCGTGAGATATCGCGTGCATCTAACAGACAGACAGACAAATACCTATCAACATACTTACCGGTACCGATCTTAAGATCGATAAGTAATAACACGAAAACAAAAAAATCCGTTTTTCCCTTTGGTGGTTTTCAGGTCACAGCAGCACGTTCTGACTGAGACCACAGTAATTTGCTAATGCTAGTTGTTGTCAATACTACTAGCTTGGGTCTGAGATTTGCAATTTTCTAAGAGCTAAAAGGTATTTTATGCGTTGCTTTTAGTATGATTCTTACAATATGACTATTTCTGCTGCAGAGCCTTTAAAGATGTCTGACTTATTGGTATCAGCTATAGAGCTCCCTTCTTTTCCTGACTCTACTTCATAAGCAATCTGATCTGAACGATTTATACAACAATGGTTAAAAACTGCAGGGGTTATGAATATAGCTGCACCTACACCGGAATTGTGAAGTAATTAAAGGATTCATATTTGCGAGCCCCCGCTCTAGTGCTATTATATACAATTCAGTTTAGCAATTTGGCCCGATAGGTTTCAATGGCACCGGTCGTAGGTGCAGAGGACCCAAATGATATCGTTTGACTATGCGTCTGCTTACCGGTATCATTTTATTTGCAGCCCGAACAACAGCTAAATTTACAGCAGTCTCCGTTGTGCTGCACGGTATTTGGGATTAGATCAGTGCTTTCCAACAGTGGTTCCGTTCCGCAGGTTTATAGGGTTCTTTTATAGCAGTTTTTTTTTTTTTTTTTTGAATGGAAATCATTTCTTGCTTCAGCATGTTGATGCGTCATTATAAATATTCTTTTATCAACGTGTCTCATTCAAACTCCAAGTTGGCCAGTTCGCCAAACAGGATGTTTAGTCACAGTGCAGTTAATAGACGAAACAGAAATATTTTCGGTTGTTGCGTCACTTCAGTCATTGTTATGCAACTAACAAGAACGCTTTTGTTGCACTATAGTTAGTTAGTTACATGATGTATGGCTCGAGACTAGAGAGTATATACTACAAACTAGAGTTGTTGTTCAGCTTTTGTTTGAATATAGTGAAAATAGTGTGAAACCCAACTTTTTAATATTTAGTCAATAAAGATGAAGCAAAATAGTATACTTTCTTATGTGGGGCGAGATAATAACAACGGTGAAAGCCAGGACGGCAATGAGCAAAGTATTTCAAATGCAAAAAGAGGCACCTGCTCCTCTTTCGAAGCGAACCAAATGTAATTCCATTGCCAAAGTTAAAAAATGGGATGAAACATATTTGAAATACCCCTTTTATTTTGCCCGATGACCAGATTCTGAATGCAGATCCACAGACCGAATGTCTGATTTGCCGTAAGAGACTTTCTAATTCTGCACTAGCTCCAGCTAAATTACAAAGACACTTGGAAGCCAGTCATCCTTCGTACATGACAAAAACTATATCATAATTTAAACATATGGAAAGCGGCTCATGCAAGCAAAAAGATTCTTTCTTACGAATATTTCGTTTTTTTTTTATTTGGTTAATTGGGGTTCCACAAAAAACGAAAAATTATATCAGGGGTTCCACAATAACAAAAAGGTTGAAGAGCACTGGATTAGATTGATGTAATAGAAAGAAAACCAAGTTTCCTTTTTCTGGCTGTAAGAAAGCGATAACCCAATGCAAATTGAAACGTTAAAAAATATATTGAATCTTCATACCGGTATTCATCCCCGGTTGACTTACATTGTACAAATCTTTGTTTTCACAAAATCCATGTTTATTTTAATGTGACAATATTTTAGACACATTAGATAATATTTGAACTACATTTCCAATTCATTATTGATTGACATAAACTGAACAATGAATGAATAATTTTCATGTCCCACGTTGGTTCACTTTGGCAAAATCTTTCTGTTAAATATTCCAGAAGTAGGCTTGATGGCGGAGGCAAAAAGAGGTTCTTTGAAGATCATACTTTTCGTCCATCGGAAGTGTGCTAAATCTGAATCAACGGTGTGAGCAAACTACATTTAATCAAGTTATTCGTTAGGGTAGGTAGTTGTTTCCGTATGACTTCGAGTACTAGCTACTAGCTCGAAATAAAATGAACGACGAATGCATGACGAAATAAAATATCTGAATCTGAATATCTGAATCTAGCTCGGCCCCTTTGTTTTGACAGCTGTTTGTAGAATAATCTTTACATTATTATCTATCTATTATTGGATTGATTTTAAATTTCATAAAGAAATGGAAGAAATACTAAGCACAAGGGGCCAAGGCGTTAATTTAACCAACTCATATTCGCAAAAATCATTATTCGTGAGTACATTTTGTATCGGTGTGGATATTTCTTTTATATTTAGAAAAAAAGAGAATATTGGAGTTTACTAGAAAATCGGAAAACAGAGATCTCACAAACATGGCGATCAATATTATCGTTTCGGACATCAATCTGAGAAAGTTCTTCACTGGAAGGAAAATGTTTAGATAAATTTCTGTCGAAAATCAAATAGTATGCTCAAGATTTCTGCTCAAAACTTACATACGAAAAAATGCAGTTCACATATCCAGACATACGTTTCGCGAAACCCAGAAAAAAAAATTAATAAACTTACCATTCACAACAAAGTAACTACCAGCGACAAAAGAAAAGGAACTTGTGATAAACGATGGTGAAACAAGCCAAATAGATGATAAATTTAGTTCAGAATATAAACTGCATTTCGCGAAATTACAGCAAGTAGCGTCTTTCCGCGACGCATTTCCTGGGAACACGTGTTTATATCGTATTTTGCGCTAATACTGTAGGCGTACTGTATTCGTCCTGTTTTAAAACATGCAACAGGCGCTGCGTGAATCCGATTAGAGGCAATTTTTGGGGCATGTTATTGAGTTCACATTCACAACAACAATGGTTTTAATTGACGCGATTGACTACTCGAGACGTGGAGATCGACGTGTTTATTACCCCTGCCCTACAAGAACGTGACTGCTTGAAGTTTATCTCTCATGATGCTAGACTTTTTGTAAACGGGGGTTATGAATTTGAGGGGGGGGGGGTATAATATAAGGGTTCCTAATATCAATGTTATATTTTAATAATACAGAGAATAGGATATCCTGTTTTAACTATCGTGTATTTATTCGGAAGTGTTGAATTTTGTAGGATATCAATGAAGGCATTGAGACACGACTGTTGTGAATACCGGTATTCAAAACTTATGGTAAACGAATCACGGATTCGCAACTTATAGTTGCCGCTATTCATTATTTTTTCATCTCCAGTTTTGGTTCAGTATTCCACCTGTGCTTGACTAACTAATATCGATCGGAGGCTTTTCAAATATTTAGAAGTATATTTTGATTTCCCTGAAAAATCATACACCAAACAAAACAATGAACACGCAAACAATTTGAGAATGCAGTTTAACAGCGCGGCGGTGTGGCTCAACGGGCTAAGTGTTAGGAATGCGCTCGCCACCGCGCCTCTAATTACTCTGCGTTGGTTCGCAGGTTTGAATCCCATGCAGGAATGGTTATGTGCGAGAGGATTGCTGGACTCCTCGCCGTCGTTGGGTGGTTCACGTAACCGCTGGTCGATTACGGCTTCCTTCACCACCAAGTCCATGCTTCCGAAAACAAACAATACAGTATAACTAATCCCATACCAGACTTGGAATGGTAACCGGACGAGAGGCCGTGGTTCGTCATATGAATAAGCCGTCTTATCGGCTTTCCTCTGCCCAGGATAAATATGTAAATCCTATCCACTTTCTAACGTTATTTGTGAACGGCTTTAATTGCAGAAATAATTGCAAACACAGCTTAATACTAGTTTCAATTTTGGTTGCGTTATTAACCCTTTCCATGCGATTTTTATTTTTTATCAAATAATCGTATTTGCTACGCCGATTTTATGCATTTGTACCCCCACAACTAATCGATCGACTAACGAAAAACTAATGATCCTCTGCTGCCCACTGACGACTCGTTGGAAAGCTTAATTAAAGAGCTTGCAATTGGAGATTATAAAAAAAAGTTTTTTTTCAAGAGTGGTGGTCTGAGTCACAAACCGGATAGAAAAAAGGCATTTTTTTTTCTTGGGAGTTGAAACTTTAAATCATGATAAAAAATAGAAATATTCGCTAAATGCCTAAATCCTTTACTGTTACCGCTTCGTGGTTGGCAAACAATAGCATATTATTGCTGTAGCAATTCCGTGATATAACTCAAAATACTTTGGTAGATGGAAGGGATAATATGTCTTCTATTACCACCCAAAAAAACCCGAAATTTGCATCATTTCAAAAACACTCCTTCGTTCCGCCGCAAATAAAATTCCCGTCGTAAAAGAAAGCGAGATTTACCGTCGCTTATGTTATCTCGAAGAAGACTTATCAATAAACTAAAACCAGAGAAAAACTAGACCAACAGTTTGCGACCGATTGCTAAATAAAACAGTGAAGTACATCAACGTACCCGCCGCAATCTAGCGACTTCTGTCGTTGGTACGTATACGTGCCCACCGCACGGAAAGGGTTAAGCCACAAAAAAATATTTACAAAAAAAAACAAAGAAATAACGGTGTTCTCTAGTGATCATTTAGTTCCCGTTCAACGAGTCTTTATTTGATATACTTTCTGATTTCAAATGAGTCCGTTTCATGTGTTTCTTGACATAACTTTGTACAGCAAATCTCTTTTCACATATCTCACATGCATACGGCTTTTCGTTGGAATGTGTTTGCATATGAGCATTTCGATTAGTGTCGTGTCTAAATGCCTTCCCACATAAGTTACAGATAAACGGTTTTTCACCTGTATGTGTACGCATATGAATATCCAGCTTGCACTGGTACAACTTGATGACGCCACATATCTCACATTTGAATGGATAATCATTAGTATGCCTTCCCATATGCAACTTCAAAATTCCTTTACTCGCAAAAAGCTCATCACAATATGTGCATGGGAATATTTTCTCCTTTGCGTGAGTGAGAATATGAGTAGAAAGCTGAGACTTGCAGCCGAAGGGCCTTTCACAGATTTTGCAGACAAATCTCTTCATATGTCGATTAATGTGTTTTCTTAAAGTACTATTGTCACAAAATCCTTTTCCACATTCATCACATTTGTATGGTCTTTCTCCTGTATGTTGTCTCATGTGAATAGTTTTATTTTGCACATTGCAAAGTACTTTTCCGCAAATCCCGCATTCAAGCAACTTATTTATTTTAACTTTTTTCATTTCAAATTAATAAAACACAGCCTGCTGCAAACTAAATATCATTACTGAAAATGAGAATAAGAAAACGAGGATGCAAATAAGTTTGTTGTTCGTGGTTTACGACTCTTCAAATAATTTAATTGTCATTATGTTCTCTGACGAGCTTTACTTTAGTTGCAAAAATTTAAAAATTGTCCCGCAAGAACTGCAATAGACTAAGCTGAGATTAGCTGCCAGTATATGCAAGTGGCATGCGGTCAAATACTTTTGGGGAAACATCCATGGTTCTAGCTGGAGGTAGATCTATTGCTATAGTAGTAACCTTTCAGTAATCGCCGATTATTACCCCTTTGTCAACCGTTAAATAAAATGCCACACATGATTTTAATTGAAATAACGCAAAAATGTAAAAAAAGAATAGAATGAAATATTAGCAATCATGAAACATGAAGAAATAGCATGAATTAATGATATTTGCCAAATGCCAATGGTTCATAAACTATTTTTGAGTGCGTCACGAAATATCAATCCATTTCCAAAATAAATATATTTGATGTTCCCGTATTTATAACTTCATAAAACCATTACAATCGTGTAAAAACAAGCTCATGTATTGTACTGATTGAGAACGTCTTTCAATGTAAAACTCTTGCTTGTTGCAATTATCTGTTAAAATATCCTAATTTTTATTGCAATGCGTCAAGTCGAGACCTATCGTCGCGAATTTGAAATCCCGCACCCGTGATAGCTGCATTCTGCGCATAGCGCTTCTTCACTTTCAGCAGTTTATTAAAAAGAACTGTAAGACAACGTATGTAACTGCTTTTCGCAGGGTTAAATTCGGTTCTTGCTGTTTTAAAGCAAGAAAAAAATGCTTACTCGCTTTCATTGGATGACAATCTTTAGTATGCATTTATTCTATTCGCTGATTCGACAATTGGTATCGAGCGTTTCGTCAGTCGATATTTATTGCAATTGCGATCAAAATTTACAATGAGTGAACGTAAAGCAAAATTATCAAGTTATTTTATTCAGCAAAATCCTTCAGTTCAGACAGAACCCGGAACTTCATCACCCAGTGCTACTAGTGAAATTCAACAAGACTCGACTCATCCAGACTTCGTCATAGGTAGCGAATTGGACATTGGTGCATACAATTCAAAAGAAAAACCCTCTGACCAACAGAAGTACAACTTTTTGACAAACACTTGGAAACCTAAATCGTTATACAAATTTCCCAGAGTTGAGAGGAAAGTAAAAAGAAATATCAGATATGTGTCATTTCAGAGAAAATGGCTAGATGATTATAAATGGTTGGCATATAGCCATCGCAAAATGGTGGATTCTGCAAATCATGCAGGATATTTGCCGAAAGGGTGAGTGGTGTTCAGCTGCAGGTGCTCGTTAAAAAGCCTATGAACAATTACAAAGATGCTACTTCATTCTAGCAGCGCATGCCACAAAGGAGTATCACCAGCTCAAACACACACGAAATCCGAAAATTTCATACAAATACAAAGATCATCGCGTGGAATGTTTTGGAGCAAATGTCACAGCAAATCAAGCACATGAAAATAGAAAGGGAATGTTGTCGTTGATCAACATAGTAAAATTGTGTGGCCTACAAATGCTTTCCCTTCGTGGGCACAGAGATTTTGGGAAAATTGACCAACCCGAAGATTTCGAAACGAACAAGAATGAAGGAAATTTCCGTCCTCTAGTCCGATTCCAATCTGGCGACGAAGATTTGCGCAGATTTATTGTTAGCTTTGGAATAACCGCACAATATACTAGCTGGAGCACACAAAACGATATAGTGGAACTCTGCGGGGATTTGTTCGAAAGGCTTTGGTGCAAAGAATATCAGAATCCGGCTACTTTTCTGTGTTGGCTGATGGAACCAGTGATGTTTCAAACTGTGAACAATTTTCGATTTGTGTGCGATATGTACACAAGCCTTTCGAAGGAAAGTACAAACTGCGCAAGGATTTTCTTGGTTTTGTCAAGTCTAAATCCTTGACCGGAAAATATCTGGCGAACCTGTTGTTGAAAACTTTGGCTGAATGGAGATTGGAGTTAAATCAATTGCGTGGCCAGGGATACGAGGGCGCCGCAAATATGTCAGGGAGTTTCCGCGGTGTACAAGCTTGGATTGAAAAACAACCCCCCAAAGCGTTATTTACCCATTGTAGATCACATTGCCTGAACCTCGTCATTGGTCAGGCTTGCCAAGTTTTTTCAATACAAAAATCCCTCAGTGTCATGAAGGAAGCGATTGTTTTCATTTCCATTAGTCCCCAAGCACATGGCGTGCTTAACGAATGCTATCACGGCCCTCACCTCACACACGGCTAAAATCGTTGTGCGAAACGCGATGGGTGTAACGACACGAAGCAG
The DNA here is from genome assembly GCF_964204865.1 of Styela clava. Taxonomy (NCBI): domain Eukaryota; kingdom Metazoa; phylum Chordata; class Ascidiacea; order Stolidobranchia; family Styelidae; genus Styela; species Styela clava. The sequence goes on along the minus strand of NC_135258.1, from coordinate 4,777,949 downwards.
TGGCAGTTTTTCACGAGCTGTATTCGCCAGTTTTACATGCACTCAAGGAAATTGAAAGAACATCTGATTCGGTAACATCCGACAAAGCAGAAGCTTTACAAATGCGAATGAGAACAATTGAATTTGTTTCTAATATAAACATTCTGGCTCACACATTGGCTCTCACTCATAGTTTATCAGTCGCCCTACCTTCAAAACAATTGACTTGAAAGAATGTTCTGATATGATAAAAAACGTCAAAAATTGTTTGGAATCACGACTGGCAAATGCAGAAAGGGAGTTTGAAAAAATGTTCAAAGATATAGAAACAGCCCTGGAAAAGGAAGAGATTTCCACTACAACAAAGGGATTGCGCTCGAGTGCGACTGAAGATGTAAAACCGCTATGCTGCGACGGAATTATAAGCCCATTCTGAGGTCTATTGTGGACTGCCTAGATGCTAGATTTGGTGACTCGTTCCAACAAGCAACAAAAAGTTTTTCAATCGTCCCTTATCATATGAGAACACGTAAGTTACTATCAAGTCTATTGCAACATTTAAACATCAACATGTAATATAATTATTCTAATACAACTACAGACCCAGACACAGTTTTTGCGAAGGAACATTTCCAACCATATTCCGGCGAACTGGATTCCTGGCCGATAGTCGAAGCTGAAATAACGATGTGGCAGCAGAAGTTTGCCGACGTAAATGTAAATGATCTTCCTGCCAACGCATTCTCCGCACTTGAGTTTGCTTCGCTCAATTTTTTTTTCAAATATTCATAAGCTTCTTCAGGTTAGGAAGATTTTAGTTATTTTTGGAAAATATTCAATTTGTATAAAATAATTTAATATTTAAACATTAAAGATTCTGTCAACTCTTCCCGTGACAACAGCTATGGCGGAAAGATCTTTCTCACCGATGCGAAGACTAAAAACATATTTGCATAACACCATGCAAGAAAAGAGAATGAACGGACTTGCGTTAATGGCCATACAGCAAGATGTTAAAATAGATCTGCTACCCAAAAATCTCGAAGATTGAAGATTATTCTGTAATATTTTTTTTCTCGAAGATTGAACTTTATTTTGCGATACTTTTTACTCAAGATTGAACATTATTCTGTAATATTTTTTTTTTCGAAGATTGAATATTATTTTATGACTCTTTTTCTTCGATGCTGCCATATTTGGCAAACCTTTGTTAATAAACCATACATTTCCAATAATTCATTTTGCCTGTTATTTGCTTATGAACCTGGTGCCATCGCTGATTAAAGATGCACTACATAACTAAAATTCGTAATTAGCGATAACCAACGATAACGTATGTGATTAAAACTATGGATGCGTTGAATGTGGCGAGGCGAGAGCGCGCTTGTGGAATCGTTGAATGTGGCGCGACGAGAGCGCGCTTGTGGAATCGTAAACATGATTACTAAAGTCGGACGCTGTGCAAAAGTGATAACGCAAAGAATAAAATTATTGTAAGTAAACGTAACACTATTAAAAAAAAATACTGAATAAAAAGAGTCTGGCCAATTTATATATTTATGAATATTCAACTGGATGGAATGTCTTATTATCTACAATATTTTGAGAGGAGGTGAAGCTAACAATGATAAAAACATACTCTGTTGCAAAGCAAATATAATTGCTTGATATAACCGTTGGCGCAAACCTTCATATCGGCAGAGACGCTCTAAATTAATCGTTCATGACGCTAGACTCTTTGTGAACGCGAAAGCTCTAAATAAATCTTCCTTGGAGCAGACTCTTCGTGAGCGCGAAGTCTCTAAGCGTTTCTTATCATGTTCACTTTCAATAAAGTTTTATAAGCATGAATATATATATATAAACATGATATATTTCACGTTTTAAACTTCGTTAAAGGTATTGCTAGCTCTCCAGAATTCTCCATTTTTAATTTGCACTTTGTTTATTCTTTTTCCTTATAGTTATTGGTGTCTAAAAGTAGAAGCTGGCTACAAATAGATATACCAAATAAAATCTACTTATCTGCAATATTTATCTGAGATATGAAAAGATAAAACATTCACAAATAGAAGTGGGGTAAGAAATAAGTCAAATAAGATACAGATAAATAGAAGTATTCGGATCTGTTATATAAATTCCCCAAAAATTCATCAACAGCTGACCCTTCAATCAGTTACGGTACCGGTAATAAAAAGGAACCATCGATTGAGTTGTCTTACGGTTACAGGTTGAGTTTACTGTTAAGGCTCTCTATAATTAAAAACTTTTCCCATGAATCGTTAAATTTCCAAGCATTATAGGTTAATCTGAATGATGGACAATCTCTCAATTCGTGTCGGAATCTATGTAATAGAACCACTGATATATAATTCAGTAATTTTAGCGTAATTAATCCAGTAATCACATCGTTACTGTAATTGCAGAATTAAACTAAAGCTCACATAAACCATATCAGGCATAATGAAAATTAAGTTATACAACTATTTTTTTTGGAAACAGAACGTAAAACAGACAAATAACACGCAAAACTCTAAAAACGAGGCAATGTTTACAACCCTGCTTAAACATCTGTCTGAGCAGCTGCAGAAACTGCAATTAGGCTATTTCTTATTGGGTATGGTTAAGTGTTATTTAACAAACAAGGTAATCGATGCTCCAGGAAATCCTAATGTTAAGTACCGGTAGCTAAGTCAGGTACCGTACGGTACGGTAATACAGTAATAGGCTATTGTTCAGTTGTTACACACTAAACTTTGTATTTCATATGTTTTTAATAATAGACACTAGAATAGACTTGAAACAAACCAAAAAAACGCTAAAAAGCCAAACGGAAATTCTGACGCCAAACGCGTTTGATAAAAGCCAAAAATGGCAAATTTGGCGTTAAAAAGCCAATATGGCAACCCTGGTACCTAAATCTAACCTATACCTTTTTTTTTTTTTTGCCAAATTCAATTCCAGAGTCAATATGGAATTATTTAATTATGTTTTTGAAGCCAATTAAATTTTCAGTTTTTGTTTTATATAATTTTATTTATTTTTTGTTTTTTTGAAACCAATTGCATGTATTGCGTTCCAATTACGGTAATTGAGGAAAATTAAAACAGTTGGATAAACAATTATTAATACATATCAAACCCAGTGATGATAATCCATTTTTCGTCATATATCCGTTTGTATTGAAGATTGTCTATATTTCGTCATAAATATAGCATTTTTATGTACATATATAATTAATTATTTTATATTAGCATGGAAAAAGAGAAGGTTTCAAAAAATTAGACAGAAAATTCAAAAACCTATCATGCTACTAGATTTTCATTTAATCTGTCTATGTTATGCAATCATTTATATAGTCAAACCTCCTAAATCAAGACAATCTCAATTTCTTCAACTCATTATCGATTTTTGTAGTACATCATCAAGGATTTCGTCAGATAATATTCTTTGCCTATCAAAATCTGACATTAATCTGATTACACCCAGGAGTTTGCATTTAAAAATAGCTCGCAAGTTACATTGCATTTGGAATACATCATCATATTTGACACTATTCCTGAACTCCCATATGGCTGATTTTCCACATTGAATGATTAATGATACCACTTCACTATGAATATTATTAGCAATAATTATGTCACAATTGATTTCCCTTACATTGCACCACTACCAAAAGTCAATTATCCAATCACAATAACAAAATAAATGTATACAGGTTTCTTCTTATACCTTGCCAGCGATCTCAACTGGACAATTTACGTGACACCGCGCTGATCATCGATATTACTACACGCTTCAGTGATTTTGGTTCGATAATTTTGCTTTGTTTCTTTGATTAGGCTGGCGATGTGACACGTCATAGATTTTACATAACAACAAGATGACAAGCACCGTACTTTTACGTCGTCACCTACACCATCTAGTGGTAATTTACTACTTTGGACTTTCCACGGTGAGCGCTAGCGTTGTTACCGCGCTTTTGCGTTCTCAGAAGTATGGGATGGAGTTTTCATAATTATTCTGATGAATTCGAAGAGGGTTTGACAAATTTATCTGGTGGATAAAATAGATATCAACTTACTACTGGTTGATTTGGAATGGTTGCCACGCGGAACAGTAGCGGTACCCAGTACCGGACCTGTATTTTACTGCAGAGTAGCCATGTAGCCTCACGGTTTTGAAGGATTTTCATGGCACCTATACGACAGAAACTACCGTATTTTAATGATTCATACTGTACCTGGCAGTAGTTTAATCCTATTAACATGATATCTACTAAACATAATACTTAAAAACGTGATCTTCCTATCCTGTGAGAAATCTAATATGAAGTCATTTCTTTTTGAGGTTTTTAATGATTTATGACAATATTATAATCATATTTTAATAACGATATTGTATAACATATTCTTCTCAAATTTGGATACCTTTGAGATGATATAAATAAAATACTTCTATGCACCGATATAGCGTAGCCTACGTCAATAAAACTTTTTGATTACCGGTATTTTATTTAAAATATTTTGAAATCTTAGGCAAATATAACAGCATAAAATTGCAAGTTGTTCATTACTTGAAATCTTTTGGCATTGCAAAAATTATATTATAGCCCGTTTTTACAACAATTTACTTTTATGATTTAATTATTTTAAGAATATCGTATTATATCATCAGGCATTACAGATATTTGTTTGAATCTAACAAAAAATACTTATAATAGGGATTTTAAGACTATTTGAAATACCCCATAACAACAAAACTTTATGGAAATTGAATATTCCAGTTCAGACTTGTGCATAAGAGTTCATCTGACAGTTTGTCGGAATACTAATTAGCAACTTTCAATAAAAACTAAAATTTAATGTGTTTTTGAGCATACATATATACTATTTACATACTGATAATCATATTTAAATATACACGATCCTAATGCGCCTGGAAATTAAGTAATTATGTTCATTTTGATAGCGGGTGACTTCGATCTTATCACGATCTCCCAGTCTATACTAAAATCAGTCGCTTTTGACTTTATGTATTAATCCACGCTCTTTTGCAAATCTTGTTGTCAAAATATCAAAACTGGAACATGCGAACTTTTGCCATAATAATGTATTATGGGATTTTTAAAAACATATCGAAGGTTGCAGCGAACAATTCCACATTTAGACATATGTGCGTAGTTGATGTGAGTATCAATGTTGGTAAATCCATAGGAAGGCCTGGAAAAGAAAATCATATTTCAGATCCTGTATAAAGTATAATATATAGTTATTTGATGAATACCGATACTTTTGGCTGGTTGTTCAGTAACCTTTGCAAACTGTACCTAAATTTGGATATGTATTACTCGAATTGTTTATTTTTCATGTCATGCATGTTTATGCGTCATTCTGAAGCTTGAAATGTCCATACCAATGACAGTCACTTAAAATATACTTATAATTGTTTTCAAATAGATATCAGTTGTTGGGATCATGCCGGATAAATTCATGGACAAATGTTTGATACCACACATGACATTACAAGAATAATGACCGATTATCTGACTTCAGGAAAAGCACAATGTAAGACAATTTGCAATACTTGTAACCACATATTTCTGTGTCAGCATTGTTTTTATTTTACTAAAAACAATTGTGCTTGTATTACCAAAATGAAGGCAGGAAATTTAGGAGTATTGAGTATTATAATCATTGAATTGCTGGCAGATGATGTAACAAAACAAATAAGTAAGTCTCAAGAATATACTATATAATAGGCCAGGGATGGCGAATCTTTTTCAGTGAATGGGTCAAAAATTATATTTTTTATCGCGGAATAGAAGAGAGTGGGTCGATATTTGATCAATGTTTGTATCTATAAGAAACTTCTGAAACAAATATTATGGGCTTCTGTTGGTGTTGGTGTAGTTTTGGGCTTTACTTATGCAGCACTTCTATCATGAAGTTTTTATGGCACTTGATTTTATGAAATTAGAATAGGAAAACATTCCTATAACCTACCAAAAACGTTTTGGATGATGCAGCAAATTATTTTACGGTTCCAAAGAGTTTGGGAGGGAATTCCACTCTGACAGTGTTATATTTTTTGATCAGCTTTCAACCAAATTGAGGTTCTTTTACACTGCCCCATTGTTATTTCAGATTTCCATGTTTTTCTTTCAAGTCTGAAAGATATTGTTTTTTCAATGGCATTGTAGGCAAGAAACTAATAAAATTCATGACTCTATAGTGACACGGCTTGTCCCATCACTAATTAATTAATAACCCGCTAATTATACAATTGGCATATGAGCGATCGCAGCCCTGACTGCCCAATTGACGGTACATATTAATAGTTTAGTTATGGTTAGAATATTTTTAGGCTGATTTATCAATTTTTATCACTGATATGTTGGCATTTTTTCATTTTATTCGTGCCTTGGCGGGTCACGAATAAAACGCGGTGGGTCACCTTGTGACAGTGGTTCGCCATCCCTGCAATAGGCTATATAGCAAGTTTTATGATATAATTGACGATTGTTCAATTAGAAATATTGTACAGTATTTTCCAACTTCCAAACATGTTTTGTCATTACTTTTTATGAGTAAATCTTTTACACATAAATTTAGGTTTGAAGAGATCCTGGTCGAATCTAATGCTGCAAAACCAAATGAACAAGTGGCAGAATTATAACGAATTTAATTAACATTTGATTGTCATAGATCACAATTGACAAGTGTCATTACTTTTTATGAGTAAATCTTTTACACATAAATTTAGGGTTTGAAGAGATCTTGATCGAATCTGATGCTGCAAAACCAAATGAACAAGTGGCAGAATTATAACGAATTTAAATAACATTTGATTGTCATAGATCACAATTGACAAGAAAGTGGTCTATTATATTTGAATATTGCAAAAAAGACAATCTGTCACAGGGGAACAAGAAAACGTAGACGGCTCACATTTTGCAAATTCTCTGCTATGAGAGTGTTCTTCGCATATGAAAATATTATCTCGATGCCGGTGTTTATTCCACGCCAAACAATACACTATTGACTGCACAACATTGACATTAAAATGGCTATTCCCTAAACCGTAGACGATGTCATTACATTAATGGGAGCTTATCACCAATGAGAACACCTAAACAAAAACAAGAAATTGTTTCAAGACTAAATTGAGCTCACTTCCAGTAGATGCACCAAGTGTTTTCCAGTATAAAATTAGGTGAATTGTGATATTTATATTTTGAAAGAAAGTTTCAAATCTTGTATTTTTGCTGTGTCTGAGCTGTGTATTGGACTTTTTTAGGGAAAAAAATTTAAGGTTCATCAATTTCTTCGATGCCAGTAAAAAATATAATTCCCTTCCCATGGCCTTGTTTATCATTCCAGTGGTATTTATAGTGTTATTTTCATTCCTAGATCCAAATCCCATTATGTTCAAACACTACATGCTAAACAAAGTGAAGACAGTGTGAAATAACCTACTGGTGGCTCCCTCCAAATACTCTATGGGACACAGGCCCTGGGTTGATATTGATATAAAAACACCGATAACTAAATTAATTTAGATGCAAAATTCCTTACGGAGAACGAATTGATTGCAGTTGCCGTGCTAATTTAGTCCAAGGCTGTTTCTGGCATAGGTCCGTTGGTACCGGTACAGTGCGTCACCATTTAAGGCTTTCCTTGATGATATTTTGAACAGATGCTTTTCGTGTGATGATCTTCCGGTATATCCTACCATTAACGCCTTTCTCTACCACTTCCCACATACTTGTTCTCCATTATCACGAAGATTCTTCAAGGTTTTCTTACTGAACACGCCACTCTACCCGCGTTCCACCGCAAAAAAGTTGTGCAGACGACCAAAAGTAGTAAACTCCCACTAGATGTCAGCCTGTGGCCAACAGATTCACGTTAAATTATAATAAATAAACAAAGGCAGCTTGACGTCTTGTTGTTATACATTGTCTTTGGACACGCTTTCTATTTTTCGGTTTATCTGCCAATGGGACGGAAGAAAATTACATCGACCTTGTGTTAATCTAATTGTGGTGCGGACTTCATACTACCTTGACACCAACCAAGTCAATTTTAATCGAAGAAATTACTTTCATCCTAAATAGTTATAGACACAACTCGTGGACTGGGCAATTCTCTATCCTACGCGATCGGCCTAAATATGTACTAAACCAGGGTTTTCCAAACTAGGGGCCGCGAAGAGAACACCAATTTTACACAAAGTTGGGGAAGGTTGGTTTTTCTTTTGCATATTTTGAAGCGTTAAATCTGCATATTTACTTAAGTTTGCGGGACTAATGCATAGAGGGGTAAATGTAGTTTTTGTAGTTGTAGTTACGAAATTCCTTTGCGACACACTTCTTACTACCAAAATTCTTTGAAAAAAGTCTGTCAAGTGTCCCACTGTACCCCACTTGTGGGGCACATTCGGACAGACCCTGGAGCACAAGGAGCACATAATTCAACGAAGTATGCCATTAAAAATGAGCAAATAATCAGCATAATCGTCTAAAGAACAGGGAGACGAAACAGGTAGAAGATTTATTATTTTTAAAATCAATGTTCAACTTAAATAGTTCAGATATTATTAAAAAAATTCGCAAACAAATTTGATTATTTCCTTCTTCGAATCTAAATCTGGAAATATTATTGATTCTCGAATATATTCCATATTGGGCCATGGGTCAAAAGAAACCATAATATTACACAAAATATAACGCATCTCTAGGTCTCTAAGCACATATTGTATCAAAAACTGTCGAATTGTGCCCTGTAGGGCATGTCCCACTGGACCCCGGTTCATTGTTCCCCATTGCAAACAAATATTTTCAGACCATCCCACGGCGAAATTCGGAAGGCACATCCACTAGCAAACGTTATAAATATTTTACAGTGGACTAAAGCTGAAAAATATCAGACGGTGGTTTGTCATGTTGAAAAGGCTAAACTAAAAAAAGAAATAACTGGATTGGTGAAATTTTAGTTTCAACCTCCCAAAACCAATTTCACCTCATAGCTTGCGCCGCTCTACCCGTTCGTTGTCCGTTCGCGGGGACGTTGTAACTCACCGAAGGGCGGATTGAAACATCGAACCGCGGACAGGATTGCGGATATAGTATCAGTGTGAGAGCTGATTTTCCACTGTGCCCCGTGTCCCAATGTGCCCCACCTTCCCCTACTATATCTATTGCACTTTTTCAGACTCTTAATTTGAAATACAATCATTAAAAATAGTGTAAAACGATAATTTCACGATTCCGAGTGGATATAGGCTACATCATCACACCGTGTTTTCCCGAAAATAAGACATTGTCATCAATTTTCTTCTGAACACTGGAGCTCATTTTAGGGGGATGTAGAGAATAACGAGATTAATATACGAAATATGATACTAATTTACTAGCACGTTTCCATTTAAAATAGCGGCTACATATAGGTTATTAACAATTTAAAAAGTAGATTTCTTCCAACTATAGGACTCAGTAGTTTTCGATGTTAATGTTAATGGTATTGTGACGACCTCCAGAAATATGCTCAAGTTGCGACTTCCCGTGAAAAATATCGTACGTATTGATACATTTCAATACAATAACTTTTCTGCAATGAGTTTTATATAAACGAACAAACAAAATCTAACAACAGTCAGTGAAATCAAATTTAATGGGCCATGGTAGAAAAGCCTGCTTAATATAAATACGAAATCGCAATAGAGATGTGGTGCGCAAAGCTTTTTGAACCAAGTAGAAATAACCTTTTCTACAGAAAACCGAATTTTCAGAGTTAAACGGTAGAATCATCGCGCTTGCATTACAATGTATATTCTGATCGTAAGACCCGATTTGCGTGCTTGCATAACAATGCCGACTTTAATCGCCATGCTAGCGGTTCGGGAAGGCGATTTGCTCAGTGCGCCTCGAAACATATCACATATTTTATTATAACATCATCATGAAATTTTGCGACGCCCTAGCAGAATCGAAACTTTTATGGGATTAGGTAAACAAATTGCGCTTTCGACGAAGTCTTTTTGAAGGGGAGCGGTTGTATTAAAATCATTTTTAAAATTCAGGCTTGGACTTATTTTCGGGGAAACACGGTAGAATCATCGCTCTTGCATAACAATGCATATTCTGATCGTAAGACCCGATTTGCGTGCTTGCATAACAATGCCGGCTTTAATCGCTAAGCTAGCGGTTCCGGAAGGCGATTTGCACAGTGCGCCTCGCAACATATCACATATTTTATTTATTCTAAATGTTTTATTGTTTCTCATTAGAGCAAATAATGTGTATATGAATAAAATTCATTTTATCGTTCTAAATTATTTACTTTCTGTTACGTAACAGGTAAACCCTAATGCTGCAATTTCGTTGGCCGCAGATTATTCATTTGCTGAACCGAGTTTATCGAACATGAGTGAGTTTCTTCGAGCATTTAAAGAAAAACTAGGCAGAGTTAATAAAGAAAGATTCGCACCCATTACATTGAATAATCGGAGTAAAGATATTTTTGTTATTGAGTAGCCCTATTAAGAGTTAAGAATTAGCTGTGTCAATAAAATATCAAAAATGCATATTTTGAACTTTTTAGCATTATTAGCGTGAACAGGGGCCGCGAAAAATTCTAATATATCAAAAAGGGCCGGGAGCTCAAAAGTTTGGGAAGCCCTGTACTGAACTACTAGATCAGTGATTACCAACTTTTCCAACGCCATGGACTCCTAATATAATTTGCTCGTGAACTCATTTCGAACGAAACTAGTAAGTAGTTTTCTTTTTATATTATGCAAGCAAATCTCATGAATTCCCAATAAACAAAGTCAGGTTATCGTGATACCAAAATACATGCTTATTTGATTGTCCCGGCTTTTATTTCAGCAATATTCGTAAACATACAATTCATTAATTGTTTCCATGTCAATGTTCAACATTTCAAAAGTGGGAATGGTGGTGGAGGCCGAATCACTAACCAGAAAAACATCAAATCTTTTCCACGCGATTACCTCAGTTGTGTATGTGTAGCAAGAACTACTATTCCGGAGTGAACCCGTCATGCCAACGACAGCGCAGGAAATAATTTCGCACACATGCACACTGGAGGTGTGGGCGCGTGTGTGCATATATGAATTAACGATAAGAGCATGACCTATCAGTCTGAGCATGTTATAAAATTACTCGTGGACTGGTCTTGCGTACAACTCTTCTTTGACTCAAATACCTGGAGTGTTCGAGCGTTATTGAGTGATATCTTTTCGTTTTGACCGAACTGAAGCCACAGTTGAGCAATTAACAACACTGCTCAACTCTTAACTGTGGCAAGGTGCGGCATGTTTTTAAAATATACCTGCGTAACACCAAGGTGTATAACGGCTACGTACAAGCCATCTTTGACAACTTCGAGAAGTCCAACTTTCCCGATTTCGTCAATGTTGGTGGACTACGTTGCAAAACATACTTACCTCCCGAACTCTATACTAAATCCTGCTTGAATTGTTTTCAAGCGGGTCATCTGGCTGGAGAGTGTGTGATGCCTCCGTCCTGCCGTCTTTGCAAAAAATCCGGCCATGTGCAGCGAGAGTGCACTGACTTCCCTGCAATAACACCAGCAGTGGAACGGAGTAGCGAGTCTCAACTCCAGATTAACTCTCCTGCCAAGGTTGTTGCAAAGACGTCTGGTAGATACAGTTTTACCAAATCAAACCACTGTAGCTGTATCATCACAGGACCAGCTGAAAAAGAAAAATAATAATAATAAAAATAGGACAAAGGAAAAATCTGTTGCTGGTGAATCTGAGTCTCTCGGCCGGGTTAGGGTGGACATACACCCTACTCCGGCTGAAGCTCTTGACTTCTCGGATTCTCTAGAATCTGAGAAACCAAACGTAGAAATGAACCAGTAGCATCTGTAGTTTGTAGTAAATAAATAACGCAGGTAGTGACCCGGAAAACCTTGAAGTAAGCGAAGATAAAATCATTGAACTAGATAACCCTCTGGGAGAAGACTGTCTTAGAATAGCCAGACTCTCAGAGGGTTCAGATGAAGATCTTGAAACGATTCGTAAAAAAACTTCGTAGCCATAAGAAAGCAGAGGAACCGGGTCCAGGTTGACAGTGTTTTGTTATCGAAGGTTGTCCGTCTGTAAGAGACGAAAAAAGAAGTCGGGGAAGCTCATCCTCAGAAGCCTCAATCGTTCTTCCACCTAATAAATCTCGAATTTTCTCCATATCACGTGTTGTTAAAAATATATAATATTAATTATCTGATTAACTCAAATTTGTTTCTCTCATCATTTTCATCTGTCTGTTGGACATTTTTGGCAGTCCCTCCTATAATCCATTTTAATAATTTAATATTACTGAGTATTCTTTCTCAGTAAATTCATATTGTCGCTATTTTTCACACTAGTATTTCTTTTTCCCATATTAACCTGAAGGATGCCAAAGCAGCAGCAAAGTCTAATGAAATGGTGGAAAGAAGGGCTGGGATTATCTGGTGCCCATCAAGAGCCTGCACTTAAAACAATTACATCGTTGTAATATATAAAATTTAAATTTCGTTATAACGATCTATTCTATAATCTCCCCGAGTCACCTATTTTAATCTCAATTATTAGCACTATATCTGCTTATATATGTCAAATATAACAACTTGAAATATATAATTTATGCACCATCGTAGTAAAATATACCAGCAAGACTAAGGACACAATTAAACAAGAAAATGGCAACTTTTGCATTGATATAACTTATTCTCTTTATTTTTGTTATTTTTCTTGTCTGTCACTTATTTTTAGGCCCTTCTTTATCTTGCTAGAGACGGGACACTCGTCACTGGAGGGCATTTCTCCGAGTGCTCCTAGTGACGGGAATATTTCGTTGAGGCCGGGAGTTCTGTTAACCTTTTATTTTGTTTTATAGAAAAAGAAAAAACACCTGACAGCCTCCCCTGCAACACGTGAGTATAAAAACAAGGTGAGTATCGGTGGGTCGAAGCCTACTTTTAAACAAACAAAAAAAAAGTAACAAGCATACTCTTCTCCCAACCCCAACAGTTTTTTTTTAAAGTTATTCATTTGCTCGAATATCCATAATTAAAGCTTTTTTCAAAGCTGTTCGCTTAATTATCGTCGGATTCTTCGAGTTCCAAAGTTGACGTATTTTCGGAGCTGGTGTAAAAACAAGTTTTAAGGGTGAGCATTTTATGTAATTGATAAAGTTTTATTTTCTGTTGCCAATTATAATAAATATTACAGAATATGCGTTCGGGATACCGAACCAGGTCTGTCTTCTATCCTAATGGCATTAGCGGGAAGCCAACGACATATCTTCGCTCTTCGTGTACCAACCATCTTCCGCACGTCTTACTGCTGACTGATAGCAATGGCCGTAATTTGGTGAAACCAAAGGTAATGAGGAACCATTAGCTGGTTATTTCCATATTACCAGGCACAGTTTATCATATAATAACGTTATATTACTATAAAAAAATATATCACTGCCAACAACTGACTGAAAAAAACACGTTTTCCTGCATTTTACGTATCTTTGCTATGCCGCCCGTCTTTCTGAATGTTTTTGCATTCGAGCGACTCATATGTCAAAGTATTTTCATCACAAACGCTTTGAAATAAATTGCACACTGAAGCATACATTCCGAGGATATTTGCGGGGTGAAACTATAACAGTACAAAAAGTTGAAGGTGTTTCGCTTACGGATCTCAATAATATTGAGGTTTAACATCTTATTATTATTTTGTGTTATTGTTTTGTCAGAAAGTTGTTATTTCAAAGAGCTGCGAATTCAATTTTTCTGTGTGCACGATCCCTGGAGGAAAACTTTCACATGAAATTGCCGAGATTTCACATGGCACAGTATTCAAAAATGTGGATCTAAATATTTTTGCCCTGGTACCAACGATTTGAGGGGGTCGTGCGCTTCTCATGTAAGAGTTATAGAAGATGACCTTCTTTCACTTTTGAATGTCGTGGACTCGTGGGACAAGTATACGTCGAAGCAAAGGTAACAAATTGTTTGTTATTAACCTTTGTAGCAAAATTTGCGATGTCAATGTTAACGACCTGCGAAATGCTAGCCTTCACGCTTTCGCTGCTACGGGCCACTATAGTGCTATTTAGAAAATTCTGTGAAAATGAGCAAAATAGACCGGAGAATTTTACAAAAAAAGTTGTGCACATACGATTAAATTACGTAATTTAATTTCGTCGAAGTTACGGGTCACGTCGACGCACGATTCACGATTACGGTGACGACGTAACTCATGTTATCACGCGGCGCACGATTATGGCGACATGGTGGCGCCAGCAGAGAGAACAAAGCGATGGACAATAAGGGTGGAGATCAAAAAGCTCACTTAACTTAAACCTGGATTAGGACTAATCTCGGATTAGTTGAACTCGGTTTAACTTCGAAAGTTAACCGGAGATCAAAAACCTAGTTTAACGGTTACTTAACTAATTCTGGTTTAAGCCCGACGCCACGAGGCATTTCATCAAAACGTCGTGGCATGCTGCTCTTTGACCCCGTATTCCCATGGACCTTTCCCCGACCTTTGACCTTTATTGTTTTGATCGCTCAGACAAACATTGCAAATATTCAGGCTTGTGTAGGGCGATAGAGTGGTAAGTTGCTCGTTTTAAAAGCCTTCGAATGGCATGTCACTGGCGATGGCGGTATTTTCGTGCTTCTGAAGTTATAAACTATTGTCAAGTGATCTATTATTAACGTTATTCCGCCTTCACATTGCCGGGTTTAGTATAGAAACAAATGAAATGCAGGGGCAGTTTCAAAAGTCTTTTAAATACATTTTCTGGAAACATTGCACAAACTACAGCAATCTGTAATTTTGAACAGGTGAATATTTTTTTTCAGATTCATTCATGATGGTTCAGTCGTCCATCTTGGTTCAACGCTAGATTTCAAAGCCAAGTGCTATAGATAAGTTCAGGAGTCTCTGCCACCACATCATCTTCAAATAGTGGTGTCGCTGGATGGTCACCAAGTCTCTGATGCAATTTGTAAATGCTAGGCACGGTGAGGGCACTTAAGTTTATGTCGTATCACAGAAACACAGATTTATTAGCTCAGCCTGATGAGTGCAAATATACTATTGAAAGATAGGTTTTACAATATAGTTTATTCATTCAGTGTAGAAATAGAATATAACAGATTATAAAAAACATATGATGAAGGAACAAGCAAGTAAATCCAAAAAAATTTCTACAAATTATACAGTTTTCCAGATATTGTGTTGTATAGGATAAAAATACACACCAGATATATGCTTTTAGGCACAACAATGGAACGTCAAAATAATAGAATTAAATTCATTTCACAATTCCAGTGACAGACATAATGTATCACAATGCTTTTACTGCTGAGTTAATTTATTAAAGCTGTCTGGTTTCATCTCCTGATAATATGGAAGATATGCGCTCACTGAGCACTAACGTTACCTCATTGTTATATAGTCAGATGGGCAAACACCCACCACTTTGTTCGGTTCTAAAGTTATCAGATGAATATGAACAAGTTGCAATTTATATGACAGTGATAAATGCAAAATAAGTATTTATCACACACCACAGTTGCTACAAATTGCAGGGCCAACTTCTGGTATCAGGAGCAGCTTGGTGTGACTTTGCAGTCCGCACAAAAAAAGATATTGCTATCACCAGGGTCACACCGGACATGGCATGCATTCGGAGCATACTCTATAAAGTAACATCATTTTATCACCAATGGATTGTAAAAGATTCTGCATGAAGTCCCAAGTCTTTAATATTAATTTTCCTTCTTCATTCATCATTTTTACAGTTAGCAAATATGACACCAATGCTGGAGGAAGTATGTGTTTTCTCATTTTGAATTACGTTAAAAGTGTTGCCCGATTCTGAATCTTGTTAATTCTTTCGTGCCCTTTTGTTATTATTATTTCTTTTTCTGGTGGGTAGCCGCGTACTTTTTGAAATCTATTTTAAGTTATGCTCGACTTCCAGTTTTCTCTGCATTTTGTTTGTATGTTGGCTTTTTGTTTTGTTTTATGCCAGAGAACTAAAATAAAATGATGATGATGATGCTTGCTTACATTTTTGTGCTGTCTGACAAAGCGCTGTCATTTTCATAAGCGGCACTTGAGGTAGTTTCAACTAAAGAGTCTGGGGGCAGATCTGGTTAGATCCTTGACAATCCTTCCTCACTTTCGTCAGATTCCCATTTCGTCAGATTCCCATGTCTCTGTATCAAATGAAGTATCTCGTGATATTTCCTGTTAAATTGTGATCCAAAGTTAAATTATGGTATAAGTAATCCATACCTCACAATTTGATGGTACTTTTTTGTTGGGCGATAAGAAACTGATATGGGGTCAGAGTATTCATCAGTTGGTTAATCGCCCCCATGAAAATGCATGATGGAACGCATTGCTTGTATAAAAATTCATTTCATATAAGAATTAACATATTGAATATATATTATAGGTAATTTTTCCTAGGTTGAATTGACTGTGAGGCCTGTTGCATTCCTTTATCCACCTCATTGCTTTTTGGCGGTCAATATGTGGCTTCGGAAAAGGCACAAATCTTACTCCATTTGAACGGCAGGGGTACCGTACAGGTTGTCAGACTGGCAAATACCATATGCGCAGCGTTTACACATAGTTAGTCTACCAAATAATTCACTAGTAGATTCTGTTTAATAAAAATGCAACATCGTATTGAAGGCGAATTCTTCCGTACTGACATTGTAGTGTTCATGGTTCGATGGTCATGAATTGCATGATTGATTTAGTCCTGCGCGATATAAATGCGCAAGGATATATGTCAAGGGGAGCAAAAGGACATTGACGGCGTGGCTGGTGCTAGTTTTATTGTATGGTGTTATTCGCTGTTTATTAAGTTGTATCAGTTACTTTTGTGCATACTGAATTGTAGCAGTAAAAGCCTCTTATTTTGTGTGCAAATATCGTGTGTTGCCTTGGGGAAAGCTTAGCAAGATAAAGAACATTGAAGATAGAGGCGAGACACTACAACTGGCGACGAGGATATTGAAGATATCGAATTACAATTGGCGAAGACCTGCTGAAAATCGTTGGTAACTTTTTTGATTGAAACAGATCTATTCTATATAGCAGGAATATAGCCATCTAAGATCATGCAGAATAACATTGGAACGATGCAACCATTTGATTCCGATGGAGACCCGCACGGTATTTCCCAACGGTGGCAACGTTCGAGACGTTCATTTAAATTATATTTGACGGCCAAGGGAACGACGGAAGATAGCTCCAAGAAAGCTTTGCTTTTGTTCACCGCTGGTGTGAAGGTACAAGATATTTTTTATACTTTAGCGGGACTCGATGAAGAAAAAACATTTACCGAAACTTTAAATTTACTTGATGAATATTTTACTCCGAAATCCAATATTCCTTTTGAACGACATTTATTCAGGCAAATTAAACAGGCCAGTGATGAAACGGTCGATCAGTTTGTTTGTAGGTTACGTCAAAGTGCAACAACATGTGGCTTCGATGATAAAGAAGATGATCACATACGGGACCAAGTGATTGATAATTGTCGGTCCAATTCCATGCGACGAAGATTTCTCGAAAAGGAAAATCTCGAATTGAGTGATTTGCTGAAAATTGCAAGGGCAATGGAAGCTGTTGATCATCAGGCAAAAGCAATTGAAACTGACGCAGAATCGCACCAGGTGAATTTAGTAAATAATCCAAGCCGTTATACATCTGTTACAGGGAAGGAAAGGGAATGTTACTCTTGTGGCCGAATCGGACATTTTTCCAGGGATAAGATGTGCCCAGCAAGAGGTAAACGATGCTCAAAATGCGGAAGAATGGGACATTTCAAAGTTCGATGTGGTAAATTTCGAGGTAAACCTGCACGGCAACAAGGACATAATGAGCGATGCCGAAACCAACCGAGAATAAATAAAAACGGTAAGCGGTTGAATGATACGAATTGTGTTGATTGTTCGAATGACGAAAATAGTGAGTTTACATTCACCGTGAGAGATCACAATTCCTACCATGATGGAATAATTACTTTAAATGTTGGAGGAGTTAATTTGTCGAATGTAATAATTGATTCGGGTGCTTGCCGAAATTTCATGGGAAGCAATACTTGGGAATGGCTGAAGAGTGAGAGAATTGTGTGTAATTCGAGAAAATGCTCGATACCATCACTCTACGCTTATGGAAGTACTAAACCACTTCAGGTCTTAGGTACGTTTACTGCTAATGTTTTCGTTTTGAATAATGAAAGTAAATGTCGGACTGATTTTGTTGTTGTCAAAGGCAATTGTCAAACTTTGTTAGGAAAAGAAGCTGCAACAAAACTTAATGTATTAAGAGTGGGGCCCGTGAATGCAGTGAGTTCCAAAACTATTGATACTTCAAATTCTGATATATTTTCCAAGTATAGAAAATTGTTTGAAGGAATTGGCCTTTTAAAAGATTACAAATTGACTTTGAATATTGACAAAACTGTTAAACCAATTGCTCAACCTCTGCGCCGTATACCATATGCGTTGCGACTTGCGAGACAAAGTAGATGCAAAAATAGATGAAATACTGAAAGCAGACATAATCGAAAAAGCGCATGAAGGTCCAAGTACCTGGATTTCGCCTTTAACTGTAGATCATAAAAAGGATGGAGATATTAGAATTTGTGTTGACATGCGCCGAGCTAACCAAGCCATACTCCGTGAAAGACAACCTATACCGACTGTTGAAGACTTACTCCACGACTTGAGCGGAAGCGCCGTATTTTCGAAGTTAGATCTGAAATGGGGGTTTCATCAAATATTGCTTGATGAGAGATGCCGATATATCACAACGTTCGTAACTAATAATTGGAATTTTTAGATACAAAAGACTTATGTTTGGTTTATCATCTGCACCAGAAAAGTATCAGCAAATAATCAGAGACGTTGTGAAGAACTGTCGGGGTATCGCAAACATAGCGGACGATATCATTATCCATGGGCGGAATGTGAAGGAACATGATGAAAGATTATTTGATGTTCTTGATAAGTTGGACAAAGCCGGTCTAACGCTGAATGGTATGAAATGTCAATTTCGACTTCCTGAGATCAAGTTTTTTGGTCATAAGCTCACAATTCAAGGTATTGATCCTTGTGAGGAAAAGGTGGCGGCAGTAAGAAATGCACGACGACCAAAAGATGCCAGAGAAGTAAAATCTTTTATGGGTCTTGTTCCATATTGTGCAAAGTTTATACCAAACCTTTCTTCGATTGCAGCGCCTTTTCGTGCATTGACTAAGAAAAATTCTAAATTTGCGCCTTTTCGTGCATGGACTAAGAAAAATTCTAAATTTGATTGGGATAAGCAGTGTGAGGATTCATTCGAAAGATTGAGACGTTCATTAACTAATGCAAACACATTAGCTTATTTCAGATCTGACTGCAGGACAAGAATAATTGCAGATGCTTCACCGACAGGACTAGGATCCGCTTTAACCCAACTGCAAGACGGAATTTGGAGAGTAATTTCGTATGCTTCGAGGACAATGTCAGACGTAGAAAGACGATATAGCCAGACGGAAAAGGAAGCTTTAGCTATAGTGTGGGCATGTGAGAGATTTGACTTGTATATTTTTGGCAGGAAATTTGAACTTGAAACCGATCACAAACCTTTGGAATGCATATACTCTAAAACTTCAAAGCCCTCAGCAAGGATTGAACGATGGGTATTGCGATTGCAAGCGTATGACTTCAAGGTAATATACCGACCGGGTAAGAATAATATTGCTGATGTATTATCTCGTATTAATGCGCCTGGCCAGCGTGATAGAACAGCGGAATATGATTTCCTCATACGAATGGTTGTGCAAAGTAGTTGCCCGATTGCTTTGACGCCACATGAAATTGAGCAGGCATCTGCTAAAGACCCTGAATTGCAAATTGTGAGAGATTGCATTAACCGCTTGAACCCGGCAAGCCGGTTTACCGGCTTGTTTGAGTACGCTCTGTGCCCCGGCAAGCCGGTTTACCGGCTTGTTTTTTGTGTCGGAAGGAATCAACTTTATGATCTCGTATCTCAAGAACCACAATGAGTATTCAAATAAATTTTAGATTGCATGAAAGCTTGTTATTGGGACTAATTATATTGTAAATATCGGTGCTCTAATATACGATGTTTCAGTAAAATTAGCAATTTGAAAGTGCGTATGAAATTATTGTATGATAACAAATATTTAATATAAAGAATTTCGACTTCTTGCCTAAATAGCCACATATTCAATCGGCAATATATGTGAAGAATTTGAATAGCTTTTTATATACGTATCCAAAACGATAGCCAAACGATAGCCAAAACGAAACGATGAGCCATTCAAATTTTATGGCCAAATATATTAGATTATCTGTAGATTTAACAGTAACGCTGCGTCAAGATGATGTACTCATTGAAGAGAGCTACGTCTCGTCACGCACAACTTTACGTATATTACGCAAATGCAACTAAACGTGACGATATCCGCAATAACGTTACGTCGAGATGTTATTATTTAAATGTCCGCAGGAAGTAATTAATTAACCCGATGCTACGCATTCAAAATTCGCACTACGCTTTGACTTTGACTGCACGCTCTAGACCCATTAAAGTTGTGGTTACGTATACGCAATATGAACAAGATTGTGATTTTATTAGCAAATAACGGAACAATAAAAACTATCAAAAATGTATGTACATGAAAGACTGCTTGCTAAAATTTTAAAATTGAATATTGCACTTTGTTGTGCCCGGAACAATGAAGAACATGAAAATATTATGCAGATAAAAGACACATTCTAAATCCAATATTGCACTTTGTTGTGCCAGTTATACCTATGGTTGTTGGTTTCGTTATCTATACATAGGTACTCATTACAGTATTTGTACTTATATACTGTCTCGCATCGTTTCAGCAACGCTTTGTCTTTAGCAGCTGGATTGGTTTTTTGGCAATAATGTAAATTTTGCTGCATACGACGCATCTATTATTAGAACTGGCATTTTGCGGTAGGGTATCTAGTTCTGGCGACGCATATGATCTTGTTGGAATAAGAGTTGCTCTTTCTGCATTATTAGTTCTCTCAGATATTGATCCATCCACTTGCTTCACCTAACATTCGTACAATCAGATATTTTGATCTGCAGAGCAGGCAAGTACTTATTTTGGTTGATATTTGAACAAATACTGATGGGCGAATAAAACATTTTCCACGTGAAATTTTATATGACGATATTAACTTCCCTTCACTTCGCTATTTTGCACGCATTACTCGACGTCGGTACTTCAATCCATACAGGGTTAATATCATATCGAAACTCGGCGACCGATGACCCGCTGAGAACGTCGTCGTGAAAGTTATCTTGCGCATTTTGCCACGCAATACGTTTCGAACGTACAAATCAACATCTTCATGACGGTAGTCACGTGATCGACTTTTGCGTAGCTGCGTAATCAGTGCGTCATGGCCGCTTATCGAAGTTGTTCACCCGACACAATGATACACAATTAAATATTTAAATATAAAATTGGTCATATGGCAGCCACAATAATAATTCGAATATCAACAAAAAGCTTATAAAAAACTCTTTATGAATATCAAATATTGGCGGTATATTTTTTACCAAAATAACAAAATTTTAAGCCAAAACTCACATACATGCAGAAAAATCACTGTTAGATTAGGGTCAATTTTATTAATTTTGACAAAATGTATTTCGAAATGGAAAATATATTCTGAATGCACGATAAAATTTCCTTTCGATTAAAATGTCACACAACGTGCTACCTATAATTGGTAAAAAATTATAAGCGTGCCAAATAGCCAGTATTTAGACTTATTTTATTGTTCTACCAATACGGCGACGCGAACCTTCAGGGTGAGCGAGTAACTTCGCTCAGAGCCGTCAGAGTTCAAAGAGTTAAATCACAGAATTGGTCAAAGTGTGGTAATTTATTTTTGCATGTGAAGAATGAACTTTGTATTTATGGTCAATTAATTTTACGTGGTACGAGAATTGTAATTCCACAAATACTCAGAAAACGTGTTCTAGAGCTTGCACATGAAGAACACCAAGGAATTGTGAAGACGAAAAATAGACTTCGAAGTAAAGTGTGGTGGCCAAACATTGATCGTGATGCTGAACGAAAATGTAAAGTATGTCATGGATGTCAGGTAACAAGTTCGTATAGTCCGCCTGAACCAATGACGCGAACACGACCACCCAGTGGACCTTGGATAGCCGATGTTTTAGGACCTTTGCCTTCTGGTGATAACATACTGGTAATTGTAGATTACTACAGTCGTTTTTCTGAAATTGTAATTGTGCGGTCGACAACAAGTAAGAAAATAATTGAAGCGTTGAGCACCATATTCTCATGTTACGGAATTCCACTTACGTTAAGAACTGACAATGCACCACAGCTTGTATCTAATGAATTCAAATCATTTTTAGGCGAACATGGAATTCAACATAAATCTACTACTCCATTGTGGCCACAAGCGAACGGCGAGGTGGAGAGACAAAACCGAAGTTTAATGAAAGCCATACGAATAGCTCAAGTAGAAGATAAAGATTGGAAATCTGAATTAAACAAATTTCTACTTGCATACAGGTCTACACCGCATACAACGACAGGAGTATCGCCATATTATTTGATGTTTGGTCGAGAGATGAGAACAAAGCTTCCAGAAATCAGCCCAAAGTACAACATAATCGGCGAAGAAGACAGAGACTGGAGAAACAAGCTACAAGGGAAATTGTACTCAGATTACAACTGAAGATCAATTTTACAAGATGTTGAGGTCGGAGATTCGGTGCTCGTTAAGCAAGAGAAAGTTGACAAGATGTCGACAAACTTCAATAAATTTCCGTGTGAAGTCGTCAAGAAGGAAGGAGGGGAAGTCACAGTCAGAGATGAAAATGGGAAAGAATTTTGTCGCAATTCAACATTTGTAAAGAAATATGCCCAGAATGAAATTGACAATAAAGCCACAGAGTCGCAAATTGCTCCAAACGCGACCAGGCCAAATTCGGAGGAATCAATTACTCAGCCTTATGAGCGTCCGAGGCGAGAACGAAAACTGCCTTCCAGATTTAAAGACTTTGTAATGAAATAAGTCTAGTTTACCATCTACTCGAAACAAAAGGAGGGATGTAGTGTTCATGGTTCGATGGTCATGAATTGCATGATTGATTTAGTCCTGCGCGATATAAATGCGCAAGGATATATGTCAAGGGGAGCAAAAGGACATTGACGGCGTGGCGGGTGCTGGTTCTATTGTATGGTGTTATTCGCTGTTTATTAAGTTGTATCAGTTACTTTTGTGCATACTGAATTGTAGCAGTAAAAGCCTCTTATTTTGTGTGCAAATATCGTGTGTTGCCTTGGGGAAAGCTTAGCGAGATAAAGAACATTGAAGATGGAGGCGAGACACTACAGACATACGGTAGGCTACCGGTACTCTTGATTGCATCAGCATACCGGTAACTGTCTACTATTTTTTGGTTCGAAATAGCAGTTGGTTGACCTGTACAGTACCGTACCTGTAAGGTGCATGCAACGGGTACAGCCTTTTAGTATAGATATACAGATTTCGAAAACGTGATTTTGCAACAAGTAACATACAGTATTACAGCTTTCTAATTATCGCAGCCCTGTGAAGAAAACAAAAAGCGAAAAAAAAGAACAAAGATCTGCCTAAACCGCCAGCAACCTGTGCGGAACGCGTCCAAAGTGGTTTGAGCGACTTTTCAGCGGAGAATGTTTGTTTACATCCGCTCGCTTGTGATTGGTTGAGAAAAGGGATGTTTTGATGTCGGGGAAGGTCCATGGCGATGACAACGCGAACCCAATTTTGTTGTAATTTGCTGTCTTTGCAAAGTCGATTTTTGATGTATTTTGTTGATTTAGCCGATGCAAAACAAGCTGGGCGGCAGAAGTGCGAAGTGCTGACGCGCAATACCCGAAATATCAAAATAATAACAATTTATCGTAAATAGAATGCTTCCCACTACTGGTATAGTCTACAACAGGGTCGGCCCACCATTTTGGTCGAAGGGCTACATGTAATTCATTAATAATTGCGCGGGCCACTTGACATGGTAGTTATGATTGAGTTTTGCTACACTACTACAGGTTAATATTAAAAAAAATACCCTCACATTAAACTTTCACAATTATTAGAACAATAAAACTATTGTTTTCCAACCATTGACGGGGCGCCATCAGTGGTTATTCCCGAAAGTATAGCCTAAGACAAGACAAGACGCTTGATCATTTTCATCACAACTCTCAAAAAATCAATGCCTCTAGTCGTACCCTTAACAGGAGCAATGGCTGCGGTTTCCACGGTAATTTTATATCATGACTAACTACCCGCAAGAAGATAGCAAGTCATCAACTGAGCAGTAAACCTAATGTCAGCGCTTCGTCAAGCGCCAAGGAATACAATAAAAAATTTCCCGCTTTTGCAATTAAAATTCCTGCAATAGAATTCACAAGCTCTTCAACACGACGAGTTATGGTCTGTCTGGATAGGCTATTTTTGCAAACACCTAGAAATGCTTCTACATATGGCCCGCGGGCCACGAGTTGGACGACCCTGGTTTACAACACCAATTGAATCTAATATTTTTTTCCTAAAACCTCAGCGTAATAACAAACAGACTTAAATTATAGAACCCACATCCTACTTAGAGTTAAAACAGACGAAATGAACACACTTCAGCGGAAAACCTATTCCTGGCAAGTTCTGGGCCACAGGCTTCTACATATTTAACATTTTATTATTTTGAAAATTTTTATTGCAAAAATAACTAATATTCATTTGTTCAAATGACTGCTAAAATGTACTGACATTCAAGAAATGGAAAAAGTATAGAATCAATTCGGAAGAGTTGCTATATTTTATCCTGGCTCTACAGCTTTGAGACATGAATGTGTCAACGTAATGCACACAGACAAAGGTGCAATCATAGTTGTTGCTTCCGTTGCTATTTAAAAGTTTTATTTTTCCATCGTTCCGGACTCCACTATACAGAATATGTGCATTTACCATGCAAATGCTTATCAAAGCATCGAAGATTTTGAAATACCACTCTAGTCCGGCGCAGTGGTGTGGCTCAACGGGCTAAGCGTTAGGAATACGCTCGCCACCGCACCTCTAATTACTCTGCGTGGGTTCGCAGGTTCGAATCCCATACAGGGAGGGTTATGTGCGAGAGGATTGCTGGACTCCTCGCCGTCGTTGGGTGGTTCACGTAACCGCTGGTCGGTTACGGCTTCCTCCACCACCAAGTCCATGCTTCCGAAAACAAACAATATAACTAATCTCATACCCGACTTGGAATGGTAACCGGACGAGAGGTCGTGATTCGCCATATGGATAAGCCGTCTTATCGGCTTTCCTCTCCCCTGGAATAAATATGTAAATCCTATTCTATCCTTCGAGGGAACAAATAGGTTTTCATTCGTTGGTCCATAGTCATACGATCGACCTCACCCATGTACTGTGTGTGATTTACAATACACAAGGGGTTTTCACGCTTCTAGTATCGTTTCGTGCAGCTTTTAAACGAACTTTCTTTATAACGTAGGGGTTTGTGTGAATTGTGGATAACAACACCACTATCTTCGTATCATGCCACGTACAGGTTAAAATTTTGTTTGATCGCAGGAAGACGGCATTATCAAAAAGAATTGCATAAGCGATATGATAAGTACTGGCGTCACATTCAAAGACTTTGACCGCGACGCACAGCTGGAGGCCGACGATACGCACGGCGTCACGTTGTAGTTGCGCAACAACGAAAAATTCAGCAAATTTTGCCAACTTTACCGCTTCGTTGCTCGAAAAATTCAAATGCAAACATCATGCGATTTTTTGTGTATGAAAAGGTAAATATCTTGCTTACTCAACTGTCGTACCTAATTTATTTATTCAATTTTTTTTCGGAAAACAGCAATATTAATCGCTTTAATTTTTGTATCATTTTTTGGGGGGAAAATATTTACGTTTATCTTTTATTTGCGAATCGTTGAATTAAGCCTCGACTTTTTTAGGTATACGGGCCGTATTTCCGAACCGAAATGTTAAATGTGTTGACTTTAGTCCCACAGCAGCGGTAAACGCAAAACTATTCGATATTCTGGTTACTTGAATATTACATTACAAGCAAGAGAGCTATGCTCAAATACATGAGCACGTTGTTCAGCTACCGGTACCCTCAAAAAAATTCCGGATTTCACAGAATCATCCTGGACAGCCAGTGTTTCCATGGATGAAATATTACAGCGAAATTTGGGACGAAATGTCAGATTTCATACGAAATTTATAAATAAATAAAAGTAATAGCCTTCTGAAAAAAATGGAAATTTCAAAGCAATTGGTCCAGTAATCAAAGAGAAAAGCGACGTTTTCATAAAGATAAAATTCTGCGTCAAAGACAAGGATAAGAACAAAAACAACATAGTATTGAAACGATCGTTATGTCCACTAACGTGTTCGAAAATGTTTTACAGGTTATTTTATTCATGATACTACCGCAAACAGGCACACAGGCTGGTTGCGTGCCCCGTACATAAAGTAGGGAAATCGAATAGGCTGGAAACCATCTATTTTCATAGTCTGGATGTCAATTGAAACAATTGGCCGAACAACGACTACGTCCATTTAGACCTGGGTCTTACAAAATATTTGGCGTTGTTGGAAATCAGGTTCAGGACATTTTGAATAAAGGTTGGTGTTAGATACCCTACAAATTTATTTATTCACAAATAATCAACAGTCATGGATACTTTCATTTTTATTGAATTAAATGGAATGAAGTCCTGAAAAGATAAATTGTTACTAATAGGGTACGATTTTTTATTATAGTTCATACTAATTACTTGTCATCTATGCTATAAAACTGCTACGGACATTTCCGATTACCTTGTGATTTTTTACAATATAAGGAATGGTATTCCACAATTTACTTTACACATCATTACCAAATAAATAATGTCAAAATGATCGCAACAGGTCGTAATTTATTGGTGATTTCTTCTGGTCAGTAATTTGTATTTGATGTTGCCCACAGATTCCCCTACTTTGGTGCAAGGCACATCTTTAGTAAAGACACTATTTACTCCTGTTCCAAGACCAACTTCCGTTCTGAACACAATTAAAAAGAATGGATTCAATTACCACAAAGGTTTGTTTGTCAACTTGGAATAAAATAATTTTTCCTCTATTAAAAAATAAATAGTTGGCGAGTATTCACTTTTGACAAGACAGTAATCATTTAAAGTAAAATTTTGGGGGTCCGCTGTTGCTTCACAGAAGCATGAAGAGCCGCAAGCGCATAAAGTTTGAGAACGACTGCTTTATAGAGTATAATAAATGTATGATGTATACCGTTCTAATGTACATGTATATACATTAAACTACAACTTTTTCTAGAAATGGCCACAAATTCCCGAAATACCAGCTGTAAACAACAAGCCACCTTTGCCTCTGTCGCGGTCTCAAATTCTAAGCAGCAGGAGCGTCATGGTAAAAATGCAAAATATTCCTCGACAAAGCTGGATTTGAAGGGAAAAAAGTGTTCGTTTTATTTATAGTTAACGGTAACATACTCTGATGACTTTGAGGGTCGTATTGTTATCACCCTCTCCATTATTTGCTATTTTTATTCTGGACTTTATTACTAATGTATCGTATGGAAGGCATTGTAGTTTAATATTTATTCAATTAATTTTGCACAGACTTTCCAATATGACAAAGTCGGCTGGCGACACCGTACGTAAATGCCACTAGTGACAATTTTCGTTCAAATAAAAGTGTTGGTATATATGCTAATAGCTGTAAATGTCAATGAGGCTTTGACAAATTATCTGTTGTGTTTTGAATATCAGGATTTATTTTGCATTTCAATAAAAAAAACGAAGCTATATTGCATTGCATTTTAATTCATTGGCGCTTGTAGACTATTAAGTTTTCATTCCATATTGGTGAAGATGATTTCTTTTGGTCAGTAATTTGTATTTGATGTTGCCCACAGATTCCCCTACTTTGGTGCAAGGCACATCTTTAGTAAAGACACCATTTACTCCTGTTCCGAGAACAACTTCCGTTCTGAACACAATTGAAAAGAATGGATTCAATTACCACAAAGGTTTGTTTGTCAACTTGGAATAAAATAGTTTTTCTTCTATTAAAAAATAATTAGTTGGCAAGTATTCACTTTTAACAAGACAGTGATCATTTGACGTTTTAGTCGCCTGTGCTTTTTAGAGCAGTGGTTCTCAAACTGTTCTCGGTTTGAAAATTTTGGGGGTCCGCTGTTACTTCACAGAAGCATAAAGGGCCGCAAGCGCATAAAGTTTGAGAACGACTGCTTTAGAGTATATTGCATGTATGGTGTATCACGTTCTAATGTATATACATCAAACTACATCTTTTTCTAGATATGGCCACTAATTCCCGAAATACCAGCTGTAAACAACAAGCCAGCGCGGCCTCTTATTCTAAGCAGCAGGAGCGTCATGGTAAAAATGCAAAATATTCCTCGACAAAGCTGGATTTGAAGGAAAAAAAGTGTTCGTTTTATTTAGAGTAAATGGTAACATACTCTGATGACTTTGAGGGTCGTATTGTAATCACCCTCTCCATTATTTGCTATCTTTATTCTGGACTTTATTACTAATTTATCGTATTGAAGACATTGTAGTTTAATAATTATTTAATTGATTTTGCACAGACTTCTCAATAATACAAAGGCGGCTGCCGTCACCGTACGTAAAAGCCACTAGTGACAATCTTCGTTCGACATTTTCCTGTGTGATCTCGTTCTCACGCAAGAAGAGTACATCATTCAACAGGAATCAAAGTACACACATTGGGAAATATAACTCAACTGGTAAAAGAGGTATGTATCCTATCTGAAGTGTCTAATGGAAGTTTTGGTACATGGGCTAATTTCTGTAAATGTTAATGGATTTAAAAGTTAGCTGTTTTGGAACTGTATTTTTAACTATTTAAAACAATTTATAATGTTCATGTTACCAACAAGTAATTTCAATTTTCTAGAAAAGTAGATTGTTAAAAAATAATTCGAACTACAGCGAATAGCACCTGTACTACCGCAAATTTGTTTTTGCCTGTATAATATTTAGAATGCTAGGATAAAGTTTTGTGAAATGTCCTTTTGCAATACCAGGAAGCCCAATTTTCAGACTGGTTTTCATTAAGGTACTGAATACACTTAGAATTGAATTTTCTTAAAATATTGAATAACGATATTGCATCAAAATTAATAGCTTTGAATTTCTATTTATAATGCACTTTTCATACTATTCGTCTTCAAGTGTGTGGTAATTTCCATTCTTCAATAATAAATATTTGTTTGTTAACAGGCATTTTATCACGGATACAAAACGTTTGTGGAGGAACAAAAAAACTCCCTAACTGCAGGTATAAAAAAAATTTCTGAATTACCGTATGTATTGTTATAAGAGTGTTACATGTGCCCACAATAGGCATATATGCAATATCTTGTTCATTTATTTAAGTGTTGCTTGTGAATTATAACTCATATATATTTTTTCGTGTTCTAGTATATCAATATACTTTCAATGGTTTTTTAACTTAATTACTTTACTCAAGCGCAAAATTTCTCAAAGTAAACAGCTGTTGTGATTGTTGTAAATTGAATATACCTCGTACAACATGTGCTATATATAAATATATGTATACGTCAGTAGCAATACATAAACATCAATGTCTCATTGACTATTCACCTTGATACTAGAAGCAAATCAAAATCCTAAATTCCATGTCACTATTTTGTTGTCTTTATATTTATTCAAAGTAAGAATGTCAAGTTGATTGATTGTACATAATTTTTATTTTAACAGAAAATGAATCAGGATGCAAGAGTAACCACAAGGCACATGGAGATCCAGCTACAAAAGATAAAGCTAAGTATTTGTCAAATGTCTCACGTTGTTCTAGTGCTAATCAAAGGCTAATCAGAATTCAGGAAACGCAAAATTTTTATCAAAAATATCTAATGTGATTGCGCAATATCTTGTCATTCATGGCATTAGTAATCTGACCAGTACTAAACATCAGACTGATTTTTTAACCTCCAGTTCATTTTGGGCTAAAACCAAGCTATGTGATAGAATGTTGAGGTTATCAAATTTTTTGAAAAACAATTACTTTCTTGTCAATGCTGAGCTAATACGTCTTTCTGAAAAAAAGCTCAAGTCACTTAATTTAGAATACATTGCGAAACGAGAAAAAGCACTCACTGATAAAAACATTGTGAGAATGGTAAAAAAATACATTTCCCAAGTGAAAATATTTCTTTTGAATCGGCAAACACAGAATGCAGAATTCTCGGTCCTGATAAGACAGAGTTATTTAATGTTTCGGACTATGAGGGTCAAAAATTTTGCGAATGTATGAGTGAATGAACTGGGTATGACATGATGGTTGAATGTAAAAAATGGTATCACCCTAAATGTGTAATTCAAAAAGACCATTTGAAATATATTAGTGAGAAAGACTGGAGAAATGTTTTACTTGTATGTTCTGAAACGAAGGTGGCATTCCATGATAAGGAATCCGGGAGTTATATTACTGGAGGCAAAGAAGGGCACAATAAATCTGAACATGATTTTTTTTAAATGTGAGAGAAATACACAATTAGTTCAAAACAAGCACATACAGACAACACCTTGTAAAACATTAAAAAGTAATCCACCAGTCGATATTAGATTGGAAACAACCGATAACAAAGCAACAGATTGCCTTCCCCTAAACCTTCCTTTGAATGAATGCAAAAATCCTAATATCATACCTGAAGCTCTAGAGGTGTCATTGAACATTCAGGAAAAACATAATGAAAATGCATGTACCAGCAAAAATTCAAAATGTTTTTTTAGCACATTCATAGAGGTCAATTTGCACTGTCACTGTCAATTTGTGTATCTGAAATACCCTCGTAAATTTGGAAACAAGTTGTGGCTGATCGGACAGAACATCGTTTTAGTCCCAGGGGTTGTCGCAAAAATAAAAGAATATATTCTAGCTGAATTACAGAAAATTTATAAAAGTTGCATACCTCCCGCCCGTAACCATTATTAATATAAAACTGAATCCCACAGAGGTTGTTTCATCACATTTGGGGTATATAAAATTTCAGTGCGCTCATTGCGCTTGCTGTGGTTGCGATGTTAACTTTTTGGTAGATTTCTATAAAACTCTGCAATGTTTTGAGGCTCATTTTGAACCAATAGGTCAACGAACGCACTTTATTGGGTGCAAGCGCAGCCTTTATGTTCGCGGGAAGGCCAGAAAAACTTTAAGAAATAAAATGCGTTTTATTCCCCCATCTGTTCAATTTAATGAATCTTATGACAAACTTTCGCAAACAGAAAGAGATTATGGCTTCCAAATGCCCCTTCAGCTGACGTTTTGAGAAAAAAAAAGAATTCAGGAAAACTGAATTTACATCCATAAATTTAAAAAAATGAGGGAAAGGACAAGTAAATCAGATTTATAGGGACTGAGCCACCCAGTGCAACAATTGTGAGCAGAACTCAACTAAAGTACTATTCCATAAGGTCGCAAGAATCCATGTTTATTTTGATGAAACAGGCAGCATCATCAAGCGTGATAATGAAAGCATAGATTTTCAAATTTACACTTTATTGGTTAGGAATCCGTACCGCGGCAACATTTCTTTGCCTGTAAGTACATATGTGGCATCGAGCTATAGATATTAGTTCTTACTTGATCAGGTTCAGGCTCTCCAAGTCTCGGAATTAAGTCAATGTAATAAAAAAACGGTAAATAATGATAGATGGGTGTACGGCGATGTGGAATGCTGTTTTGAAGTCATTTTGTGGAGAGACGAGGGTCGATTATTATAATAGATGCTTTCGTATTGCGTCTGGCAACCCAAATAAACCAGATTTGGAACTGCCCGTTGTTCAAAATTGTCTTAGTCATGTCATGCGTGCTGCTCAAATTATGTGTTTAAAATATTTCCCTGTCTATCCCACAATCGCCATGACTTGGATGTCAAAATTTTTGAATTGTGAAACTCCGGGTGAGCTCGATAAAATGGTTGCAAATTTTTTTGTATAACCAATTGCTATAGAAATACTGACTGCGTTAAAAATGCCATTTCAAACTTACTTGTAGGGGAACAATGCAATAATGAGGTTGAAATGAAATTTTAGGCGATGTGCCCACTAAATCTTCTGGTGAATTTTTTATTGCAACAAAAGATGTTGATAGAAAACAAGAGGAACGATCACCGTTTTATGTCAGATATTCTGATATGCTTAACGATTTTCATTCTTCATCAACATACTTGACCCATAAAAATTGTGATGATACCAATAAGATAACCCATCTTTATAATGAAAATTTTTGCCAGGTTGTCATTAAATATGTGCTGAGCCGGATCTCAGTTACATCCGCTCTAATGATTGGTGACCTTTCACGACATATGAAAAATTCCTCCACCGACAATCAAAATGCTTATTTCAGTCAATTCGCAAAATCTTACACAGAGCTAAAGAAGCGGCCTGTGCAAAACATTTCTTTGGACAACCGGACACAGGGCCCTATTGAACAACATTTTGGTTTCATGAAAAAAACTTTTTTCAGTAACACTACAGCTTCTGGCCTTGATGATTTTGTTGATAGATTCGTTGATCAGTTAAAAATTATTGAAAAACAATTTGATGAAACATAAGGGGTTTAATCAAAGAAAACAAAAACAAATTTCAAAAACTAGTTCAATGGTTGAATCAAAATACAAAAAGCGAGGAAAATGTCGTGGAAAAGGAGCCTATAATGACAATCTTCTGGCAAAAATTTTTGAACGCTATACTTCCTCAAACATATGCACATCAAATGATTTGGGGCATAAACCACAAACTGAGGAAGAAATCAAAATTAACAATTTTTCAAGTCGACTGTTTGAAATTTAAGTATTTCTAATATGCGAAACATCATGAACTTCTCTGAAAATGTGTCGAAAAACATAATGAAATTGGATGACATGTCAGAGCTAGCTTTTGGCACAAAATTTGGACCACTTTCTTAGACCGATATATGTTCGACTTGCCCACCTGATAATAAAATAATAGTATCAACTTTGAAAAACAAGGCAAGGCATTTAAATTATGAGCCAGGACATTTAACTGAAAGCGTTGTCAGTGCATATATTGCTAGCACTGTGTCTTATCACAACAATTTGTTTGAAAGTACTTTGATTGGATGCGCAGACACTATTTTTGTAAGGGTATCGTAAACAAAGGCTTGAAAAAAATTATACATAATCGTTTTAGACCATTTTTAGAACAAAATATTTGTAATGAAAAAAAAAATTGAATGCAATAAAAAATGTATGAAATCAAAAATGAAAACGATAGCAGTATTTGTGGAGTATGTGTACGTATCGCTGCTGATGTATTGTGCTCATTTCAAATTCCGCCCACTCTTGATCAAACAGTTATTTACCACTACAGACATTGGCTAACATACCGATTGCTTCTGTGCTGCAGGCATTCGCATCAATTGTAGGTAAACTAAATTTGGATGTTGGAAAAAATTCTAGCAGAAACCGGTTTACTGAACATATCTGTGGCATTTTGGATATTTTGATTGACTTTAAAAACTGGGAAAGAGGTTTTTTGTATTTGGTGTTGAATATTGCGTGTGTGGAGTTTAATTTGAAATTAGGCGAGCATCAAGACGCAGCAGAGTTCGTGACATTACTCGTACAGCGAGGTATATTGGAAGAATTCGGAATAATAACAAATTGTGTTTATTCTTTAGCATCTAAGTGTAACGTTTGCGATCATTCTGAGCAATTCATAAATGATAAATTTTTGTTTCAAATTTCAGTTCAGCAGGGAAGTAATATTTCTCTGCAAGACAGCCTAAATAACCAAATACAACCCCTAAACCATCAATGTAAAACCTGTAGTGGCACAATACAGCATCAGGGCGAACTTGTACTTACTCCACAGCTGCTAATTTTTAATTTCATTAGAAATACAGGCTCAAGTAAATCAGTGCAACATTGCTTTGGATGAACATTTTACCCTGTACGAAAAATCATTGGATATCACTTATAAATATGAATTACCCAGTTGTGTTGTTCATTTGGGTCCCAGATTCGACAGTGGCCATTTTGTGACCTACGCATTCACATCAAATACTTCTGCTATATTGTATGATGATTCTAGAATAGATGTAATTTTTCGTGATACGTGCAGCAAATTGATTGGAGAAAACTGTGTTTTTTTATTTTATGCCAAGGTTTCATACTATATTCCCAAGGAGCAACCGTATTCTAACACCCTGTTAAAATAAAAATTGTCAAACGAAAACGCAATTTAGTATCCCCATTCTTGGCAAATTTACCAAAATTTGAAAATGGCAGTAAAAGAAAAAAAATTAGCCATGATTATGAAATTTAGCAGTCTATTGAAAATTCTACATTAGAGTCAATATGTACAAGTTTAAGAGAAATGATGAACCGCTCATTTACTGATTCAAAATGTTCATACTCTGGATTTCGACATTCTCTATTTTTGAAGTGTTTTAATAGACGATTAGCCTCAATTAATTCACAAATTAAGATGAATGTTAACGAGGCAACATTTTTATTTAATTTTGATAAATATTTGCAATATTTGGTTTTGTGAAATGAAAATTACCACATGGCCAAGTGCAACAAGAACACAACCCGCTCCACCCAAGTCATTAGTGTATAAATCCGACTGTTTTGAACCTGAATCTGATATTTTCCTGCTCTTAGAATCTGGTGAACAACACATACATAATTATATAAAGCAAGTTATTGTTCACGGAGCACTCATTTATTATCGTAACATAAAAAACAATGATGAATATTTGACAACGAGTAAAGACCTGAATGTTTGATACACATTTGATAGTTTTTTGACCTTGGATGAAAACGGTGTCGGTGCGTTTTTTGCAAAATAGGGAATCGACACCATTAAACAACATCTCGTTTGCTCTGCGTAATAAATTACATTTACTTTGTTTGTTACCGCATCACTTATTCCAAGGCTTTGCTTAAATCTGATATGGAGAGCGTGGAGGAAAAATAAACACTGCGTTTGAACTATACTCATGCATGTTATAACACACCAGTAGTATGCTTCATACAATAGGAAAATGACTGGACCGTTCACTCTCTACATAACTAAGCTACAACTTGGAATATGTTATCACCAATTTCCAAAAATTTGGCAATTACGTATTATATACCTTTACCCCAAATTTTAAAAACATGGCTAAGATTTTCTACGTTTAACTCGTGATAACTTAAAGTAAATCTTCCTGGACGTTCAAAATATATTTTACCAAACAACAAACTTTCTGTTCCAACCTCCATGTTTGAGAAGTGTTGGTTTGAGAGCGTCCTATGATAGAATTGGTGACATTGAATAGTTATTCTTTGCTGTAGACTGGGTTAAAAAGTTTTCACTATCAAGCTTTTTGAAACTTTGAATTCACCACTCCTATAACCACATGTTCCACTGATGTAAGTTATATGTTGTATTGTATGTTTTACTATTCAGTTTGGAAAATATTTTAAGATCTAAAATTTAATTTCTGATATATGTAGCCCTGCTAATGTCTTAAATCAATTATAATTGTAAGTCTTGAGTTTACTGGTTGGTTATAGTGGGTTATGTTATGTTAATCTTATGTTAAGATTACCATAATGGAATTAATAGTGTAACTTGTGAATATATGAAATAATATTGATACAAAATTAGAGGTGTATTCAAACAGTATTTGGTACGTTCGGTCTTCCACCAAAATCTCAGAGAAAAGAAGTATGAGGAGTACTCCTTTTTGGACACGTAGTGGACATAACGATCGTTTCAATATTATGTTGTTGTTGTTCTTGTTCTTGTTCTTTGACACGTTTTTAAAAAGTCGCTTTTCTCTTCGAATACTGGACCAATTGCTTTGAAATTTTCAGTGGTTAAAGATTAATTTTTTCGCTAGAAGGCTATTACTTTTGTTTATTCTTAAATTTTATATGAATCCTATGAGATATGATATTTCAAACAAAATTTCGCGGTATTTATTTTTACTCATGGGAACACTGTTTTACACTTATTTCAAGCGGTTTCGCGATCGATTGTCTTGCTCAGTACTACAGCTACTGTAGGTCGGTACTGGTAAGTTGCCATACAGGTACCGTAACGCAGTGAAATTGACTTATTCCTTCCGCGGTATTACTAATGCTGCAATGCAAGTTTTATAGCCTATCGTATGCGGAACGGAATATCAAACCTACAGGTTCGGTACCGGTACTGGTAGCTCAGTACGTAAGTACGATACTGGTACTGGTGCCGGTACCGGTGTCTTACCACAATGAAATTACCGTAACTTATTCTTTCACGGTCCTACCAGTGCAGTAATGCAAGCGTTGTAGCACTTGTAGCCTACTATATTTGTTTATTTTGATGAGAGTCTACTGGAAACAACATAAAATTTGAAAGGGAAGAATTGTTCTGTGATCAATTATCTGTCCTAAAGTGTAAACAACATAAAATTTGAAAGGGAACAACTGTTCTGTGATCAATTACCGTATATGGCCTACAGTGTACAGGTAAGATGCTGGCTGACTGCTAACCGGTACTGGTAGCTCAGTACGTAAGTACGATACTGGTACTGGTGCCGGTACCGGTGTCTTACCACAATGAAATTACCGTAACTTATTCTTTCACGGTCCTACCAGTGCAGTAATGCAAGCGTTGTAGCACTTGTAGCCTACTATATTTGTTTATTTTGATGAGAGTCTACTGGAAACAACATAAAATTTGAAAGGGAAGAATTGTTCTGGGATCAATTATCTGTCCTAAAGTGTAAACAACATAAAATTTGCAAGGGAACAACTGTTCTGTGATCAATTACCGTATATGGCCTACAGTGTACAGGTAAGATGCTGCCTGACTGCTAACTCAGTACCGCTTGACACGTTTTTAAAAAGTCGCTTTTCTCTTCGAATACTGGACCAATTGCTTTGAAATTTTTAGTGGTTGAAGATAAAAATTTTCTCCAGAAGGCTATTACTTTTTTTTTCGCTATGACGTCATCAAAATTATGTGTCAAATCTACGTGTCCATATATTTGAGCATAGCTCTCTTGTTCTAAGTTGGAGTAGTTTTAGGTTCGATTTCATTCACACACTTTGTTTTTTGATGGATAAATCGCATGCCTTTTGTGCGTTAGGGCAGTCATGATTTTCATAATTTATATATCTTTGTTTCCATAAGTATGGTGAAAAATAGACTTGATTACTCAGAAAAAGAAACACGTGGACGGTTATGGCCATCGTGTATTTAATCAATCGGCTGACTTTGAAATATTTCCAATGTCGCAAATGAATGCGATCGTATTTCTACATTAGCTTGGCATTACTAAAGGTTCATTTTTGAACCTGTAAACTCTAATTATTCGTTAATTCAAAGTCTTGCACACAGACTAGCTCTGTGCGTATTTATTGAGGCGAGTATATGACATGTTAGATATCGTATTTGACAAATCAGAAAATAAAACGTTAGTGTAAAACAAACTGCTGTTGTGCTATCGATTAAGTTTCCAAACTGCACTTAAACTTACCGCTTATCTTGATGTTTCTTCCATATCTATAATCGAGAGCAATTCTGCCGTGTGGAATTTAGAATCGCCTACGTTTTACACCCTTCAATAAGCACAAAACTGTAATATCACCCTTCAATGAGCACAAAAACGAGACTCGACGCACCGCTGCGCACAATTAGAAGGTTTTCTACTAGCTTCACAGTGGTGTTGAAACGCAATTAGATACATTTCACTTCATTCAGCTACAAAACTGAAATCCTCGATATTGCGACGACACCTACACGCTTCAGTGGTTTCCTCGCCCTCGACATTTCGGTTTGTTTCATCTTATCGATCAGACGGGTGACGTGACCCGTTTCGTATTCTTCGGGTATCGGCTAATATGGAATGCGAGAAATTTGTATTGCCCTTGTGGAGGTCTAATCAATTTGGCCCAGTAAGTATTGGGATATATGGGCTATTCCAAGTGACACTACGGGACAATTCCAGAAATTTTGCATGTTGTTAGATTCAATATATTTTCACATTTTCAGCTACATGTTTTGTTTCATTGTCCAATCAGTTGCTTTATTGAATATGTAAAAAATTGCACAAAAGTTACACCCAACCTTACTTAGTAGATAAAAAAAAATAATATAGCGTTTTAATAAAGTTTTCTATTTTGTATGTGTAAGTATATGGTCAGTCAGTAAGGTGAGACTTGCATCCAAATGGTCGTCAACATATTTCACACACAAACTCTTTTGCATGGAGATCATTATGCCTTCTCAAAGCACTTTCATTCATCAGAAACGCCTTTTCCACATTCTTTGCATTTACCTTGATGTTGTGGATTATTGTTAAAATGTAACCGCAAATGTGCTTTCAAGTGACTACTTTTATCACAGATGCCGAATTTGTGCAACTTACATTGTTTACCCTTTTACATTTTAGCTACTGGTACTATATCTAAAATTCTTGCATCAGTGCACTGGATAAAAAGAGCCTGGCCAATTTGTATATTTATGAATATTCAACTGGATGAAAAGCTTTCTTATCTGTGGAAGTGGAATTAGAGATAAGCTAACAACAAGAAACACATAATCTATTTCAAAGCAAATATTATTGCCTGAGATAAAGACGCTAGCGCAAACCTTCATATCGGCAGAGGCTCTTCTCTTCATGGAAGTTGAGGTTCTAAATTTATCTTCTATGGCGCTGACTCTTTGTGAACGCTGAGGATTTAGGCATTTCTTATCATGTTCAATTTCAATAACGTTCCAAGTTTATCTTTTATGGAGCTAGACTGATTGGGAACGCGATGGCTCTTCCAATATTGCAATGCTTGCAAGTTGCAACATCTGTCATCTTGATCCCATTCCAGTTTGAACTAGACAGCATGTAGAAACGTTGAACTTTCTACATTGCAACCCTGATTTGTCACAAGAAAACACTGGTTGAAGTGTCAAGTGTGCCATTTCAAAGGATTGCAATTTCTGTTTCATGACCTCTATAAATTATTTGGAAAGTATCTTGATTGGCTTCAATCCAGCAACTTTGTTATTACAATGGCAAACGTTTGTTTTATTTGATTCAAAAAAATAATTTTTTTGTTTTGGTTCTGTTAATTTGGCTCACACAATATTCGAAATGTTTTTTAGTGTTATTCTAGGGTGGTTTGGTATTCGGATACGGACATCCCTAGCTGGGAATTCCCCTTCATTTATCTCAGCACGGCAGATACAAATATTTTAACAAACATCTAAATTTACAGTCTCCGTTGTGTTGAGCGTTTGTTTAGGAATAAGTTTAATGTGATCAAATTTTTTCCACCGATTGTAAGGAATGATGAACTAACGCAAAGTATAACGTTAAAACACAATTTCATACCGGTATTCATCTCCGATTAACAGCCACATTACAAATTATAGTTCTCACAAAATTCATGTTTATCACTCCGACCGTTATTGACAATATTCATAAACACATCATTTATTATTCGTTTCAATTTAAGATTCATTTCTAATCAATAATGAAAAAATATTTTATATACACAGAAAAAAAAAAAATTTTGCTGTCTAGGTCGGTTGAGTTAAAATCGTGCTGTTGAATGTTCCAAAAGTAGGATTAGTGGTGGAAAACGACTATCAACTCCAACCAAGAAAATATTTCAAATTTTATTAGTCGACCCAGGCTCTACTTCAAATACCGGTACCCCAGTTGTGTGTCAAAAATTACTGTTCCCGAGGGAAGTTCTATCACGGGAAGTTATTCGTGATCAGATCCCGAATGCAACTCTTCTTTGATATCAATTACTTGGGGCGTTTGTAATTCATTCTGTATTATCTTTTCGTTTTGATCAAACTTATTAGGAATAACGGTGCATTCCAAATACACGTGATTAGTTGGTTCCTGTCCAACTTTGTCTGTATTTGATATATTTTTGCATTTCAAATGAGTTTCCTTTATATGAACGTTGACATATGTTTGTACGGCGAATCTCTTCCCACAT
The DNA here is from genome assembly GCF_964204865.1 of Styela clava. Taxonomy (NCBI): domain Eukaryota; kingdom Metazoa; phylum Chordata; class Ascidiacea; order Stolidobranchia; family Styelidae; genus Styela; species Styela clava. The sequence continues at coordinate 4,737,752 of NC_135258.1, read as the reverse complement.
ATCTCACATTCATAAGACTTTTTCTTGGAATGTACCGATTGCAAATGAGTGTTCAGACTGCTTTGTTGACTAAATGATCTCCCACACAATTTACAGTTAAACGGTTTTTCTCCTGTGTGTGTACGCATATGAATATTCAGTTCGCATTGTTGCACCTTGATGACACCACATATTTCACATTTGAATTGATATTCATCAGTATGTCTTCTCATATGCAACTTTAAATTACTTTTGCGTGCAAAAAACTTATCGCAAATGGTACATTTAAATCGTTTTTCCTTTGTATGAGTGAGAATATGGTCAGAAAGGTGTGACTTACAAACGAAAGACCGTCCACAAATTTCACACACAAATGTCTTCATATGTCGAATCATATGTTTTCTCAATTTACTACTGTGGCAAAAGCCCTTTCCACATTCTTCGCATTTATATGGTGTTTCTCCTGTATGTTGTCTCATATGAATAGTTTTATTCCACACATCGCTGAGTACTTTCCCGCAAATTTCACATTTCTGTTTATTTTGTGGGTTATCCGGAAAGTGCAATCGTAAATGGTTTGTCAAATGACTGTTCTGTGTATATCCCTTGCCACAAATTTCACACTTATGTGGTCGTTCTCCACTGTGTGTCACTTGATGGTCTCTGAGTTGACCACTCCGACGAAATCGTTTACCACAAATATCGCATTCGTGCAACTTACTCTGCTCATCAGGAATATGCAATCGCAAATGGCGTCTCAAATTACCATTCATAGTAAACACCTTGCTACATATTTCACACTTATGTGGTCGTTCTTCAGTGTGTGTGTTTTGGTGCTTTCTGAGTTGACTAACTAAACGAAAACTTTTATCGCAATCACCACATTTGTGCAACTCACTTTGTTTATTTTTATTCATTTTAGTTACTGGTATCTGGAAGTATTTCATCAAAACATCGAATTTATACAAGCTGGCTACAATGTATATAAATATACCAAATAAAGTCTCCTCAATTCTCTAAAATATTTGCAAATAAAAGTGGGGTAAGAATTAGGCCAAATAAGATATATAAGAGTAATCGGATCTGTTATATAAATTTCCCAGAAATCCCATTTGAAAACAGCTGACCCTTCGATAATTTAATAAGAAAGGAACCATCGGTTGGGGTGTCTTATGGATACAGTTTGAGTTTCTATAAAAGGTCTTCTATAATTAGAAACTTCCCATAAATCGTTATATTTCAAGCATCATTTAGGCTGCATGGTGGCAATTGTCCGCCAGGAATCACAATCTCTCGGTCAGTATCGGAATCAATGTAATAGAACCTTGTTTGGTATTGAAAATGCACTTTCCTGTTTAACAAATAATAACAAGCCGGTAGGTGCACAGGGCCTACGATGATACTTGAGGGCCGCACTAAAGAAATCTCTAGCTATCCAGGCAAAATTGTCGACGTTGCCGAAGTTCATTTCGAGCGCTGTGCGTCTCGTCAGCATTCACGCGTAATTGGCATGCTGCGACTAATGATTAAAAAACGTTCACTAAAATTCTGAAGATTACCCAGTTTGTGGATAATCGAGATATAAGATGACTCGTTCCAAAGTATTTTCTTCCGCGGATTTAAATTTTTGACGTACTATAGCAAATGCGTGGAATTCAAAGATATTCGAAACTTCAGATAGACTATCCTATTTGCTCCTTACCGACTACGTATGTTTTGTTATGGACAGCGCTGGTATCAAAACAACTCGCCATACACGCCGTCTTTTTGATTCACTGTCGTTGGGGGTACATAACTAATTCTAACCTATCACCTGATCGCAGCACTGAGAAACGCTTTGTCAACGATCTCAACTGGACAATTTACACGGCACAGCGCTGATCCTTGATAATATTACACGCTTCAGTGGTTTTGAAGTCCTCAAGCATTATTTCGGTTTGTTTTATCGATTGGACTGACGCGCTTCCTATTTTCGGATTATCGATCAATAGGGAACGGGAAAAAATTACATTGCCATTGCGTTAAGGCATATTTAATTGGTTTTATTTTTGGGATTGATTAATAATAAATGCAGTAGTACCACCACAGACTTTGAATAAGGCCAGTACCAATGATACGTACCAGATATACCCTGAATTTGAAGGTTAACCAATATTTATATGGAAAGGGGAGGAGTGGTAAAAAACCCTTTCATGTCGCGCCACGTAGAAGCCACAGCCTCAATTTTACCGGCTACGAAAAAAACGGATGAACCAGCGCAAAGCATACAAAAGGTATTGAACAGCACTCTTTAATAATGATATGGTGGTTCACCAAGTTCTCTGTTCATCGTTTTGGTATCATGTTGTTGTTGATATTTTTATTATTTTTTTTTAGTGAAACATCGGTTTCTCATTAAATATTGGACTGATTGCTTTGAAATTTTCAGTGATGAAAGATCGTATTTTTTGCTAAAAGCCAATATTATTTCAAAAATGAATGAGATCTTGTTTTTTTGTGTGCGATAACGGTATTTACATTAAAAATTACGCAACCCGTGGCGGTTCCTTTTTCGCGTAAGTTGATATCTGGTGGTCAGTCGAAGTCGTAAATACTGCCGTACATTGATTACCCGTACTACTTTGTTTTGACCTACGTGTGCATATATTTGAGCTTTGCTCTCCTGTTTGTTATGTTTTGACTATAGTTGGTTTAACACTTCCTGTACGATGAACCGCAAATAAATTTGGCGAGGATTAACATTACACGACCCATCAAATAAAGCATTGAAACGAAGTATTTTTGGTAGCATTTCAAGTCTCAGGTAATTTATCTGCTGCATCGGACACCATTAGGTACAAGGAAATTTACGTTTCAGCACATTGTACAAGACGGCACACTCGCCAGACCAAAATAAACTCAGTAAAAGTCAGTCAGTAATAATTACGAAATAAATAAAAAAATACGTTTCAGTGAGATAGACGCGATAAACCAGTGATAAAATAAATAAACAACGAGCCAATTATATCTGTGCAATATGAATACTAAGCAGAAAGGCATACAATAATTATAAACGACATTGGCGTGGTTATACGAACCGACAGGAGTAAGACGTCTTTGTTGATTATCCACGATTGATTACGCTCCATCATAAACAACTTCTTTCTTACAAATCCTGAATGATCTTCTGAAAACAATTATCCGACTGCGGTTTTGCGATCATCATAACACGTATGCTTCAATGATCAATCACTACTGCTTCCAAATGAACCAGTGCGACAAAAGTTTAGAATGCCCAGAGTTGTTCACACACCATCCTTGGTGCCTGCGGGACATACTTGATAAAGCCAGCTTCTTCCTATCACCTTGTCCTCTCAAGATCTGATTTTGGGGTAAATCTACTTTTAGTCAAGATATACCGGTAGACGCGTTGCAGCTTATCTTGCGATATCTCTTCGTTTTCTTTTTTTATTTATTTAATTGAGAAGAGGTAACGTTGTTTTCTGAAGGCACGTAATCAGTTTTTTCCAGCTCTTTGTTCGAATGTACGCATATGAATATTCAAATCAGATTGTTCCAATTTGGTGACACCGCATATTTCACATCTCAATTGGGCATCATGGTGACCGTACATTTGAACCCATGCGTATATCCACGGGTTCAATCTATATGCGGGTGCTAAAACCCATGGGTTAGGGTTAGTATGGGTTTAACTATCCGTGAAACAAAAAAAAATCCATAGGTGCAATAGCATACAGGTGCAATTGTCATGGGTTCAAATGTACGTGGGTTCAAATTTAATGGAACCGGGCATCATTTGTATGTCTCCTCATATGCCGATATAAATTGTTTTTCCTAGAAAATAACACTTGACAAATAGTGCATTCAAAATATTTTTCGTTGGTAGGAGTGGGCATGTGATCTGTTAATGCAGAACGACATCCAAATGGTCTGTCACATATTTCACACGTGAATTTTAGCAACAAACCTTAAGCGCGTTTTTAAAATACCAAGTCATCGTAAAAACAACAAACGTAACAACTAGGGATGGGCAAAATATTCGAATGACATTGCACTATTCGAATATCCGGTTCTACGTGACCTGCGCCGCTCTGCTTCGACACCGAACTCTCGCGTCTTCAACTCAATCGTGAATTGTGCGAGATCTCCCAACGGCGCTCGCTATAAAAAAAAAAAGACAAATTAGAAAAGTCGTTATCTTTGTGTTATATGCTTATCTTTGCACTTAACGTATCTTTTCAATTCCCTATCTTGCAAAAAAACGTACTAATCGTTCCGTAAATTTAGAAACGTCAAACCAGATGTGGTATTTAAAATATATTTCCCAGATTTTAAACACAGCATGCTTGGTGACATGTCATTAGCCATTTCTTGCATCACCGAACATAAAGTTGATTAGAATTAAATGTTAAAATGACTTTTCGGCGTTTCATTGTGAAAAAGGCGATTTTAGGTCTAGTTATATAAATAGCATGGATTTATTAAAAATGACCAAGAGTTTTTCCAAAAGTGATCACTCCCATCCTTGGCCAAATAATGTTTCGAATATGTAAACATTTTACTCGACCATGCATGGCCGTTGAGCCAAGAGTAGAACGTAAAATCAATCGTGAATTTTGTTGTAACGATGCACACTGACTCGTTCACGAATTGTTGCGTCTATTATCTTCGAAAATGATTACAATCGTTAAACTTTGAAGCATTTGGGCAGTAATAATTAGCCATGACATAATCAAAGGCATGACATAATCAAAATCAATAAGTGAAGTGCTGAATTTGCTAATTCCGTAAAGAAAATTGAGCACTACTCAGTATTTTAGCTATAATAACCATCGGGGTGTTGTTTTGTTAAGAAAAAAACGTTAAAACTTGAAGGAATTAGTTATAATTAGGTCTAGAAATGCCATTATTGCCGATTTATTTAATCGCTATTTTAAATCAACATTCAGGATTCACGCATGCGGCTCTCAAACCCTAGTTTGAGAATCACTGCTCTAAATACCTGACTTTTTTCATCGTCATCAAGCTATGGTGTGATATTTGCAATAATTCTAGCTGTGCAAAGATATAGAAGAGGGCGTGTGGGTTCCTTGACATGGTACTTATGATTCTCTACGTCTCGAAGTTGTAGTAAACTTTATATCTATATCTTCCTTCTACAGTTTGGCAATATCATATTCGTCCTAATACGCATCATATCGCACGTCTTCCTTACTCCAATCGAACCATTTATGAAACGCTGGTCCTCAAAGTTATGAAGATAACTCCGCATACAATGGTTGTGAACCAATCAATATATATATGTACATACGGTTCCTTGCTCCACTACTGTATTTTATTAATTGCTTATATTGTGGCGAACCACTTAACTAATAGCCGTTATGAGTCACAATTGTTTTGTTTATGTTTTTGTCACGCATGATTACTTACGTGCTTTTCTTACGATAACTTGTCATTCTGTTTTCTGTTCGCTTGTCGTTAACATTGCTTTGTTATGGATTAAACATCAACATAATTGAAAGTCTTTTTCTTGTTAGAAAGAAGTTAGTTCGCTTCAATATTATCCCAATCGTTTTATTTAATAAAGTGCCCGTGGGCGCAATTGCCTCATTCTTATAATGACTTTGTTTAACCTTTTTCATTTTAGTTACTGGTATCTAAAATTATTTCATCTGGACACTGTATATAATAAACGTGTTCAGCTAATATATGTATTTTTATCTAGAATATCTATCCAGAAAATGGGTAACAAAGGCCACAGCGGAAGCGTGAGAGATGAGGTTGTAAATTAAATATCGTTACCTAAGATAAAAACGTCAAGGCTCAAAGTTTTATCTTTCATGGTGCTAGCCAGACTATTTGTGAACGCGAGGGCTCTAATATCATGCCCTGGTACAAGACATCTTATCTTACGTTTTTATTTATCTTGTTGAATTTTGAACGACATTGGGGTAAGACTGGCCAGAATAATCACAATCTGTAGTTGCCACACTTTGCGCTATAATCAAGTTATTCCTGATCAGACCCGGAACGGAACTCTTTTTATTTCAAATACTTTGAGGTGTTTGCTGAGTGAACGTGTTTCCACATATCACACATCGGAGGGCTGGGCGTTTTGAAAAACTGATATGTCGAAACGGTGCTTACTTTCGAAATGGATATTATGACACCATAGCAAATGCAACCTGAAATTAGTCAAGGTATCATTCAGGCTAACTAATTCGAATTTAATGTCGAAATATCGTCAACTTCGAATATCGTTTTTAGTGTTTATAGGAATATTGAATATCGTACAAACTAATCCAAACGCTTTACAACAGCCCATATCGGACTGTTTCATGGACTAAAAGTGAGATCATTGGGGGACCAGAAAAAATTTGTTCGCAAGTTGTATTTGGGCGCGGGCAGCAGCTTGCGGACCATTGTACAACAATGTTGAAATATATGGAGAAGATCGCTCATCAGTATGGTACCGTAAGTGCATCGATCGGAGTGAAAAAAATAGAAAAGGCGATCCCGTTTAATTGAGATAAAAGAGCCAAAATTTGGGTGAAATATCAGGACTATTTGTGCTAAGAGGCAATTGGAAAAGAGGTAATAAATAGCATGTATTTCAGTGGGTTCAGCCATCTTAAAGTAATGGAACAACAAGAATTTAGCAAAGCAAGCTTTTAGCAAATTTTGTAGAGTTAAGAGGTCCTATTTCTGCTTATTAGGATGTCTTGTCAATCTACTTCCGTAGCTAACTCTCGACACAGTGGTAACGCACACATAAACACATCCAACTTGTATGAAAGAACTTGTAATGAAAGTATATTTACAACATGATAGCATGTATTTCCGTGGGTTCAGCCATCTTAAAGTAATGGAACAACAAGAATTTAGCAAAGCAAGCTTTTAGCAAATTTTGTAGAGTTAAGAGGTCCTATTTCTGCTTATTAGGATGTCTTGTCAATCTACTTCCGTAGCTAACTCTCGACACAGTGGTAACGCACACATAAACACATCCAACTTGTATGAAAGAACTTGTAATGAAAGTATATTTACAGTATATACAAGACACAGTCCAGTAAAATTCCACAATCAGGTAAAAGTTCCACAGTGGATAAATTTCCACAGCAAGTACCGGTATAACGGCAGTATAGCACAGTGGATCATGGGTATATATGTGTATAACGTATGATGTAAATATATGGATGCGTAAATACGTGAGTATGGTGGTTACAATATATTTGTGTCTCCAGATAACAAAGATACTCATGTGACCAAGCCTCATTGCACTGTCTCCGACACTAATAAATAGGACACCCAGTATTATACAATAAGAATAACAAGGGCATGAATACAAATCAGCCGATTTTCATAAATTTATTTTTCTCCATTTATATAGTTCGCTAATACTTGGCAAGGTTTTTTGAGAAATTTACGACACTCGGGCAAAAAATAGGCAGGTGTTAGGTCTGAATTGTGTGATTTGAATAAATAGATGATGAAAACATTTACCCCGGCTACTATTACATAATCAAATTAAATGGAACATAAAAAATACAAATTTTTGTGGCGTTTTAATTGAGAATGTGCCCACGGGACTGAACTTATTGGCAGTGCTGTATTTTGTTTGCGTGTCTGCAGTTATCTAAGCATATTCAGTACCCATTCGTTTTTTGTATATGATCTTATTGCCAATCAGTCGATCGCGAGCTATTTTGATGATTTTAGTCGATCGCGGACGAAAGCAGGCTGGCTACCTCTGTTATAGAGTAAACCCTTCGCGTGATTTATATCAATGTTCTTGGCATCTTCAACATAATGCCAACTAATACCGATACGCACAAGTGATCTCTTAAGAAACTACACTTAGAAACGTATAAATTTGGAAAAGAATAAGATGTGTTCAGTCCAATACTTCTTCAGGTAATGCATTTACCATAGAACGGCGCCATGCGTCTCATTGAATGTGACTTTTAACAGTACTTGGATGAAGAAAACCATTTTATGAGCCAAGTCTTAGTAAGACCTTATCTTTGTTTATAAAGAAACCATTGACTAAAATCTAGGTGGCGGGGCGAGTGATTATGAATGCTTCTTTTAGTTTTTACTCACATATGCAATTAATTTAACATCCAGATGTGTAAAAAAAGTAAAGACAATGTTAATTTAGTTCCAGTGGCTTCTTTGTTCTTGTATAGTTTCGGCAATACGTTCATAACAGGGTTTTAGTTCCTTTTCAATTGCTCCCCGCATTAGTGAATCAATATCAAGTATTGAGTTTCGCTTTTTCGGCTTGATTTCAACAAGACTGGAAACCCCTTCTTCACACAAATAAGTCGTAGGCATCTGTACCAGAAGAGCAACGGCCTTTTCTGCCAGATTAAAAGAGAAACCCAAAACTCCCGAGTAATGCATTTCGCGGAATAAAATTTTTTGATTTAAATCCTCCCGGAGTTCCAACAATTCTTCGTCTTCTGTTGGTTCACTAGTAAATGGCTGCATTATCCACGAGTTTTCTTCCAGGCGTCTGTTATTATCTTAGGGAAAGTACAACGCCAATTTATCACCCAGTACGTTCAAATGACCAACAATTAGGGTAGACATGGTATTTATCGTTGAAACGTCCTCAAACTCCCACCCAGACTCTTTCAAATATTGATTTGAAAGAGAAAAGTCAATAACGTTTTGTGAAGAGGCATTGTTTTTCCAGAGTTGAATTTTCATCTTCAGAGCATTGATTTCGCTAGTTGATCAAAATATATCACCTCCTTTCCCTTCAAGACTGACAGTCACTTGATTAAAACGATCAAAAATCGACGCCATGTACGCTAATTTTGCAACCCAATATATATTACGAAACTTGGTGGCTTTTTGGTCTCCCTTTTCAGGTAATACGCCCCTAATTGCTCGCGAAGTTCCAACACACGGGAAAGAACTTTTCCTCGGGACAGCCACCGTACTTCTGAATGTTAAAGAAGTTCTTTGATAGCTTTTTCTTCACACAGTTTCGAGAAAATTCTCGTTTGTTTTGAACTTTTCTTAATCGTATTCACAAAATATACGACTTCCCGTAGAACATCGTGTAATTCATTTTCTTTCCGCAGATCAAGCGACCTGCATTATCTACATAATTTGTGATGTAACAATGTGCTCAAGTCGGTTGATTGCGTGAATGACATTTTATGTTTCATGTGCGTCACGTTTGCATTGTTGTCTCTAAATTGAATATTTTATAATTTATTATATTAGAGCCTACAATTCCTGATTTAGGCTGTACACCCTTTGTATACCCATTATCAGTTGTATACCCTACGAATGGTCTGGTATACACTTAGGTATACAGTATACCCGGTTGAAGAGCACTGATCTAAAATGAGGAAGAAATTCATATTTGAAACATCATGAGTGTAAAAATACCACTAAATACTAACTAATACCTTGAATACATAATGCATTTTATCTGATGTACTAAATGAGCGTATATATGCCCATTGCATGTAATACAGTCCAGCAGTGTTTGCATGTCATTACTAGACTATATCTACACTAAATTTTGATATATCACAGTCTGAAATGCCCTATGGCAGTATAGTATATAGACTACCGTATATTTTAAAACATCAACTGTCTGTCTACAACTTGATTTCTCACCTCTCAATCGTTTCCAATGCTACTTTCTTTCCACTCCGGCATAACTTATCATTGCTTCCCAGGTTCTTGCCGACTCTATGAATTTAGATTTAGACCAACCGACATTAGTAAAATTGATTATTTTCTTCTCTTTCACACAACCGTGCATTACAGAAACAGCCATTAATTTCCAAATATGCTGTGGCCTATATAGTAGTATAAGTCTGCTGAATAGTCAAGAAGAGTCATAAAATTAATCATAAACATTTCGGGCAACCCAGAAAATATCGTTGTTTGTGACATATTATCCTAGGTCTAGCCTTCCTAGGAGTTACCGCACCGTACCTATTTAACAACGTCTTATGAGCTAGTGCTCAACTAAAATTGCTATTTATGGTAAAGATATACAAGTAGGGCTGTCCAAAATCGAATAATTTTTTGATTCGAATCGAATATTTTCGCCGAATCGAACCGAATAATCGAATATTATTGCGCAATATTAAATCTGTCTCTATTATACAATAAACGTCTGCCCGTCGATGTTGTGGTAACGTATGTGCAGTTACATCTTACTTACTGCTGGTATTTTGCAATACCATGTTTTCAGATTTATGAAAGGAGATCACACGCTTGTATGAACTGGTCAAAAAAATTGGAGGACTCCAAAATTTGGGTCTCGGAAACTGTTGAGTGTTAAGAGTAAAAATTGCACTATTCAAAAATTGCAATCTCAATTTTGATGGATTCAGTTTTAATAGGACATGTAAAGCCTGTAGATGCTATTTTAATCCTATTCACTAGTCTTATGTTTTTTTGTGTAAATTTCAGCAAAATAATAACAGCCATCAATATAGATAAAACTGTTGCTAAAGTTCAAAATTGCATTTAAAATTTCCAAGCTAGTTTGATGGCAATATTATTTGACGACTATAATATTGTTAGTGTACAACAGCCATCAAAATGAAGAGTACAATTATTTGTCTTGGTATATAGATGCCGGGATAATACATTAATGCCATCATAAGAAATTACAAATTCCATTCAAAGAAGGTATTCATAAGGCCATCATAAGGATCCCAAAACACCTGTTTCAGCTTTGAGTTGCCTGTACCATGTTCCTATGATAACTAACTCAACAGCTTCACATCGATTCTATTTATAGAACTATCGTTTTCTAAATTGTCTCCTTTTTCTCCTGTGTTTAATATCTTACTTATACTTTTCAACACCTCCTTAGAATAACTGAACTAACAACAACTCAAAAAAACTATCGAAAGGCTACTCAACGCAAAAGCGAGCAGTAGTAGTACATCTGATATTCATCCGACCACTGGGGATCCACCTACAGCTGACTAATTTGATTGTTACGTCATGCAGATACTGCGTTCATTGGCCCATGATATTGAGAAAAAGCAGAGAAAATAGGACAGATGGTAACACATATTTGATGTAGTAAAAGCGTCTTTTCTGTAAAACGAGCAACTTTTGGAAGTGGGAACAAGGCAATATTTGTTACTAAATTTCTAAGAAACATTTTAAAATCATTTTCAGGTAGTTACCTTATGTGCGCTACGAAACTGAAAGATAAATGGCCTCGGCTCGAGGCCTATTCGGAAATCACTCAAAAAAGAATATTTGAACCCGCCAACAGTGAGAAAATGGGAGCAAATTGCTGGCGAGTATGAGAAAAGGTGGAATTTCCCACATTGCATAAGGAGTCTAGATGGGAAGCACGTCCAAATTCAGGGTTCCTTCATTACAATTACAAGCACACCCTCAGATTATACCTAACTGCGTATATGTCTATTTACTGAAAGACATATCAAGTAGCCTTTCAACAATAAACCTATGACACAATATGATGTTCGGCATTTACGAGTACCGGTAACCACGGACAAAAGTCTATTTATATAATATTTTCATTCTGGTTGATCCTACAAACGCGGTGTACGGTACCTAGTCCGAATATCACACTTATAAATTACCGGTACCACACTAGAACGCAAATCCACCCTATACGTCAGTGGTTCCCAACCTGGGGGTCGCGAAGGTCTTGCAAAACAGTAGAAAATAATACTAAGCTTTAGGTCAAATATTGGTACTAGAACGCGAAGAAGGATGGAATGAACTCTCGTCTGCCTCCGAGAGATTTCTACTAGCTTTCGTGAGACTCCAGAATATCGCTTCTTGCTTAAAAACCAAGCAAGCGGCACGAGATGTTTATGGCATGTTAACCACTGTGACGTGGTAAACACGCATGCTTCGGAACAATTCTGTGTAACGCCGGGATTCCGATACCAATGGGTTTAATTCAGGGTAGGCTTGTAGTCTATATCAGGGCTACTTACCTATTTTCACCAAAGGTCCGTTTACGAAACTACAAAATTACTGGCGTCCGGACATTGCAGAAAGTTCATTTCATTAACTAAACGAAACGTCAGATGCAATATTACATTTAATACAAGAGCAATGAATGGCTCGCAAAAAGTACGACAAACTGTATAGTTGTATAGTATTTAAATTGTATCAAAATCATCTGAAACTATAAAACGATGCTTATGCTGCCAAAATAAAAAAACAGACGCGGTCCAAATTTTATGGTCGAAAGGTCCGGATTCGGACCGCGGTCCGCCAGTTTAGTAGCCTTGGTCTATAATGTTTCATCGTCTTCTTCTCTGGACGTAACCGACCTACCAGAGGACGTGAAAGATCAATTTCTTGATCTTCGTTGTGATCCAGTCGCACGTGACCTATTTTGTGAAAAATCTTCTGGTGCTCCATGTATGAATATAACCGCAACTGGCTGAACTAGCTTTCCGAATTCTGCTACCGTTTATCACAACGTACCTGTGCGAAAGCGGCTTTTCAGTTCTTCTTCATATAAAAACAGAAGCACGAAATCGAATGAAAGTCGAGGATGATGTGAGATTAGCTTTGTCAAAAACGCAATCACGAATTACGCAGTTGGCTTACGCGGTTTCAATGCAAGTCGTCAGATTGAGTAAAACTGCAGCTTGATGAATAATTACACAATATTCACTTTGCCGCTCATTTTATTGATAGGTATAGAAAGTGAGGCAGGGGGTAGGCGAGGTATATGTAAACCGCCAAACAGGAATCGCGAACCAAAAAAGGTTGGGAACTGCTCTACGTGAAGCAGTCGACACCGCCGCAAAAAAAGCACTTGCAAAGCGACCGTTGATGAAGGTCATTTGAGCGGCGAAAAACGCTCACCGAGAGAAGGTGCCGCGCTTTGTGTGTGAACAGTGTCACTTGAAACAATGGGAAGCGATCTCGAGCGCATGCCGGAACGCGTCGCGATAATATACACCTCAATGTTCGCGATGCATCCTGTGTAATCGTACCTTCTCGCAGCCGCCGCCAAGATGTAATACAAGTCTATGGGTTCTGCAGTGGAAAAAATATTTGGCAAAGGACGTCTTCTGTAGATGTTAAACAAGAAATGTTTTCATTTTCTAAGATACCGGTAATTTCCGTCACATTCACGATAGGAGGCACTAATCCAATGAGAAAAGATGGTTTCATCAGTATACGAAGAATTTTGACACCCAGTTTATTAGGGGATTCGATTGATGGTATATTTTAATTAGATTCGATATAACATAAACCGTCACAATTTCGACATTTCAACACCAACTGCCTGGGACTGAATAAGGGGGTTATGCGAACAATTTATCACACAATCACCTCATATACACTTTAAAGCCAATGTCATTGGACATCAATTGTAAGGTAAAACCATCCCCTGCGTTGAACTTGTTCATACTGCAGTGCGTCAAAAGAAAAGAGAAACGGAACGAAATAGAACTACGGGGGAGTGGGGGAATACAGAGCGTGGAAGTTTATGGAGATGCTGGAGTTCCTGAATGAGCACGTTGACTTTCTAACGTGAGTATTAGTTTTTTTGTGGCAAATGAATAAATATCCGGAGAAGAACTTCAAATGTCGACAGTGCCGGAAGATGTAGATAACGTGCAAATAAATGCCGAAGACTTATCCAGTGATGACACCAGTTGGTAGACATCAGCATCCGGTAAAGATGCATTTACAAATCAACTAGATCCTGATGGAACTATCACATAAGTCCTGCCAGCATTCAGTATTCAATTCAGCAAAAGTCCTTGAACCTATTTGTGTCATCACCCAACTGATTTTCAATGTAATAATCATACCTTTATTTACACACGGAAAAGAGAGTGATGATGCTGAAAAATTTGCAATAATCCTGGCAGATACTCTATGTAGGCTAGCTACCAGCTCGTGAGATGTCAACTGGCAAAAATTAGAATTCATGAGCTTTTGTGGCCTGTCTTTATTTTAGTTATCACCTATAAATTTGTTCGAAGATCAGCAATGATGTATTTGCCAGGGTACAGCACCTTCCTCTGAAAAGTAATAGGCAACGGTGTTGCGAAACGTGTGCGTTCTATGTTGCACGACCACCACTTCTGGGTATGTCAGAATTTGCGTGACCACTCTCATATACTCGTCAACTGTTGCAGCTCCAGCAACATTTTTCTTCAAAAAATTGTGGTGGCAGCATGTTTCCGTTATAACAGAGTCAATATTGCTGGACTTCAAATATACTGGTTGGTGATGAAATCTCCACTGATTAGCTAATATTCCAAATGTGCGTTTCCCGATTCTTCTTGCACGCGATAAATAAAATTCCCCTTCTCTTGCGAAATACTACTGCCAGAAAGTGATCTCATCACATTTTCTTCCAGTAGAAACGCTTTATCGCCAATGAACACGAAAGAAACTACCGTACATTTCGTACTGAAACGAGAGTTGTAGACTACTGGTAAGGCAATGAGGACTATAAATGTGTTCGTTAGGGTGATTGGAATTAATAGATCGTACAGGCACTTTGTTTTTGAAGACGCGATCCTGTCTGAATGATTTTCCAAAGATGTATATTGTTGAGTCAAAATAGTAGTCAAATAATGATGAAATAGATGTCAAACAGAAATCCGGTAAAATACAGTGCTTTTACACAGGAGAGACCAACTATACAAAACAGAATTATTAGATGTAAATTTAAATCACACCTAATTAATAATACTTAAACCCTCCGATTGATTAAGATACAAATTTATACGTCCTATCTCCAAGCGACTCACGCCGAAAGCGATCCCGCCAACGCCACAATGGTCAAGTTTCAATGACCCAAGGGTATCGTCGCCAGTTAAGTTACAATAAGAGCGGTCGTTTATAATCATGGCCACGACAAGGACAACCGTTAGCACGCAAAGAATGTTGCTTTGCGAATTTGTTGCGTTGGCGCAGTACGTCAAAATTATGCGTTAACGCAGTGGTGTGAACAGGCCCTAAAGGTTGCGGTATTTTTCCGTCAAATTTTACATTTGTGAACAGAATTCAGATATTACTCTGATTTTGTCTTAATCTTTTGAAAATTTCAAACGTCTTTGCATTTATATTTCTAAAACTTTACCTTTTCCTAAACATGTAACATTGTAGTGTACCAGCAAACCTGTGCAATCTCAAATTTTTTTTAAAGAAGGCCATGTTGTAGTGCAGATGTTGATCGTAAATAGATCGCTAGCTTTGTATTAGTGCAATTGGATTTCTTCCAGCAGTCGCCAAAGAAGGACTTTCTCGTCGTTCATTGGTGCGGCCCTATCTGTTGTCAAAAAAAAAATTATTCTTCGCAATTCGTTAGTATTGCTTGCAAAGTAAGTTCAACACGAAAAGAGCGAGGTCGTCATTTAATTGAGCAACAAAACACTTCTGACGTACAGTGGAGCGAAATTTTCAAGTTCTTACAAAATTATGTTGACGATATTTGTCCATAGGCATCATGATTTTAACAACACAAAGCTTATCATATATCTGTGAATGAAATGTTTGCCACAGCTATTATTATCATCGATCAAATTAATCTTTGTATTCATATACCGCTTATGGACATTTTTCTTGCCTATTTACTTTCTGGAAACCTGTGACTTATTCAGTGACCACGCGTGTTTTGGCGCATCGTAGACCGTCGCTTTTCTCGGTTTCATGATGCCAATGATTATTCTGTCTTTCCATCAGACTACAGTGGCAAAATTTTTCCATTGATTTTGATTGGCTGTTTTGTATAATTTTCTGGTTTTCAAGATTTGTGGCAAGTTATTTTGCGATTGCTGCTCAAGTGGCCTAATCACGGGAATCATACGTAAAGGGTGTTGGTTAGCTTCGCCCATGTTGTTTTTGAAGTTCAATAGTTTTAAAGATTTCAGCGTTCGCTTTTATTCACGACTATTCTTCTGGTTACCTAATTCTTAAACTTGTTATCACAGCAGGCTATCAGTGCTGTCTATACGAGGTAAAGACGACCATTTTTTTATTCTGCACAAGAATTTTTTTGCAATAAACCAGCGTTTCTCAACTTACCGAAAAATATTAGGAGACATCGCACTGAAGATATACAAATCGAAATAATTAAAAAAAAAAACGCATTTCAGGGTGAATGGAGGCGCAGAAAACGAATACTGTTCATTGAGCAGTGGCTACGTCGTTTTCACCAAATATATAATGATTCATCTTTTCTAATAATGTTTGTGCTTGGTTTCCAACAGCGGAAACAGGCTTTCTCTTCTGAGTGACTTTATATTCACACATGTCAACGTTTGTGTTGCAGTGGGATATGTGACCCGGACGTGAAGACAGGAATTACTCATCCACGTTAAAATGAGTATTTGGGAATTGTAGTCCAGAAGTAATCTTGAAAGCAATCTCATCCTCGAACGATGACTTAAGTGGTTTCAGTGTTTTGATAGAAGAAACAAAGCCTCTCTTCACAAGTCTATTCAGAAACACATTTTTGATGGCTTTATGAGTGAGGCAGAATCCCACTGCGAATTTCCCATCCGCAATATTGTACAGGAAGCAGGATATTTTAAACTTCATATCTGGCAACCTATCTCGAGGTGCCAATGCTGTTAGGTTGCTCAGATACCGATAATGAAGCTCCAAATGTCTTTCGTGTGCTAGAATTGGATCGCCCAACTCTTTCCAGTCACCTTCTTTTGCTTTAGTAAAGATTCCAACAAGAACTGATCTTCGCGTTATTTGCCTCGGTACAGCCGTGATATCACAATTTACAACAAATCTATTGGCCTGTTGGTTTAACTTTGTAGAAAGGCCGTCCATACACAAAAGGACTCGATAAACTACCGTGCCTAATGTCATTTAAGATTGCATCTAACCCACAGTTCCCTCATCCACTTCTTGACGGGCGACATGAATGATTGATAAAATTATTAATCTATAAACTTCTATCATGCGTATAAGTTCGAAAAAGAGTTGCTTATGACTGTGGGCATTTATCAAGTCTTTTTTTCCATGTCAGTGAAGGAAAACAGTCTCTCACTTGGTGTTGAAGTTGCTGGAATGCACAAATACTTGTGCACAAGCTTGACCAGATACGAACATAAATTTTTGTTCTGTTTCCACGGATTTCGGAATACTATTTGGAACAACATCCAGCTGAGAGCAGGTACGCTCCGATTAAAGGGGAGGCCCTAGCTGGGGCGTATGCATTACATCAGACACGTTACTACATTTTGGGAAGATCTATTAGTTGCGACTGACCACAAACCATTGGTCCAGGTTTTCAACGATCGATCCCTGGCAGATTTTAGTAACAGAAGACTATTGATCTTAAGAGAAAATGTTGCCATCCAAATTCACCATTGTGCATGTAGCCGGCAAGAAGAATTTGGGACCTGATGACATTGCCAAGTAAACCAGAAGAACTCGAAGAATTCTACAGTCGTAGTAAGCTCCGTCGCACAACCATGTTAAGCCTAAGTCAACACACAGTCGATACCGACATGGCCAATGATACATCTCTCTGTTTTGCTGCTGGCGCAACCATCAATTCAGTGTCGCCAGGTATCACATGGGACATGGTGCGAAAAGGGACTGCCTCCGATAGAGTCTCCAGAATGCTGATTGAGCATATACAAGATGGACTTTCAGAGGATTGCAGAAGCGTACCAGCAGAGGTCCGCCCATTCCATAAATTTGCAGACAGTTTGAGCATAGTTGATGGTGTTATACTGATGGGACATGGAATCATCATTCCCGTAACACTGCGGGAACAAATTCTGGAAGCCCTACACGCCGCTCACCAAGGAGTCAGCGCTATGCGGGCTAGAGCTGTGGATTCTGTCTTCTGGCCAAATATATCAATTGACATATCACGAATCAGAGACCATTGTAGGCATTGTCATCGTATTGCTAAGTCCAACGCCATGCAACCTCCTGCAGACATAACTCCGCCCGATTACCCATTCCAGAAGATTTGCAGTGACTATTTCACATATCGGGGCAATGAAACTGGCCAATGGTATTTCGATCCGAATCTGGCGCCCATGGCTTAGTCAAGCGGCTAAGAGAATCATTTGTAATACCAGAAGAAATGACGTCTGATGGAAGCTCTCAGTTCACCTCTGGGATTACACAAGAATTTCTCAAATCATGGGTAGTCAGACACAGAATCACGTCAGTCGCGAACCCTCATGCAAATTGCAGAGCGGAATTAGGAGTCAAAACAGTCAAGCGAATGTTGGCAGACAATGTTGGCCCATCGGGCTCCCTCCCTGGATGTTGACAAGTTACAGCGTGTCATGCTGTTATATAGAAACTCTATTGACCCAGAGACAAGAGTATCCCCTGCCTTAATCACATTTGGCCGACGTATACGTGACTTGATCCCAATTCCTCTAGGCTAGGGCCTAGGCAGATTCTCACTTTTTTGGTTCCCCGCGGCCTCCCTTCCCCAGTGAAATGTGTATTCAATATTATTTATTCGTCTTAATTTTGCATGTTAACTTTTTTTACTGGATGGAAAAAATAAACTTGACTATGACTCACCCCATGA
This sequence comes from Styela clava, assembly GCF_964204865.1. Lineage (NCBI taxonomy): Eukaryota > Metazoa > Chordata > Ascidiacea > Stolidobranchia > Styelidae > Styela > Styela clava. Next base: position 4,719,238 of record NC_135258.1, on the reverse strand, counting down.
GACTTGGAAGAAGCTAATGGGCCATCGTGGGAAAGCTTTTGCCCGAAGGCATTGCAGGGAACACGAATAATGGAAAGCTCACACCCGGCTATTGCCACCTCTTCAAGTTGGGGATCATGTCTACCTTCAGAACAATAGTTGAAGTACGACAATTTCACCAGTATGTTGTAAAAATAGATGGATCTGCAAGAGTAACAATCCGTAATCGACAGCATTTACGAAAATTCATCCCATTCAGGAAGTCACTCACAGGAGGAGTGGCAGTTGAGCTAACTTTGGTAGCCATGAGCCCTGTTGAATTTCATACGAGGCCAGATATCGGGACCCCTATACTTGTCAATAGGCCTCCTAGACAGAATTCAAAACATGGATGAAGTACAGATGCGACAAAATGCTAGAACACCGATGGATAAGTCTGTTCCGGACGACCTTTCTGACACACCAAAGAGGATACCAAGTCCTACGAGTTCAAAAACGTTGGATTTCACTTCTCAAAATTCTACAAACAAGAATAGACCAAAACATAAATTGCCAGATCTTGAAAAGCCAAAGACTCAACGTGCCCTTGCAAGACTACAGCCATATAATAGGTCTGGTCTCAAGGAAATATGAAAGAGTGATGTCTCTGATCCATGATTTGCTTTTTGAGTGACAGACTTCTAAATAACTGGCTTAAATAACTATGGTGCAATATATCACCCAACATTCAGTTTTATATATACCCAATAAAACTTGCCCCCGGGGAAGGGAGATAACTAAACATCTTATATTATGTCTATGTGTGTATATTGCAGGTACCATCATCCTTTTCCAAACCCCTCACATTATGGACATTTGAACTGAGGGGAGAAGAGTGTAATACTCAATTTCATTTATTACAATTTCATTCATTGTGCACACTGTGCTATTGTGTATCGTTGAAATGCTATAATCTTGTATTTATCAGCGTATTGGAAAACGATTTTGTTCTCTCTCAAAAACGATTACCGATTATAACTTTTAAATTATGACCATGCATGAAATGGCTAACCACGTGCCACCGGGCATTAGAAATGGCATGTTTATCACAAAATGAATGGAGAGAAATATCGGGAAACCAGTTGAGCTGGGAGCGAGTGACAGATTTAGTGTTAGAGCGCCACATGACTGGTAAGGTAGTTTTCAAGACGGGCTGAAATCTGTGATTTAGGCAATGCCATATTATTACATTTAGAAAAGTAGCTGCAATCTAGAATCTACATCGGATTTTCGTCCAAGCATGACATTTGACACCATAGGAGCCAAAGGCAACATGATTTTTTCAAAAGGAGTTTTGCTCACAACCAGATGGCTTTATTGTATTATTAAGTTAGTTTGTATACTTTCAGTGGTATTACTAACATAGCCGTCAAAATCCAAAATAAGAATTTATTGACCTCCATTTTGACATACAAATTGTGCATTCACGTTCAATAAAATTAGGAAGTTGCTTCCTTCATTTTCGTGGATACATGCTCAACTATACGAATTGCTGTAAGACGAATATTTTGGCGCATCAGGGAAAACACCTTCTAATTTTGACACGTGTTGTTTTTATATTGGTCCACTTGGTTACGCTGTTGTGTAACTTGGTTACTAAGCATCCACCAAAGTGACTATAACACAAGTGAGGACAACCATTGGTAACGTTATAAGCGCTTGTGTGACGTCACACCTGCCATTTTGTGTCCAAGAGTTCTATCGCTGTATGATCATAACTAAGTGATTTTAAACCTGCGATCGTTAAACAGTTGAATATAAAAAAAAAGATGCTTAATTCGGAGCAAACTATCGCAGCGGCAAAACAAATGATCATTCTTTTGGAAAATTTATTTAAATTTCTCAGATATCTCGGCTCGGCGGTGTGGTCAGCATATACGAAGTTATGGTTAAAGTCATCCAACTTCACTTGATAAATCGACACCCAATAAGACCAAAAATATTAAACAAAGAGATATACTGTAAAAATTTCTGATGTAAATATCTCTAATTGTACAGAACTTATTTTAACAAACTGACGGAACTACACTGCGGGAACTTGCAACTATTTGTTCAACAATGTGTACATTGTTAAAATATAATAAAAAAATATACAACATGCATGAAATGAAGGATATCGGCATATATCGAGGTTGAAAGAACAGAGAGAATTTATTTACTTTTTACAAATTACTACAAATTTACTTTTGTGAGCGGAAGTTTGGTATATAGGATGTAATAAATCAAATACTATACATCTTTATATTTTCGTTCAATGTGTGACGCGTAGAGTTTGGTATAAAAATTGCCAAATTAGTTTATCTATTTTATAATTGCACAGTGAAAGTTATATTTATCCCACATTATACATTACCGCATAAATAGAATTGTGAATAAATTATGGAGTTCCTGCATGTGTGCTCAGAACAAGTACGATGATGGCAATTCAAATATCACAGTGAATTGAATGATTGATTACACAGTACACAAGAAAATATATGTGAATAGATTATGAAGTTCCAGAATGTGTGCACTGAAAAAGTACAAAGATGGCAATTCAAATATCACAGGGAATCAAATAATTCATTATACAGTACTAAATGAAAATATATGCGAATAAATTGTGGAGTTCCTGCATGAATTTAACAATCTGGACTGTATAATATATTATTTGACTTGAGCTCTTGCTGCAGTTTTACTCGCATACTGTTTTTCAATAAGTTTTTTGTCACCTCTTTTGCGTGAATATTTAACCTTATTCAAACCAAAACTTCAAAACTTTAAAAGCGACATTGTGGCAAGATGGGAAATTATGTTTCAAGCAGTCAACTTTATCTATCAGAAAAGTAACTGACGAACATATATTGTGCAGGGCATTGATATTGGCGCGAAATATAGTTTCATTCATCGGGATTGACCCTTTCCATAGAAACAAACGCATCTTTGCAGATTTCACAGTCTTATTTTTTCACTTCTTTGAGCACAGCCCAACCTGCTAAATAATACAAAGCATTCGCTTCACATGTGTCAAAGAAAACCGATGCAGCACCAAGCAACACCTCCATTGCACTGGATTCGTCGCTTGTTTCTTTTTTGAAGTCGAATTGCTGGTTATCTAAATTTATTTTGATAAATTCGAGCAAATGGGGTGTATCATCGTTCTCGTAGTTTGTTGAGGTCGGGGTGCTCATAAATTGTGAGACGGAAATAAGTTTGACAGCCACACGAAATTGCGTTGGTTTCGGGTGTTGAACTCCCTTGCCACGAACCTGAAACATAATTAAATATACTACAAACTTCTTTTGCAATGAATTAACATTTGAAATAAGATTTAAGTTTCCATTATTACTTGTGAAAATAAATTTTCCAAGGCATCCTGTGTCAGCCTCCCAGCCATGAGAAAATAACTTCACCATTTATTACCAGCTTCTGGTGTAGGCGTAAAATTGTAGTTGTTGACAATTGCAATCCAGACTGCACAGGCTTCCATCCAGTCGCGACAAATTTCATATTTTTTACAACATGCAATGCCTGAAATAGTGGTTACAAAAATGTAAATCAACATCATTTTAATGCTTGTCGCTTTGTAGTTTATTCCTCGAAAAAACTCCAAACTGGCAGCATTTATTCTGATCAAACACCAACAAGAAATTACTGGTAACCACCCTATTTCTAATTTAAAATATTCACCTCAGATAAGAGTTCCAACTTTTTTTCAGAATTGACGAATAGAGCATCTCCCATATGTCTGCAATTGGTTATATCAAACCATTTATTCACAAAAGAAGACGGTTGTCAAAGCAGTTTCATTCATAGATTTGTGGGCGACAAGTGCTCTCAAGGCCGATGCAGTGCTGTGGCTTAGTAACTGCAAAAATATAAAACGATGGAAACTGCAGTATCGAAAACCCATCATAAGCATTTAAATTAATATTTACTTACCTGTGGTGCAGTGTTCACTCGCATTTTCTCATAGTGTGATGGATTGACATTTTTTCTCGCAAGTTTAGGTGCTAGTTTCAGTTCTTTTCCATCTTGCAACTCTACCAATGCATGGAAAAATTTTGAGGACACCTTAAGATAAAGAATGAAATGGGTTACATTATCCCCTAATTAAACTTAATACGTAATATGGTAACTAAGTACAGTAGTAGCACTCACTATTGAAGGTGGCGAATTATATTTTTCTACAGTAGATTTTGGTAGTTCCAGATCGTATTTCAATAAACCAGATCTCAAATTTTTTAGCAGATGAGGCACATCGGCCATAAAATATAGATTTTCTTCGGCAAAATAGGGATGCGCAACACATGATGAAATCTGAAACCTGTATAAGTAAAAAAATATGAATGAACGTATTGTAACATTTCAACTAATAAAAACATGCTATCAAATTTCTACCTGTTTGTAATTACTCCAGCTTCTTTCCACATACCCTGATTGGATGAAGCCATGTCACTGACCACATTAACAACCTTGTATTCGCAATTTCCAAGATGGCAAATAATATTCTTAATCGTCCCCCACAGTTGGTATGGGGATACGGACTTGCCAGTATAAAAATATGCTGAAATAGTAAAATGTTATTTATCACATAGAATTGATGAATATTATATCCCATCAACGATGCCTGATTTTTAAACAAATTCTCTTTGTATGATAATATTTCGGATATTTGGTACAAAGACCCGGCAAAAAACACCTACACCAGCGCTCAAAATAAGAAAATTAGTAATTACACAGTGGAGATTTAGATTTTCAAAGCATTTCTAATTCTAGCTGGATAATTACTATATTGTTATTTTAGAACGTGGCAGTGGTTTTTTTTTTCTAAATGCCACATTTTTGCATTATTGGCGGAGATTTATACAAAATATCTTATATTTCTACTGACCTATTAGTTGCTTCCACTTTGTTGTTATTCCTTTAACCATGAAACATATAATACGGGATGCTACAGTGGAGTCTGGTTCCCTTGCTGTAGAAAACTCGGAACTAATGTATCCAATAAGACGATGTAGTCCGGGATCGAAATCCACTGCCTTGGCAATTTGAATTTCATCAACCACCAAAGAACAAAGCTTTTCCGCAGCAGTCATATTCGTACATTTTAATTGCATCCATTCCAACACAGTATGCTGTATTCCCGGAGCAAAGTCTAAAGCGACAATGCGCCGACACAGTGTACGATAGGATGGCAATGGGTAACCGAGACTGCTAAGGAATTTGTATCTGAAAGCAAAATGAAAAATGACTACCGAATTTTATACCTTCGTTTTAAAGTAATTTGAACAATATAACCATGGGAATTTGATACATCATTACTTTTCGGAGAGAATGTAGTTCCAAAACCATAGCACATAATATGCTGTAGGCTATATGTATGATGAAACTGACAATTATGTATAAATATGATTAACATAATTTCCCCCCCTGCACTCCAGTTGCACACCGAATTTTTAGCGCTGTTGAAACAGTCTCATTTTCCCAAATAGCTGGCTTTCCCGATGAATTCTTCATTGCATCCATTTGGTCTTTGTTTAAAAAACTACCAACCCTCAACTCCACATTCTCCATTTTTTGCTTCAACTGATGAATCTAGACGCATATGAACACAATTGCAAGTTGGTAAACCATGAGGAAAATTTTTGATAAGTTATTTCCTTCTTATGTGGTATATAAACAACACACTTTGGCACTTTGACAGCACGAAAACTGAACCTAGAAACAAACTCAAGAACTTCTGACTCATTTATCCAGATGGAAGTAACCAATATTTGTGGTTCATTTATTCTATAAAGATCTGTTGTGTTTCTTGAACTTAAAAACATAAGCCTACTTGTCTTTTTAAGCGTCGAATCTCAAGTTCCTTCTCTCTGCATTGAACACATCCATCATCAACCTGTTCCAATGTATCTCCTCCACCTAACTCGCTGTTTTCTTCCATAGAAACTTCCAACATCTCGGTATTCTCAACAAATACTGCACCCTGAATATCGCTAACATTCTTCATTTTTCTATAGTAGCAATGCTCCTCAGCTATATCTATAAATATTTTGAGATGTATCTAATATGAATTTGAGCACTAACTTAGCTACGTAATTTTAGTAATAAATACTCACCACCTGGAGAAGCAATCTTTTTCGGCTCTGTAGACACTGTACGCTTGAGAACACGTAGCTGGCTTGTTAATAGTTTAGGACAATTTGGGACATCAAATAGAGTAGGAATCGCGTTTGGTTTCAACTGGGCTTTGCCATCTAATATTTTACCTTCAAACTGAGATTTCTCAAAATGATCCTAAAGAAGGATAGAAATGTGTCAACATAGCCATTATAAAATTCATGAGAACAATCGCCATGCACTACCGAAGTCAAAATTTACCTGAGCAATAAAAAATAAACAAATGTGAAAGAGTTACACAGGCGTAAAACGTCGTAAAGTCCTCTTCTATTTTGTTTTGTAATCTGCATTCTATAATAAAATCTTTATTAATGTTGATGCACAACTAATTTGAATATTTATAAAGCCACTCAACTAATCTTGTCGTGAGACAAGGCGTCAGAACACAGGAGAACGCACAATGATTTTGGAAGCAATAATCTGTCTGCGCCTAGTCGGGCGTGACGGTGAATCCAACATCGGGACCAAATATCGGGAGTTACACACGGGGTTGGTTTTACAACCTACGGTACATCGCGCAATACAACTTGGACGTAATTAATATTCGTCCTGCTTTGAGACTAAAAGGGTATTCGCCGATTAAGCGGGCTGAATTGAGTAAAATAATGGAAGGAAGATTTTGGCGGGATGAAACGGAACCACTATTAACTGAAGTTGAAAAAGGAGGTCTATGGAAGGCGTCGCATTGGACATACAACAATACGCCGTGAACGCAACACAGCTGCATATTATAATTTACTAATATTAAGTAGCCACGACACACCTAGTCCAATATATGCCACGTAGTTGTAGATGTCACAGAACACAGAATAAAGCAGGCTGCAGTTAATCCATACTACGAATATGATTTTTTATTGAAAATTAATTCTTGCCGTTACTTGGTTGGGATGGGATTTGACATATAGGAAGAGAGCGAATAAAATGATCTGATCATGACAGTTTAATTTCAATATAGAGATAGTCATTTTACCAGTTAGTTTTAGTAGGTGCATGAAAGTAATTGAGATTGCCTTTAATTGAGCTGGTGATTTGTATTAATAATATTAAACATTGTCATATTAAGCGTTGTAGGTGTTCATTTTTACTTTGCCAACTCACTAAAATTCTAAAAGTTTCAAACTTAATTTTGTTTTTGAATTTCCGGCTATTACCGTAATTAAATAAGCTTGTATATTATTATTTATTTTGTTGGTATCTCAGTCCAGTGATAATTTTCTTTCCATACCCTTGATGTTTGCACTTGATTCAAGTAAATGAATAACATTTCATTACCAGATTTTATTTTGATCATTCTTTCGTGTTCAAATTTAGTACAAAATATTATCCCAACACCGTCGGATTAGTATTATTTTGCTTAGTCCAACTCTAAACGGTATTAATGGTGCTTTACAGTCAATGTTCTATAGTAGAGTCTTATATTTGATGAAAAAACATTTTTTGCATTGAGGGGGGCGTGTGCACTAATAATTAGAGGTGTGACTTCATCAAAATAGTCATTTGAAGCCTTGAACTTAAAAATTCTGTGAATACAAATGTGAATTTTAGAGTAACCATTCTTGCTATAATAGTGATTTTGGTGTTGTTCTGTTGGAAAATAACACAAGAAAATGTTGAAATAAGAATTAATTAATTGGGAATAATTATTAACCTTCTACTAGACACAAAATCTCGCAAGTTCAATAGAAATTTTGAAAACTTTGGCGTAAAGAGGAGTGCGTTTTACATATATTGCTGAATAGAGCTCTATCACACGCTATTATACTGCATTATTAGATTGTGATAGTTCACAGATTAAACATCTCTTAATTAAACTAAATGGCCATCTGATATGTCAAAAGAAAAGGAATTATTTTGTGAAATATGTGGAAAAGGCTTGAAAACAGCAAGTAATTTAAAAATGCATATGAGAACTCATACTGGAGAAAAACCTCACTCTTGTAGGATATGTGGAAAATGTTTTGCACGGTCCATCAATCTGAATGTTCATAAACGAAGTCATACAAGAAAGAAACTAAGGCCATTCTCCTGTGAAATATGTGGGAAATGTTTTTCAAAGTCTGATGATTTGAAACGTCATATGCAAATTCACGCAAAACCATATACTTGTAAAGTATGTGAAAAATGTTTTAAACAATCAAGTATGTTGAACATACCTATGCGAACCCAATCAGGTGATAAGCCCTGTGAGATATGCGGCAAAAGTTTTTCACAATCAAGTAATTTGTACACACACATGCGAATTCATTCAAATGCTAAGCCTTATTCTTGTGAATTATGTGGCAAATGTTTTTCACGATCAAATGATGTGAACAGACACATGCAAATCCATATAGTTGATAAGCCATACCCATGTAAGATCATGTGAGATATGTGGCAAATGTTTTTCACAATCAAGATATTTGAACACGCACATGCGAATCCATGCAGATTACAAGCAATTCAAGACAATGACAAGCTCATGTGAGATATGTGGAAAATGTTTTTCACGACCTTGGAACTTGAAGAGACATATGGAAATTCATAATAAGAAGAACATTATGGCTGTGAAACATGTGGAGAACGAAAAAGATGTAAAAAAGTCGATGTGTGATATGAAAAGTCAGAAAATGGGTGCCGAGTGAAATGGAGTGATGTGTGACATGACAAGACATGAATAAATTCTAGAATCTAGGTCTAAAGTATGTAAACGTTTATAGAAGTAGGTACTCTCGACGACATGCACGATTCACGTTTGAGAAGAGCCAGGCTTGTCCTTGCATGATGCAAGTTTGATATGTGTGAATGTATATATATTTTTCACTTTTCTTGGCCATATAAACCAAATAATACATTTTGGCAATTGTGTCTTTAGTTTCCCATTGTGTAAAGTGTGTACGTTTGCAGTTTTCTTGTCTAGTTGGCATAAATTGAATTTGAAATTCATTTAATGGTTTTATTAAACTTTATTTATTCTAATTGGCTCGCATTCGTCATGTTTTCTGGGTTAGCAACAGCAAGATTAGCTCTATCATATGAGGTCGCTGGTTCACAAGTTGAATTCTTGTATTTTTGCATAGTATTTATTTCTACAGTGCAATAAAACACAGTGGTTCAATATGATATATACTACATTAGATATGGACTATTCGAAAACATCTCACTTTAGGATAACAAAATGCTTTTTACGAAACATGTCTCAATTTATATACGTCTGAGGTTACAGATAAATTGAACGATAAAATACATCTATGGATGCCATCGAAAATCACTAAATGTTTGACCAAAACAGGTCTTGATAGACAAACTGTGGCCATAAAAGATTCATCTTACTTCTCTTCGGAACTTCCATAGATTCATTTTAGGACCACGATGTACCAATCGGACTATACATGTGATTCTTTTGGTACCAAAAACATGTTGCGTCTGCGTATCAAAACTTGATTAATTGGAGGAAGATTCGTCATTTTTTGTGCATTACAACACAATATGCAAAGTTTAAAAGAATAATATTCAATACACATTTAACTGGGGAATGGAAGCCACGGGGATCCAAAGCTGGCTATCAAGCAGCGACACCCACGGTTAGAATATTCAATTAGATATTACAAGTTCTGACATTTTATGTTGTTGTTATTACTGACGAGCGAGGCAACCAACATTGCAGAGTACAAATTAGATGTACCGTGTTTCCCCGAATATTAGACTTGGTCTTGTTTCAATTTTCTACCGAACAACAACCCTAGGTCTTATTTTCGGGGGATGTCTTATATTTTCATTTATCAAAAACAAAATTCAACGATATCCATTTACCTGTAAACAACATGTTTTATTCAAAATAACTGCAAAACATAGATTATCAATCATCATAAAACGTGTAGGAGAGATTTCTTGCTATCAACTCGGTCAAAAAAAAAATTCGTTATTGACTATAGGTTTTGTTTTAAGGGAAGGGCTTATATTAAAATCATTTTTAAAATTCAGGCTAGGTCTTATTTTCGGGGAAACACGGTAGGTAGATGTAATCTAGCACTAGGGCCCTTTTTCGGGGAATGTCCTTTATTTTCATTTATCGAAAACAAAATTACGAAGTAGAGAATTACGAGATTTCAAAAATACAAATTAGGAAAACTGATATGATTTACAATTAAATTTACATATAAATACCACTTTTTTATAATTATACAAGATATATTGACGCGTTATTGACTAGGTTTTATTTCAAGGGGAGGGCTTATATTGAAATCATTTTTAAATTCAGTCTAGGTCTTATTTTCTGGGAAACACGGTAATCAACATTTAGACTGCTTTGAGGCTAAAAGGGTATACCTGATTAAAAAGCTGGATTGAGTAACTTAATGAGAGCTGGAGTCGGAAGTTACGGTACTGCTATTAACTAAAGTCCTTTACTTTATAAGTGATGAGGGTGTTTTGGAGGCAACACGTTAGACGGGGAAATATTACAGTGAAACAGGTATAGCAATTTTTCGAATTGAAAAGCCAATTAGCCTTAGGTCGGGTCTGGTACCGGTACCCTACCAGAATCAATAAATACAACTGGCCATAATGTAAATTTGATAGATTGAAAATAAACGAATCATAAACCAACTCTACGAGAGCGTTCAAATATCATGAAATCGAAATTAATTGTTGATCAATCAATCAATCGTTTATTCATCATCACGAAAAGATCAAATGCACAAAAAATTGGTACAGGAAAACAAGAGAGCTACGCTTAAATATATGGACACTTCTGTTCGCAGTACAATACGGTTTACCGTACCGTCAGATCACAGTCTACAAATATATTCACACCAAGCGAAGCAGTACAGTAGGACAAAAAATGGCGTCCGATGGCCGCAGAACGTTTAATGACGTCATAGCAAACAAAAACAAATCTGAATAAAAGTAATAGCCTTCTGGAGAAAAATTTTATCTTCAACCACTGAAAATTTCAAAGCAATTGGTCCAGTATTCGAAGAGAAAAGCGATTAAAAATGATGGAGACAAATAATAATAACAATGACAACAAAATTTTGAAACGATCGTTATGTCCACTACGTGTCCAAAAAAAATATAATGATAATGATAGTTGTGCGACAGGAGTCGCGAGGGACCTTGTTAAGTCGAATCCAAAAGGATCCGATAACAGGATCGGTTTCGGCTCCATGCGTCAATTTTTGTATTTCGTGTTTCTAATTTATGAATCGGTGACGAGCGTTTTCTCTCGCGACGAAATCTCACTCGTTTGATTATACATAGGCTTACCATACGTCCCGCTTTTCAGCGTTTTGTCCCGCCGTCCCGATAAGTCAGCCAAAAGTCCCGCTTTTCCAGCATAATACACAAACATGTTCTCGTTACTGTTGTTTCTGTGTAGCACAGCGCTAGCCTATTTACTGAAGGTGAATGCGTTTGTTTCCCGCTGATTCCCATTGATGGCAGACGTATCGCATGTAAAACCAATACTAATTAGTCTGAATTCGAATTATTTATGCCGGTATCGTTGTCTATTTTTCGAACTGAATGCCATATTTGGAATGTGAAGTTATAAAATCACAGCTAAGGGGTCGTTGCCTTTCGAGGCGTCCCGATTTGAAGTCACAAAAATATGGTAACCCTAATTATACAGTACTTGTGTTTTCTCGCAAATAACCCGCAAAAGCGGCAGACATCAAACGCAATACCAGCTTGCATATCCAGGACGCGAAGACGGGGTTATTGCACCATATTTACGTTGTTACAATCTAAATTGATTATAATAATAATTATTATTGGTGCCGAGTGCCAACTTACTGACGATTTTCCGATTACCTGATTGCAACAATCTTAAATATTTGGAATACGTGAAACATTCTTCATTTTAAATTGAATGAGTTCTCGCGGAAAATGATGTGTACCAGACGTTAGATGTTAAAACATTATTTGCGATTAATTTAGATCAAACTTTGTTTTTTACGACATCTCGTTTCCAAAAATACAAAGTTATATCGCAAAACAAGGCATTTTGTTACATTTATTTTGCACTCTCAATAAAATACACATTTTTCGAAATTCAAGTCGCTGCTGAATCCGTTCCTATCGTCCAAGTTCGACACACGTTTGGTCGAGTGTCGGGCGATATTTTAGTCGATGATAAAGTTGCCAGACGTGGTGAAAACATGAGAAAAATTAAGATTTTGCAATTGAAATAATTTTGAATGTTATTTTACGAGTCCTGCTCGCAGAAAATAAACACACTGACATACTTGACATATCCTACCAAGTGCGGCAACCGTTGCGCCCGCATAAATTGCAGTAGCCTCGGTCTGACCTGTGTGTTTACGGTGCTCTCACATTAATAATAATTTAATGTTTTTTCATACTTATTATTTGTATTTCAGAATTTAGTATTAAATTGTATAATGCGCTATTTATTTTAACATATAAGTATTTAGACTCAGTCTTATTTTAGAGACACATAAATTTTGGACAATTCAAGGCAAAAAGGTATTTGTGCCTTGCCCGGTGCCTAATATATATAAAAGTATACGGGGATTTAACTAGTATTCCATGTTAACTCGAATTGAATGAATAAGTTTCAGTATTTATTACTGATCGAATGCCAAATTGTGATTAACTGAATGATATTTTTTGAAATAGTTCTTACACTTGCAACCATATTTAGAGAGGTTAAAAATGATGGTTGAAAAAGAACATAGGCGAAATTTATTTCAACTTGGCCAATATTGAGGTCTTAATCATCCATCCAATCTTTTCAATAAACACTGAAGCACTATTAAAAACTCAGCTATGAAAATTTCTGTGGTGCGCCTTTTCCCTGTTACCTTGGGCACATGTTTTTTCCTAATTCAGCCCTGGCTGCAACATTCTTGCATTATAATATGACTACGAATTCGTCAGCATAATAAAGCAAGACTATAGAACAGAGGTACTCAACTTCCCAGATAAAGGGGGCCGCATTTTGACCACAAAAGATGCGACGGACCACAGAATATTATTACCGTGTATCTGTACTATTTAATTCATTTATTAGTCCGATACGATACTGGTTTGTTTTTATTTCTATGCATTTTAAAACATATTTATTGGATAGCATTCGTAAGTTTGCAGTTGCAACTTCACCCCTAGCGAGAACTATGGCAGAATTTTATAACATAAGAAAAAAAATATATATACCTAACAGCAACAATGTTTTTCAATGGCAATAACGTTTCACAATTGGTTTATTCTCAATGAGATTTCTCAGTCTGCATTTTGTTCACATGTACTTGAAAATCTTTTCCCTAAGATCACAACCTGATGGATATGCAATTTTGAACTCTGCTCTTCGTGGTGTCGTTGTAAATTTTCTTGCTTCTTTGACATATGAGACACAGGGATTTTCCATTTTCTCTACTAAAGCAAATTTCCACGCGAGTTAAGAACTCGTTCGTTATTTTCGTCATTTACTTTCTTCTTCTTTGTCGCCATGACCCATTCCTTTTAAGCTGGACGCAGTGTAATACCGTTGTGAAGCGCATTTCCGAAGGTAGATAGAAATTGATATCGAATTGAAAAATCGTTTATATTCGTTACGCCGCAGATATTATGATATATGTTTGGGTTCATCAAAGATCTTTGCAAAATATGCATCGGCGGGCCGCGGGTTGAGAACCCCTGCTATAGAATTAATAGTATTGAAATTGCGGGGAAATGCTATTTAATCATTCAACGACCGGCGCTTTTTAACGGTATCAAGTTACGGTGAAATGCTGTTCGAACGCACTACGACTGACGATTTTTAACAGTATTGAAGTTACGGTAAAATGCTATTTAAACGTTCAACGACTGACGATTTTTAACAGTATTGAAGTTACGGTAAAATGCTATTCAAACGGTTAACGACAGACGCTTTTAACAGTATTAAAGTTGCAGTGACATGCTACTACGGATTAGGTTCTTTGACATTCTACTTCTTCCTATTCTACCTGCATCAAAGTAAACTCTGATCACGGGTGTCGCTGCTCGATAATCAGAGAAAGATAGAGAGTTTTGTCAAACCAAGAAAACAATATATGCATACATACATAACAAATAAACAGTTGTTTTCGGTACATGACTGGGAGACAATGATACCACATTTGGGGGTCATCAGAGTCAGTTGCCATCCAATTTAATAAAATAAGCATAAAAATAACAAGTTCCTGTCAATATATCAATGTCTCTCACAATTTTTACTATGTACAGAATTTACATTAATTTATTATTCTCGATTAGGAAAGCATTCTTTTAAAAAATGGGATATCCACATATTGAAATTGTATTGCAAAATATAAAATGATCGAAACGAAAAAAGTGGAAGCACTGGGCGGACAAGATACAGATTAATTGGGTAACTTGTATACTTTGAATGGACAGCGTTTTTCAAACTGGAGTCCGCGGACCCCTGGGGGTTCGTGACGACTGCACATGGGGTCCGCACCGATAGAAAAAGAGTCTGAAACGTATACATTTCAACGTAGATACATTGTCACATTATAATTCGTAAATGAGATAAAGTCATAAGTTCACACAATCGCAAATCGTTATGTTACGAAACCTCAGCAGTGGGAGTGAAAAAGCTGTTGTAGAACGATTCTTGCTTTTAGCATCTGTGAGGTGGACCTTCGTCACAGAGCTACACCGTCGTATTGATTGTATTGGTTACTGAGTCATCACCAGTCGATAACTTGTGCGACTTTGCCAAGGGTATTTGAGCCCGTTACCGTTGCTGCAAGAAAGGGCATGAAATGAAATTAATTCAGATTTTCACGAGTTTTATTTTGTCAAAGGAAACATTATCCGTTCTCGTTGTTTAGGCACAGAAATTGATACGCCATAGGATGCGGGTCTGTGAAAAATTAGATTGACAAACGAGGGTCCGCGACTCAAAAAGTTTTGGAAACTCCGAGTTGAAACATATCAAGCAAGATTTTGAACATGCATTACATTGTAGACTTTGTATAAATGTATAATTAAAGATTCAATATAATCAATACAGTCGATATTGAAATATCAAACACAACAGTTGGCTTAATTTAGGAATAAATAAGATGCAATATTTTATAACACTATGTGAAATGATTTTGTACACTTTAAATATAAACATTAACCCTACTGACCCCTTTGCGTTGAAACGAGAGATGTAACAAAAATTTAAAAAAATGGTGTGTATTTCAAATTGTAGTGTTATGCGCAAGCCAGAAGGACTCGACATCTGATATTCCAGTCATAGAGAATTGCGTCATCTTTCAAAAGAGATAAGAGTGGCTATCTTGAGCGAAACGCAACGTAAAATATTCAAGAAACAACGAAAGCATGTTCTCGCTAGCACTGCTAAACTGTTAATAACCCATTGTGGAAAGTCAGCCATATGGGAATATAGGAATAAAGTAAAATATGACAATATATATCAGATGCAATGGGATATACGTGCTATTTTAAAATGTAAGATTTTGGGCGTTATTAAATTAATGTCTGATGTTGATAGACAAGATCTTCTCAATGAAGGAATAGTGGATAACCTACTCATAAAATCTATAATGATCCGAGAATATTTTGGTTTACATAGGTGGTAAACATAAGCATGAATTGTTGTATTTTCTATATGATATGTTTATTTGGGTGTCTGATGGATAATTTTTTATGTTAGAGTTGAATAATAACATTTACTTGGACAGGAAATAGGAAAATTCTATTACCATAATAGGTGTTCAAATTTGCTGTCTAATATTTATAAATTTTGCTTTTCCATGCTAATATAAAATAAATTTAATAGCATTCACGATGATGACAATTGGGACAACAATCAACTAAATCAATTGGAACTACAAACAATGAATTGCTGATATTGAATATGTAAATGTATGGGTATTGTATATTTAAATTGTAAAATGACTTTTCTTCATTTAAACGGAATTCAAACCATGCGATTGTACTCCGATATCAATTACTGTAACCAAAATTGGAAATACACATAAATAATATTAATTCACTTTCATTTGGACAAAAATTTTATAAATAATTGAATTTCATAGTGGCACTGGAATTCTATTTGGCAAAAAAAAAAAAATTCCCGCTAGCAGTTTCGAGGCGCGCAATCATTGTTTGTTTATTATTGTGCGTGTAATGTAGGTAGGTTGTTTACGACCCCAAAACTATTTCTCGCCCGCTCAAATTGAATTCTTTCAATTCCCAACATATTCCTCTGTATATTTCTTGTCTTTCAAATACTTACATATATAAAACTCGTAAAATTAAAAATGATTCGCTGTATAATTAAGCTTTTCAGATTCGCTGTTTGACTAAGTATAATATATTAATAGCTATTGCTTCTACTTAAACATTTGAACAATGAATACACCAATACCACCACCGAGAGAAAAAACACCACGCAAAGCAAAAAAATCATCTACAAAATCACCAAAAGAAATAAGACAACAGGCTGAGGCTCAATCTGAAGAATATATATCCAAGACCGATTCGCCACAATACAATGAAATTGTGAGTGGAATATTGCCTGTTATATCAAGAAACATCATAAATGCAATAACATTACAACTGCCAGCAATGATAGGTCAATGTCTGGAGGAAAACCTGGAACACTCAGGCAACTCCGACATCCTCACCCCCATAACACCTAACATTCAGGATATTCTTAATGATCTGGGCCAATCCATGAGGGAAATTAGAACCGAACTATCAGAAATTAAAGAAAGTCAGACATTCCACACCAAAATGTATGATGATCTGGCAGAAAGAAATAAAACTTTAGAAAAACAAACAATTGAAAACAAAAAAACAATTGATAATCTCTTGGAAAGAATATATGATCTTGAAGACGATTTGTTCTATGTCTCAGAAAAAGTGGAAGATCAGGAGAGAAGGGGACGTCTGGAGAATCTTGAGTTTCATGGGATTCCTGTAAAACAAAATGAGGACACAGATGAAATTGTTTGTAACATTGCGAAGATGATAGGTGTCGACATCAAAGCCACTGATATTTCTGTATCTCATAGGATGCCAACAACGGGGGAAGAAACAAGATCTCCAGCTATAATCGCCAAATTTGTACACCGGAAAAACAAAATCAAAATCTTTGAAAAACGAAAATTTCTACGCTCAATGACACCGAATACCATTTTCAGTAATCCATCAAAAATTTTCATTGCTGAAAATCTGACAGCCCTCAATAAGGACTTGTATTTTAGAGCACGAGCTGCAAAAAACAACTGCGGCTATAAGTTCCTTTGGACATCAAATGGGAGAGTATTTGTGAAGAAAAATGCTGAGATCAAAAACTCTTTGAACATTCGTTACGAAGATGACCTTTCTAAAATTCAATAACTTATATGTGAGTGTACCTTTTATTCATTTATTTTCCTAGTTAATCAATACCGAACTAACATGTTATTCATGTAAAAACTTACTAATATCGTGCCAACCAAAACTAACCTGTGAGATATGTGGGTCCAATTTCCATCTTGAATGCTCCCATTTTTGCCAACCGTGCTCAGTTGCATCACTGCCCCATCAGTCATCTAATCAGATTCATGGTGCACTTGCGTTCAATTCTAAAATTTTGCATGAAATAAGTAGATGTGAATGTAAAAAAGTAGAAGTGCCAAATTTAAAAACAACTAGTAAATCTTTTAAAAAAAACTGTCTTATTGCATTTCATATAAATATTCGGTCTCTTCAAAAAAACCATGATAATTTAGTGAACTTACTATCTGAATTTATTACCCCCCCTGACCTCATTGCGATATCCGAAACGAGACTTGGTATTAATCCAATCTCAAACATCTCCTTACAGAACTACGAGTTTGTTCATAAGCCCTCCAAAACAAGTGCTGGTGGAGTAGGACTGTATGTGAAGCAAGGCTTAGTCATCACTGAAACTCAGGATTATGATTTGAATCACCCAGACTGTGAGGATTTGTGGATAAACCTTAAACTGAGTCCAACTGTTACATTCATAATTGGAATAATTTACAAACATCCCCGAAAAGACATTCCCAAATTTACAGAAAAATTATCCAACAGTTTAGAAAATTTAAATAAAGAAAAGAAATTGTTTATCTTACTAGGAGATTTCAACATAAATTTACTAAGTCCAACAACAGATCTGGCAACTATGAAATACATTGATATGCTCCTAGCAAATTTGTCACTGCCCTTAATTACCTCGCCAACAAGGGTAACTCGTTCATCCAGTACACTAATTGACAATATTTTTACAAATGCGATAAAATTTGACCTAATGAGCTTCATTATTCTTAGTGACATCAGTGATCACTATCCACAATTCTGCACAGTCTATGATTCAAAATTTAAAGGGGGTCAAGATCAAGATAAAATATTGAAACGAGATATGAAAAACTTTTCTATTGATGCCTATAGAACCAATTTAGAATCTTCTCTTAGCCCAATCTCAAATTGCCAAATCACTAGTGATAACTTGAATACTCTATTTGAAACATTCATAGAAATAATTCGGACAACTATTGATGCTCATGCGCCTTTGAAAGCAGTAAGTCGGAGTGAAGCCAGATTTCTAGCCAAACCTTGGCTCACCAAAGGGATTCATGTTTCTATTAGAAAGAAGCATAAAATGTACAAAACCCACTTCAAAAAAGGTAACAATATTCAACATAGATCATACAAAACTTACAGTAAATTATTAAAAACCCTAATAACTAAAGCAAAAAAATTATATTACTTCGATAAATTTAAACAAACTTGTGGTGATATTAAATCTACTTGGAAGTTGATAGGACACTTGGCCAATATCAAAAAAGAAAGAAAACTTGCAATCAAAGAGCTAAAAACTGAAAATGGGTCGATGGTATGTGATCCAGTCTGCATTGCTAACTATCTCAACAATCATTTTACCTCTATAGGGCCACAACTGTCTGAAAGTATACCTCAGTCTAATGAGTCTTTTTCGACTAATCTCAAAAATCCAGTGAAAGAATCCTTATTTCTTAGACCAGCAACATTCAATGAAATCTTTAGCACTATAGCAATGCTACCGGATGGTAAAGCGGTTGGGTATGACAATATACCAGCTAAATTTTTAAAAAATGCTGCTGATATAGTGTCCCCTATGCTTTGCAAGTTATTTAATGCCTGCATAGACTGCACCATTTTCCCGAATTGCTTGAAAATTGCCAAAGTTACTCCTGTATTCAAAAGTGGGCAAAAAGAATGTGCATCCAACTATCGACCTATTTCAGTTCTTTCGGCCATAACAATAGTATTTGAAAAACTTCTACACACCAGACTTATACAATTTATAGATAACCATAGCATTATAAACAAATCCCAATTCGGTTTCCAAAAAAAGCACTCTACTAATCATGCGATTCTTGACATGGTTTCTTACTTTTATGACGAATTAGATAAAAAAGAGCATATTAGTGCCATATTCCTCGACCTAAAAAAGGCATTCGACACCGTTGATCATAACATATTAGTTAAAAAGATGTGCCACTATGGTATTCGCGGACATGCATCAAAATTATTCCAGAACTACTTGAGCTCACGTCAACAATATGTCAAAATAGGATCACATTGTTCTAAACTTGAAACTGTACAGTGTGGAATTCCACAAGGATCGATAATCGGGCCAGTAATGTTCATACTCTTTGTCAATGATCTCCCTCATGCCACTAACCTACTTGTGAAACTCTTTGCTGATGATACTGGACTATTCGGAAGTTCAGCTTCATCAAATGATTTGGAACTGTACATGAACTCTGAAATGCAAAAAATCACATCTTGGATGGCTAGTAATAAACTTACTATAAATATTGAAAAGTCCAAATCTCTATTAATTAGCCATAATAAAAATGAAAAAAGTAAGCAACCGATTCAGATTTTTATTAATGACATTCCACTCGAGAATGTCAATTCTTATAAGTACCTAGGTATATATATAGACAATAAGTTGAAATGGGCATCACATATCAACTACATAGCCAGCAAGCTAGCTAGAACAGCGGGAATATTATTTAAATTAAAAACATTTCTTACCACATCAGCTATGCGATTAGTTTATTTTTCCCTATTCCAATCATATCTCCAGTATGGCATTGTTGCATGGGGAAGTGCATCATCCACACTGATTCGCAGACTTGAGGTGCTGCAAAATAAATCAATCCGAGCAATTGGTAACGCACCTCTACACACCAGACTTGATCCTTTGTACCATAGATTTAACATTATAAAACTTCACCATGTCCATGAATTTGAGATACTGAAACTCATGCACCAGTACTTCAACGACAAACTTCCAAAGGCATTTGTAGGGTATTTTACTAAACAGACTGCAGTCCATTCATATCGCACTAGATCTGCCTCGCAAGGTGCCTTATATGTCCCAAGATATACATTATGCTCAACACAAAAATCTATAAAGTATATGGGTGTGAAGTTGTGGAATGATTTACCAGGTACCATAAGATCACTGTCATATCATGGTTTTAAAAGAGACCTGAAAATAAAATATATTGATAATTACCTTTCTGGAAGTTGATCATCTGAAAATTTAATGACCAATTCTAATCTGCTGCCGTTTCTTAACATCTGACTCACGACAGCATGTGACCTTGGCTTGTTATTCTTGACAACGCTGATCCCAGCTCGAGCGATTCAGAGGTGCACGGAGTCCTTATTTTTCAAAATTGCTGCTTGGTTGGCAACGATTATGCCGTTATGTACCATTGAGGTGTTATATACACCTCAATGTTATGTACACGGTCTAAAAACCTAATTGTACGTTTATTAGAGTTTCATCTACTTTTATTACGATTGGTTTCTCTTTGAATTTGGATTTTTTCTCCTTCATATATATATATAAAGAAGTTTGTAATAGCTATTTGGTGGTTTTCATGGTTTTCAAATTTGTTATATACACATATTATTCAATTGTTTGATGTCATGTTTTTTATGTTTTGTAAATAATAATGATTAGAAGCATAGGCGTTAACTAAATTTATTTATTAAGCTGAATCAGCATCGTAGGTGTCGCTGCTCGAAGACCTTCCGTGGTCCCTCGCGACTCCTGTCACACATATGAAGTTCTTTTTTTTACTTATTATATATCTTGCCATATTTCCGTGATATATATATATTGATTGTGTTGACGAATAAATGATGATTGATTGATTGATTGCCAAAAAGAAGTGATGCGCAACCAGAGAACACAAACACTCGGACAACCAATATCATGCTTGAAACGGCGCGAAAATGTCCTATTGCGTTTGTTTTAAGTTACGTCCACGTTAAGACATATACCGGTGCATAAAGAATGTTAACTCTTACTGACCAATCATATTATAGCCATATTTATATTAATAAAAATAGTGTCATCCCGGCATTATAGGAAGTGTTTGTACATAGAACTAGTACAATTCATTAGTCCAGGCCAATTATCCAAGTTTTTACAATAATTAGTAGTAAATGGATTAATTTATCATAGATTGGTCAGGGATTTCAATAAAGAAATATTGAGATATAGTTGATATTTGACAGGTCAAAAGTTGAAGGAAAAGAGCTATTAGCATGGCATATTTACTTCATAAAATAAATGGGTCCTTCTTGTCTCTCTTTGCCATATAATGTCATTTTTATGTGTTTCCCAGGTTTTGTTCGCATAAATTGTAATTTAAGTTTGGTGAAAAAATAAAAACAGACTGTTGGGGGCTTCGTGCTTCGACATAGCAATATATTATGCGGCCATTGTAATACCTGCTCACCACTGAAGGCGCACGTGAACCACACAGTGACACAGGTACCTATCGTGTCTTGGTGTTGACCAAAGTGACTATGGTCAATTCCGGTGTCTGCCTTCTCGCTGTCGAATGTGGATTGTTGTACGGTACCAGTACAGTTACCGGTTTACCTGTAAGGCAGTATGAATGCTGTGAGGGTTACTGTAAACAGAATCAGCATTAAACCTTGCTAGGGTACCGGTACTATAACAGGTTGTAAAATATTTTATACATTGTATTTTGCCCATGCCTAGTTATTATTATTATTTGTAATTATCTCTTGTACTGTTGTAGGAGAGCATGAAAGTACGGTACCGGTATGTTCTTTCATTGTAGAGCAGAGTATTTCATGCTCTACAGCTCTAGCTTCAACTTTTAGCCAGAAAGTCAGACAGAAAGTTCGCTTTTCTATGAATAATCGTATTAAATTTTTTCTAGAAAATTTCAAGTTCCATCCTAAAATTTTTAAAAATGTACTGGAATTGTAAATCATTTCAATTATAATTAGTTCCCGAGTTCTTCATGGATTCATTGAACACACCGAACAGTAATTCAAGAAAACTCTCCAATCACAGCGCAATGGACAAATTGAAGAAAAAACGGAAGAAAAAAAAGAAAACTAAAGAAGGAAAAAGATCTTCGGCCTCAAGCGCATCTGCGAGTGGAAGTCCAGATTCTAGCGGAATGCTGAAAACGCAAGCATCATATTCCAGTCCTTCAATATTAGAACAATCAAATACTTATTCTGACAAACACGAAAACTGTATCAAAGTAAATGAATGTCTACGTTGGCCCGCACATAGCTTATATCAAGACAACGCATTTCGTTCTGAAATTGTCGGGAAATTTCCAGTCCCTGGAACAACAGACGAAGAAGAACAAGAAAGAATTGAAATTTACAAAATGAATCGCAGAAAGCGTTACATTGCAGCACAGCAGGCTTTAATAGATAAGTACCCTGACGTTGCCGTGTATGCTTCCTCTAGTGGAAGTAACAGCAGTCAAGATATAAATAAAGAAGAAAGACTCCATAGTGGCAGCAATAGTATTATTTCCCCAGCAGTTCCAAGCACTTATAGATCAACGAATGCCTCACCAGATTCTAAATCTCTGGATAAAGAAATTAATCCGAGGTACTTTTCAAACACTGAAGTTCCGCTTGTTTTGTCAAAAGCTAATGGAGTTGTTGTGTCTGCTCCAAAAAGAGAAGTATTGTCTGTATAGTAGAAATGTAGAAGAAATTAGTGTAAATAAAATTCGAAGTGGGACGTAATGGAAAACACCGTACTTAATCAATTTAAATCAAAACAAATTGTTATTGTTACATTTGGAATTATTTTACCAAAAGCATAATTCTCTTTTTGCTGGAATATTTCTGGTATTGCTACTTCAATTATATACCAACCCCCAGTTATAGTAAGCCGACTTAACTATTTATTTTCTCTGCACAATCTTCAATTCTGAATCCTAAATTCTGATTACCTATTTATACTGTTTATTTTCAGTGCATAGGGTATCCATAAAGTCTAAAAATTTAAAAATTACAAACAGGAATTTATCGATAACATATATTGTTTTGGCCTCACAGATGTATGAAATGCAGTTAAATACTTGAACAATTACTGATTAAAAAACAACAAACCTGGTTAGGATATATTGACAACTGACTGAATTGTGATGGGGCATTATGGACACCATGTATTTTATGCAATGCATTTTATCCAAATTCCAACGCTTGCATACCCCTTATTGATACTGTTGAGACATTTGTTTGATATTTAGCATCTTAAATCAGCTTTTGCCTAACCACAGTGCATTCTGTATATTACGAGAGTTTCATATGCTACTGTTTTGTTTAGTTTACTAGATTTTGACTCTTTTATTTTAAATTCACTGTTTTGTCAAATTTACGAGTGGGCGTTTGTATTATAGACCTTAGTTAAGTTTACCTATTTGTTTGTGCTACTGTAATATGTGCCAAATTCTTTTTTTGAATCTTTTTTGTAAAACTGTCCATTTTGTCGCAGGTCTCCTAAAAATTCATTGTCAAGCGATATTTGTCAACAGGGTGGTATAAAACTGAAGTAGACTATTTTGAATCGCTCTGAAATTATACTTTTTGGACATACTTTGGACTAATCCAAGCATAAATTCAATTAAAATTCCCAACAATTCTAAGTGTCCAATTCATGGCAGTCCTTTAATTAAATATTCTGTCAAGTTATTTGTATTCTGTTCTGTTATTTGTCAGACTGTACAAAACTGAAATAGACTATTTCGAAACAATTTGAAATTATATCTTGGACTAATCCAAGCTTAAATTCAATTAGAAAATAAATTTCTTATTTATGCCTTTTTAAAGTATTGTCCTCATAGTTAAAATAGGATTTCAACATCTGACCAAGATTTGAACATTTTAAGTTTTTATGTTTTAAAATTTTTTTATAACCTAATATGAGTGGCCAACATTAGTTTTGTTGAATTATATTCGGCACTGTTTATGTCTTCAGGAATTGTATATTTTTTGTGTTTAGTGATTTTTATACTACCTTCGAATACTTTTTGCATTTGCCAAAGCTGTGTTTTGTTTATACCAAACGCTGTGATTGAAGTGTATACAGGAAGTGAGTTAAGGCAATATAAGATAATTTTGAAGTTTGATTTGTCCCGAAAATTTCTGTTCTCAGTTCACACCAATCCTGAACTGAACAATAATATTATGATTTTGTTATAAAATAAAGTTTTTTCTGAATTAGTGAAAGTGTGATATTAGACTTTTGGATCACTTAATAAAGTGGCTCTGAAATTTTGTTTTAATATTTGATCATTTTGAATATCCTTGTCTGCACTGATCCGATAATAAACCAATAATGATGAATTGTAAAATTCTAGCGATTTACGCTTTTTCTCGATTCCCCTGTTACTGTATCTTTTGCACTGTAATTTAATAAATCCTATTTCCAATGATCTCCAATGCTAAAATGTTTGCCAATTTCTGACATTGCTTTATAATTTGCCAAAAATTTGTATAATTTTTTGTAGTTTTCGTAATTTTTTGTTGTTTAAAATAACGTACATGTAATTTGTCGGCAATCTGTGGTTCTCTGAGCAACAAAGTTGCTACGGGATTGGACTAAAAATGGCGTCAAGTTCATTACACATTGGAGATATTGTGTCATTGTACGCTGAAGGACCACAAGCGGACTCAGTATGTGGATTCATATCGACTCTTGGGTAAATGCTTTATTACTCTGTATTTTTTAGTAGTGATATTTATATTTTCATATCATATTACTCACACATAGTGGGTGGCTGAATTTTTTTGGCGCTAGCATATGCGTATCAAGATGGTAGACACCGGAACATAGTATGTGTGCCAGGTTGGGGTTAGGCTATAATTTCAGGTATAAATACTACCTGAGTCACTTGGCTAGTCCCTGAACACATTTAATATAACTAAAATAAGGAAAATTGGAATAAAATACTTCGGGAGTACCACCGAATGTATAATCAAATATATTCGAATTTGACAATACAGTAATGTTAAGATGAGCAGTTATCTAATGGTTTCTTTTTTTTTCTAATTTTTGAAAGTTTTATATGAACCTTGTTGGTGACACCGTGAGACTTAAAATGAGTTATTTCAAATGTTTCCTAAAATCAAGAGTTTTAATTATTGAATAAAAATGATTTTGAATCGATTTAAATATTCAAACTGTTTAGAACCTCTTGAGTTTCATTCATTCCAATTCAAGTAAATAACTGGTGTTTACTCTGTTTCATACTCATTCATAAACTCTTGTGTTCAGGTTGGTGGATGATAGATGTGTTGTCAAACCTGATGCAGGAAATCTACAGAATCCACCAAAGAAGTTCAGGGGTGAGAACAAGTTATATTTATTGTTTTGGCATATGTGTATGCGCCTACTTTGTAAAAGAGTCAAAATTAGAATTGCTCATTTTTTACGCATACAAAGTCCATGTCATACTAAAATCAATGCAATTATTTACTTAGGTAAATAATGATTGGAATCACTCCATTTTATATCGATGCAAGTTCATTATTAATGAATATTTCAAATTTTATTTTTATCAAAAATTTGCATTTGTGTTGAAGCTGAATAAGTTACTTATATTTTCATGTTTATCATAGAGCAGATGGCTGATGATATGACCTAGTCATATGAGTTAGACATTGCTACATTTGCTGGATTCACAAATTTGCAAAAAAGTATAATTATATAATAATCTAATATTGTATGAAAAAGGAGTGATTACGCTTATCATTTTCTATAATTAGGTTATATCTTTCCCATTTTCCAGTCAATTTTATTATTTTTATTAAATTACATTCTCTTGACATTCTCAGCAGGTAGTCTTAGAAAATTACTTTTCTGTTCACAAATCTGAAAATGGATTATTTTAAAATGTCCAATGTTAAAATTGCTCATTTCTGGTCTTGGTTTTATTCAAACTATTTGAATATAGACTCCTTGCATAGGAGGTTGCTCAGTTAAATGTTCTGTAGATAGTGCGGTTTTTAACTGCTTTTTATCCAAATTCTCCCTAGATTGCTTATTCAAGATTTGTCCTATGAATCGATACAATGCACAGAAACAGTTCTGGAAAACAGTCAAGTCTGGACCTACCAGGATAGCTGATGTAGCATTGATGAAAAGATTACAGGTTGGTTTGGTCATACCATTCGCGTATTTCGGTGGAAACTGGATCTCGTTTTTGTGTGTGCTTCTAGAGCCGGACCTAAAGTTGGGTTACTTCAGACAGACAAAATTCAAACATATAGTGCAGATCCAACAAAAGTCTTGTTTTAAATCAATACAAGGAAGATTTTGTAATTTTACATATGACCTGAGTCGGACTTTCTCACTCAGCTTTGCCATATAGAATCACGTAGAACAGTGCATCCCAACCGGTGTGTCGCAAAGCATTTCCAAATATTACATACAATTTTGGATCAGATTGTGGCATCATCATTATGTAACGATTATGAAATCATTCTCATTAATAATAGTAAATTGCATGGAGATACATTGTTTTTTTTCTTGTATTTTAACATCTCATTGTGGTGGGTCGCACAGAAAAAATAGCAATAAAAGTCGAGAGCAAACTGAGGAATGGCAATGAAAGTTGGTCGCAAACTGAAAAAGGTTGGCAAAGCACTGGCTTAGCATATGTCCATTATACGCATACAGATCTACTAGCTCAAAAGTATTGTAGAAATTTGTGCAGTTAGTCACACAGAGATCCAATTGATAGCAATTATTTTTGAATGATATGATTATGACTCATAAATCAAGGTAATTCACTCATGATGTGATAAAGAATGAAGTTTTAAGCAACCTCTATTATGCAGAGACCTGAGTAACATTGACAAATCTCCTAATCAAGTTGAGATAAAACAGAAATGCCACTTGCTACTATTTGATTAATACAGAAAATATTATTTTAAAAAGATTGATATATGTTTAATATATACTCTATAGGCTATATGATTCATTTATTCAAATCATAATATTCACAATTTTAACCTGAAATACTACCTCCAGTATTTAGATTGTTATTTTTTCAAATAAAACTAACAATTCTCCAATGACTTATGCATCATTATTAACATCGCTTTGCTCAGCAGACCGTGAAATCACCTAGATACGGACAAAACACTTTCATTTTGGACAGTTGTTTTGATATCAATTTTTCCTAATTTAGTTCAGCACACCTTTTAATATAAAATTTAATCCTATTGTGGCATCAAATTTAGTTCATTTTTAGTTATGAGCTCATTCATGGTTAGTATAAACACCCACTAAAAAAATCTTAGTCATTTTATGATACAAGATTGTCAAATTAATATACAAAAATAGCCAAATCTCCTATTATTTACCTAATAATTTAGGAGCCAAAATTGTAGATAGCAATTCCAATTATGAGACTATAACATAAAATGTATCTTCTTTTTTATCTCAATGAAGCAACTTTGCCTTCTACCAGGGATGTCTAAAATGAATCGATTCAAATTTAGTCATATATATTATTATATTTCTTAATTCCATTTTAGAAACAAGTAATTATAGTTTGGCCCATAGCCATGGCCCACTGCTGGGTCCAGAAACATTTTCAGGTGGACCACAAACCTATTAATAAACATTGCTAGAGTTGTTGATGAATTAGTCAAATATAATTGTAGTAGCAATGAACGATTTTCCACTATGCCTATATTGTAAGCATATATTCCCGACCAAAGATAGAAAGCCAGATAATAATTTAGACTGCCAAGCACATCATTCCTCTTCGCTAGTTGCCTCAGCTAGCCATAACACTAGTCAAACCAGTGACATTAGTGATGTAACAATATGTCAAAAGATTTTTCTGATTAATTTTATTACAAAACTACACGAAATGCGATTTTCGATTACTATTCAAATGTGACGCGGGCCACAGATAATGAAGCGGCGGCCACATATGGTCCGCGGGCCTGGGTTTGGACCACCCTGCTCTAGTATATAGTATTACCTTGAGTTAGGTTATGGATCACAGAATTTGTGTGCAATGAAAGTGGGCCACGAAAGTAATAGGTTGAGAACCACTAGTTTAAACAGTTTATCTTCACTAATTTGTTTTGTGAACATCAATCTTTGTGAACTCCTTCTGTTAAACATTTATAACAAATTTAGAATTTGTTGAAAAATAATATTTAAGAATGTATCTATGGTACTAAAATAGCCATTATCATGGACATTCTAAATTAGCCGGTTATAGCCATTTTTACCTCCTACCTTGATGTGTAGTAAGTACTTAAAGTCAGCGGCAGCGCTGATTTGAATCCTTTCATGTCGACTGTGATTTATTGCTGCGGCAATTGCGATAATATTATAAGATAAATGTAGAATATTTTCAATTAAAACGTTGACGGTGGCAAGAAAATTTGTGGCGATATTCGATATTTTTATAAACACTAGATATGATATACAAATTTCGCGAGATTCGAATACATTCGAATATCAGACTAGAATAGGACATCCCTGGCCATTCTTGCAACCAACACTTGGCTTCATGTTTAGTTTTATTGCTCGTTCCAAGAAACTGAAATTTTGAGTTCGGAGAAATGATTTATTGATTCTTTATTAACAAATGTACACCACCTGCTCTCGGTATTGATTTTTATGTTGCATAGTGCCAGGTTATAATTATCTTGTTTAGTATTCACTCTAATTGAGCATCTAGGGAATTGTATAGTATCTAGGCTTATTCCTTTTCTTTTAATAAAGTGGAACTGCACGATAGTGTTATCAGGGATGACCATCACTAAATACTGGACGGTTCCGAATACATTCTAAAACATATTTTTGAATCTGGAATTCTGAATACATTCTAAAAATCCAACAAAAAAGTTTTATATACTTTTTAAAATCTGAAAACATAGGAATAATAATATTATTATAGTGAAGCGGAGATAACTTAAAATAGCCTTGGAGGTCTTGATTTTCGAATGCATTTCACTATTCGATTTGGACATTTCTGACTGCAATATTATTAATACACAATAGTACCCCTGCATTTGAATAGTAAACAAGTGATCTGTGTAATATACACATCAGTCACATCATACCATCTTATTGGAAAATTTATTTAGTCTGCTCCAACCACATTCCCAGTAGAATTGCATGGTTAATTAAGATGAATGAAACCACATGATAATCTTGTAATATTGTTTACTTTTATTTCCTGGATCACTTCCCGTAACCTTTCAATACAAAACCATGTTTTTTCATTAACAGGATATTTAAAATAAACAAGTTATTTGATTAATTTTCTATTTTTCAAATTTTCGGAAATTTGAGGTTCTTTTCGGGATACCAGGAGACTTCTTCTAATAAGAAAAATTACAAATAATTTTAATTAGGGAAATTCCGGATTTACTACTGCATATCGTCACATATAAGTCGACCCCCTAAAACGATGTATTTATAAAAATTCGCATATAAGCCGACCATACAAATCGCAACACGCCGTGCGAATTGTAGCTGTTGGGATTGAGTTAGCACAAAGTCATTTCGTTTGAGTGCGATCAGAGTTATGCGTGTATAAGCTGAATTTTTAGTGCAAAGAGAGTTTTTCGCGTGTAAGATGACCCCTTAGTTTGGCAACTTTTATTTTGAGTTTTCCACTCGGCTTATATGCGAAGGTATACAGTACTTTGCATATTTTTATAGCAATACAATCTAATGTTTCCAAATCTATGCCGAACCCCAAACAATATATCTTTATTGCCGGAATAGATCATCAAAAGCTTTAAAATTCAAATTAGAAATACGGAATATTTGCTCTTCAAATTTAATCTCTACCTAATTACATGTCTCAAGTTGTTGGTATTGAAATATAATGACAAGGATTTAAATATTGAAGTGGATGTGAGTATTTACTCTCTTGGCTGCGCCGGGGATTATGCACTTGAGCTACTTATAAAGGATATTGTACACTACGGCAGTTCTTCCCGAAGAGGGCACAGCGGCGTTTGGCCAAGCGAGCCCGGGAAATCAACAAAATTGTGTTAAACATAACTAATATATGATTGAATATTTGAAAATATGTGTTCAGCAGCTGCACACTTTTCATTAGATAAATAAATGTAAATGTTATGATGTTTTTTTGACATTGCTATTATTTATTATTTACTACATGTTCACAATTTTAAAAAGCATAATACATTTTACTGATCACAAAATTGAGTTTTATTTATAGGTAGAAACTTTTCTTTTGTGTAGGTGTGCTGTGAGCTTTTTTTTTGAAAGTTTGGGTATAGCTACAGTACAAATTGAATTTAAAGTAGCGGGCATATAATGATATTGTGTGTCAGTGGTTGCACGAAAACTCTTTGCAGTACCAGTAGTATAGTTATGCACTTGAACTACTTCTAAAGGATACTAGGTATCTACTTGGATGCTCTTATCAGGATGTTCTCTAATTTTGCTTCAGTTTTTAATTTCAACTTGAATAATCCTAAGTGGATATATTTTTCTGCACTATCATTACACTAGAATTATGCCCTTATGTTACTTGAATAGGCTGTAATCCAAAGGTATCAGGGAGTTTAAAAGTAGGGCATGCTATTATTATTTTGTTCCATTTTTATTTTATTCTGCTTTGTAATCAATTTTGAATAATACATATATTTCTCTATGAAATGATTTCCAAGCAGTCTCTGATATGTAAGGGAAGGTTTGGGAAAGTCCGAAACCATCCTGGTACAGCATTTATTTCACCCCAATTGTTTATTATGTGCTGGATGAGGAGGTGAGAACCTGAGAAGCTGTAATTCCATTATGACCACTAGCCATCACACCAATATTTAACCTTCAATTTCCCATATATCACCTATAATTATTACTTATCGATTTTAATCGGTAAGTATGTTGATAGGTATTTGTTGTCTGTTAGATGCACGCGATATCTCACGAAAGCGAGATTGAATGTGCTCCAGATTTTGCATGTGCATTCATCTTATCTCGAACCAGAAGCCCATTGATTTTGGGCGAAATATGTTGTATAATTAGCGAGTTATTAATTAATTAGTGATGGGACATGCGGTGTCACTATAGAGTCATGAATCGAAACCGCTATTTCGATAGATAAGTCTTCGGTCTCTGACCGATATTCTCGTTTATTCATTCATATCTTACAATTTTGTTTCTTCGGCTCATCGGTGTGGTGCATCGTGCTAAGCGTTAGGAAAACGCTCAATATTGCATCTAGTTCAAATCCCATACGGATAGTGGATAGTGATGTGAGAGAGGATTGCTATGACACCTCACCGCTGTAGGGTGGTTTACATGACCGCTAGTCGGTTGCGACTTCCTTCACCATTAAGTCCAAGCTTTCGAAACAAATACCTGGATAACTAATCCCATACCCCCCATGGATTGGTAACTGGATGAGAGGTAACTGTGGTTCCCCATATAATTAAGCCGACTTAACGATTTTCCTTTCCCCTGGGATAAATATGTAACTCCTAACCTACGAGGCGGTCACCTGATAACTTGCGATGTCAATATCTAACTTCTGACCACTAGACATTGATCCAATATTTAGTTTTAAATATCTTATATTTTTGTTTCTTTGACAGGAATCTGCAGAAGTTGAGAAGAGACAAAATGAAAAAGAAAATCAGAAATTACTTGGCCAAGAAGTTAAATATGGAAGTGTCGTCCAACTCCTTCATTTGAAATCAAACAAGTAAGTTTTACATGATACAAATATAGGTCTCTACTTTAGTTTAATTAAACGGTACCCTTTTTCTTCACCTTTTATAGTCATGCAATCTCTGTTATAATCACTCAGTGTGACACAAACTTTTGGAACTTTTTCTAAAATGGATGCAATTTCTTCTTTTTCTTTGTAATTTTTCCACAAATCATAAAAGTTGTAATATGATTTTCGTAATTTCAATAATTTTTCCCATATCAACATTTAAATCGGCAAACTATTGAAAAGAAAAGTGTTAATTCCATTCCTTCTCTCCTATAATGGAAGACGTTTTATAAGAAGGCTTCTGGAACATGCAAAGTGAAAAAGGCCATATTTTCAATATTACTGAATTATTATTATTCACATAAAATACACAGTGTGCTTTTATAGTCCCCTATTAATCGATAAACTGCCATAAGACAGTGATTCTATATCATGGTTAATAAAAATAGGCAAAACAAACATTTCATCAAACATAGTGATTTTATCACACACAAAGAAATATCCTAATTGTTCTTTTCTATGGTTGTGACTGTTTTAGTTGGGAGCCACTGTATTTAGGAAAAACCGAACAATATCCAGTTTACCTTTCTGAATTGATGGGCAAAGGTTTCAGCCGTAGACTTCTATTTTCCTATAAGTTAGCATTGCTTTCATAGTTTATTTTAACTAAAAGGTTCGTCAAGTATATAACACACTACCAAGAAATGTTGTCATTGTAATCATAGTTTATCTGCCCCTACTCTGATCTATATTGTGGATAACCATTGGCAAAACAAACATTTCTTACAAACACAATTATTTGTTTTCGCTTGTGAACATATTTCAAGGACTGTCAACAAAGAGATGTTTTCTTAATAAGGTTCACAAAAGTATATTGCGGTATTTGTCAATTTGATGGTTCGTTTGATATTGGTAACAATGGAGAAGTTGGGAAGTTTAAGAATTTGAATATTGGTTGACTTTATCCCTATGAAACACTTTTCTTCAGTTTGATGGTTATTTTGATATTGATGTCCATAAATGATATGGTTATTTGGGTTTGGGGAAACTTTATTGAATAGGCCTCTCTAATTTGTTGACAAAGTTAACTTTCCTCTTTTTGGTCTGACAAATGACTTGTCTTGTCTGTGATCTGGTTCAAATAAAGGTTCAATAACAGTTCTTTTAATAAAAATCCCTCGACTCCAGTGGTAGTGATGCCATTTTGTGTCCGGTATTCATCCACAAATGATGCCTTAAATCTTAAGTATACAGACCAGGTAATGGGTTAATTGAATACTGTTAAACTGGGTCTGAACACTGCCAATGAAATATTTAAACCAAGGGTCCCAAACTCAATTTACCTAGGGGGCCACTGAAGGCTGGATGGGTTTGGGCTGTATCAGGTTTTCCACAATAGCAGCTTAGTTTAAAACATTCAAATCTTTTCTTACTTTATTTTTGTTCAATCAAGCATTTTGCTGATGAACAGTGATGTCTCACAACATGGAAAACAGGGCTATAATTTTAAGCGTTAGTGATTGTGACGTCAAAAATCCGAGGACTGATAATAAATGTATTAATCGAGCAACCTGAGCTAAGTGACTTCCTTAAACCTGGTAATGGGTTAATTGGATATTGTTAAACTGGGTATAATAGTCTGAATGAAATATTTAAATTATGCAAATGCAGTGGTCATCTTTTCAAGATAAAAATCCACATTTGGTCTTCTTTTTTATCTGTAAATTTTAGTTTTTTTCCTTAAAGCAGGAACTGCAACTGATAAAACTAACTTTGAAATTTAACACCAAAATGGTTACAATCACTAGTCGAATTGTAACTTTATTATTGAACTTAAAAACGTACATATAAAATAATAGAGACTATTTGTATTGAAGTGTTTGATCGCCAGACGTCTGTAGATTGAATACACTTTGTTCTTTTGTAGAAATTTCACTTCCATTTATATATTGTACATGGCAGGTATTGTCTTTTGCAAATAGTAATAGTGGAATTAGAACTGATCCATTTTTGGGACTTTGGGTCGGAAATTAGGTACGTGGCTTAATAGAGATATAATATTACCGAGTAATATTCAAAAAATTCGTCCAACAAAAGTATTGATGTTTAGAAATGCCCAGTCTCATTCTCCATGTAATACTGTGCACAAACGTTGGTCAATATTGCCAATTATGAAAGCCCCGGCAACATAATTGTGACTGAAGCTATTGTGTGTTTAATAAAGTGATTTAAATGATTTTTGACAATAGAATGATTATAATGATTCAGGGACCTCCTGAAGTATGCACACCAAGATGGCGCACAACCTAAACTCAGGTTGTGTACCAGGTTAGGGTTCAGGTTATGCGACATCTTGGTGCGCGTACTTCAGGAGCACCTGATTCAGACTGAAAAAAAAAATCATTTTTGTGTCTAGCATTGTGATCCCCCCTAAACTGCTCTGTGGTCTTCTTAAAGGGCTATGGGCCCCAGGTTGGCAATTACTGAACTACACCATAAAACATGTAACATTGTTCACAAACTGTGGTCATAGTTGCCAATTATGAAACCACCGATAACTCAATTGTAGCTGCAGCCATTGTGTGTTTATTAATTTGATTTAAATGGCTTTTGACAATAGAATGATTGTAATGATTCAGACGTTGACAATTTCATAATTTTTTGAGACATTTGTTGACGATTTTAGAATGCTAAATTTTGTATATTCAACATTCGACTAAAATTGATTTAGCTTCATGAAACATGAAGGAATTTTCTCAACATGATATTTAAGACAAACAATAATTTGATTGGTGCTATGTTTCCTTTGTTTTTCGCCTCACTGGAAAACATCAATTGGTCAATATGATAATTAAACCACTCAGATAAACATTTTGAATCACGTTAACAAGTGTTGCTAATTTTAAATCGATCCGCACATAAAATTAATAAACATCAAACACCATTGTGTGTCTGAGTCACTTAAATGTCTTTTGACATTAATTAAATGATTAATTAATTATATTATATTTCAGATTTTGACAGTTTCATGATGAAGGTAATTTTTAAGCCTTCAGCATATTTGCTCTGAACAAGGTTGTATACATAATACATATAGCCACTGATATGCAAAGTGCTGCTATTTTTGAAGACCTGAAATTTTTTGACTCAACATTGACTACGTAGCTAATGTTGATATTGTATTAATTGTACTATTTCGTTTTGTCTATTTCTGGCGACACTGCCTGTTTACGCTTCATTGATTTTGTACCTGCTTGTTCTTGCTTATCATGATTGCAGCATGGGTGCTGTCAGCTGTGCAAGCTTATATATATATCTATTCTGATCGTGTAATATAAGGTTGTATTATATGATAATAGTCAGTTTAACAACTAATTTCAACTGGTCCGTTATTTTGATTGGTAGTTCTCAAATTTCATTATTTTCAAACAATTCATGCTCGCATTGCGGCCTCTCTTATTAAACTCCCAAGGTCTTCAGTTGGTTACCGCTGAACTAACATATTTTTATCCAAAGCTAGTCTAA
Organism: Styela clava; assembly: GCF_964204865.1. Lineage (NCBI taxonomy): Eukaryota > Metazoa > Chordata > Ascidiacea > Stolidobranchia > Styelidae > Styela > Styela clava. The sequence continues at coordinate 4,683,494 of NC_135258.1, read as the reverse complement.
TAATCCAATTAGTCCAAAGCTCGTCTAGTTTTATATATACTTCATAATTATGTTTGTCTATTGTGTACTTTTGGTATGTGATAAAATAAACTACTGACTGACTATCAGGTCTATTATGTATAATGATCTTATACGTAATGCTGGCATATCTTTTGATAATTATCATCCTATTTTTTTCAGATTCCTAACAGTGAACAAACGACTCCCAGCCCTTCTAGAGAAGAATGCAATGAGAGTTTCATTGGATCCTGATGGGAACGAAGGCTCATGGTTTTACATTGAATTATTCTACAAACTTAGATCGATTGGGGACAATGTAAGTTTGAAATATGAGCAATGACACAATTTTCACTAAACATTTTCATTAATAAACTGAGAATCGCACTCAACGATAGGGACCAACATTGGCTATGGTTGAGTCTACGATTTCAAGACTTTCAGCCCTCGCTTCGAAATCGGATACATACCCTGGATATCATTGAATCTCCTAATTTCAAGGTGAAAGCACTTTAATGCGTCGAAACAATCTCAGATCTCACAACACAATAAATATTTTGAATCAGATTATTATTGATTATATTAGATTGTATTGATTAGGCTATAAAACTGTTTTAGAATAGTTATATTTGACAAGCTGTCAATTTGAGTAATCAAATGTCTCTTGTTAGTTAAAACTAGAAACGTTCATCTTACTATAAAAAAGAAAATCATTGTCTATCTTAAATTCCCAGCATTACTGGATCCAAACACATCTCTCACAACACATTAATTAAGATTTTTTGGAATTGTCTAGAATGAGTTGAAATGTCTCTAATTAGTTGAGGTCGAAAGCCTTTCAACTATGAAAAAGAAAACATTGTCTATCTGGACTTTCCAGTATGTTCCCAGTTGTACAATACGAATTCATAATATTCGATATTCAATAATCAAAGCAGGCATGAATCCATAAGACAGTTGTGACTAAAAATACATACATCTTTGTTCAAACTCAAAATGATTGTAGATTAGTATCGTAGTTCCACTTATCCCTTCACAAATAATATAGTGTTAGCTAATCTGTTTTCTTTGTAGGGCTTTATCATAGATCAGCTTAAATCTGATGTGTATAAACCTATAATGAAACCTGGGTACTCCTGAAGTATGCTCACCAAGATGTCGAACAACCTGAACCCTAATCTGGTACACAACCTGAGTTCAGGTTGTGCGTCATCTTGGTGCGCATACTTAAGGAGGTCCGAAATTGTATACAGTGGGTTTTGCCCAGGAAGCAGATTAGTATGGGAAAATATTGGTTTTTATTGTTTCAAGGTATCAAGATTGCCATTTCTCTTTAATTACTATTATGGATTTCTAGGCCACAATTATGAAAGGTGTCTGGTTTATGAAAAGGGGACTTTTTGGTTTAACATTGGATATTTCAATCAGTATACCCTGGTTGATGTGTTAGGCATGAGATTGGAGTCTGAGATCTTTTCATGTGTGATGCCAACTTAGATAGGTTTAACAAGCGTCATGCAAATCATCAAGTTTGTGACTGTGAAAGGTTGGAATCAAAGGTTTATCCTATCACTGTTTTATCATGATCTGAATTATTTTATTCAACATTTTTCTCCTATTTCCTGCCTTTAATCTGTACGAGGCTCTATGAAAGCAGGCACCTATTTATCAGGAGTTTTGTAAGGACTGCAATTTTTGCCACCCTGGCTATGCACAGGACTTTAACACAAGATCTCACCTATCACTTCACAGTACAGTGAATTAAATTTCTTTAACTTTTGAACTTTTCCTCACAGGTTGTAGTAGGAGACAAAGTAGTTCTGATGCCAGTAAACGCGGGACAACCACTCCATGCCAGTAACAGCGAGTTGAAAGCTGATAATCCGGGAAGTATGGAAGTAAACGCTGTCAACTGTAACACAAGCTGGAAAATCAATCTATTCATGGTCTGGGATGAAGACAGGTAAGCTTAGTGATATTTTTCTTGATTTCTTGTTGGTTTTGTACGGTCTACCCATATGAAGAAATTTTGTGGTAAAGAGTTTTTATAAGATTCTTATTCGTGCCCACTACTCTGAACACCTTCAATTTTTTAATAGCTGTATTAAATCCTAAATTCTAGATATAATTTGGAATATTTAATGTGGATAAATGCAATTCCGCGCAATTGACATTTGCATTTTTGGCCAACTTCTGATAACTATGGAACAACAATATTTATTCTAGCTATCCTGCACTTTAGAGATCATCCTGCTCGCTCTATTGTATATTCTAAATTGAAGATTAACGTCACTCCTTGCATTTAAGCCTATCTCGCATATAAGTCAACTTCCTAAAACGGCCCTAAAATGGTGGAATCATGAAAATTCGCATAACATTAGGCGACCCCACAAATCGTGACGCGGCAATCAGAGCTAGGCACATTAAAACTGAATTTTTATTGTCATCAGAGTTATGCGTGTATAAGCCCAATTTTTGGTGTGGTCAGAGTTATGTGCGTATAAGCTGACCCCTTAGTTTAGCAAGGCTATACGATAATCCAGATTTAGATTTAAAAAATGTATTCCTGGTAAATTGACGGCTGAATTTCTGACAAATTCAAGTTTGCTTGACATGTTTATATTTATTATTCTGCACTGCAACAATTATTAGATATTGATAGATCACAGGATTTTTGCAAATTTCTGTTGAACATAATACACTAAAGGTTTGAGGTGTAATATTTAAAATTATATCATTTTGTCTGTTTGAAAGCAATACCAACGCTTCCTCTATGTGTTTTGAGTGGTGAAATGCATGCCTGCTTAAACACATTGCAAATTTCTTTGTTATTAAACATAGTCCAATTTAGAAATTAGATATAACTAAAAAGCAGTTTTCAGTAATGTAATATGAGTAACTATTCACATATATCTTAACCAGGTTTGTTGTTTTTCAATCAGTAATTGTTCAAGTATAATATATCTGTGAGGGCTAAATCAATATGAAGTAACGATAGTAATGATAATATAAAGTAATTTCCTTAGCAATTTTTAGACTTTATGGACGCACTATGTATTTTAATATCAAAGCCGCCTCCATTCATTTTGTCGTTCATTCTTCAGCTACACACTTAGATCACAATACAAGGAAGCTCTTTAATTTGAATGACAAGAGGAAATGCAGCTCATTTACCAACTATGATATCATAATGGTTACTTGATATTTGAATAGGATGACTCATCATATTTGCTAATAAATTTTTTCACTTGTCATACTTGTCAATAAACAATAGTAAACTGTCCATATCTTGGCATCGCAATAGCTTATCTTACTGGCATCAGTAAAAATAAATTATCTGAAATTATAACTATGGAGGTGGAATATTCGATTACATTAAAAATTAATTATTTTCAACTTCAACTTTATTCCTATTTTCCTTATTTTAGTTCTATTACGAGTTCGGGGACTGTCTTGTGTTAGCCAAGTGAATATACCCTGCCCATAGGTTTCAGTCCCTTTACACGCCTTGATGTAAATGAGGCGAACAAAATTAGTTACCTCCATATTGATACACACACTTCTGGAGCGCTGTTTAGTCTCGGTTCAGCATTGCTTTTTCAATTTATCACAACATGAGTGAGGTGGCGGGCATGGAATTTAAATCTGAGGTTTTTAATGCCTCTGTACAAGCACCGCTGCACTTTTGTGAAAAGACTGGAAGCTTCCTGATTCGGTATGGTGCCCCAGAGCTTCCCAAACTTCCAAGTTTGCGACCTCTTCCAATATATTGAACATTTTCGCGACTCCTGTCAAGTTGGGATTGTAATGCAAGCGTGCTGCTTTTCTGATCCTATGTATTTTCTCAAAATCGTGAGATCCATATTTTGCGCAAGTTTTGATACTTTACCGCTAGTGTGAGGTGGAGGGCATAGGATTGATATTTGATATTTTTACCCTGGTATGCTAACAAAATTAGTCTAACGCTCCAACCATTGGAACCCCAGCTTTTCGTCAAGCAGGACCCCTTACCTTTGATCAAACCAAACACAATTTTTATTCACATGATAATACACAAACACATTAGTAATTCTGTTAATGGCTGAAACATATGGGCAAATAATATTCTATAAGAGGAAATAGGTTTATCATATGCGGTAATCTAATCAATTAATTTAAATTAGATTAACATATTGAAATCTTTTAGGAAAATTTACCGGCCTGTATTGAATATGTTTCAAAAAATTTAGTTCACAGGGCTGGTGTTCAAAAAGCCGATTAACCTGCTGATAAAATAATATTTTGAATGTTAAGATCAAGTCCTAAAAGTCTCTTTACAATTTCAATTTTGTTATGAAGCCAGTTCTCGATATATCCTGACCAGTTTTTTAATCATTAATTGTTTGAGTTGTTGTAATTCATTATATACATATGTGAGGGTCAAAACAATATATGGTATCGATAAATTCCAAGTTTATAAAAAATTAAAGACTTGATGGACACCAGGGATGGCGAACCTTTTGTAATGAATGGGTCAAAAAATTATATTTTTATCACGGAACAGAAGAGAGTGGGTCACAGATATTTAATTCATGTTTGTATCTATAAGAAACTTCTGAAACAAATCTTATAAGCTTCTGTTGTTCGCGATGTAGTTTTGAGCTTTACTTATGCAGGACTTCTATCATGGACTTTTTAGACGATGCAGCAAATTATTTTACGGTTCCAAAGAGTTTGGAGGGAATTTCATTCTAATAGTGTTATATTTTTCGATCAGCTTCCAACCACATTAAAGCATTTTTACACTGCCCCAATGTTATTTCAGATTTCTAGGTTTGTATTTCAAGTCTGAAAGATTTTGTTTTCTCAACGGCATTTTAGGCGAGAAACTAATAAAATTCAAAGTAGCATCTAGTTCTCGTATAACCCATAAAACAGTCTGCAGATGCACTTCCGAAAGAGACAATAAGTTTCGAGAAATGAACATTTAATTGCCTTGTTATGTCATAAATGATGTCAGAGCCAATGACTGAATAACAGTACACAGCGGTGCAGACATGCGTCCAAAATTAGGGATTTTGAAAATTACCCTCCTGGACCGGAAATTAACAATTTGCATATGAGCGATCGCAGCCCTGACTGCCCAACTGACAGGACATAATATTACATTAGGCTAGTTATTGTTAGAATAATTTAAAGCCGTTTTTTTAAAATTCTTATCACTGATATGTTGGCATTTTATTATATTATTCGTGCCTTGGTGGGTCACGAATAAAACGCGGTGGGTCAGGGTTCGCCATCCCTGCCCTATACATTGGCCACCATATTTTAAATATTTCAACAAATTGTTCTCAACACCATCATTACATGCTATATTTTCTCCAAATATATTCTCTATCAGGCTGATGTATCTTCTTTCTATACCAAATTAGGATTGCACAAGAATATGAGTAAAATTTGGTTCAGTTTTCATAGGATTTTTAAGTTATCAGACATGGTATTTCTTGTTCTGTGTAAGGACCATATCTAAAATATCTGATGAATTGTTTTCAACCAGTCACTATATTAAGGTCTTGAATAAAATTTTCTATCTGCTGATATGTTGTCCGTGATGTCTGAAGTGAATTTATCGATGCTATGATATTGTTTTGGCACTCACAGATGTATTGAATGAAGTCAAAATACTTACAATTACTGATTAAAAAACAAAAAAAACTGGTTAAGATATATTGAGAATCGACTTCATAACAAAATTGAAATTATAAAGGGACTTAATAAACATGGTATTTCTTGTTCTGCATAAAGTATATTGACCATACTATGAATATTTTAATAAATTGTCTTCGACAGCATCATTACATGCTATATTGTCTTGAATAAAATTCTCCATCAGTCTGTTGTATCTTCTTTCGTTTTGTATTGTGTGAATCACCCTATTGACTTAGTTCAATTGTAATTCAATCCTTATCACGCCTCTTGACATGCTTATGGTGCGTCACTATTCGTCCTTCACATGTTTACTGTCAATAATGAACTAAAAAATGCTGAAACCGAGTCATTTACTGCTTAATATATATCAATATCATGAACACTGATTTTGAATATTTGGAATAATTTGGAATTATGGATTTTGGAAATTGGAAGTTTATATTTGATTTTATAGGTTCTTGCTTTTGGGAACATTTTGAAGTATTTCCAGTTATAAGTTCAGTATTCAAATGATTGGGTGTTACAGTAGGACCAAAAAAGGCTTTCTTTCAATTTCTGAAATCTGTGGAAAAAAGTGTACCAAGTAAAAAATTACTAACATCCCGACATTACCAAATTTATGACATGCTTATGATGCGTCACTATTCGTCCTTCATATGTTTACTGTCAATAAAGAACTAAAAAATGTCGAAAGGAGTCATTTTCTGCTCAATATATATCAATATCATGAACACTGATTTTGAATATTTGGGTTAATTTAGAATTGCAGCTTCTACAGGGTGTTCAAAAAATTCTGCCTGATTTTATTGTAATAACAATTGAAAATTTTGCCCGAATAACAATTGTAAGTTGAAATAAATTTTATTATATGATAAATGAAAACTAAAACCACAATAAGAACTATTAATAAACAAAGACAAAGAAATACCTAATTGTTATTACTGTTAAATTGGATGAAATTTATTGGACACCCTTATTTGATTTTATAGATTATTGCTTTTGTGATCTTTTTTGAAATATTCCCGGTTATAAGTTTACTATTTAAATGATTAGGTGTCACAGTAGGACCAAAAAATGCTTCTAATCAGCTTTTTGAATTAATTCTTACTTTAATTCAAGGTTTTTTATTCCACATTGCTTCTGTCAGTATTGTCTGCTGATTTTTCAGCAAGCTCAGTGCTATGAGGTCTTATCGTACAGTTATCAATTTGGGACATTTTTGTTTACTGTAAGTTGAGAAATAGGGAATTTCCAAAACAGAGTGATTGTCTATGGCAGGTCTACTCAACTGGCGGACCGCAGTCCAAATCCGGACCTTTCGGGTATTCGATTCGGACTGCGCCTAATTCTTTATTTTGAATCATTAGTCCCACTTTTGAAGTTTCCTTTTATAAAATCAATTTTATAGATTTAAATATATATAGAAAGAACTATAACGCCATAATAAAAAATCTTGATTAGCTAATAATCATTTGTTGGCCGAGGACGTGCGTGTTTAAGGATGCGAAATATAATTTCTGGAAAGACCGGATCCAATCCAACCGGAAATATTTTTGAAGTTTTCTATGCGGATCTTCGGCAAAAATAGTTGAGTAGCCCTGGTCTATGGTATAAACGTTGTGATACAAAATGGTTTGAATTTTCAATTAATTTTTATTTTCGAGCCAGATTGAATCAACCAACGGGCTGTACTCGGCCCACGGGATGTACTTTGTTCATGTCAGGATTAGACCTTGACAAACAAGCTATAATCTTGTCAGGTTGGGCCCAGACAACTGCCTACGTATAAAGTATTTTTCCCAGAGCATTGTTTACGAAAAACCACGTAATAAAATTTCCAACAGTGATTTTTCAAAATTTTTTTTTATTTTGTATAGATTGTTTTGATTCAATTTTAAACTACTATTTTGTGCACCACACTAGCTTTATACGTTTAAGAATATTGAATAATAAGTAATTACATTTGATGTCCATGATTGTTATGCCCTTGACCCTTGACCCCTGAAAGACAGGCAAATATTGAATCACTCACTCAAATCACTCCCGCGGTATGACCGTGACTGGTTATTATATTAACCTTTCTATTATTAATCATTATTACTATGTTTTGATTCGGGGGGTCAATCAGCATTTCCTTGTAAACGTCCAATCACACCCACTCTGTAAATATCATTTTTATCTTCTTGTAAATATTGAAGATACTGCGTGACATATCCTTCATAATTTCACTGCTATTTGATACGATGAAGATGATATATAGACACTAATGGACTATTAAATATCTAATTAATCTCTATTAAAGGTTTAAGGTTTAAGGTTTATTAAAGGTTAAAGGGTTTTACTTCCATGCTTGTAAATAGAAAGCTTTAACCATCTAATTGGAAAGATTGTTTGGGTTTACACTTTGCAACTTGCAAGGTGTTGTATTAGGGAGCCACTAATTTACAGTGAATCCTACTTCCTAAGCTAGAATAATCCTGACCTAAAACTTACCATCAACTTCCAATCGCTCTGAACTTCAAATCAGCTTTCAAATACTCGAATTTTCAAATTTTCTAGTACTTGGAAGAAGTCACTAGAAAGATGTTACTTTTTTCAAATTCATTTTTCACTTTAAGTTTGTCATATAAGCACCCCATAATTATGCCAAATTCTTTCAAATTTCTCTTCAAGTTCTAATGATTGATATTTCCCCCTAAAGTTCCCCGTATAAGCACCCCATATCATGCCATAATGTGGCACCCTTTCTAGGTAATCTGTCAATCTTTTTGTCAAACTTCGTGCCATCTAAATTCTTATGAATTGATTTTTAATTTTGATTTGAAGTATTTGTATGACCATATGTCAGATTTCTCCTGTAGGGCACACAGGCTATTTTCTGCACTGTGTGACTGACTTTCATGTCCATATATTTGAGCAATGGTCTATTGTTATACATTATCCAATTATATCTGTAAAACTCAAGAATAAAATCTCAAAAGAATATTGGTCTTTGAACTAAAGCAGGTCAAAGTTTATCTTGACTTGTCTTGGCCTCATAAAACTATACAGAGATGCTGTATAAACAAATGTTTTTATCGTTTCAAATATTTATTCGCTTCGTCACTGGATGTCAGATTTCTCTGTGGGTTTATAGTTTAATGCCGTATTGTCATCTAACAGACATTTTCCCTATATTTGAGCAATACCGATTGAAATCTGGTCCACCCTGTCTCAAGCATATATAAAAAAATATCTCTTTCCATTCCCAGGGACATAGATGTAATAAATGAAGTTAAAATACTCGAACAATTACTGATTTCAAAAACAATAAACCTGGTTAACTTACGATATATTAAGACCTGACTCCATAACCAAATTGAAATTGTAAAGGACTTATATGTATACCCTGTATATTCATATATATCCTGGTTACCTTACTTTAATCATTCAAAAATTTGGTTTCTTTTTACCAGGGATGACGCTCTCAAAGGTGGAGATGTTGTTCGACTATTCCATGCTGAGCAAGAGAAGTTTCTCACCAGTGATGAATACAGAAAGAGTTTGCATGTGTTTCTTCGCACAACTGGTAGAATGACAGCGACATCAGCTACAAGCTCAAAAGCTCTATGGGAAGTAGAGGTCGGTACTTTAACCCATAGGTTCTCAAAGTTCTCCATACGGAGCCGTGATTGGAACCTAGGGGCTCTGCAGGCTACTTGTTTACTTAAAATACTGACTCAGCTAATTTTGTAACTGTCCAAAGAAGCAATAACGCCATTAGTAAAATTTGACAATAATAGCGTCGAAATGTGGCAACAATGCGGTAATTTCAAATATGACATTATCTATAAGTTTGATGGATAATTTTCATTTTCATAAGTTTATTGTGGGGCTCCATAAATAATAGTCTTCATGGGCTCCATAGCACCAAAGATTTGAGAGCCACTGCTTTAACCTCTTTGAAACCTAATTTTTTTTATTTTAACTAGATATAATACTGGGCTTAGTGTTATTTCATAGATTTCCTGAGTAAACTGTCCCAAGTCGATTTTATTTCAATCAGTTAAGGTCAACAAAGGTTAGGTAAGACGATTAAGATTGTTTGAGAAATTGTGAGAATTTATAGATGATCGTCATTTTTATTGTATCTCTTATTTTTTTTTATATTTCATTATTTTTTGATGAGTGTACAGAATTACTGATAGGTTTTTAGATATTGGTCTAATATGGCCCAAACTGTTTGGGCCGCGGTCCCAAAAGTTGCAGTCATCACGGACTCCAAAGGGTCAGCATACCCCAGTTTGGTAATCCTGGCATATAAGTGTAAATAATGCCGAATTAACATGAAACTTTATTTTCAGGTTGTCCACAAAGATCCATGTAGAGGAGGTGCCGGACATTGGAATAATTTATTTCGTTTTAAACATCTGGCAACTGGAAATTATTTGGCTGCAAAGGTAAGTCTCTTGTAGGTTCAATATGAAAGTTAACAATTTGCAAGTAAAGATATTTAGTTGAATAACTGTTTGAATTTAGGTTTGAAATATGAGTAAAATTGTATCGTATTTACAACCTATGCCCACAATCTATTTCAGGGTGTAATAAATTGGGTTGGCAATAAAGACTATGGTTGTTTTTATAAGGCCTTGTTCAAAGTGAAGGCGTCGGAACCAGAGTTGGAACCCCCCCCCCCCCCCCTTTGAAATGTGAATAAAAAGCTTTTTTTTGTATCATACAAAGCAATTTTTTGCAGGTTAAATAATTTTTGTTTTCGCTTGTGTTTCTTTTACATAACAGCAACAGTGTTGATTTACGGCCAGTTGTTTCGTGGTGAAAACGTTATTATTTGGTTCCACTATCGCCGTAGAGGCAATTAACAGCGCGCGACTTTTAATCACCTTATGTTATCCGTTAGGGGGCGGTGATAAGGACTCTTATCGAAATTAACCGCGTTGTGGACGATCAAAGGAAATTGTTTTATGCTGACTCAGGGACTCTCTTAAACTCCCGACAACAATCCCTTCCATTAATACAAATCATGACGCATGAAAAAGCATTATAGACTTTATTAACATGAATTTACAAGTAAGAGTTACGAGTAAGAATCAACTGCCGTCGCTAACAAACAGAAATGATAAACGTTAGAAATATTTGTGTTACAGCAATTTTGTTTTCTTTCTGCACCTTTCTTAAGGCGTCTGGCGTGTTAAGATTCGTAGCGATTTATAAGAATGTGTTAATACAGCGTTATTTCTTTCCTTGAAACGGACAAGGAACGAAATTAATCGCCTTTGTGGCGATCAATGGAAATTGTTTTATGCTGATTCAGGAACTCTATTTTAAACTCCCGACACAATCACAACGCATTGAAAAGCAATATAGACTTTATTAACATAAATTAACAAGTAAGAGTTGCGGGTAATAATCCACCTACGGCTCTCGCTAACATGCAGAAACGATAAACGTGAGAAATGTTTGCGTTACAGTAATTTTGTTCTCTTTCTACGTTTTTCTTGAGGCGTCCGGCGTGTAACGATTCGTAGGACCGGCTTATGTGCGATTTTTTATAAAATCGTTGTTTTAAGGCCGTTTTTAGGGAGTCGTCCTATTCTCGATATAGGCGTAATTTCGAGTAAATACGGTAGTTGTTGCCCCAGAAATTCAATTCAAAGCACATGTTCCTTTATAACAGTGGTTCTCAAACTTTTTAGGCCGCCCCCCTTTTTAGAATTTGTTAAGTCTCATGCCCACCTCAAGTATAACTAGCTAACAATAGGCTACAAATAACAGATAGTAAGGCAAAAGTATGTTTTATTCAAAATAGACGTTGAAAATATGTGGATGCAACTTTAAATATCCAAAATAAAGAAATGTACCGGTAAATATCCAAAAGAAGGCAAGATCAAATCTTAACAAATATTTTTATTTTCAATTAGCTACACGTCCCTTCAAAAAATTATCTACTTTTGAGCCATGCCCCATCGTTTGAGAATCACTGCGTTATAGAAATGCTAGTCAAATTAAAATTTTAATATTTGCGCAACTCATCAATATACAGATGTTTCTCATGTCATCTGACATTTATATGATACATTGCTTTCACATTAGCACAACATTGAGACATTAATACTGGTGATATAATATGCAACCACAAGCAACCACTAACAAGGCGTCAAGTTTATTTTTGACCATTCATTTCGAACAAGTATTGTCTACAAATTCACAATTTCATCTGTGCCATGTTTGGACTAGTATAACTATATAAATAGTTTTTGGGACTTAAATTTGGCCATCCTCGGTGGGTTGTTCGATCATTATTTATGATTACCTGATGACTACTCAATTGGGATTACAGTTTACACATTTAAATGTCATTGACAGATAGCTATGTCACATTAGGTGATGTTATTCTGCTGGGAATTAAATCATGCATGAATAGACATCTTTTTGACTGTGTTGAATAGGTTATAGTAATGCCGTATTTCCTAATTCAGATTTAATGATTCCTTTTTGGTTAATGGGAAAATGTCAACTACCTACAACAAACAATGATTATGCTGAATGCTTTACATGATAGATTTAAAATGGAAACGTGACAATTAACTAGGCTGGTTTGAAATGTTTTTTAATACATTGTCTTCCTTTTGACAATTTTAAACTTCTCCATTCCTTCATCCTACAAGATAAAATATTCGGTTTTCATTTAATATTGAATGGATTATTAGTAACTCATGCAAATATTACTATTCGTGTAGATCATAATGTCTGCATAAATATGTGTTAAAATAGTCTAAAGACCGGATAGCAGACCAGACCCATTTTCTATGAATAAGCCATGCAGCACGATTTATGCATTTATTCACTATATGGCTGGAAGCAGCCATTCACAAGTATTCATTTTCTATTTGGTTTTTGTCTTTCAATGATTTGGCAAACATTTTTCCCACGCCACTATGTTGCTGTAATATGTTTCTAATTTTAGAAATTATGTAACATTTCCATTTCAAATATTATTAAGAAACCTTTTAACGCCTTCACCCTGAGCAAGGCTCTGAACCAGCAGCCACTGGTGAATATAGATATTTTTACTGATGTCTTCGATGGGTTGTTATTGGGGAGTAGCCAAGAATTTCCAAATTTCCTGGCTTCCCCCCTGCTTGAAATGGCTCTACACAAGTTGCTACAGATAAATATAGATATTTATAAAGATGTTTTTGATGGGCTGTATTTAGGGGCGTAGCCCTGATTTTTCAATGGGGGGGGGGGGGTATGATGAAATTTCTAATTGCCAAGTTAGACGGTAACAGCTAGGCTGGAAAACGCTGGTTTTCCCCGAGTCTTGAGATGCCAAGAAGTGTTTCAAGCTACGAAAAAATGCTATGATAGTGGAAAATGATTTTTTTAATATTTTAAAAGAGGGAGGGGTGAAAGGTTCTGACACGCACAATCACCTTCATAGATACACCCCTGGCTGTAACTATTAAGTATTCATATATGGTCTACCCAACCAATATATTACATCCTGAATATAATTTTAGCAGTCTCCTTTCTCCTGTTGAAATACTATTATTTTATATATAGAAAGTTACAAATGTTTTCTCTTATTTGAAAATTAGTTTCAGTTAATGCATGTTTTTTTTTTGGTATTTTGCAAATTTTAATGTCAGATTTTGAATGTTTTATTTATATTTATAAAATAATAATTACTATTTAAATTTAATGTGTGAAAAGTAAATTTGGCATGGATTTTGTAATTTGTTTTGATCAATTATGACCTGGTAAAAGTAATTATGAATGTCTATTCATGGATCATAATCAGTGATTGTGATGTCATATCTGATTATTCATTTTTTATATTGTTTATCACAATGCGTAAAATATGTGTATTTACGCAAAAATTGATCAATATCTAACACAAACGTCTCATGATGTTTATTTATAAATATCTTTACCAAGATAATAGAAGACGTTAGCCGCCGTGCTTTAATACAGTTCTAAAAATACTCTAAATAGCCAGGGTTTATGATATATGCTATTTCTTCCAAATTGAAGTTGAGAAATACAAATTACATTAATGTAATATGGAATATACAAGGTGTCCATAAAGTCCTTTTACAATTTTAATTTTGGTATGAAGTCAGTTCCCAATATATCTCAACCAAGTTTGTTGTTTTTTAATCAGCAAATGTTCAAGTATTTTTAATTCATTTAATACATCTGAGGGCCAAAACAATATATGGTATCAATAAATTCCCTTTTCAATTTCTGAAATATTTAGGACTTTATGGACACCCTATATATCTTTGTTTTAATAAACCGCAACCTCAAGTTTTTGACTACTATTAGAACTTCACTAACCCCAAATAATACTAACTTACTTAAGTTTAAAAATAGTTGAGACAATATTGTGTATACTGGTATATGCTTATTTTTTCAAGTTACATCTTGGTTTAAATTTAAGAAATAACATTATTTATAATCATTATGTTCTGTGTGTCAGTTTATGTTATCTGGAGAACATGCAAAAAGGTCTGTCCAACTCACACCCTTTCCAAGCCAAACACAGATAATTTTTATGTTGAATATTTTGCGCTCCAGAAGTATGTGTACCATTATGGAGGTAACTAATTTTTTTTGCCTACTTTACATCAAGTTGTGTAAAGGGACTGAAACCTATGGGCAGGGGGTCTATTCACTTGGCTAACACAGACATTTCTGAGCTCATAATAGAACTAAAATAATGAAAATCTGGATGAAGGTATTGCCTAACCCTAACTTGGTACACATACTACTGGAGTACCCTTTATTTATTGAAAAACTTAAAAACCAGGACGATACAGACTGGGACGCGACTCCAACAAGCAATGTCGATTACGAAAACTATCAATCCTCGTGTGGTAATTCACAGCAAAGACATTCTATCAGTCGTTCTGTTTCTGGGTCGAGTCAGGTTTGAAATATTTAATTCTCAGATTTAGATAATGTTGGTTGACTTATTATAATTGGTTATAACTTGGGTATTGTGTACTGTAGGTCCTTTCTTCATGTTGACTTTGGATCCGAATGTGTCTTCCGTCACAATGACAAATATTCTTCCATTTTTTGTGTTTGAATAGATCTTATTATTTGAGGAAGCAACAATTAATAAGTTGTTAACAATTTTCATACTTAACCTGTATTTGTACTTGGACAAGATGGCTTGCTATATGAGTTAGCCAACTTGATGACTTTCATTTCAATATCCCTATTAAAAGTCGCATGGGTGCAGTGTTGTACTGTATGGGTTTAACTTGTTGATAAGCTGACATAAAACCACTTTGATTTCGTGATCTGTCTGGAAATGAGTTGTAATAGGTGTTGGTAATTCGTTTTGTGTGGTTAATCATGCATGACATATCTTGCGGAATAATCAAACATTTATTTCCTTACGTGACATAATTTTTCATCTGCAATGTTTTTTTTATTAATTTTTTTATTTCGCAAAATAATTTGTGGGTGATAACTTGCATAAACTTGCTGAAAAATGCATTTACAGTTGTATCAGAACAGTTTTACAAACTTGGCTCTGTGCACCACTAGGGGTCCATGGAGAGCATTTCTTGGGACCACAAGCAAAGGGCTTCGCTACCATTTGCGATGACCAAAGAAATTTAAATGAATTGACTGCAAATTATATAATTCTCTGCCTGTAATGCATTTGTTCTTATGCTTTTATTTGTTAGCTTTTTACTAAAATGTGGTGCATGATGTAACTAATGGTAATGCGCGAGAAGGCAAAATGTCTTTTTATAAAAGATCAAGGGGCCAGCCATTATTGTTTGAAGTCACTGATTGTTAAAGTTTGAGAACCACTGTTTTGAATAAAATAAGACTCCTCATTTCATGACTAAAATTTGAAATTTGTCATATCCAATTTTGCTCAAATTTACAGATGTCAATGCCACTTAGCAGTATACTCTTGTATGAAAATACTGCTTTTAACAAGCTTCCATTGGTTATTTTATTCAATAATAAAAATCCAACAAATGGAACAAAATAATTATCGTTCATTATATCGTTATTATAGTTCATTATTGTGCAAAAACATAATACAGTTAATTTACTTTAAATTAATATAGTCATCGCTAATGCCTAGCGAAAGCCTAGGGTCTTCACCCATGGAGCCTGACTCTGTGGCCCCTTTGGGGGACTGGAAGCCTAGTTTGAGAAACTTCGTCCTTGAATATAACCAGACTTATCATTTTATGATTGAAATTTGAAATTCATGAGCAATTTTACCCAAATCTACAGATGGCAGACAGTGATAATGGCGGAAGTTCTGATCGTGAGAATTCGAGAGGTTCACGAGGCCGTGGGCCACCCGGTGGAATGCAGTATTGTCTTGTCTCGACCTCTGACCCCACCAGTGTCAGGTAACAAGATAGGTTTCATTTGTTTGTGGTTGCTTATTGTTGTTCTGTAGTAATTATTTTGAATATGGGAGATTATTCCAATATTATCATTCAATATTAATTTATCTATGTTTCCCTGACAGTGCTGGTTTGAATTGTCTTGAGTGAGTTTCGTTTCACGTCTTTATACAAAAATCAAATTTGCCCCTACAAATTATTTTGGACTGGCTGTGTGGTCTTGCATATATAATATGTCTCTGGAAACTCCAGAATCTTTCCAGTACTTTGTTTAACCTTATTCATTTGCATTTGTGGCAAGGTGGACAGAGTATATTAAGCTGAGATATACGTATATCCTCGCATATAAGCGTAAACACTAAGCGATCATGTGTACGACAACCAACCACAGACTGATATCGCTGCTATAGCGTACCATGCGCTGCTCTTTGTATGTGCGAGGATATACTGTAATATGACCGTTGACACTCATTTTGAAGTAACACTCCTACCAAGGACTGCTGCAACTAATTTAACTGAACTAATTTATATTTCAGCTCAATCTTTGAACTTGATCAAACGTCGTTTGCGAAAAGTGATGCCCTTGTTCCAGCAAATTCTTACGTACGGCTGAAACATCTATGCACTGATACTTGGGTTCATTCAACTGCGATTCCTATTGATAAGGAAGAAGATAGGCCTGTAATGTTAAAGGTGGGTACTATGTAATGTGTGTTAATATTGCGTTCCTGTGAACGAAGTTTTATGCGTTTGCCCCATATTGAGACAAACTATTGCATTGCATTAGGATAAGATAAGATTTTCATATTTATCTCGTGAACCACCCTATGGCGGCGGGGAGCCCAGCAATCCTCTCACACATAAAAAACCCTGCATGTGGTGAACCTGCTTTTCCACACAGGGTAATCATATGGGCAGTGTCGAGCACATTCCTAACGCTTACCACGAAATGCCACACTGCAAGCCATTGTATGGAAGTTCGGGTAAACTCAGGTCTGTTGCCGTGAACTTGACTTGGACAGAAGTCTGCCATATGATTAAGTTGTCCTCTTGTCTTCACTCTCTTCACCTATAAATGCATTTTAATGTTGGATTCATTTTTACTTACATTTATCAGGCTAGTTATTATCTGAGTGGTTGTTGTGTTGCATACAATAATGTTAGTGTTCTTTCTTACACCCATCGATGTTGTTTAAAATTGGGTCGCTCAAAAAAAAATTGGGAACCCCAGCCTTAAGGCATAATTCTTTAAAGATGATGAGGTAACATCCGTGGATAATGAAACTAAAATCCAAAAAAACATTCTTGTACTTGCATGTTTTGTTTGGGGGCAATCTTTTATATGGAAATTTTAATTATTCCTCAATTATATTTTCAGATTGGAACCTGTAAACATAAAGAAGACAAAGAAGCATTTGCAATAGTTCATGTCTGCGTGGAAGAAGTCCGAGACCTTGATTTTGCCAACGATGCAAGCAAAGTACTGGCTGATTGCGCTCATCATATGGAAACTAAGGAAATTACTGTGAATGAGAGAAGGTGGGAACAAATCCGAGTTTGCTGGTTAGGCTCTCGTTGAGGCGCTCCAGAAGTGTATCAAGTTGTGTAAAGGGACTGAAACCTATGGGCAGGGGGTATATTCACTTGGCTAACACAAACAGTCCCCGAACTTGTAATAGAACCAAAACGAAAATTGGAATAAAAAATTATGGCATAACCCTAACCTGGTCCACACACTCCGTTAGATTGTTTATAACAAATTTTTTCATTTCTTAGAAGTTAGTATGTTCTGTTATTATGTTGCAATAATACTTGAATTGATGGGTTACAGAAAAAATATTGTGGATTGTCACTTTGTCACCCATGGGTCAGTAGTTAGCTTTCATTTTCTTGGGGTGTGGAATTATTTACACTTATAACATTATGTATGTAAAGTTAATGATATGATTATCACTGAACATTGACTTCACTTTCACATTGAGAATTTTTAGCTCATTATTAGAATTTGTGTTAGCAAGACCCTTGAAAAGTCACCATCATTTGCAAGTTACAATTTATAATTTTCTTTAGATTTGTGATCAAACTGCTAGAAGACATCATATTCTTTCTCTGCCGTCAACAACGAGGTGCAGCAGATGCCCTGACAGTCGTTGGAACAAATCCTGATCGAGAAAGACAAAAATTACTAAGAGAACAAAATATCGTTCATCAATTGTTCAAGATATTACAGGTGAAAATACAGTCAAGTCAAGTTTATTTTTTGCAACCAGTGAAAAATACAACAAATTGGCACAAATTGGTTCCATTACATTTGAACCCACGTACATTTGAACCCATGACAATTGCACCTGTATGCTATTGTACCTATGAATTTTTTTTTGTTTTTCGGATAGTTGAACCCATACTAACCCTAACCCATGGGTTTTAGCACCCGCCTATAGACTGAACCCGTGGATATACACATGGGTTCAAATGTACGTGGGTTCAAATGTACGGTCCCCGCACAAATTATGAGAAAATGATAAATACACAGTTTTACTGAAGAAGGGGAGTCACATGGAACCAACGCTGGTTATTTAGCAGCGACACCCGAGGTTTTAATGTCTCATTCAAAAAGTTTGAAATTTCAGAATTCTGAAATTAGATGTATTAGTAATAGATGTTTTTGTTAGGCACTTCTTCTTTTTCTATTAGCAGCACTTATCTGTAGGTATGTGCAAAACCTTGGCAATCTTTGAGGGGCCAGATCATTTGGATCAACATAACTTGCCAAATTTTTCTCAACTTTTCATGAATGTTGAATTGAGCTGTGGTAGAACCCAATATCTGGCATAATGGAGCCAGATAATTAGTAATTCAGTAATTTCTGGATTTCTCTTGCTCAAATTCACCAAATTTTAATAGCCTAAATCATTAATGATTTAATATTTCCTAATAATTTAAATACTTGTTGTATGAATGCAAATGGAAATACTCTACTGTATCTGTTGCCAGTTCTATTTTAAAGTCACATGAAATAAATTGACTTAAGATCAATATACTGATTGATATTGTAATACAATAAATTATAAATTAAAACTTATTAATGAAAGTACACATATGTGGAGAATATATCACATGCAGTCCTTACCAGAGACTTAGCCAGAAATTTTCAACAGGGAGGGGCGGGCCTCACATATTTTAGAAAGTTGAAAACCGAACAAATGATACTTTTTATAATAAAAACCGATCAGTGATACACCTCTCGAATAGAATATAGATTTATTACCTCATTACATCTCCAAAAATTTTATTTGAATATTTTCAGCGCCAATTGAACCCTTCTCACTTAGCATCAACTTTTCTGCGTTTTGTTGCCATTTGTCAAATTATAAATAAATTATAGGCTCATTAAACGAGTAATTGTGAATTATATACTTGTTAGGTTAGAATATAATTTAGTCTACACGTGTAGACTCGCAATAAATTCTGTTACGTAAAGAATATAATCGCCAAAACAGCTGTTTTGTTGCTATAATTCAGTGAAGCGCCGCGGGCCGGATCCGCGCTCTGCTGGTCATAGGTTGTCGACCCCTGATATACCGTAAAAGCCAATGGGTCTGGTCTGGTTTTCCAAGATTGAGGGAAAGAAAGAAAGCGTTTCAGGCTAAGAAAAATTGCTAGTTACGATACAGAATTTTTTTTTACATTTCAAAAGGCCGCCCCCCTCCCTTGCAACGGCCCTGCTCCTTACTAACTATAGTAGTTCCATACTTAGTAATGATCGTTTTTAAAGAATGAGAATATCAAAAAAAAAAATTATTTACTTTATCTTCAGGCTCCCTTTGTAGACAAATATGGCAAAGGTGCATTGCTTCAGCTTGATGAATTACAGAATAAGAAGAACATTCATTACCAACACATCCTGAAACTTTGTTATAGAATTCTCAGACATTCAACACAGGATTACAGGAAGAATCAGGTTTGTTACTTTTGAGGTTTTGGATTATCTATTTTTTATGCCTCATGAGCTCTCTCCTCTAAAGATTGTTTTCCATCATTGTTGGGTTAGTTTTTATACTGTTTATGTTCATTTGTGGGATTTCAACCCCTACCCATTGTGTTTTAAATTACATATGCCACCGGTTCCCAACTGGACCCTCGGCCTTTCAAGGGTGCCACGAGGTTGCAAGGTTATTTCACAGTGTTTTCACTTCGTTCAGCATGATTTCACCACTGAAATGATAAACAGGGGGCCGCGAGTGCTGAAAGCTTTAGCTAAAAATCACTAATGTAAGCAATGCCCAGCGCTCGCCCAATGGGCCAGCGCTTCCCAACCGGGACTCTTGGCCTCTCAAGGGGGCCATGAGGTCACAAGGGTTATTTCAACAAGGTTTTTTCGTAAATATCAGTGCAAGCGAGTTTGTTACTTGGGGGTGGAAAGCATTAAAACCTTGTATTAAAATCGTATTAAAAGCACATCACCCCAGTTTTCTTATATAAGTTTCTTATAAAAGTTTCTTCTAATAGTTCAATATAGTTTACAAACAGCAGGTCATATAATACGTCTGTTTACTTCCTGTTGAGACAACCCCATCCGTATTTTTACATAATTCTAATATTGTTTGTATTTAGGAACACATTGCAAAGCAGTTCGGTCTGATGCAACGTCAAATTGGGTATGACATACTAGCAGAAGACACAATTACAGCATTGTTACACAACAATAGAAAGTTACTGGAGCAGCACATTACAGGGAAAGAAATTGAAACATTTGTTGCGCTTGTGAGAAAGAATAATAGAGAGCCAAGGTAGGAGAACTTGTAGAGATGACCTGTGATTTTACATAAACTAAGCCAATTTATTTTTAGTTTCTGTAAATTTTTTCATTCCAGTAGCTGCCTGTAAATTCAATGAATGTCTCAACCTCTGAGTGAGTGTGCTTGCCTTACATTTACCAAATCTTACTAAAAAGTTTGATTGCTGTAGGCGATTGTATGTAATGTTTACTAAATATGTATCCACTAATGTTTTTCAGTTTAGGTATTTGAGTGTGTGACCATTCTTCGAGCAACTTCGCTTAATAAAATTTAAAAAAATTTAAGATCCAACAATTCTTTTACAGATTTTTGGACTATCTTGCTGATCTTTGTGTTACCAACAAACAAGCGATTCCCAAAACACAAGAATTAATTTGCAGAAATATTTTATCTGAGGAAAACAAGGATATTCTCATTGAAACTAGGTAGGTTCTTCAACTTTGAATTATTTTTTTGTATTTTCTTTTCAAATTTGTAAAATACCCTTGTACAATGCCTTGTTTAGAGTGAAAGCATAGAAACGAAAAAATTTCTAAACTTGCTTTTAGCAATAATATATATTTACAACAGCCCTGGTAAGAAACAATCTATTGCTATGCCTATTTTGTAGAATTTGGCTTGTTTGGAATTATAGGTCAATTCTCGATTGGGACTTGAAGCTCATCCAGATATCTCAATGTTCTCTGTGAAGTCTCTTGTTTAGATTTACACACTAATGCATTCTTTGAGTGTTTTTTTGAGGCCCCAGGATCCAACTAACTCAATTCAGATATTCTCTCTAATTGCAATTTTATCCATATTGACAATAATTCATTCAAGTTTTGTCAATTCAAAATAGGCAAGCTATCTTGCCAATTAAATATTTGCTGATCTACTTTTAATTTCTAGCTCTGCATTGGGACTCCAGTCACTCATTTTGAGCTCTGCTCTGGGGTCTGCAATGATACTGTATACTAACAGATCGCTTAACTAGACTAGATGATTCATTTTGAGCTCTGCCCTGCTTTTGTAACATTGTGGAAAAATTCTCTTAGACCTACTAATATAGAAAGCTTATCTCTGTAGTGTAACTCATATTAAGCACGGCTTTGCAGAGAATATTTTAACCACAATTACATATATTTTATCTATTTTTGAGCTTGAGCTCCACATTGGGGACAACATTACTCATTACTGATTTTCAGTTATGTTTTATCTAACTTTGTTTCAAAAATTCTCACTCAGGCAAGCCATGGTAACGATCGAGTATGAAGAGGAAGAGGTCGAGGGTGAGAATTTTTATGAGGAAGACTTGAAAGCCGTCGTTTTGAGATGGGGGGAGGGAAGAAATAGTGAAAAAAGTATTCGACATTTGGCTCAGACATCACAGACAAATAGGAACGATTTGTCTACACTGAATTATTACAGGTGAAATTTTGTTCGATTGAATTTCTGGGGCTTTCGTTATGGAGGTTAAGTACTTGGGCCTAGTGCAGAAATGGGCAAACTAAGGCCCTCTGGCCAAATCCAGCTCGTTAGGTTATTCAATCTGGCCCGTCTGATGCTGCCGCAACCAAACTAAAATCAAATTTTGATGTTTTAGCTAAAAATAGCTCAAGGAATTTGTTGAGATTGTGGTTAATTTAGTTTTAACATAAGGCGTATTGTTTTCCACCTTTGCTTTGTAATACTGTAAATATTGTTCATAACTTGTTACGTCGCACTTCCATGGCACGCCAGTCTGAGTGGGCAAAATTATTGGCCCCTAGTTTAAAAACCGTACCCACCCCTGGCCTAGTGGTTAAAACACTAACTTAACTATCCTAACATCATAGATTAATAATATCGAATTTAAATCCTACATTCCGCCATTCAGCCAGGGTGTATGTTACTCCTTTGCATATCAGTGACTGATTGTACAAAAATAACTCATTAGTAGTTTGGCATTTAAATTTTATCTGCATATTTCCTGGTTGTTTGCATCGAGCTTTTACCGAAGCTTATTCATGCATTACCTCGTAAGTAGGGCTGGGCAATTTAGAATGCCGAACTGTCAAGGTTCTAGCCCAGTGGTTCTCAAACTTTTCTAAGTTGCCCCCCCCCCCCCCCTTTTTAGAATTTGTCAAGTCTGGCGCCCCACCTCAATGATAACCAGCTAACAATAAGCTCAAAATAACAGATAGTAAGACGAAAGTATGTTTTATTCAAAAAACACGTTGAAAATATGTAGATGGAACGTAAGTAATGAAATAAATGGAAAGTTTTAAAAACAAAAGGCGGGCAAGATCAAAACTAACGAATATTTTTATTTTCAATTATTTTCACGCCCCCTCAATAAATTGTCTACTGTCGGTCCCCTTGTTGCGCCTACCCCACCGTGTGTGAACCACTCATCTAGTCATTCAAAAATACATTACCCTCTTACAAGAGCTTTGTTCGGGGAAAAGCTGTGATGCCTCGTGGAAAAATAATATATTCTGAATATTTTCAGACATCAACTTGACCTCTTCAGCAAAATGTGTCTTGACCGACAATATCTTGCGATCAACCCAATATCAGAAGAATTGAAGATTCCTATAATCCTAGACTGCATGGCTGATAATCAACTACCTTGCGATCTAAGAGCATCATTTGTTCAGGTAGAAATTTTGATTCACTTTTGTAGAATTTGCTCAAATGAAAGTTATCTGCAGTGCCTCAAAGTAAAATATCAAAATAAATGTTACTGTAAATGCGCATAATTTTATAACTGGTATTTTTTTTAGGTTTCTTTTTTGTTATCGTTACTGATACCATACATTTTCTTATGGTTGAGTTCATATGACTCGATTTTGTTCAAGAAAAGGCGTTACACTTAGTGTATAAGAGACTCTTCTCTAAATAGTTGAGCAGGCCCACAAAATGCCAGGAGAAACTGAAACCAAATTTTTCTAGAATAATTTGCCCAAAGCAAAGTCTTGGCCACTCAGGAGTGTTGAAGACTAATATCTCAACAAAGTTATGGGCGCCACTGAAAATAATAGACAGCGCTGACTGATATGAAGATGACAATCTACTCAATCCAATCATACAAACAGCTTAGGTGTAGTTAATTCCACAAGAATGAAGTTACGGTAATTAGGAAAAATCTTCCTGGCATAAAATCCCACTAATTAAGTAGAAGATAATGGTAAAGATTTAATTTTTAGATTGAAAATCAACGAGACATTTTTAGTTTTTGCGTAAACAACATTTTTCAACTTCTAACCTCCTTATATCCCAGCTTATGCTTCACATGCACGTTGACCGAGATCCCCAGGAGCAAGTCATTCCCGTTCGTTATGCGAGACTCTGGTCTGAGATACCAACTCTAATTACTATACACGAGTAAGTTGGTTTATTGGACACGTTTAGTGGCCATAACGATCGTTTCAAAATTTTGTTGTTATTGTTATTTGTCTCCGTCTCCATTTTTAAAAAATCGCTTTTCTCTTCGAATACTGGACCAATTGCTTTGATATTTTCAGTGGTTAAAGATAAAATTTTTCTCCAGAAGGCTGTCACTTTTTTTTTCGCTATGACGTCATCAAAATTATTGCCACTGGGTGGTGCTACGTGTCCATATATTTGAGCATAGCTCTCTTGTTTATTTTATTATCTTCAAAGAGAGGGGTTTCACATATATGCTGTATGCCAAACTAAATAATTGTGTACTCCCGAAGTTTTTGAACCAAGATGGCGGACACCCGAACGTAGTATGTATACCACGTTAGGGTTAGTTCATAATTTTATTTCAATTATACTTATTTTAGTTCGGAGACTAGCCAAGTGACTCTCTTAGTATTTTTATCTGAAATTATGGCCTAACCCTAACCTGGTACACATACTACGTTCCGGTGTCCGCTATCTTGGTTCACATACTTCGGGAGTAGCAATAATTGTATGAGTATCTCAGGAAAAGGTGTTTCACATTCTATGAACAAGGCTGTGGACAAATAATCATTTATTGTTTTTCTTACTTGCTGCTGTCATGCAAGAGAGTGCTAGTAATTATTTTTCTATATTCTGTTGTGCCAAGAAATTTCGGTGCTCCCGTAGTATGTCTACCAGGTTAGGGTTAGGCCATAATTTTATTCAGTTTCCCTTTTTTCATTTGTATTACGAGTTCAGGGATTTTCTGTGTAAGCCAAGTGAATATTATTCTGTTGGCTATTCTGTTGACATAGGATTCAGTCTCTTTACACAACTTGATGTAAATGAGGCGAACAAAATTAGTTCCCTCCATATTGGTACACACACTTCTGGACCGCCGAAATTTCATTGCTCTATATTTTCGGACCAAATTATTCTAAATTTGAAAGTTGAAGATGTGAATGCCTCCTAGGAATTTGATTGATTACTAAGTTACTAATTTTCAGTACTATGAGAGGGCTGGAACTGCTATTACACATTTTTCGATTTGTTTTTTTTGAGTCTTACCGGGTCTTTTATTTTACCTCGAATGTTTGCTGTCTCTTTAATTTTGCTTCAATTTGGTCGTTTCATATCTGTGTAACTGGATTTGAGCGTTGCTATTTTTTTGAACTGCTTTTACATATTTTGTCCATAACTCCATAATTCTAGCTATGACAATGCTGAAGGAATGAGGAATTGTGAGAAATTTGTACCCACAATGCAATTTGTTGACCAGTATTTGAACAACCTTGTCAGCAATGCAAGAATCTTCACAAATTCAAAGGAAAACAAACTCACATTCGAGGTAATTCATTTCTCTTTTGTATTGAATTCCCTAACAACTAGTTTCCTCAGCTCAGCAAGTGTATATATGTCATTACATAAGCTATATTGGCGGTTCTCAACCAGGGCCCCTCGGCCCCCTAAGAGGGCCACAGAGTAGTTGGAGGGTGGTCACAATGCTAGGCGCTAAACTGGTTTTACTTTTCACTTTACAAGAAATCTTCCTGTTCTTCCTAGTTCACCGATCGATTAAGGTTACTAAGGTTATTTCACAGGGTGTTTTCACTTTGTTGAGCGTGAATTGTGTGAACATAATGCATTTGGAATCTACTAATAGGAAATAACACTATAAATACCACTGGAATAATAAAAAGGGGGCCATGAGTGCTAAGATACTCCGGAAGGGGGCCACAAGCCATAAAAGCTTGGAAATCACTGAGCTATATTAAGCTGACACATTTCAAATAAATATAATACATGACTTTTGGAACGACAACTTTAAAACTGTTGTTAGCCGCACTGCATTTCACCTGCTGGGAACATCTTAATAACTAAAACAAAAAGTAAAGATGGTTATTCCATTTATCATGAAATTACTGAATCCCTTTTACACTTGTTGCTTTTTTTACGTTATTTTTACAAAGGAATATGAAAACACAGAATTTATGTTTTGGTGAGTAAAAGTGCAAAGCTTTTTTGTAATGTCACTGAAAAGTCTGAATCTTCTTCATTTTGTTAGTTTTGTATTAGAACAGTGTTTCCCACCAGAGTCCGTGGTCTCAAATGAGTCCGCAGAGCGTTTAAATGAGTCCGCAACGAGTTAGAAATTCACATCGGGCCGCAAACGTTTTTGCGAAACTAAATTAACTATCAGCCAAGTTAGGATTTGCGTTAGAATTTACAAAAAAAACATGAAAAGTCAGTTTATTCACATGACATTAATCCCGTCAATAATTACTGGTTACTGAGTGGGGCTGGACATATATTCGAATATTCAACTATTAGAATAGCATATTTACTAATCGAAAATTTGGTAACATGTGACGCGACAGTTCATATGCGAGTCGCTTAATCAAACGATTGGATTTCACAACTCACTTGTGGATTTCCGACGAAAACAAGAGTCTGTACACGCTTTGATGAATTTGTAATAGGTGTTTCTCGCGAGTTCGAACAACGAGGAATAAACAAATTTTCTGGTAGGTGTAAATGGTGGCAACCCAAATTTTCTAAACTGAAAAGCGGTCCGCGACCGATTAAAAACTCTTTTTTAGACATTGCAAATCGCAAAATTTTGGGTGCTACCGTAGTATACGTACCAGGGCATTTTCCTTTAGGATTCTCTACTTTACTGCCTCCAGATTGGTACGCACAGTAGTAATGTCGAATTCACACAGATTTGTCGAATTCACAAAAATACGAGTTAAAACAAGATATAATCGGGCACTTTACCACGCATTTTTGTGTCCACGGATTGTCATGATATTTTCTGAGTAGTATTGCTCTTATTTCGTCAACACAACCGCAGATTGAAAGAATCACACATGGGGATGGATTGAATAGTTTATGGCTTTATGCAACAGAAAAAATCATCGAAAAGTCGGCTCTTTTAACGAGTGACGTATACGCGACGATTACTTCAGAAGTTGTTCGCGAGAATTTCAAGGCGGTGTATTCTTGATTTACTAATATATATACTTCAAAAATATTTTTAATAAAAACTAAATTAAGTTGTACATTCTGGAAATTTATAGCAGATAGCAGTGTTAACTCTAAGGAAATTATGAGTGCGAAAGTGCTTCGCAGTCGAAAAAAAAAGTGCGAAAGTGCTTTTTTTCGATTTCAACAACAAAGTGCTTTTTTCGATTTCAACAAGTTAGGTGCCCTAGCTTTTGCTATAACTCATTTCAGATATAAATACTGGAAACAGCGCTCATTCTGTGAATTTCACGAATTAAAAAGAGTCTCTCTGTTCCTTTAAATCTTGATTAAAACGAGAGAATTCATCGGCAAGGAAAGACACCTGCTGAGCACACCTGTCGCGATTTGAAGCAAATTCATCACTAAGGAAAGGACACCTGCTTAGCACACCTGTCGTGAACGAAACTTTCCTGCAATCAACCACCGGAGTCAATTGCTCAAATGACCAGCAAAGCCTTGCACATTCGTGTTACTGCTGGCCATAGATCGATACCAAACTTCGCCTTAGGATTAATGTTTCGCCGTTTCAGATAACTGTTACATAGTGTTTCCACATGAGGTCTGTGCATAAAAGGATTTGCAGGCGGAGCCAGAACCAATCGGATAATTATCAATTTGTTATTTAAAAAGTAACGACGGTATTTTTCTCAAATCATAACGTACATTTTGCATGGCGCACCAAATATCCCGGGGGTCAACCCTTGTTTTCAACGAGAGAAAGTTACAAGGCTTCGATATCAAGTAACAAAATAGCACAGTTCACACATTTGTTTTATTCACAAATAAAAATACAAAAGCGAACGAATAAAAATGGATGGCGTGGCTTCTGCAGCCCGTTCGTGGCGACGTAGCTTGGAGTCTTTCCAATGTTGCAAGACATCCATAAAGAATGATTCCGCTTTGTCTGCTTTTATGGATGTCTCCCCGCCACATCTCAGAAGCATTGTTAGGTGTCTGCTGCTAAGCCCATTCCTACAAAAGTGGTATTCATCAATATCAAATATAATCCTATTTTCTAAATAAGTAAGTAAGAAGTTTTCTCAAATTCTCATACTTTCAAAATTATTATAATAATTTTTACCTGTGTTTCGTCTTAATTATGTTTATTGAAGAAAACCCTCGTTCGGCCCCCGAGGTATCGGCTGCGAAAACTTGAAGGACTTTGCCCAGCACTTGAAAGCATGGGTACTCGGGCGCTGCCGCTAAGTACTTGCATACCTGTAATTTATTTGCATATATTAAATTAGGTTTCATATGCTTCGAAGCCAAGTGCGTGTGTGTTGGATGAGAGATCAGAAGCATACGACAAATAAATACAAATGGTAGCTCCCGATTCAAACTTACGTTCTCCATAGCCGGTAATTGGAGAATATGCAGATCATGACGAAGATTCTGCCATTCCATCACTACTGCCTCCTTGTTTGTGAATTCTTCGATCAAAGGTCCATATTGTCTAATTTTCTTATAATGAACTCAGAAATGTAAGTAACATACGTGCAGATTGCGGTTCCTGTTTTCTTATCGTGTATAATATATGGAAACTCTCTTTTCCATTTCTCCGGCCAAGCGTCAACGTCAAGCTCTAAAATATCATGTCGTTGTTTCTTTTTCTCTGACTCGTTCATAATTACGGGTAAAATTGGCTTAACGTAATATTAGGAAGTGGAATTGTAATTAATCTACCACAAATTGATTGCGCACTAACGCACCATGCGATGATTCATATTCTAAGCTAAGCCTATTTTATCATAATAAATCTATGACAAACTTTTTCCATCCTCGTAGGTAGATCAAATCTGGGCGCTATCGCTTTAGTATACCACGCTTCCTCGTCCGATAGAATATGCTTGAAAGTAGTCCCTCCTCTTCCAGTTTTATAAGATTGTTTGACGTCATGTTTCTCCGGCTCCCTTTTTCATTCTTTATCGATTGTTGTGTTGTTGAAAAAAAAAGGGTTAACCTACTTTCCCTTCAAACTTTTTCTCCAAAATATTGCACAATATTACTTTGAAAGTCATCTCCCGCTTTACGAGATAGGTTAACCTACTTTCACTCGGAAGATTTTTTTTCTCGGCTATTTAAGCAATATCACTTTGATAGAGGCCACCCGCTGTTTCAAGCAATAAGTTAACCTACTTTTCCTTCAAACCTTTTTCTCCAAAATATTGCACATTTGCACAATATTACTTTGAAAGTCATCTCCCGCTTTACGAGGTAGGGTAACCTACTTTCACTCGGAAGATTTTTTTCTCCGCTATATAAAGCAATATCATTTTGATAGACACCACCCGCTGTTTTAAGAGATAAGTTAACCTACTTTCCCTTCAAAATTTTTCTCCTAAATATTACACAAGATCACTTCTAAAATCTTTCCCCGTTTCGTGATCCTAAACTAGCTTTTAGCCTAATTTCTCGTTTACATTAATGTTATATCATTTCAGAGTTTGCGCAAAGACAAGCAATTTTTTCAAAATGTCGGCATGCCTTGATTTGCGTGCGAGTTAGTTAAAATCGGGTAGAAAACATCATATATAGCCAGAATTTGCGAAGGAACACGAAATACAACGAGGATGATTCTCGAAAATTGAAATTAAAACATTGCACCAAAAGTGTGTTTCACGACGACATAATGCGTTTAATAAACTAAAAGGTATGGTCGTTCACAGCGAAATTCCAGTTACA
The DNA here is from genome assembly GCF_964204865.1 of Styela clava. Classification (NCBI taxonomy): domain Eukaryota; kingdom Metazoa; phylum Chordata; class Ascidiacea; order Stolidobranchia; family Styelidae; genus Styela; species Styela clava. The sequence goes on along the minus strand of NC_135258.1, from coordinate 4,653,541 downwards.
TATAGCACACCTTTCTTTGCCTGTCGGTGTTGGTGAATATTTTTCAAGTCCTATTTTAAACATCGACCATTTATCCGTAGTCAGCGGGTATCCGCATTCAGAAATAAAACACTAAAAATCGCGAAAATTAATTTTAGAGAGAACTATAACATGCAGATATCAGTAGCCTCATAATGGTTTGTATGTACAAAAACGCGCTCGCATGTAGCGCCGATCAAATGCATGAAATGTGGAACTATTACTTGGAATTTATTGTTAATGAAGTTGATTTTTTATTGCCATTTAATGATTATTTACATGCGCGGTGTGATTAGTTGCGAGAAAAATATATTATATTTCGGACAGAATTGTGAGTTCACATCGGCGAAGATGTTAAAGACCACTATTACGGAGTGCACTCACAACACAATTTAATTTTATTCTGATTTTTATCTTCTGTGTAGGATTTGTATCACAGTTTATAAATTACGGTCGCAATTTTTTAGGCGAACAATATTGCCATTACTGACCCCGGGATGCGATATTTGTGAGGCGGATAGTTAGTATTTCTATGCTTTTAATTTTAGATCGTGTCCGTGTAACTTTCGTAAAAAATAATATTTTAAAACTCTGCAAATTGGTAATCTCTTGAATACTCAGTGTCGAGTATTCACGTAACTCAGATTTGAGTTAAAACTCTGATACTAAACTCGTGAATGAATCGGCAATAATGGCATTTATAGGTGGTTAAAATAAAAAGATGTTTTCCCGATATCTCGAGAAATTTCCATAAATACATTATTTGCATGGTTCGACGTTTCTAAATTTACAAAAACGGTGCTGACACGCTCTGTGCAAAATTAGGAATTGAAAAATATGACACAAAAAGGCAAGGGAATTTCTTTTTTTACATTTATCGTTTCTACCTGTTAGCGATAGCCCTAGGTTAGTTCTTACCCGTAAATCATTGTAAATTAATGTTATTAAATTCTATTTGTCTTTTCAATGCGCTGTGATTCGTATTCATAAAAGTGATTGAGTCGGGAAAAGTACGTCCTTAAATTAACTTATAACCCTTCTCTCCTTTTATGCACCCACGACCGCGGTAAAATTCGTTTCATGGAGAGAAAGGAAAATACGCCTCCGGAATTGCAATCAACAATTACACATTTATCATTATCATTATCAGCGCTAAATAATAAAGATAAGATATCGTAATGACAAAAGTCTGTCGGTTTTAATTGTGTTACGGTCACAAATATTCTGGACATTATTATCATAACCTCGCAAATCAATGAGAAATGGATGCAATGTCGCAAAATTCCGAAAAATGCCACGTGATTTTAACATTCCTGGTTACAATGCAATGGCTGTTATTAATAAGGCATATGATATGTGTTTTGTGAATTTGATGATTTTGCAAAGTTTCTTCTAATTCAAAAAATAATTGCATAAGCGTACATTATATTACTCAATAATGTCGTGTCGGGTTTCAGAACTTTCTAAATCCAGAGGGGAACAAAGGCCTGTCAAACTTGCACCAGAAAATCGTTTCATTTTGTGGCAATTCGTGGATGTCACATGACCACACTCTCGTTCAAAGAAACTCACCGCGATTACGCTGTTGGAGCGTTTTGCAGGAGAAGCGAAGCGGAATGCGCGTGCTTGTATAATAATCATATTATTAACAAGAATTTTGAGGTTAATGCAAAAGCTTTATCTTCTATGTCTGCATCTCATAGGTTAGAATTCCGGTAAATATCGTTATGATATGCAGAATCGAGTTACAAAAGTACTGGTATGTTACTTTTTCGACAACTTAATAAGACTCACATGAACATATTTTTCAATTTTGAATTTTTTTCCTTTCAAAATCAGAAAAAAGTGCTATTTCTCTTCAAAATCGGAAAAAGTGCTATTTCGCAGTCCCTAAAAAAAGTTGCGAAAGTGCTTCGCACTTTTCGCAAAAAAGTGCGCTAATAGTGAACACTGGCAGATAGTATGTTTTTTTCTAACAGCGATAACGAATTCGCAAGATCGCAAAAAATATGTATCAAAGCTGAATATATTCAGGCAATATATTTTCTCATTATTATGTTCGCAGATGGCAGTGGAGTTTTGAAAAAAGTAATGCTTTCATCTTGTCGTAAGTCGATGCAACCGCGAGTTACCATGATGAACACAATTAAATTAAAATAGAAATACATTTTAAATTCTCGTCGTTGTCATGGAATGAATACTGTGTGACAGAAAAATCCATTATAGACCAAAAATGTCAGCTCTTTCAACGAACCCGTAATTGCGGCGAATTTCCGATTTTGAAATTCGTTGTATGGTTTTATTGCTGCTTTACACAGAGTACGGTTGCAATAAACGCACCTTGAGTTTGAAAAGTTTTCGCCGGTAAGAAAATAGGCCGCGACCAAAAAAGGAAATGAAACACTGTATTAGAAGCTAGGGCCATTATTTTCAACTTCACAAGAGTTATAGATCTTTACATGGTTGAATACAGACAACTTCATCAGGGCATTGTATATATATTTAGTAATTCAAAACATTGGCTGTTTCGTTTCCTTATTGCAATTTGTGCTTGTACTCACCATGATTAAGTAGCTAATAAAGAAGTAGCTGATCACTTCCTGTAGGATTTTATATTGTAACTTTGTTGTAATGTATTCAATAAATATGGCTTGTAAAGCTTGGTGTTGTAATATTCATTGGGCCTTGGTTCATTCCGACATTGATGTTCAGGTGACATAAAAGGGCGCTCCATAAGTATGTGTACCAACCAATATAGAGGTAACTAATTTTGTTCGCCTACTGTGCATCAAGTTGTATTGGAAACCAACGAGCAGGGGGGAATATATGACGGTCCCGAACTCGTAATAGAACTAAAATAAGAAAAATCTGGCCTAACCCTAACCTGGTACACATACTACGGGAGAACAAAAAAAATTATATAATGAATAAAAATCATAAACTTTTTTTCGACAGGTGGTGAATCTTGCTCGCCATTTGATCTATTTTGGCTTCTATAGTTTCCGTGAGTTGTTGAATCTGACTCGGACATTACTTAGAATATTGGATTGTGTTCATGGTGTCTCACCTAACCTTGTCAACGGAGGAAGAATGAATGAAGATGGTTAGTATTGAAATCTTGGACTTTTTTCAGTTCTCTCCCCAGACTAATAAACCTCCACTAATATATGGATACTCATACTTACTATGTAAAGTATTTTGTTTATGGGGCCCATTCATGTTCATCAATACATTCACTAATATTTGACTAAAATTTCGAGCATTGTCAAAAGGAAAAAAGAAGAATTATTGATATTAAGGGGGGGATAACTGAAAAAGGGTCCCAAACATTAGTAACTTTGCTACAATATGAATAGTTGTTGTAACATATCAAATCACGACATTTCTTTGTTGTGTTGTCAAATAAGCATCAGATTCTATCTGTTTTATTATGAATATGATCTAATTTGGATTCATTATTTCAAACTCGAATTATAATTATCGAAATAGAATATATATATAAATATATATAAATAGAAATATTCAGTTTAGGCCAGAGTTCGCACCCCTGAGGGAGGCGCGTAATAATGCCGGCTTAACAGGGGTATCAGGGAATTTTAATAATCTATTGAAAAGGGGTAGCGATCTCAAGATTTTGGGAAGCCCTGGTTTTGAACATTTCTGGTGCTTGAATATGGTATCATATTCTTCTTAGGTTCTCATGACGTCTCGCGTGGTGTTGGCAACATTGGTATGATGGTCAGCAATATGGCTTTGGGAAGCATGATTGGAAGAAACAGACAAGAGGAGGGTAAGACTCATTATGGTTATATAATTATGAACTATTTTTGTTCAAAGACAAACTCTAGATACGAAAAATTTTAGACTTTCCTGGAAGTACTTGGTTTGGTTAGGTTTCGAAAAAACTAAATGAACTAAAATTTTAAATATTTAAAACTGTATACACCGAAGTAACCCTCAAAACAGGAATGAGCCTTTGAGTACATAGAGGTAGAGGTAAGATCGGGCCTAAAAATTCCAGCTCAGGCCTGTGGATATTGAACCCGACAAAGCCCAAGCCCGACTAATTAACTGGATTTGCAGGCCAGAGCCCGAAGCAAAACCGAAATTTCATATTTTATTTAGGAGTTCTTTGAATTGTTATTGCAAGAGTTTAGTACAGTATGTGTCGTGTTGATGAGCATCCACACAGTTTAAATATATATTTTTTATAAACATTTATTCATTAAATTAATTAACATATATTCTGGCCAGACTAGACCCTAAACGTAATAATTGACATTTCAGGCCCGACCGGGCTCGGGCTCCAGATCTTAGCTCTACAATACATAGAGGTCACTTCACCTTCACAGCTGTTTGGTCATGATCAGTCATTCTTTTTTATGATTTAATTTGCTGTTTCTAGGTTCTTCTAACGGACAACATGAAGCGTCTCATTCTGTACCATCAATGAGTATCCATAACCAAGATGAATTTGTGTTGGAGACGAAGCTGAAGATAATTGAAATATTACATGTAAGACAAAATAGATACAGCAATAAAATAGGGACTTTTCTATTATTTTTCTCCAAATTTTCTTTGTTATATGTCTACATACGGTGACCTACATACATTTGAACCCATGTACATTTGAACCCATGTGTATATCCGCAGGTTCAACCTATATGCGGGTGCTAAAACCCAGTTAGTATGGGTTCAAATATCCGTAAAACAAAAAAATTTCCATAGGTGCAATAATATGCAGGGGCAATTGTCGTGGGTTCAAATGTAATGGAACCCTACATAAACCTACAAGAAGAAAACCTCTAATAATAATAAAAATGGTTACATACAAATAATTTTTTAAATTATTATTTCATTTAGTGTTTTCGAAACCTAACCAAAGCAGATAACAACACTGAATTCTGTAGTTTTTGGAATACATGGGGTGTCCATAATGGCTTGAGAAATTTTAAAAATGCAAAAGGAATTTATCGATACCATATATTGTTTTGGCCCTCATAGATGTATTAAATGAAATAAAAATACTTGAACAATTCCTAAATTGTAAAGGGACTTTATGGGCTCTCTGTATAATTTATGTTTGTCAATTTTTTTCTTCCGATGAGCTTAAGAGTTCTTGGACAAGGGTAAAGATATCTAATACATAATATTTTTCACACATTTCAGTTCATTCTTGATGTACGACTCGATTATCGAATCTCGAGTTTACTTTCAATCTTCAAACAAGAGTTTGACGAGAGCAATCAGGCGAACCAACAAAATGACCTTTCAACTTTGGACCTGGCTCAACAAAACGATCAAGAACAGCCGCCGAAAAGTACTGATAGTGAATCTGCTGGTGATAATCAAGAGGCGCAGAAACAGACTCCGACGGCATCAGCTCCATCAGTTTCAAATATGGATGATTCCGGTGAGTTTGATTTTTAATCTTCTGGTAATTGACTCAAAGCATAAAAATCTAATGTAAAATAAAAATTGTGTAGCGAACATTTGAAATATGGAAATGCATTAGAATTTAGTTGTTTGAATTCCTTAATACAGGGGTGTGCAAATGTGAAACGAGTTATGGTCCGTGCGAGTTATTCCAAGTTATTATGTTACAATGCCCTTACAGCTAGTTTGTGCGAGGCAAACAACGCATGTTATAAGCCAACCCGAAATGTTAGTGCATGCAACTACAATAAGCCTATGTTAAATAAAGGTGCAGCATGTGGTTTCACACAGTAATTTGTATCTGGCCCTCCTGTATTGAAGGTTGCACACTTGAAGCTTTGGATTTTTTTGAACCAAATTGTAAACAATTTGAAGAGTCCAGCATTTCATTTTAAGGTTATACTTTTTTAGGTCATAGGTTTTTTCACTCATAATCAATTTATCAATGTACAATTTCTTAATGTACTTTTTCTAAAATAGTGCTTTTCACAAGATGCATTCCAGCCCTGATTATGAATATTCTCCAGGCATAGAAACTAGCAACCTACTGACTGGAAGCCATTTAGCCATTTAATTGATTATTGGAGAACCATAGGTTACAGTAAATGCCACTAAGTAAATATTTGAAGCAATTCAGGTTTCATATGGTCAGGAAAATTGCATAACGAGAAAACTCAAATTTTTTGTTTTAAATCTGCGATGATTGGCTGCTAGTGATTCATTTTTTAAAATTTCTCTTTAGCACCACCTATCAATTTGAATGTGATATCGGCAAAAGCGGAAGGAATATTCGACGGATCTGTAGAAAGTTCTGGACTCGACCTTGATGGGGAGGGAGGACGAACGTTCCTACGAGTCTTGCTCCACCTAGTGATGCATGACTATCCTCCTCTTGTATCAGGAGCGCTTCAACTTCTATTCAGACACTTCAGCCAAAGACAAGAAGTTCTACAAGCTTTCAAAAATGTGAGTTTAAATATGTCTATTGATGACTTCTAGAGGTGGAGAAACCTCATTTCTAGACCAATGTTTTTTAACTTTTTCTACCACCCCAATTATATTTTTTCAAAGACATGGGTGATGTTTTTCTCCTCATTTTCCAAATCCAAGAAAGTAAGAACAAATCTATAAGTTGAGATTTTCCTATTTCTTTTATTTTGGGAGAGGAATGCTGATAAGAAGTCCTAGTCACATGGTAGATCATAGCCTCAAATTCTGTAACCAGTCCATGTCAGGTGCAGGAATAGTTAACCAGTTATTTGCATCAGATCCGTGGACTTGATAGTGGAAGATGCCATAAGTGACCAGAAATTTCATGAACAATTTTAAGGACCGTGATTTAAATAATATTAAATTTTAGCTTTCCCGATTCCCTGAAATATAAATATAAAGAAATTGTACCGAGTCTTTGGAGAGATGCCACAGGTCATGCAAAAAACTCCCACCCTGTCTAGAGGTCCAGGTAATGTTTATCATATTGAATAAACTGTCATAACAGCCATCTTATAGGCTTTTACTCCCCTAAAATATAGATATAAATAGTACATTCCTACCTTAAAGGCCCAGTTATTAGTGAATAAAAACGACTGTAATATTTTTATCACCCTTGCTTCTGTTTGCTGGATTACTAATTACTAAATGTGCAGCATAAATTAACTGATTAAAAGCATTTAATAACAAAATGCAAGGGTTGTGGAGTGTCGTGAATCTTTGGCCACAGATCATGTAATAAATCTAGTTCCTTATCTACAGGTCCAGCTCTTAGTGACAAAAGACGAGCATAAAAACTATAAAGAGATAAAGAAAAATCTCGACCAATTGCGTTTACTGGTTGAAAAAAGTGAGCTATGGGTCTGGAAAGGCAAGAACGTTTCTCTCTCTTCAAACAATAGCAGAAGAGAGATGTCTAGTGCTGAAGCAAATACAAAAATTGTGAGTTTCGATTAATTTTGATTTTAGCACTTTGGCATGTTCATATGCATTTATTTACCAACTTTCTGTGAGCTGTGTGTGAACATAGACGCAGAACTTTGGATTTTATTAAATTATGATGAGTAATTTTTTAATATTTTTGCTAAAATTGGTTCTCAGTTCGATTTAAGTGGCGTGTGGCTAACAGCTGGTCTTTCTATCTGCATTTGTGACAGATTGAGAAGTTTAAAGATATTGCGCAACATTTCACGAATTTCATTTTGTAACATTTAGTCTGACGAAAGTTGGACATTTGCTTAGGCGAGCAGTCCAGAACAATGACTTTGATTTATGAAAGTTACTAGATAAAATTTGTGGAAGTTTGATGCAACATCTTTGAACTACTTCAAAAATTGTTCATGCAGTCTTGAAAATCTTTTTGGCAATTTTTATAGTTTTTTGAAATTAAGAATTCTTGTGTGAAGCTAGCACTGAGTTTGCTACTCTATTATATTTATTAGACTGCTACCTAGTATAGCTACGTATGGCAAGCAATGAAAAAATCTAGTTATAAGGTTGGCAAAGCCAAGTTTTGTTGACTTCTGAAAATCTTTGACATGTTTTGTAAAAATTTGCCAAGTATTCTTTGATTCTGCTAGCCTTTTCTAGCAAAAATTCATATTTAGCTTAAACTAAAAAAATTTCTATCAAATGTGATGCGAGTTTCTATTGCTCTAATAATCTCAGCATATTCCTATAAGTAGTTTGCTATTTCAAGATCTTGATTTGGCTTTTGTGATGGCAATGTTTGAAGCAAATGCAAAATTTTTTTGGTGCTCCCGAAGTATGCGAACCAAGATGGCGGACATCGGAACGTAACATGGGTAACAGGTTAGGGTTAGGCCATAATTTTTTTCCAATTTTCCTTATTTTAGCCCTTTTATGAGTTCGAAGACTAGCCAAGAGCCTCATGTAGTATTTATACCTAAAATTATGGCCTAACCCTAACCTAGTACACATATTACATTCCGATGTCCGCCATCTGGGTTCGCATACTTCGGGAGCCCCATTTTTTTATTAGCTTCGTTAATCTTAGTTTATTTTTATGAGCGCTCTACCAAATTGCTTCAATAGATGATTCTTTTTGATTTTGCAATGCTGATATCCTTCGTAATAAAGGAAATGATTTTTGCTTGAAGCAAATGCAATGCGAGATCTATTGGCTCTGTAAACTTTGATTATTGTTCTTACAACCGCTTCGCCTCCTTCAAGATTCTTTATTGATTTTGCATTGATTACCTTTCTAGTAAAATAAATTAATTGTGCTTTAAAGACAAGCTAATATAGAATGCAATTATTGGCTTTGTAAACCTGGCTTTGTAATGATTTGTAAAGCATTTGATAGCTCCTATAAATCACTGGTCTCAAACTTATTAAGCCATGCCCTTCTTTTAGAATTTGTCAAGCCCCCCCCCCCCCCCCCCCACCTCAAGAATAACTAGCTAACAATGAGCTACAAATAACAGATAGTAAGACGAAAATATGTTTTATTTAAAAATACGTGGATGGAATGTAGATATCCACAATTAAAAATGTAAATATCTAAAATAAGATCCAATCTAACAAATATTTTTATTTTTTAATTAGCTTCATGCCCCCTCAAAAAATTCTCCACCGCCCCTTGTGGGGAGCAACTCGCCCTTTTAAGAACCACTGCTATAAATGCTTTGCATTTCAAAATAATCCGTTTTTGATTTTGCGCTGAAACTACCTCCATACCAACAATGATTGATAAGGCTTGAAGTGAACGCAACAGATTTTTATTTATCACGAACATCTTCTCACAATATATATCGCTCGAAACTAATACAAGCAAAAATATTCCTGACAAGGCGATGCACACAAAGACTAAGCTAAATTAATATTTTAATATTTTTGGCTTTGCAATGTGGATACCTTTTTACCAAAAGAATTTGCTAATTTCGAAAGAAAAAAGTCCAAGCATATTATTCAAAAGATTGCAATCACTTTTTAATACAGATTTGTTACTGAAGCAATTAATAACACACTTTGAAAAAACGAAAGCTAACATTACACTGCACACAGATGCAATGATCAAGATGTTGTATATCTATTTCATAACTTTATATAATCAACTGCAAGCACATTTTGAATCACTAAATTTTCTGAATGTTATGAGGAAGCACTGAATGATTTCTCATTCAATTTTGAACTTAAATGAATTTATATTTTAGCTCTGAATAGTGCTCAAGACGAGAAGTACTGATACAATATGATGTATAGCTTTTAATAGAACTAATATTTTTTTGATCTTTATGCCTATACTATGCAACAGGGGTCGGCAACCTACGGCCCGCGGAGTAATATAATCCGGCCCGCGACACCTCACTGAATTATAGTAACAACACAGCCGTTTTGGCGATTATATTTTTTAGAGTTTCAGACTAATTAATATATTATAACCTAACAAGTATATATTTCACAATTACTCGTTTAATGAGCATATAGTTTAATTATAATTAGACAAATGGCAACAAAACGCAGAAAAGTTGATGCTAAGTGCAAAGGGTTCAATGGCGCGGAAAATATGCGATGAGGAAATAAATCTTTATTCTATTCGAGAGATGTATCACTGCTTGATTTTTATTTTAAAAAGTATCATTCGTTCGGTTTTCAACTTGTGCAAAAATATGTGCGGCCCGCCAATGACTTGCAACCCTTGATTTTGACCCGCGAGCGACAAAAGGTTGCCGACCCCTGCTATGCAATCTATAAAGTGTTGGTCAGGATATGGGCGTGGAATTTGAACTCAAAATTTTTATAAAGACGATAACTTAAATATTGTAATTTCAAAAAGTGCATTCCTAAAACTAAAATTTAGCAAATATCTGCAGTCCTCTTGGGGTTTCGTGTTACAATTTGTGGTAAAGTTTTGCACAAATTATCAACCCATGATCAATAAGCAAAAATTATCTTCAATTCTTAATCAGGGATGTCCAAATTTGAATAGTATGTTGATTTTTGTGTTTTAAAACAAACGGAGCAAATATTAACTTTAGTTTTATCTATCAATTTATATTATTGTCATGAATAAGGCAGTATATTGAATTTTTTAGAAAAAGTTTTTTAAGCATTTGTATTGCAATTACTGGTTGCGTTTTCAACAAAATAATGACTCACTGTTCATTATAAAGTCAAATAATTATCTTCAAATATGGATTGGGGATGGCTGTCAGGATGATTTTATTTTGAATTCGAATTCGCATTATATAGATTTATACTATGAACAAAATATGTGGTTTTCATGGTTTTACTGTGACAATTACCGGTGGCATTTTGCACAAAATAACAGCACACAGTTAATAAGCAAAATTAGCTCCACTTCTGGATTAGGGATATCCAAATTTGAATACCAAAAGATGCCAACGCCAAAATTATTTCATATTTCATGATTTATGACGAAAAAGAAGAAAAATTGTAAATTTCGAATATCTAAACCAAAAACATTATTTCAAGATCTGTTTAAACCTGAATTGGAATAAAATAAATAAATGTTTATAAAATTTGATATACCTCATAGTTCTCAAGTAAAGATATCAAATACTGTGAAAAAATTAAGATTTGATAATCTGAATAAAAAACTTCAATGTCTAGTTTCTTTTCAATTAGATTTATTAATTTTTTTCGTATAATTACGTATATATCATACTTTTACCGCAAATATGATGAATTTGAAGAATAGAGAATAAAAATAATTGAAATGAAATTAGCTTTTTTAAATACTGGTATTGTCGGATATCCCTTATCTAGATGTTTGCGTTTTGCATTATTTTGCTCTGCACAACAATTTGATTTACCGTCAAATTGTTGTTAATTTTTCATCTTTTTTGCATGTTTGCGTTCATGATGCATGCCTTATTATTTTTCATCTTTGCACGGACAGAATGACATGCATGTTCCGCCACGGACACGAAGAAAAAGCCGAGCAAATCTCGCTGAATATGTAAGTTACTGAAAGCTTGTAATTGCTTGTTTTAACAATTTCTATTGCCAGCAATTAACATACTTATTTCATGGTCTATATCTACAGCCACGAATATCAGCATTGTTATGCAAGCGCACTGCTTCTCTGGTCTTACGATCAAAGACGGCATTGTGATGCAAGTGCGACGCTCCTCTGATTCTATGTATCCTCTGGCAAACGAGAGATTTATGTTTTCTACAAGTATCAAAAGTTTTGACTCGAAAGCCAAAAAAAGCACAATAGTTATGGGATATTGTGTGAAATTGATGTATTCTTTGTAACCCCTTAATTTGCTCCGCGCCCCACCGCAGGTCGCGACCCCCATATTGCGAACTCCTGATTATAGACGACAGGTTCTGAATAGGCTATTTGGTAATTGCTATTTGTATGGGCTTCTATGTAGAACGCTATTTGTCTGCCAAAGTAAAAAGCATCTTAGAAATAGAGGTTTTTTATTTTCTGTAGCAGTTACACATGGACAATCATCGGCGCTCTCGTATTATTTGCACCAAGATGGTGCCCAACCTGGTACACATACTATGCTAAGGTTGTGCGCCATCTTGGTGCACATACTACGGGAGCACCCAATCAAATATGCCAGTTGTTGGCCATTTCTTCCCAATATTGTGTTTTTATTTTATATTTCCTCATTTATTCTTTCTGTATACATACATTGCACCTTGCTTTTGCATGAATTCATCAAGTTCTCTCTTTCTCTCATCATTGGCAGTTTACAACGAGCAGTCGGGACTCACGAGACGCAAGCGTGGATTATCCGAGCCCGCCAAATTCGGATGGTGATCGTCCATTTGTTAGTACGTCTTCATTCAAGAATTATAACGCCATAAAGGAGGTTTGTAAATGTGTTTGTGACGTGAGAATAATGTTTTGTGGGTGATCTTGGTGTCAGTATACTAACTGTCTCTCCAGAAGTGTGTGTACCAATATGGAGGTAACTAATTTTGTTAGCCTCCTTCACATCAAGTTGTGTAAAGTGACTAAAACCTATGGACAGGTGGTAAATTCACTTGACTAACAGAACCAGTGCCTAAACTTGTAATTGAACTAAAATAAGAAAAATCTGAATAAAATTATGGTCTAACCCTAACCTGGTACACATACTACGGGAGTACCTGCTAACCTGTGTGTGTATTGAACATAACTATAAGAATTGTAAATAGTAAATTCGCTTTAGTACTGCATTGGGTTCCCTATATTCCAATAGTATGGTTCAAATGTGCAATCTGAGACCATGACACATGGAATTGCAACTTTGTGAAAAAAAAATATCTTTGTAATATATATAACTATGCGGATGAGAGTTTGTCCCTATTTTTTGAATGAGCTTATTAGTGAAATTTTTACCTTTTTCTAACAATGTACTCATTTTCGGATTAACATTACAATAAGTTGAAATTCCATATTCTGGTTTTGTTACCAAGAGATTGGTTTGACTTTTTCTAAAATTAGGCTCTGTCTATCTAGTTCGTTTTGTTAGAAATTAAATCCCTTCAAGCTCGCAATTAAAGACTCTATATTGTTTGCTTTTATTCATTCTTTTTTTTCTTGGTGTCTACATCTGGGTGTTAACTTCTTGTATGATGTCATACTTCCATTGTTAGCATCTTTGTGAAGTCATATTTTCATTGTTCATCTTGCTGCTTTCTCTTTTTCGTGATGTGTTTTTATTTTGAATTATATCCTATTTATCTTTATATTGAGGACTTTATACAGCATAATTTTTTATAACAAATTTATATACAGGATGTTGTCGGTTGTTTGCATTTCTTGTATCAGGGCGCTCCCAATTTTATTTGAGACAACAGGACTTTGCTTTTTGCAATCTTGTACTTTAAAGCATTTCTATCATAAAGATAAATCAATTTATAGGTCTAAGCCAATCAGTGTCTAGATTCAACTCTTCTTTTAATACTTTTCCCTATTCAATTTGATTGATTGAGACTCGTTGCTTTGAGCCATCTTGAATAAAAAAAAAAATGTATTACTTTTACAATGGTAGATGTATTGGTCTATGTGTATCAGTAGCTGCTGAAATTCTGGCATCAGTGCTCATTCCATGTTATTTAACTTATGATATTATTACTGGATATTCAGATATTAACAAAGCTTGGAAACCTATGTGTATCTGGTCCGTCTAAAAGTCCTCGCAAAGAACAACAAAGACTGTTGAGAAACATGGGGGCGCATACAGCTGTGTTGGATTTATTACAGGTAACTTTTTGTGAATTTTGTGAGAGTACTTAAGCATATTTGGGCTGTGTGTTGAACTGTCTGTCAGGTTGCTGACTCAGACCCAGTCCAGTTGGTGACAGCCTTTTTGGTAACAAATAAAGAACAGTGTATCATTCAGTATATCTGTCATTAAATTGTTTTATATATCTGATTAATATTATTGTATTATTTAATTTTGAGTAAATTTTTTTTTTCAAATAATATGATTTTTAGTAAAGGCTGATAACTGGTTAAAATGTTTGGCTACTGCTGAATTAGATGGTGTCTAAATTTTGATTTCTGACTGTCTGCTGGCCTCTTACAGCTTCCTCCACCATAAAGCTCATGCATACCAAAACAAATAACTGGCTAACAAATTCCATACCAGACATAGACTGGTAACTGGACGTAATAAAGTCTTTCTCCCCCCGGGATAAATATGTAGATCCCATCCTCATAGGCAGTGCCAAATGTGGTGTTGATATAAAGTTACATTTTACTATTAATCAAAGGTATAGCCATCCAAATACTGTCCTACCGAAGACTTTGTGTATTTCCTACTTCTGATAAAAATCATTATGACACTGATACTCACGAACTCTTTTCCAGAATCTAGATATCAAATGAACACACATTCACAGGTTTTATATATTCAATCCTACTATAAGGCAGCTGTACTCGAAATTTTTAGATAGTCTCGAGTGGGTTGAAACAATTAAGAACCACCATCTCTGGTGCGCAGAGTTTATAATTAAACCTAACATTTTTACTCACAACCTCCTGCCTTTTTCAGATATCATATGAACGTACTGCTGACGTCCACATGCAAGAAGTGATGGGATTGGCTCATAGTTTTCTACAAGCTTTCTGTAAAGGAAATCCACAAAATCAAGCATTACTGCATAAACATCTGAGTCTGTTTATGACTCCAGGGGTGAGTTTGTATATAAAACATTTTCATTTTTTTTTTGAACAAAAAGTCAACGAGAATATCGGTCAGAGACCAAAGACTTATCGATTGAAAGTTAGGGGATCCCCCAAAACAGCGCTCTTACTCCATAGTGACACCTTGTGTCCTATCACTAATTGATTAATAACTCGCTAATTATACGACATAATTTGCCCAAAATCAATAGGCGTCTGGTCCGAGATATGATGAATGCACACGCAAAATCTGGAGCAGATTCAATCTCGCTTTCGTGAGATATCGCGTGCATCAACAGACAGACAGACAGACAAATACCTATCAACATACTTACCGATTAAAATCGATAAGTAATGAGCCTAGTCATCTAGTTACATGGTTTGTAGGGGCATGTTAATAATATTCCTCCATACAGATTGTAGGCTGAAATGCTGAGAGCATCTTAAAAATCGGATTGAAAGTTCGATGTGTATTATCGCCATTTTAGTCAAAGAAAAAGTGATATGACAATAAGATTACTGTATATTTATAAAAAGGGTGATGGAGCTTTTGGTAATTCGATTTAGTAAGCAATATTGAAAAGTTTTGTCAACACTGTCGCCACAAGACCATCTCGCCTACATTTTCATCCAGCAATACATGAACACTTAGAGTTTAAGAATATATTAACCAAAAAGAGCGAATAAATAAATAGCTTATTTTAACAGGTACAACTTTACAACTTAGGCCTTATTATCGAACGTCAAACACTGGCTCACTGTACTAATTTAATTCTGATAACTCTCATTTTCAAATATAAATTTTTTACTTTTCTATTCAGCTACTGGAAGCACAGACAATGCAAGCGATATTTCAAGACAATGTTGCTCTATGTAATGAAGTCACTCATGCTGTAATACAACATTTTGTGCATTGCATTGGTGAGTATGAGAGAGGACTTTAGATCATGGGTATGCAACAGGCGGCCCATGGGCCACAACCTGTCCCGCCACGTCATTTAGTGTGCCCTTGTCAGCACTCAGATTGACACTGATATAATTGATGAATTTTTTGAAGTAAACTACTGGAATCATAATAAAAAATAACCATGTTAAGGTAATCACCTTCAAAATTTATATGTGTACCATTACCTAATTTTCAAATGACATTTTCATTGGTAGATTCTCGATACATGGCTTACATTCTTGTAGCTCAAGCCAAGCTCTGCTGATGTGTAAAAACTTCAGGAAAGAACTTTGAAGGTTCACTTATCATGCAGTTTTGAATTATACAGAGATTTTGCTTTTTCTATGTTTTTTCTCCCTTGATTATTTTTGTATATCTTCTGTACAAAATTTAATGGGGGGGTTTAGCGGGTCCATAGGTTTTCAAGAGTGTCTAGAAAGCGTTTCATGCTACAAAAATTGTTGTGAATGATATGTATAAAAAATTTTCTTTTGAAAAAAAGCTGGGAGATTTTCGACGCACATATGGGGTAAACCCCCACTTCTCTATATGTGTGACCACATCAAAAGTTTTTGTCAAGATACATTTATTAGTAAATTTTGTCTTTTTTTTTATCTTCAGAGAGCCATGGTCGCAGAACTGAATACCTGAAATTTCTTCAAGCTATCATAAAAGCAGAGGGCAAAGGTCATATTAGAAGATGCCAAGATATGGTCATGGCTGAACTGGTCAACACACAGGCTGGAGAAGAGGTAAGATTTGTATACTTTGGATATCACCGCAGTAAAATCAAGTTTACTAGTGTCACATTTCAAGGTTCAGGAAAAATATCTATTTGCTATTTAGTTTTAATATTCAAATCCGGAGCTGGCCATAATCAAAAAAAAGATCCTTTTTGGAAAATTTTCATTAGCATCTCATCGCGAAAGATCACTGATGTAAGAATCACAGGAAACTACGTTATGTGTAATCAGATTTACATAAATATCCCGGGTGTAACCCACTATGCTAGAATATAGTCTGTCTTTGACAGGTGGTTATACCTTTAGCATCGTCACTAAAACTGACAAAGCTAGACTATAATAAAATGGTATTCGAACCTGCGAACCCACACAGGGTGATCAGGCTTGCGGTGGTGAGGTGCTCCTAATGCTTAGCACGATGCGAGTTACTGAGCCGATGTGTAAATAATATTAAACATGTAAAAATTTGAATCATTGTCATTTTTCAGGTTCTTCTTTTTTACAATGACGATGCATCTTTCAAGGATCTTGTGAATCTGATGAATCATTATAAAACTTACAACAGACACCTTGTCAAGGATGATTGTAGTCCTTTGCTTTATCATATTGAATTGGTGCAATTACTGGGTAAGATTGTGGTTGTTCGCCTCTTTAGGTTATGTACCGGTATGTTAAAGCGACTATGTAAAGTACTAAAGTATATGTAATAAATGTCTTAATCAAACTGCAATAACCAAAGTAACACATTCAGACATAGGCAACATCAACTGAGCTGTGCACCAGACCACTTAGAGCACATGGCCACATCACCTTCACCGGTGGTTGGTCATGATCAGTCACCTGCAACTGATGACATCACAGGTCATGCTCAACCATCTGGGAAAATGCTAGTTGCCAGAAATACAGTTAACAATGTATTTCAAGGGTTATTTTATCCAAGGTTTCTTTTTATATGGCGTTTTTTTACATAGTTTGTTCTGAACAAGACCTTTTACAAGCAGCCACTCACGATATGTTAGAACAGGGATGGGCAAGGTTTTTGTATCAAGGGCCAAAAATATTGCCCAGCCAGTAAGTGTGGCGTAAAAAGTTACATTTCATGAACAATATTTACAGTGTTTCAAAAGCAAAAGTGGAAAACAAAGCTCACTTCGAAACTAAATTCAATCGCAACTTCAACAAATTCCATTAGCTGAAACATTGAAATTTGGTTTCGGCAGCATCAGGCTATATTTAATGACCCAACGGGTCGGATTTGGCCTACAAGCCATAGTTCGTCGATGTCAGTCTTTGAAGCTACCATTTGTTACAAAAATCAGAATCTTTTCAGTTTGCCATCGCCTTAAATTTAATAAACCATGGGTGAGGTGATGTACACGAGGTTAAACTCTGAGAGGTTTAAGAAAAAATTAAGGTACTTCCGTTGTGTTTGTACCAGGTTAGGGTTAGGGCATAATTTTATTCCGGCTTCTTTTTTTTTAGTTTTATTACGAGTTCAGGGACTGTCTGTTTTAGCCAAGAGAATATACCCCTGCCCATAGGTTTCAGTCCTTTTATACAACTTGACGTAAAATAGGCGAACAAAATTAGTTACCTCCATATTGGCACACATACTCCAAATTTTTGTCCAACCGTGATTTTGTCCAATTTTGACCGAATGAACAATGGCTAACTTTACTTATTAGCTAACTTTACTCATTCTAATTTAATTCTCTTCTCTAGCTTACTGCACTGAAGGGAAGAATGTGTACACTGAAATCAAATGCCACAGCTTGCTACCGTTAGATGACATTAAACAGGTAAATCATCCTTATTTGGTTATTTTAGATGCAGTGAAAGAAGCATAATTGAACAAAGCTAGTCGCACCAAGAGTGTTGTACAGACAATAGTTATGTCCTTAATGTGTTCGATTACGACGATGTGGCACATTGTGCTAAGCGTTTGGAATACGCTCGAAATCACACTTGTTCTTGCGTGATTTTGCAGGTTCGAATCCCATGGGAGTATAATTATGTGTGATAAGGTTGCTGGACTTCTCGCTGCCTCAGGTTTATGGCTGCTGGCCAGTTACGGCTTCCTGCACCATCAGGCCCATGCAGCTGAAAACATATAACTGGCTAACTAATCCCATACCCGACATGGACTGGTAACCAGACGAAAGGCCGTGGTTCGTCATATGATTGAGCCATCCTATAGGCTTCCTATCCCCTGGATATGTGAATCTTATCCTATCATAATCTGAGAATTGTCTCCATTGATGTTCGCTCGAAATTCTCACTCTGGAAATTTTGTAGCTGCATCCATGCTCTGTTCGAAGTGAAAACTGTTTAAGATTCCCAACACAAACTTCATTTTGATAAGTGCACCTTCGGTATCATTTTCATCTGCCAGAATGAGCACTGATATCCACACAATGTTCTTCAATTTCATATCAATGAATGAACACCTCAAATATCAGTGTTCACAGCAAAAATTTTTCTAGTGCATTGACACCATGATTAATGTTCCAACTTGGTCTTCGTATAAATAGGTTGACAGCCTAGATTCATTGTTTACTCTAGGACAGTGGTTCCAAACTGTGGCCTGCGGGTCGTAACGTTTTAATATGGCCCATCGAACCTAAGTGAAATAGTTTAACATTTTATGTTTTTTTCTCTTTAGGTTTTAGATACCACCTGTTTCTACGTCATTATCACAGTTTAGGGCATGTGTATATTTGTAACAATTAAGTTCGATATCTCAACAATTTGGTATTCTGATTATATGTATCAGTCCCTCGCGGGCTCTCCCCTCTCCTGGCCCGCAAATATCTTTCAGCTTCTAATTTTGGCCCGCGGTCAATCAACTTTGGGAACCACCTAATGTTCCCTCTAATTTTTTGCAGTATGTGTGCGCAGAAATTTTGGTGTGTGCACACTTTTTTGGAAATGACTAATATTTGTGCAAAAACCAATGAAGAAATTTTGGCGTTCTAACCAGGTAATGGGTGGGCCAACAACAAACTTTCTCAACCTGCCAACCGAGCACATTGTTATATTACATCGAAATACGTCTGTGCGCAGTAAATCTATGCGTGTGCGCAGCCTCTGAAAGCTTTGTGCGCGCACACGTGCGCACACCTTAGAGGGAACACTGGAACCACTGCTCCAGGGTATTTTTTAAATTTTATTTCTGACGCAACTTCCTATTGCCAGGTGGTGACACATAAAGACTGCATTGCTTCAGTGAAGAATGCTTACATCAACTTCCTGAACCATTGTTATGTTGATACAGAGGTAGAAATGAAAGAAATTTACTCTTCAAATCATATTTGGACTTTGTTTGATGATTTCATGAAAGATATTGACTTAGTAAGTAGAAGGAATGATTTTTTTTCTCAAGTTTTCAACTAAAAGTAAGAAAGAGTATTGACAGAAGAGTTACTAGTGACTATTCAAAAAATATTTATCAGTTTAATATAGGTTTATTTTATCAGAAATGTCTGTGTATTTTCTTATTAAGAAAATCTTGAAGTAAGGTCCCAAGCTCCGACTGTAACTGAAAGATTATTTGCTGACGGGTTACAAGTTATCTCTGCCATACAAGTGTTATATATAGGTTTATCTTAGCGACAATGACTGTCTCACGCTCTCGACTTGCATTAGATCGATTACTCAGAGTTGCGAGTAATAACTAACACCCTAAGAACCATATACAGGACTATTCATGCAACAGATATGTCAGTATACTTCTAGGATAAGATTTGATGTCTTATCCTTTTCATATCCTTTTTCATACAGATTGTCCCAAAACCAGGTCCCAGGTCCTCAACTAAAAATTACTTCTTGAAATCCTTTTACAGGCCCTCAAACTCCTGAAGACCCCCATTTTCCTGATGCGGCCTAATTTAGCAATTAGAAATTCCAAACCCCCTTTCGAAAATTCCAGTTCACGGCCCTGGTCTCTGAAACTTGTCTCCAGTTGTAACCTTGCCTACTCTCTGTTACAGATTCTATCACAAACGGAAGAAGAAGCCCACAGCAATCCTCTTCAACCTTACATTGCTAATACTGTCATGGACATCATCACTATGTTTTTTAATTCACCTTTCTCTGATGCTACTACATTAATTCAGGTAAACATGTAGGAATTTAGAACAGAATTTAGTTAAAAGGTCAACTCTTCTTCCTCATCTCTGCCTGATTTTCCTTAGAAATTCTGAAAAAAATATTACTCATGTGCGCTGAACTCGGTTCAGAAGATAAATAAACTGCATATCATGAACTTGCAGCAAGTAGTGTCTATCTCCATTGTTTTGTAACAATCCTTACTTTTCGGGAACCACTGCTCTACCAATTGTTCTAGTACACTTCAACCTCACATGTTGGATATCATAGTAGGGGATATTTACATACACAAGGATTACTGGACTCCTTTTCATCGCAGGCTATGACTTCCTCCACCATCCTAGCCCACACATATTGATGTTTCCCCGAGCATCGAAAATTAGTTGTAAATGAAGTAATTTATTGTCATTTTGTCTTCCAAGGAGCAAGTAAAAATTAGTCTTGGAAAAGCTGCGATAGACTTTGCTGAAATTAGCTATCAGTTACTGTTAGCGTCGCCTGGTTGTATATTTTGATAAAATTATGCTTTTGATCATGTAACTCAGTTTGTAAGTGGGTCGGGGTAACATCCAATGAGAGATTAGCTGGTAATCACTAATAAGTAGTATGTGAAAACGGGCTTAAATGTAATTTTCTGAGTAAAGAGAAATGTCAAAAAAACAAAGGTCTAAATTTTCCCATGGTTTGGAATTTCTATGCCCAGCTTGTCCTGGTATCTGGACGAGATGTCTTCATCATGTAAGATAAGATGTGTTTGTGGTTTTCCTATTACAAATGACAAAGGTGAAAATCCACCACTAATGATGCCTTCATATAAATACAGGATAAAGTTTTAATATTAATCCCATGTGTGATAGAACTTCTAACTCATCATTACTCCTTGCTTATTTCTTGTATTCAATTTACAGGCACGGCAAACAACTTATGTAAAACTGATGCGATCAATCGTCAATTTTTATCAAAGTCCGAACCTGCTTCCACAATTCAAATCAAAACTTGGTGACACCATAGAGAAACTAGCTGAAGTTGGTGAGTATGGAGTCGATAGGGATTCTCTATTAGAAACTCTATTTTTGTTTTTTGTGAGCAGTTTATAGGTGAAGCCTATTTCAATCATATTCTTGTCGAAACAATTGAATATTCTACTGAAGGGTTGGCAGTTTTCAACTCTTAATACGACGCTTGACTTTGAGATGCTCAAATCTTGACATTGGCTGCCTGCGCCAGAATGAAAAGAGTTTGCCTTTAAAGCATATCCCTTGTGATAATGAACCTTTTCATGTTAGTCATCCTACTGAGCTATTTAATGACTACTACAGCGACTTGCTCCTGAGTCAGCAGTATAAAAATTACCTCTTAACCCATGCTGCAGCCTAACAGGGAAAATTATTATTATTTTGTTTCAGTTAGAATTTTAACTCCCTAAATTAAGCACTATTGTAACGAAATACCGAGTTGCTTCTCTATGTCCTACTACCACTCGTATTACCTAACCGTTTTTGAAATGCCAAAATCATGTACAAATGGTTTCTCAGGATCTTTTGTTGTTGCAAAAGAAAAGAGAATTCAAGCTAAGTCAGGTATTAGAGTGAAGTGTGAATACCATAAGCCATACCTATATTCCACATAGTCATCATACAGTCAGCCCATAAACCATACCTATATCCCATTCACTACATATGAAACATACTTCTATACAATACATCCCATACTGTTATCCATTTACCGGCATCACTGGTTTGGCTTAAAGCATTTTAAGGTTGCTAAGCGGATTCATCACGATGGTGCGCTTTTCAAGTTGTTCATATTATACGTATCTCAAGAATTAGTCAATTTCTTCGCATAAATAGGTGAATAGATTTGACTTAAATTTGGCTCTAGCCATTTTCATTTAGCCATTTCTTGATAAAGTCATTTCATTTTGCCTTGATCCCAAGAATTAGTCTTTTCTCCCATTATCTTCACATAAATAAGTGGGTAGATTTGGCTCAAGCCATTACTTCATAAATGATCAGCAATTATATTGGCTTGAGCCAATTTGGAGTAGCCAAGCTAAATTAGAACGATGTTCATATCTATGGCTGACACAAGAATTAGTCATTTTTATTACATAAATAGGTGAATAGATTTGGCTTAAGCCTCTTTCATTTTGCCATACATTGGAGAAGTCATTTTATTTTGCCTTTTTCTCAAGAATTAGTCAATTCTTTCATTTTATTCACATAAATAGGTGAATGAATTTGGTTTAAGCCATTTTCATTTAGCCATTTATTGGAGAAGTCATTTAATTTTGCTCTATTTTTTCTATCTGATGTAATCATATTTATTTTTTGTTTCAAATTGGTTTGTTTGAGTTTTTAGTGTTATTCATTTCAGAGATCTTGAAATAAAATATAGCATTCATTTGTTTTTTAAGCTTCATTCTTTGTATTTAGTTCTATCACTAGGTGTGCTAGAGTGTGACGCAAATATCATGAATACATGATATTTTAGATTTTGCATGGATTTGCTGTGTTTTAACCTAACAGACAACTACTCACAAAATTTGGAAATTGAGCAATTTCTTTGTATATGTATTTACTTGCTGTAAAAATTATTTTGGTCATGATGTGTTAGAGCAATGGTTCCCAAACCCATTTATACTGTTTTCGCTAAATCTAATTACCAAAAGCTCAATTATCACTTTCAGAAGAACACAATAGTCATATCGTTAATATTGTTTATTTGACCAAAAATAGCGAAAATACTAACACATATTGCATCTTTCAATCGACTCTGAGATGCTAAACTTGCATTAACTCAGCATTTCAGCCTACGATTGCTACGGCAAAGTACTGTTATCATGTCCCTACTAAGTGCGTGACTATATGACTCGACTAGAAAAAATTACATCCCTATTTTATTTTATCATCTCAATTACCCAAATTTTGTCTGCAACAGTTGTCCAGTTTTAGCACTTTCTTGAATTATTTTGTTTTCAGCTTTTCATTAACCACCAACCTTTGTGTTTTTCTATGATCGGTTCATAACTTTATAGGCCTGTGAGTTTTTACAAAACTTCCATTCGACTTGATTCCCAGCCATTTCAAAACAAGCTCAAATTGATGGATTAAAAAAAATTGCGACTCCAGGATAACTTCATTTTAAGTGCAAAGAGTAGTTTTGCTTGAAAATTGTTCTCTCACTACAGCCTATTTGGTCTTTATCATCCAATAAAACAAATAAATGACTAACTAATCTCATACCCGACATGGACTGGTAACAGGATGAGAGGTCGTGCTTCGCCATATGATTAAGCTGTCACATCGGTTGGTTGTGGCAGCATCAGGCGGGTCAGATTGAATTACCCAAGGTGGCTTGCAGGTTGTAGTTTGCCCATGTCAGGCCCAATTCCATGTTCTCATCTTATTTTTCTCACCATCAGCTAAAGCATGGCGGATCCGAATTCCTCAAGAGTTGCAAAACCAGATCATATTGTTACAGAGTGTTAATATCATGGGTTAGCATGCTTTTGTTTTACTAATAATATTAATAAGAACTGGAAAAGCACATTATTATTTTCCTGCTACCATATCACGCAACATCATGATTCTATATACTGTATTTGGTTTCTACGTTTCAGGGATTTCTCATAAATGAGTCTCTTTCACTTCTGAGTAAGTGCATGTGACTTTGATTTGAGCAACTCCTAAAGATGGAACTTTTGAAATGCACAATAACGAGAGAGGGAAACTGAATTTGACTTTCGTGAGAGACTTTCTCGTATATCGGTTTCTATACTTACTGTTACCGATTCCTAAAGTTTTATTCTATCCTAACCTGTAGTATTTCATGAATCCCACTTCACAAAAGTATGCCAATCTTCGAAATCTTAAATATATTTCCACCAGAACCTATTATATATAACTAAAATTGGATTTATATAATGTTTATTTACTCGTCTTCTATATGTGCTTTTCCAGTTTTTATATAAGCTATAGTTTTTATTCATTTAACTGCACTAATACTTTGTTTTCCTAGTATGTACTTTACATTGCATGGCATGTTATTTTCAGCATGAAATGTTCAATCAAATTGCTCACATGTTCTAATTTAATTTCCAAGTTTTTTAATTTGAACCTAAACCTATTGGGAGTCATCATATGCTTATGTATATGTGTGTGTGTTGTGTGAGATGGGTTTATGAGTGGCTGCACGTACAAAGTCTTGTTTGGAGTGTCGTAACCTCATGGGTGTCATTTCATGTGAATGCTTTTACATATCATTTTTAAGTTTTGTTTCAATATCGGAAAAAATACCATTGCAAATCTTTTGACTTCTGATTAGATCCCAAACAAAGACAAAATGTAAAACTATATCAAATTATTTTTTTTGTTGAGATAAAATAAAGAAAAAATGTACTTGACTTGATTTAGAACATTATTCTTCATATGTTAGCATTTATGTCATTATGTCTTGCTAAAAACAATTAGGTATGCCGGTCAATTAAGTCAAGTAACTACTGTGTCTATACAAAACATGATTGCACCCAAGTATGACAGTGCACACATTGAGTGTGTAGAATTATCAGACTCTTGAAAACCCACGTTTTCCAGCCTCTGGTAGGACCTGCTGGTTGTTATGGTCTAACTTGGCGATTACAAATTATAGTCTCCTCCTCCTTTAAAAATTCCTGGCTGACTGAGCAAAAAGTTTGCTCTTAACATGAAGGCTTTATCAGAGCAAATGATTAAAGTGTCTCGTGGCTTTGTGACCCCAAAACACTCCAAGACTACGCCCCTGGTTGACACAACCTTGACAAAGGCCTCGCAACCTTCTAAACACTGTATTAACATACCAATCAAACCAGAACAATGTGGGATCCTGTCCAGGCAATGCTTGTGCCTTCCACAGAGCAAAACCATTTTCTAACCAATATATTATCCTCAATATAGCAAAGCAACGTGACGTGGCAATTCCAAGTGACTTAGAAAAAATAATCACTTCGGTTGGAGTCAAACCTACGCTGATGGATTTCATCCATAGATTTCGAAGAACTGTAACTAAACGTGAATCTGTTAACCCACATAGCCAGGTGTTTATTTTGAATTTGTGATTGACTGGGATTAGGCATGGGGTACCTTTCAATGTTTTTCAATTTCAATTTTTTGCATAATATGAAGGTTTCGAAACCCCAGTCTAAGAATTTGTCTTGGTTGATTGTTTGGGAATTATAATGATCTGCTTGTGTGAAAGGGTATTGATTTGTTTGAGAGTGAGTGGGATTAAGTATGGCTGTTTGAAACTTTTCAACAAAACGATTTTTTCCCTAATTTTCCCAGTTTGACCTAACTCAGAAAAAAAATTTTGTTTATCAAATTTATACTTTGAACAAAAAATATTTGTATAAATTCTTACCAAATTTGTGATGTTATTTTTTATTGCAAAAAGTTTTTATCAATTTTTTGAGTAATGTTTCAATAAAAAGTTATTTGGAAATCTAAATCTTTTTTGCAAATTTCCGACATGCCGATTTTCGGCCTCTAAATTTTTTTTTATCATATTTGGTTGACTCCAAATGCATATAGGGTTTAAAAACTCCAGTCTATTGAATTTGGTCTCTGCTTGTTTGGGATTTTAATGTTTCGATTGTTTTCAAATGCGCTGAACTGTTTTAATTTTGGAGTGAAAAAGAATAGAGTGGAATTGTATGAATCAAAGTGAGTTGATCGAAATGGGAGAAATGAAATGTATGGATGAATTGGATGACTGACAGAGAAATGAATGAATGTTTGAAATGATTGAATTGCAGTATTTGAATGAATTGGAATGATTCAGTATACTTTCTTCAAATGATGCTAAAATGCGTCCTCATATATTTTTTCAGTATGTCTGAGTGTATATTAGAAGCAGAATGAATGATAAAAAATACTGACAGAGGAATGAATGAATGTTTGAAATGAATGAATTGCATTATTTGAATGAACTTGATGAATTGAAAGGAATGGTTTGGTATGCTTCTTTCATCCGATGCTGAAATACGTCGTTGGGTGTCCGAATATACAGGGTGTCCATAAAGTCTCTTTACAATCTGAATTTTGTTATGAAGTCAGTTCCCAATATATCTTAACCAGGTTTGTTGATTTTTATCAATAATTCTTCAAGTATTTTTGCTTCATTTAATACATCTGTGTAGGCCAAACAATATGGTATGGATTAAAAAAATTTCAAGACTTCATGGACACCCTATACTTCAGTATGTCTGAGTGATACTAGAAGCAATATGAATGATAAAGCCATACAGGAGTTATATACATACTCTCACCATTAAACTGTAATGTACACTTTTTTCTTCCTGTTAAATTGACTTTTGCTAGTAATTAATACACATTGTGCACCTTGCTTTATAACCAAGATGTACTATATTTTGTAAAAAAAAAATGAATTCACTTTTTTCACAATTTTTTTGATGCACTGATTCTTACTCGTTGCGATCGAAATAATTTTGTTTATGGTGCATTCTACACGCAGATCTGCTGTCACATTGATTTTTTTGGAAGCTTAATCTAATCCAATCCGGTATTCCTTGACAAGGTATCTACCTACATTGTCAGATTATAGTGCTTGTGGAAGGTGAAGTTTATAAAAAAAAAGCTATGAGAAAAATATATTAACCTAAAAATGAAATGAATCTAAACCAGGGGTGCGCATCCTGCGGCCCGAAGGCCAAATGTGGCCCACAAGAAAAAATTGTGCCACCTGTGGAAAATTTTTAAATTTTAATTGTGTCTGTTCCGCAAAACAAGTTCAATCTGGTATGTGCGAATAATTCCAATTCCTTCGCGTTGCAAAGCCCATACCCGAGTCCGATTGATTATTTATGCATATGACGTTACAATGCCCTGTAACTGCCCGAAAGCATATGTTAAATAAAGGTGTGTTCTGTTGTTTCACTCAATTATTTGTATCTGATCATCCCGTATTACAAGGTTGCACACCCCTGGTCTAAACCATTGTGACAGCCCTCTGCTTGGATGCACCATATATATATTTTGTATTGACGGTGTAGATTCTTTCTTTATGCAATTGCAATATTTATTGCTTTTAGTATGCTTGCTTTAATAATAGCTGAAATTAATTTTCCTGCATGCTGTAGTGAGTAGTTCTTCTTACTATAGTCTAGGAATGTCGATCTATGGATGGTTTGGTGTCATAATAATTTTCTTCTATGTTCCTTCGGAACTGTATTATTGCCAATATGATGGGGAAATTGGATAAATTCTGAATTTATGCAATTGATTTGATGATGAATTGAGATTAAGTTACTCACGCAATTCGAATTTGTGATGAAGATCACCAGAATTAATTTAAGTCCGAAATCAACTGTACAACATTTACGAAATTCTGAAAATAGCATTTTCTTTTTTAGCACACGAAATTCGGGGAGACATTTCTTTCGATCATACAAAAAGTATGAAGTTAACATTAGTAATATTTGACATGTATTTTTAAAATTCAAAATTCCTGAATGGTGTTATTATTGTCAGATTTGCCCTTATTTAGCAAAATCAGCTCTGCAGTATTTAATTTTGACGTGAAAATATCCAAAATAATTCAAAATTGGAAGAAGTAAAGAGAAGATTTTTTAACACCAAATTATATAGATGTACATCCCTAGTATTCTGCACTTATTTCTTGTATTTTAATCTATGTTGGTGATCTCTTTTTCAGAATAATTTTGTATGCTTGTAGGAATAGAAAATGTATAGTTTTATAATTTTATATTGCAATGTCGAAAAGCAAGTTTTGAAACAAAACTTGATAATTCATTTATATTTAATTATATGCTGAATCATGAACCACAATGTTGAAATACTAACATCACATATCAATGGCTGCTAGGCATTAAACAGAATGCCCAGCACTTTGTCAGATTGTGATAAATTGGTAGGCGGTATACCTCTTAATTATTTTTCTGATGATGTTAAACCGAACTGATTAGAGTCAGCTGCCCAAATTTCAGCACTATTGTATTTCTATATTGTTTCAGTAGCTTATGGTATTACATTGGTCACCAGTGGCTTTACTCAGGGATGGGTCACCTTTGATTCTGATAGATCATATATGTCCTTCGAGCATATTTTCTTAAAAAAGTTGTTGAATAAGTGTCAGACAGTAAAGTAACCAATACTTTTCTGACTGCAAATAATGTGTTAAATCAGGAACGGAAAGATTTCAGTTCTTTTAAAAATAGTAGCAGCACCCAAATCATTGTCTGCTTTATTAGGGCCTCCTTTAGGGTGAGGATGTAAATTGATATTGAAAAATAGTTTTCATATTTCCAAGCCAGATATCTGGAGACCAAAAACAGCTGAATTTGAATGAAATACTATTCTGATCCCTGTGGTACATCGATATATTGGATCCAACATTGTTCTCATCCAACAATGTTTTCTGATCCAACTTATTAATTTTCATGTAATAGACAGACACATAGACATGTAATTTGCTGCAATTTTTAATTCTATAATCTGCAATCGAAATTGACCTAATTAACCATATTCTCCTCTATTTAATTGTGTAATTAAAATTATTTAAATAAAAATTATTTTGGTTATGTAATTGGTTTGAAGCTAATTGAATTTTTTTAATTCTGTAGTTTTCATTGGAAACTGACTTGATTATATTGTGCACTATTTATTCTGTAATTCAGACACTGACAATTATTTGTATTTTTTGAATTTGTAAAATGATGTTTCCACATTTTTTGAGATGCAAGCCTTTCCATCCATCAAAGTGTTAAAGTTATGAAAAGCAGTAACAAGATATTAAGTATTGCCCTTATGACTGAATGACTGACCATAATAAGATGTAAATATCCAGCTATCGGCGCTCCAGAAGTGTGTGTACCAATATGGAGGTAACTAATTTTGTTCGCCTACTTTACATCAAGTTATGTAAATGGACTCAAACCTATGGGCAGGGAAAACCAGTGGTGGGATTCCGGTTCCATCACAAAAGTCCTATTTTTCAGCCGGTTCTGTTACAAAAAGTCATCTTTTTTTAGCAAATAAATTGATTATTTTTTATTAATGCTAACCGGTTCGCTGATCTCATGCAATACTGTGAGACGGTTCTATAGAACCGGTGCGAACCGGCTGAATTTCACCACTGGGTATATCCACTTAACACAGACAGTCCCAGAACTCGTAATAGAACTAAAATAGGAAAAAATCTGAAATAAATTATGGCCTAACCTTAACCTGGTACACACACTACAGAAGTGCCCGACTATCTATTCTAGAAATCTGGTTTTTCAATACTATTCACAGAAATAACTGTGTATACTTTAATTTTCGTGAATTACATTTTCAAATTTTTTCGATTACACCCAGAACCCCCCATGGGTGATTTTGTAAATCCTATTCTATAATATATATAGGATGGAAAGTCTTGCAACCTGTTTATCACTTTTCAATCAATATCGCTCTATATTTAAAAAACCTCATATTCCAGCATCTCATACAGGCATGGCTGTACCATCAGATCTAAGACCAGGAAAAAGCTCTCGTGCATCAAATGTTCACAAGGCAATGAGAAGATTCCTCAGTAGAAGACAACTTGCAAGACGAGACTCCCTATCGGCAGCTAGTCAGGTTTGAAGATTTCCTGAGAGCTGCTGGTTTTCCTTTTTCATTTATGAGATTTTTTATATTTATTCTTTGGAAGCGGTTCCATTACATTTGAACCCACGTACATTTGAACCCCCGACAATTGCACCTGTATGCTATTGCACCTATGGAATTTTTTTTGTTTCACGAATAGTTAAACCCATACTAACCCTAACCCATGGGTTTTAGCACCCGCATATAGATTGAACCCGTGGACGGGTGGGTATACGCATGGGTTCAAATGTACATGGGTTCAAATGTACGGTCACCTTTGGAAGCATATCTGATATAATGGCACATTCATAGGATAATTGCAAACAACTCTTTTCCTTCTGGAAATTTTGAAGTCAGGTTTAAACCCTATATGGGTAGTTATTTTTGTAGAGCGGTAGTTCCAAAACTTTTTAATATTGCTCACTAACTAGATGCAAACAATGCACAACCAGCTTTATCATAGACCAGCGAAAAGAACGAAAGTTAGAAAAAGAATTGAGACTGTGAACGTCTGAATAACCCCCCAAATAGTCAAATTGCCCCCAGTTTAGGAACCACTGTTCTAGATTTCTAGCGCGGTGGTTCACGTAACTGCTGGTCGGTTACAGTATAAGCTTCCATTCAAGTCCATCTAGAAAGTTAGTATGATTGTTCAATCGCAGGACGCAACAGCCTTCAGATTCGTTTAGACTTTTTTCAAAAAGCATGTTCATTTCTCATTATTTATAAGTTTACTCAACTTCTCACTACCGCAGGGGGGGTTTACATTACTGCTTGGGGACCTCCTGAAGTATGCGCACCAAGATGGCGCACAACCTGAACTCAGGTTGGGGGGGGGGTTCTGAAATTTCTAATTGCCAAGTTAGATTGAAACAGCCAGCGGATAAGGGTGGAGGCAAGAAAACATGTGTTTTTGCGAGTCTTGAGGGTGTCCCCATGCTGAAGATGTTTTGGTTGTTGGACAATAATCCAAAGTTTGCCATTACTAGGGGCGTAGCCAGAAATTTTCAAAAGGGTGGGTTCTAAATTTTTTTTTTGCCAAGTTAGATCAAAACAGCTAGCAGGTCCGATCGAACGCTGGAATCCGCGTGTTTTCATTAGTTTTGGTGTCTAAAAAGCATTTCTAGCTACTGAAAATTGCTTTCTATGATACAGATAAATGATTTTATTTTTACATTTCAAAAGGGGGGTCTCACCTCCCTGGCTACGCCACTGGCCATTACCATCAAGCCGTTTTATTCTTTTTCTTTCCTCAGGATAAACATTTAAATTTCAAAGTATTTTTCTGTTATTTTCCAAACCATTTTGTAATATTGTTCAGTTTTATTTTGTATATTACATAGTGTTCTGTACAGTGTTTTGGTTCTCTATGAAGTGCTTTTCTCAATTACTTGTAGTGTGAGTGTATATGGTGAAATAATTAATGTGTTTGGGTTTTCTGCGCTGCGATATTGTTTTATGTAATTTCATATTAGGATTGTTTGTCAGAGTAGGGCATAACATCTTGTAGCATAGAGATGTAAAAGGTGTGTGCACAGAGTTATAATTTTGTGTGTCACACAGGGATTCAACGTTGTGTGGTGAACTTATGTGTCACATTGATATGTATTTATTATTAAGATGTGGTAAGCATGTGTGCCACATGTGTATGTATCGAATGTTTATGTGTAGAGCAGAAATTCAGAGCTGTGATTGTGTCTAGGTGATCATGTCACACAGAGTTTGTGTGTCACATAAAAATTCAGGTGTGTTTGGGAAACTTTCGCGTCACATTGATATATATCTATATATATATATTATTAAGATTGCATGTGGTGAGTGTGGTTTTTACTTGTATGTGGATGGATATGCATGTGTATTGCAGGAATTCCAAGATGTGATTGTGTGTAGGTGTTGGGAGTTTGTGTGCTGTACAGAAATGCAAGGTAGTGTGAATGATAATGAATTATGTTTGATTGATCAAGGATTTATGTGCAGATGTATGTGTATTATGAGTGTATGTGCTTAAATTTAGATCGCTATATTCAAGTGCACGTTTTGAATATTATAAAATTTTTATTCAATTTTTAAACTTTCAGAGTTGTCGAGAAATCATTGAAGGATTACAAGATATTGTCGCAGTTTTGGAAGATCAATTGCGCCCTCTAGTGCAGGCAGAGTTGTCTGTTTTAGTCGACATTCTACATCGGCCTGAGTTGTTGTTTCCAATGGAAACTGATGCAAGAAAACAATGTGAAAATGGAGGATTTATATCAAAGTGAGTTTTTTTGTGATAATTTCATTTGCTTGATACCCTAGGTCAGGGCTACTCAACTGGCGGACCGCGGTCCAAATCAGGGCCTTTCGGGTATTCGATTCGAACCGCGTCTAATTCTTTATTTTGAATTATTAACCGCTCTTTTGTTTCTTTTTATGAAATCCCTTTTAGATTTAAACATATATGAAAATAACTAGAACATCATAACAAACAATCGTAATTAGCTTATAATCATTAGTCGGCCGAGGAAGTGCGTGTTTAAGGATGCCGAAATTTAATTTCTGGAAAAACCAGACCCAAATATTTTTGAAGTTTTGTATGCGGATCTTCGGTAAAAATAGTTGAGTAGACCTGCTCTAGGTTTTCAATTACCATATAGACTTGTATAATGCTATGGCTTAGCGGTATTAAATTGACTGGCCAAATGCGAAGAAAGATATTGAAGTGCATGACACTTCATAACAAATCGCAGGTCAAGGCCATTGAGATGTTGCGAAAAGATAGTTTGAGAATAAAAGCATTAACACTCTTAACCACTTTTCCATTGTATAAGCAAAAAATCGGTTCACAAACAACCAACTTTATCCATCTTTTCATCCTCGCCTAAAAAGGTAAAATTCCTCTCTGGGGAGACCACAACTCAAGCTTTGTATAAGCAAAGTAGCAGTGATTCACTATCAATAAACCTTTCATCCGTAACTAATAATAATCTGATTTGCTTTATTCATCGGTTAATCAATTGCCATATAGACTTGAGTTGCTTAACGCTACTGAATTAACTGACCAGATGCAAAAAAGGGTTTTGAGATGTATTGCGCTTTATAACAAATTGTTGGTCGAGAGTCGGTGAGATGTCACAAATAGTTAATTCAAGATTAAATACTCATTGTGGTTCTTGAGATACGAGATCATAAAGTTGATTCCTTCCGACACGAAAAACAAGCTGGTAAACCGGCTTGCCGGATTCAAGAGGTTAAATTTTTGTTCATGCCACGCCAGATTATCACGGAAAAAACACACGGCGCACTTACACTAAAATAGTGCTGCCTTTAAATAAAACTCAATTTTGTGATTGTTAATTTGTACTAAAATACTGTTTTCAATAGATTACTACTGGTTTAGAGCTGGTACTCCGACTATTTAACCATTGTAAGCAAAGTAGCCGTGATTCACTAACAATAAACCTTTCCTTCATAACTAATAAGAATCTGATTTAGATTGATCCAACACACTGAGAAACTGCTCGAAGATCGAGAAGAAAAACTCTGCATTAAAGTTTTACAAACTTTGAGAGAAATGATGACAGTTCATATCAGCTTTGCAGACAAGGTAGGTTTGCTTTTCAAAATTCACCCATGGTAGTTACTAGGGCTGGGAATGGGTAACCGGTTATTTGGTTAATCGATTTTATAACGGTTAAGACGGCTAACTAACTGACCGTTATTTTTTAAAACTATTTTTTTATACTTTGACTGTTATTCGACAGAATATATGTCATTATATCATAAAATATAATATTCTGTTTTGAATTAATAATTTCTCAATTGAAACAGTATTGAAATTATTTTTAACAAATGCTTACTTTTTGAACTGCAAAATGAGTACTCTTGGGTTTCAGCTTCAAGCAAATATCGTTGTTAAATTTCAAGTATTTTGCGCTTTTGGTGTTGGCTGCAATAATTTCATAGTTAGGCATTCTGAGATTCTTCTCTGTATGTTTCTTCTATAGTTACTCATATCGAAATTTGTTAAAAAAGTATTTAGTTATTGTTAGACTGCGGGGTCGAAAATATTACATTGTACTTTAAACTGTGAGCCATTTAAAACAACTCCTCTCTCTCGAAAGAATTTTGACTTCAAATCCGATCACTGAGAAAAAAATTTAAATTGTTCTAATTAAATTTTAAATTTAAATTCCTCAATTGTTTGTTGAGAACTTAGCAAACTGATTTCTTCTCGTAATTCTGTTTTAAAATTTGAATTTAATCATTAAAAGTTTGAAATACAGACACCTGACTTTAGAGAATTCAAAATTCTGACTTCTGAGTTTGTAGAATTAGGAATCACGACTCCGATTTTAATAAAAACATCCCAAACATGACACTACATTCCTGATTAATTATTCGAATTTCTCAATACCTCAGCGAATATCAACTCCACTCTTTGGAACTTCTCCTGCCTAATAATTTGCAACGATTCGATTTCAATTAATTCTGTGTTTTGGAATAATTTAAACATGTTTCGAAACATAACTGCATGGAGTGGGTTGCTATGTGGAGAATTGCTTTAAACCAGATTTTCCTGGTTTGCTCTGCTTTGTGCAAAATTCCAAACAAGTCAACTGACAATCATTTGTAGCAAAGACCACAACTTGCTTCATTTTTATCATCTGAACTGTTGAAAAACCACGTTTGAGAGTTTTAAAATTCAATGCTCTTGCCAAAAAAATTGAAAGTGTCTAGCCCAGGGATCGGCAAGGTTTTTGAACCAGGGGCCAAAAATTTTGCCCACTTAGACTGGCATGCCATGTAAGTGTGATGTAAAAAGTTACATTTTATGAACAATATTTTTAGTGTTACAAAGCAAAGGTGGAAAACAATACGCCTTGTGCTAAAACTAAATTTAACTACAATCTAAACAAATTCCTTGATCTATTTTAGCTGAAGCATCAAAATTCGATTTTAGTTTGGTAGTGGCAACATCAGACAGGCCAGATAGAATTACCCAACGGGCCGGATTTGCCCCGTGGGATATACTTGGCCATGTCAGGTCTCGTCTGTATGATCTACAGACAAAAATATGATAAAATTAACAAAATATTTTTTTTTAAATTTTTCCCGCAGAATGTGAACGTTTACAATGACAGGATTTGGGAAGAGGTTATTTTGTCTTTTGTTAATTTACTTTGCTTGCAGCTAGTTGACTGTCTTCTTTCTTAGCTAACTCTTGACTAACTCTTCAATAACAATGTATGATCATTAGGTGCTCCAGAAGTATGCGCCCCAAGATGTCGTACAACCTGAATCCTAACCGATACACACATACTATGTTTAGGTTGTGTGCCATCTTGGTGCGCATACTTCTGGAGATCCGATCATTAACTCTGTGAATTATAGCCTAATTGTTTGGCATCTATAATTTACTGTTCTGAGTTTGTTCAAGAATTTTGTGTTTAGTTTTAGACCGCTTCTACTTTTTTTCTTGCAGCTGTCTCTTTTCTCTGGACCGGTGGTTCTCAACCTTTTTTCTTACATGTTCCATTTGAATTGCAGAAAAATTTTGTTGCCCACTAAATTTTTTAAGCAGAGGAAAAACTGAAAAAAAGCAAAAAACTATGTCTGCAAAGATTGAAACTTCCAATTTACTAATTAACTCTGCTTTCTCTATACCAACTCTTCTATTACAACGTATGGCCGTCCACTGACTATATTACTTCCATGAATTTTCAATCACGCTTTTATATATATTTATATCCTTAACTTTTCTGTATTGTGTGATTGCAATGAACTTGTAGTTATTTTTAAATTATATTACTTGCTTCTTTGCTTGCATCTAGTTTACTTCCAACTTTCTGATCTATTTTGCGCTAGCTGTGAATAGTTCCTAATATTTCTGATTCAATTAATTTGTATTTATTTTGGGCTTGCATCTAGCTAGCTGTACTCTTCCATTTTCTCTTGACTAACAACAGCGAATGGTTGTGCTCTGAAACTGTATTACTTCTGTTAATTCCCAGATTGGAATATGCAAACAGTTTCAAATTAACAGTGTTGTATACTGTTTTGTTTTAGATTTTTATTAGTTTTAATAAATATCTTTTTTATGTATTACTATTGATTACAGCATGCTCTATTATGTACATTAACTGGCATGAGTGGTGTTTGCTGCTAATATCCTGCTGTCAGCATGCTTAGTAAGATATTCTGCCAACTGTTTTCTTTTCAAATATAACTGTTAGGCAGTGATGGGATTCTAAATTTTAAGAGCATGTTCCCTAATTTCTGAGAAGCATTCCGACTGAAACAAAACAAGAATGGGTTCGCTCATTATCACAAGATTCAACTCGTGTGAATTGCCTGAATCCCACCACTGCTTTTTACGCTACGACTATTCTCATTTTACTGATTAAATTTTTCTGATTATAGTATTCTGGGATATTTTCTACTTTTTCCTAAATCTATTCAATCCAATTATCTTATGTTATTTTAGGTCCTTATTTGTCTGACTCTCTGTCTAATCTTAAAACTCCGGTTATGGCATGGGCATGTGACAGCTTATAGCACTAACCTTATTACAAATAAGCCTTTATATGTTGCTTACAATTCCATACACAATTAGGGGCTGCCTGTATAGTTTTGTAAATAAATAATTTTTGGTACTCCTGAAGTATGTGCACCAAGATGTCGCATAACCTGAACCCTAATCTGGTACACAACCTGAGTTCAGGTTGTGCACCATCTTGGTGCCAATTTTTTATAAACAGTGAGACCCAAAAATCACGAACTCAGATTATCCGGAACATATTCTAGAGTGAATATAACTTTTGTGCTAAGTATCCTATATTACTGAAATTTTTGGTTTAATACTACAAAAACAGAAATTTAAAGTTGAATACATTTTCTTCATTTTCATAGAAGTAATTGGTAAATTTATGGGTTCTGTTATTTTTGGGTCACTCTTTTCCAGGCTTTGTTCAATTCATATACCACTGCTAGTTTCCCTTTCCATATTTCTTTATATTATAATTTGGACATTAACAATGTCTGCCGCTAAGTTACAATTATGGAGGTGATCATCCTTTTATCTTTAATTCAGGAACAAGATTTCCATTCTCGAGGTGCGAATGTAGATGATCATAGGAGAGTGAGTAGAAATTTTAAACAATAAGTAGCTTAGAATTGATTTTGATCATTAATTTACATCTCAGATTCTGTACTGTAATACACGATTCACCGAAGATGTATAAGGGAGAGAACGATGGGGCTTGTGCTTAGTGCAACATACTTTTTTTGTTTCAAAAGAATTTGCTCAATGCAAGGTCAGGAGAAGAGAGAACGATGGGGCTTGTGCTTAGTGCAACATACTTTTTTTTGTCGAAAGAATCTGCTCAATGTCAGGTTAACACGGGTGGGCAAATTATGACCTGCATGCCAGATCCAGCCCATTGAAGTGTTTTATCCAAGTCACGTGTGTTTGCGTCATAAAGACCCAGATTGTTGCATTGTGCTCTTTATTATTATACAAACGTTAATCTAGATATTGGACTAGCTGTTGTAATCAAACCGCTTTTCATTCATAGTTTTTTCATATTAAGTTTTGGGCCTTCGACCCTGTAATAAAGACTTTTATCTGTAACTGGCCCATTCAGAAAAGTAATTTTACACTCGCGGGCTATCTCAACTCAGAAAAAAAGGAGACTTATTTCTGCCAAGATTAACTATAGACTAATAGCGATGCACTATGCACCAGTAAATAGATATTTTGTTGTCATTGCATGTTGCAGTCCACTGAGTAAAGGCACATAGAAGACCACTTTGGTTTTGCACTTTTACAAGTATTATCCTATTTCTGCTGTATAATTTTTTTTTTAAATTTTTCCACAGGGTGAAGCACTGCGTCAAATTCTTCTTTCTCGATACTACGGCTCAAGCTATCAACATCTAAGGGAACTTGCTCAAAAAGACAATGGGAACACTTCAGGAAGGTTTGTGTTGTTGTTCAGTGCGATTTTCGTATCTTTCTATTGAGATTTCTTCACTTGTTCATTTAAAACAAGGGTCGGCAACCTGCGACCCGCGGAGTAATATAATCCGACCCGCGACGCTTCACTGAATTATAGTAACAAAACAGCTGTTTTGGCGATTATATTCTTTACGTAACAGAATTTATTTCGAGACGCATGTAGACTAAATTATATTATAATCTAACAAGTATAAAATTCACAATTACTCATTTAAGTAGCCTATAATTTAATTATAATTAGACAAATGGCAACAAAACGCAGAAAAATTTATGCTAAGTGCAAAGGGTTCAATGGTGCCGAAAATATTCAAATGGAATTTTTTGAGATGCTATGCAATGTATTACAGCTTGATTTTTATTATAAAAAGTATCATCCGTTCGGTTTTCACCAATGACTTGCAACCCTTAATTTTGGCCCGCGAGCAACAAAAAGTTGCCGACCCCTGATTTAAAACAATGCTTTGGACAAGCAGCTTAGTTATGCACCCTAGTATGCCATGGTTGAGGTGATGGATTGTCTCTGTGCAGTAACATGTTGGGTGGCTTAGTTATATCCTACGCGAAATTTTCATGTTTTCATAAGCTGTTTTCACCGCTTCAGTCTATGCAAAGGATTACGGTTTGCTTGTCTAGAGCCATGCTCATCACAAAAATCGATGCTCCCATAGTATTGGCGCACAACCTGAACATAGTATGTGTACCAGGTTAGGGTTATCAGGTTGTGCTCCATCTTGGTGCACATACTATAGGAACGCCCAAATATCTTAAATCCTTATTCTCTTTCTCTTAGTCCGTTTCGTCGCACTGAACTTTCATTGGAAGAAGTGCAATGGTATCTAAACAAAGAGGGAGCCACAGATCTTGTTATCAACCTGATAGTTGGAAATTACAGTGAGATTGTCTTCCATGAGAGCGTTCTGCTTGGTATTGCTTTGCTGGAGGGAGGGAACCACGTCAATCAGGTAATGTATTATTTTGGTCAAGTTATTGCTAAATGGAGCAATAATTATTAGGGCTAAGAATAAGTTATTGAAATTGTCCGATGAAAATTAAATGGACCTTCTTGAGACTGATTTCTTTTTACTCAATGTAGATTGGCATGAGCAGTTTGAATTCCATATGAGGATGGTTATGTACGAGAGAAGTGCAAGACTCTTCGCTGCCGTAGGGTGGTTCATGTATCCTGGTCGATTATGAATTTCTTCATCAAGTCAAAACATGAACCAAGTGGAATTATGTGGTCATTCATTGTTCCAGATGCAATGAAGATTGATGTTCGTGAACCTGGGCATTTAAAGCTCAGCGATGTGACGCATCGTGCTAAGCATTAGTATTACACTTGCCACCCCTGATTACCCTGTGTTGGTTCACAGGTTCGAATCATGTTGAGATTTTTATGTGCGGTAGGATTGCTGGACTCCTTGTTGCCGTAGGGTGGAACACGTAACCGCTAGTCGCGTACAGCTTCCTCCACCATCAAGTCCATGCATCTGAAACAAATAACTGGCTAACTAATCCCATACTCGACATGGATTGATAATCGGACGAGAGGCCGTGGTTTGCCATAGGATTAAGCTGACTTATCGGCTTTCTTCTCCCCAAAGATAATTATTCAAATCCTATCCTAGTCAACATTTTTTGGATTTTTGGTGCTTTGGATTAGATTCCGAGTACCTGTCATTATAGGTCCTGGGTTTTACCTTCAAATTTTCTATTCCAGATGTCCTTCTTTTCCGAGCTTCACAATGAAAACAACTCGGAGACATTTTTCAAAGTTTTTCATGAGAAGATGGAAATTGCTCAACAAGAACTGAAGAATTCTTCCACTGTCAATACTGGTGAATAAATTTACTAGCAAGATACTTTTGTATACCTAAGTAGGGCTCGGCAGTCAATCCATCGTGCTCAAGTGTTAGTACCACACTTGACATTGTACCTCTGATTAAGTTTTAATCCTGTGGAATAGAATTAGGGGGGCTCCCGAAGTATGCGAACCAAGATGGCGGACATCGGAATGTAATATGTGTACTAGGTTTGGGTTAGGCCATAATTTTAGGTATAAATACTACGGGAGGCTCTTGGCTAGTCTTCGAACTGATAATAGGACTAAAATAAGGAAAATTGGAAAGAAATTATCGCCTAACCCTAACCTGTTACCCATGTTACGTTCCAATGTCCGCCATTTTGGTTCGCATACTTCGGGAGCACCGAATTAGGATTGCGGGAAATCTCGTCGTCCATCCACTTCAGGAAAGTTTGTCTGCTGGTCAGTTACTGCTGCATCCATCATCCATCAAAGTCCATGTATCTGAATTAAATATCAAGCTAACTAATCCCATACCTGATATGGACTGGTAACCTGATGAGGGGCGTGGTTCAACTTCTTTTTCCAATGGGATAACCGTGAAATTGTATTCTATGAATGAAAAAAGTTTTAATAGTAAATCCTTGATTCAAGCTTTAACTTAAAATAGCAATACTGCTATGGTTAAATTATCGTAGATCATTGAAACTCTATACATACAGTCAAAATTATTGTTCTCATCTTCAAAAATTTTCACTCATATTCTTTATATCTGTAGGTGAGCTACTAACTCGTGTCTCAGAACCAACGTTCCCAAACTTTTCCCCTGTTTCACCGTTTACATCAGGTGCTGGAATTTCTGACAGTTACAGACAGGTAAGATGGTTTCTGGACAGGTTGAAGCTATGTTACAACAGCATACTTCAATGTAGATTTGATAGATCTTAGGATATCAGTAGCGCTTCCAACTTTTATCATTTTTACTGTGGGTGTTTGGAGCTATTAGCATGCAGTTATAGTCTGGTAAAATGAGTGCTCCTGAAGTATGCGCACCAAGATGTCGCATAACCTGAATCCTAACCTGGTACACAACCTGAGTTCAGGGCGTGCGCCATCTTGGTGCGCATACTTCAGGAGGTTCGTAAAATGTTTAGAGGACCTGAATACTAGAACAGATTGAAGCCAAATTGAAAGAAAAAAGGACAAGCTTTGTTTTCTTCGCATGAATTTGCTGAGTTTTATTGCAATCTGAGCCATATTGATCAAAGGTTACTGCGGTTGTAGGTTTTGGTGTTTATTGTGCAAAAGGAATGATTTTTATTTTTAATTGTGTGTTTTTTAATAACTAGGGTTTGTAAATTACATTTCATCACACAAAAGTTTGTCTTTTCCTAGATTTTTTGAAACCAGGATTTAAAAAAACTGAAATGTAGTTTTTTTTACATCATGTATTGGGATTTTAGAATGGCATCCGAAATTATTTGCACAATGTGTCCTTGCATAATATAAATGCTCTCAAAAAATTCTTTTTAGTTATCTGGTGAAATGGAATCTGAATTATCTGATGCAACAATGCAGATACAGAAAGCTATAGAAACTGTTCGACGACCTCACACGACTTCTGATGGGTTTACTGATGGCCATAATGCACTAGCAGGTAAGATAGTGAGGAGAGTCACATAACATGGTATCTACCGTTGGCTTGGCGGTGTGGCGCATCGTGCTAACCGTTAGAAATCTGCTCGACATCGTGCCTCTGATTACTCTGTGTGGGTTCGCAAGTTCGAATCCCATGCGGGAATAATTATGTGCAAGGGGATTGCTGGACTCCTCGCTGTCATAGAGTGGTTCACATAACCGCCGGTCAGTTTCCCCCCAAGTCCATGCATATGAAAAAAAATAACAGACTAACTAATTCCATACTTGTCATTGTCTGGTAACCGGACAGGAGGCTGTGGTTTACCATTTAATTTAGCCGTCTTAATGGCTATGTAAATCCTATCCTATTCTAAAACTGAATCAATATTAAAATCACCCAAAAATATAAAAAAGCCACTATTTCAAAACATTCAAATATAATAATTTCAAATATAGAATATATCTCGAAATGTATTTAATGAGTTTACATTTTTAAATATGAGGAGTTCTTACAGTTTTTAGATATTATTTTGGAGGCATTTTTAGTTAGTTTTAGTCATCTCCGAGTGCTTTTTCAATTTTACTTTTTCAAATTCTAGGGGAAATGGATAGACGAGATGATGAACGAACACTCAGTCCTGCAGTCAGTATAATGAAACCGATACTTAGATTTGTTCAACTTCTCTGCGAGAATCACAACGCACATTTGCAGGTTTGTTCAGGGAGAATCCCATACTGGGTGCTCCCCATGTACGTGCACCAAGATGGCGCACAACCTGAACATAGTATGGGTACCAGGATAAGGTTATCAGGTTGTGCGGCATCTTGGTGCACATACTTCGGAAGCACCCAATACTGTACTTGGGGATTGGCATTTCACTAGCATTGGAATTGGAGTAGTTGAAGTCTAGGACCAAAAATTTCCAATATATTAAAATTTTATGTGACCTCTGTGAAGTCGGCATTGTTATGCAAGCGCGCCGCTTCTCTGATCCCATGCATTCTCTCAAAATTGTGAGATTTATGTTTTAATAATTGTGTTTTGAACCAAAAGTGTAAAAAAGCACAATAGATATGGTACCTTTTGTCAAATTGGTGTATTCTTTGCGAACCCTAAAATTCAATATGTGCCCCCTGCAGGGTCACGACGGTTTGGGAAACTCTGGAATTTTTAAGCAGTTAATTTGTTTCATAGGCGTGGGCTTCTGTTGTGTAGAGAGCCTAACTAACCAGAGGTTATAAAAAACCTTCTAATATAATTTATTTCAAATCCAAATCCTGTTTCAGAATTATCTTCGATGTCAAAACAACAAAACAAACTACAATTTAGTTTGCGATACTTTGAAGTTTCTTGATTGCATCTGTGGCAGCACAACCGGTGGTCTGGGTCTTGTTGGTCTTTATATCAATGAAAACAATGTTGATCTCATCAACCAGACATTGGAAAGCCTCACTGAGTATTGTCAAGGTCCTTGCCATGATAACCAGGTAGGTTTAGTGGTTTCCTTATGTATCGCAAGGATTATTTATAGTGAAACATGAGTGACTAGTAAAAAGCAAACTGTTAACTGTATCTTTATTTTATTTCTGGTACTGTATTTTTGATTGTCTATGCCAGTGGCTGCCAAACTTTGTGGTATCATTAGCCACAAATCAAATTACCAAAAGCTTAATTACCCCTTTCATAAAAATAGGATTTCAGTGAGCAATTCATCAAATACAACAACAACAATAACCCAAAAGCACAAAACCAACCTCCTTGATTCGATCTCATTGGCAAAGGTGGCACTCTTTCTGCAATACAATAGGCTAGGATGAAACCAAGGCAAAGTGAATGACAGACAGCATTTCGTATTGATGGCCACGCAGCCAGCCAGCCCACTTAATGCCTGTTTGGTGCAATATTCACTTGTGTTGATTTTATTTTGGAGACTGAACAACCAGTACTTTTGAAGTTGAGGAACTCGTATATTTTACTCAACTCACAGACACTAAAAGTAAAAACCTTTATTTTACAGAATGCCATAGCAAGTCATGAATCAAATGGAATTGACATTATTATTGCTCTGATATCGAATGATATAAATCCTCTCGGAAAACATAGAATGGATCTTGTAATGCAATTAAAGGTAATTAT
The DNA here is from genome assembly GCF_964204865.1 of Styela clava. Classification (NCBI taxonomy): domain Eukaryota; kingdom Metazoa; phylum Chordata; class Ascidiacea; order Stolidobranchia; family Styelidae; genus Styela; species Styela clava. The sequence goes on along the minus strand of NC_135258.1, from coordinate 4,609,957 downwards.
AACTATTCAATGTATTCTCTTAGCAAAAGCATTCCAGTGATTGCTCGCAACTTTGTTAAGGAATCAGTCTTCTGTACTTGTGTGTTGGTGTGCTTGACTTTGCTTCAAGCAAGCTTTGTGTTTGTAGCTACACAGATCAGTATTCTATAAATTCTATTTATAGCACTTCATTTTTTCAAATTTTTCACATTCAAGTGAGTTTGCTTAGCTTTGCTTAGAGGAAATTACAGTATTTTTTAATCGGAGTTCAAGAAGTATGTGCTCCAAGATGACGCACAACCTGAATATGGTATGTGTACCAGGTTAGGATTCAGGTTGCGCACCATCTTGGTGCACATACTACGGGAGAGCCTTTCAATCCATGGTTGCTGTTTATGTTGTCTGCTGATGTCCAAAAGTAGGAATTATCAATGAAATCTGTTGTATCTGGCCCCAATAAAGTTAGACCCAACACACCAAACACCATCTTCGCATTATTTTTTTTTAATTTTAACGCAGAACAATGCAAGCAAACTTCTCCTTGCAATTATGGAAAGTCGTCATGATTCTGAAAACGCTGAGAGGATTCTACGAAACATCAATTCAAAACAACTTGTTGCTGTTATCGAACAAGCTTATACTAAGGTGAGTGGAAATGGATATGGTTTTTTGTATTTTTTCGGATGAGGGAAAGTTGGAGGGAGACTTGACTTATGGGAATAATTATGGGTGGGGGAGAGATGATAAGGATCTCTAATCATATGGTGCACTGAAGCCTCTTATCTGCTTACCTGTCTATGTCTGGTATAAGAAGAGTTGACTAGTTAACTGGGCACATCAGAAGTGTATGTACTAATATGGACGTAACTAATTTTGTTCGCCTACTTTACATCAAGTTGTGTAAAGAGATTATGGGCAGGGGTATATTTGCTTGGCTAACACACACAGTCTTCGAACTCGTAATAAAACTAAAAAAAGGGAAATCAGAAGAAAATTATGCTTTAACCCTAACCTGGTACACACACTACAGGAGTACTGTTAATTGTACCATGAAAATGGGTAGTAGAGCGAGGGAGGGAGGCCAGCGATTACAAATGGAAGAGTCTTTTTCACATATGTGGCACTCATGGGTTTCAAACCTAGGATTTCATGCAGGCTAATCAGTTGTATGTCAGCAATCTGAACGATGATGCTAATTTTGAGCAAGACACTAACTGCCAAGATATGGAGTTATTTAAGTTTGTGCTATTTTGTCTATACTAAATCTGAATGATTCTATCCTATATGGATCTCTCTTATGCAATGCATCAAGATTTTAAATGTTCTAAGTGAAAATTCAGTATGATTATATTATACAATACATATCTCTCATTATTTTATCTTTCACAGGGACAACGACTTGCTGAAGAGGAGGCCATGAGTGGCGGGCTTCTACCTAGAAATACTCAGGTAGGCAGTTTTTCAGTGTCATTCTACATCTATTTCTCAAAACCAATGCACTGTTTATACGACACTTATTCACACCTTCTGGTTCAAATAAAGTTCTATTCACTGATATTCAAGGAGCTACTGTTTTAGAAGGGATTCTGGTCCTTAGTTTGTCATTGCCTACCCAGATAATAATGCCCTAGGTGATTTGTATCCAAGATATGTAATCAGCAATGCCAACATCGTTAAGTTTAACGCTTCATAGTCCTAGGCCAGAGCTACTCAACTTGCAGACGGCATTCCGAATCCGGACCTTTCAAGCATTGATTTAGACTGCAGCTGATTCTTTATTTTGTATCATTGGCCCTACCTTGGATGTGTGTATGTTTACTTTTAATAAATGACTTTTATATTTTTAAAGAATAATTTATCATTTACTCATATTTGCATCTGACTATGTATGAAAAGAACTGTAACGCCATAATAAACAATGCGAATAACGCTATCTTGATTAGGAAATAATCACTTGATGGTCAAAGAATTGCAGGGTTGCAAAGACCGGATCCCCAGAATTTTAAAAGTTTTGTATACGGATCTTTAGTAAAAATAGTTTAGTAGCCCTACCCTGGGTTATCGCGCCCACGATCTATGATCATTGTGATTAAATCATATTAAACAGTCTTCTGCCGTCGTGAATAACTGAAAAAATCTCATTACTTCTTTCATTAGATGGACCTAACCGGTGATGGCTCTCCACGAGCAGTCGGGCACAACATTTACATTCTTGCTCACCAACTAGCCAGACATAACAAACAATTAGCAGAAGCACTGAGACCTGAGAGTACGCCATCTGGGACTGAAGCATTACGGTATTACCAGGAACATACAGCTCAAATTGAGGTGAGAGGATGACACCTCCTGTAGTATGTGTACCAGAGCAAATGCACTTTCATATTTTATTGAGTCATAAGATTATTTTACGTCATGTCATGAGTGAGGTTTGGTCCACGAGCATTAGTATTAGCAAGCTGTTATTACCCTTTTCTTATATTCCCCTTTCCTTAGTTTAGTAATTTCACCGATTTCCCGGGTATCGGTTCTTTACATAAAATAACATATTGGTACACAAACTTCTCGAATGCCGAGAGTACTGCTATAAAACTTGTTGAATTTGGATTAGTTGGAAGCAGAGATGTCCAGAACGAATCGAATATTTGTATACATTCGAATTTCCTTATATAATTGTCCGATCCGCAAGCTAAAAAACGCTGAGAACCACTGTCGAAGCCCACGCAAGTTACACTGGCCATGGTATTACTTAACTTTTTTGTACTTTACCTGTTTCAGATTGTTCGAGCTGATCGCACGATGGAACAAATCGTTTTCCCAGTTCCTCATGTTTGCAGTTATCTTACAGATGAGACGAAGAGAAGGTGAGGGAAATAGTTTCCATGTTATGAAACCGTCTGTAAAAGGCTTGTTTGTAGTTTGTATGTAATGTCATGTAATTTCCCACATGATAGTGCCCCCTGTTTAAAAAGTATTCGATATATCGTATTCTTAACTATTTTCCCAAAATGTATTCGGTATAGTCAAATATTCGGTTTAGGCCAGCCCTGGTGCATTAACTCCCGCATAATTTAGTTAAATGCTCTTTTTGTTTCAATTATTTTTTTCTCTATTAAGATTTATAACCATCTTTCTCTTCATTAGGGTGGTAACAAGCACAGAGCGTGATGATCAGGGAAGCAAGGTTGGAGGATTCTTTGGCAAAGTAGAAGACATGTACAGGGAGATGGTGTGGCAGAAAAAGCTGAGAGGTATGGCTTGCAACCTATTGGAGTCGATATTCCCTGGGCCCATTTGTAGAGTCATTCTCACGAATTTTTGAATCCAGACTGAAAAGATAGAGAATTTTCTCAAAGCAAGGTCACAAGTATTCACCCAAAAGTAACTCGTTTTTGAGCAAAAAGACTCATTTTTGGGTAAAAACACCCATTTTTCTCTGAATAATCGTCAAATTATTTTTAACCTTCTTCAGAGTACAAGACGTTGCACTGGTTTAGTCGTCATATATCATTATGGAGCACGGTATCATTCAATCTCATCATTATTATCAATCTACTTGTTGGACTCTTCTATCCTTTCATGATTGAGACTTATAAATGTAAGTTTTTTAAATCTATACCTTTACTCTCAACAGGGCTCTATGTTGCAATTTTCTTTGGCTTGACATTTAGCCTCACTCATATCTTTTTTCACATTCAGAAGAGGCATTCTGGCATTGTCAACCAAATTTATTACACCCTGGGCGAGGTGGGGGCATGTAATATGCTGTAAATCATGACACTGACAAGGTTAAACTAACACTGTTGGTAATCGTACAGCTAAGCCATCTTTGAGGTGGTGGGCATGGAATTTGAATACCTGCTAAACTAACACTTTCAATTAGAGGATTGCGAAGCAGGAATGTGTGACCTTTACTACAGGAGGTCCAGATACAAATACCTGAATGAATCCACGGGTTGGCTATTGGTCTTATGACATGCGATGTTCACTGCGCACAAGCTCAGGTACAGGCTTCGCAGCGCAAAAGAATTGGAATTTCTTGTGCATATCAGATTAAACTAAATTAAAAACTCGTTTCGCGGGCTGCACCCTTTTTTCCTGTGGGCCGCATTTGGCCCGCAGGTTGCACACCTTTGGTCTAAAGCTTTAACTACTATGCCATCGAGCCCACGAGCAACTGAATATATAATTTGTACCATTTTTAAGCAGATCTAATGCCAAACAATAATATGTTATACAATATTTATTCTAGTTCTCAACGACCAGTTGTCTCTTATTCTCTGGCCTATAATGTTGATCTCTCTGGCCGCCGTCACAAATCCGTTTGCTGTTCGATGCCTCGCTCTGTCTGTCATGATGAAAACTATCTTCTCTATCGGAGTCCAGAATGCTCTGCTTATTCTAGGGGTGCTGAATGTAAGTGTTTGTTTTTTTCTAACTGTTTGGTCGGGAGAGGAAGTGGTGTAAAGGGATAGATTGGAATCAAATTAAAATTATAAGAAATAGTTTGAATTTGCCTCGTCTTCAATTCTGAGTGTAAGTACGAAGCTTTGCTCATACTGGGGGTGCTGAATGTAAGTGTTTGAGTAGAGATCAGAGTGGAACAGCCCCCCTATTTATTCAAGGCACGTTTCATGGCCCCAATCCCACTATCTGGAACCGGAAAAATTGCCAGCTATATGAGGCGACCAAGTATGCCAATAAGTGAACATACTGGAAAGGCTCATTTAATTATGACTGCTCTCATGAATCTTAAATGTATAAAATTTATAGAAAACTGTCGAATGCCATTGGTGAAATTTTTAGTAAGCTGCTTAAAATCAATATCCATCATTTATTTTACGCATGTTCAAAAATTAGCGAACAAATTCAAAAAAGATAATCCTATTACGATCAAAGAAATTGAACTTTAAAAAAAAATTCAAATATCAAAAATTTACATTATTTCACACAGGTTGGTAATAGACTTGTCTACCTCGTGAGTTACGTTGGAAACAAGGGAATATTCACTAAAGAAAAAGGAATAATGCCGATACTGTGTGATGCTGAATTCCTGTTACACATCGCTCACATCATGTTCTGTTTCTCTGGTCTGCTGGTCGATGAACTGTTTTACAGTGTATTGGTAAGTTGTTTTAAAATTATGTTTAGTAAAGTTAAGATAGTTTATATAATGGACAATTTTGCAAAAAAAAATTTTAAATACTAATAACATAATCTCTTTTCACGAAATAGTATATTAGTAAGCTTTTGTTAGATCATAGTCTTAACTTCATCAGACAAAACAAATCATACTTTAATCAAACAGCAAATATCCCATTTATTTCAAGCATCCTTTCATGTATTTCTCATGCAGAAGGTACTAGACTAGATAAGTTATTCTGAACTGGACCGCAAGTCCTTGTTCACTCCCTATTCCGGTTTCATATATGTTATTTGCCACAAGGATGCTTGAGCGACATAGTATTAGAAACATAAATAAGAATAAAATAATCTTTTTCCACGAAATAGCAAGTATATTTGTGAGCTTTTGTTAGATCATAGTCTAACTCAGTGGTTCCCAAACTTTTTGATATCGTTACCCCTAAATTTAATTACCAAGATCCCAATTACCCATTTAATATAAACACAGTAGTCTTATTATTATCACTTTTTCTAAGATCAAGAATGGCGATAATACTAACACCTATTACATTTCCCAATCCGACTTCAAGATTCTAAACTTGCGCTATCTCAGCATTTTATTCTACAATCTGTATGACGAAGTATTGTTATTGTCTCTACGGACCGTGTGACTAAATGCTTAGACTCATTGTCTCTAGATTGTTAAAACGGTAAACGTCTGGATTACCCCCTAAGAATTGCCAAATTACCCCTTTGGGGGTAATTACCCCCAGTTACTCTAACTTCTTCAGGCAAAACAAGATATAACTTGATTAAACAGTGAATTTGCTATTTCATGGAAATAGTTTTGTTATTCTTATTTATTACTGTAATACTATTTAGTCAAGCATCTTTGTAGCAATGGACACGTACAAATTCAAAATAGGAAGCAAACAGAAATAGGCAACTTGCAGTTCAATGCACAATATTTTGGCACTCTTTGTAGTGGCAAATGTTTTTACCCTGCATTATTCTTTCAGCTCTTCGATTTGATCTACGGAGAAGAAACTTTGCTGAATGTGATACGAAGCGTGACCAGAAATGGAAGATCGATTCTCCTTACTGCAATGCTGGCTCTTATATTGGTTTATATGTTCAGGTAACTGTGTTATCTTCTCTATGGAAAAGTTAAGCTCGGAAGGAGGCTTCATTCAAGCAGTTATTATGTTACATGAAGTTAATTAGGCTTTTATTTGTCATCACTTACTCATTTTATATCGTCACTTAAAAAAGGATTTAGACAATATGGTGCTAGTATTTAAGGAGTTTGTGTTTATTGAATTTCCTAACGGAACTTCAAATTTTCGGCAACTGTAAAACTCATGATCATACTTACTTACACTAATTACTGGTTGATTATGGACCGATAACCGGACGAGAGGTCATGGTTTGCCATATGATTAAGCCGTCTTATCGGCTTCACTCTCTCACAGGATAAATCTGTAAATCCAATCCTATTAACTACTCCCGTAGTGTGTGTACCAGGTTAGGATTAGGCCATAATTTTGTTTCGATTTTCCTTATTTTAATTCTATTAAGAGTTCGGAAACTGTCTGTTTTAGTCAAGTGAATATACCCCTCACCCATAGGCTTCAGTCCAGTTACACAATTTGATGTAAAGTAGGCGAACAAAGCCTCCTATTAATTGTATGTTGATATCGCCAATGCTTTTTTCTGGTTTCAATGGTAAATCTGGCAACCCTGAACTTAACCCTATTTTCTTTATAACAGTATTGTTGGATTCCTTTTCCTGAAAGATGATTTTGTCGCGCAAGTGAATATAAAACAAGAGCTTTCTCGTTACGACAACATTGCACGTAAAGTTGGAGAATCGAAAGAAATGTTCAATAAGCCTTCACAAGTTTGCGAACAGGATGATGAAAATTGTACTAATAGTAAGTGGATAGAATATTATATAGCAGTGGATCCCAAAGTTGGTTGAACGGCCAAAATTAGGCGTAAAAAGATATTCGCGGCCTGCCCTGGGCTTCAATCCATTGATTACTTTTTAAATGAAAACTTTTTGACATGATTTGTCAAGTTTCACGCATTTTTTTTTCATTGTGTCCAGGACTCTGATTTGATTGGTCACTTTAAGTTGTTCTTCTGTGTTGAGTGGAGGTGTGACCAGAGTAATTTCTTACTCAGACTGACCAGGGCTCCAATCTGATTGGTCACTTTTTGAATAAAACTTTTTTGAATAATTCCATATAGTTTCCTGCTTCAGTTGCATAGGCTTTATTTCCAAATCTATGGGGGCAATGGTCGACTGGCAATGGAATAGATAACCAAACAAATGCATCCGAAAGTCTTTTTGACATGATTTGTCAAGTTTCACACATTTTTTTTTCTGAGTGTCCGGGACTCCAATTTGATTGGTCCTTATTCGAATGTAAATTTTTTAAATTGTTAGTCTATGTTGGGTGGAGGTGTGACCAGCGTTCCAATCTGATTGGTCACCTTTTGAATGTAATTTTATTTTTTAAAAATTTCAATGATTCCACAAATTTATCCTATTCAGAGTGACCGAAGCTCAACTTTTAATTGGTTACTTTTGAAATGAAACTTTGGGGCTCCCGAAGTATGCGAACCAAGATGGCGGACATCGGAATGTAATATGTGTACTAGGTTAGGGTTAGGCCATAATTTTAGGTATAAATACTACGGGAGGCTCTTGGGTAGTCTTCGAACTGATAATAGGACTAAAATAAGGAAAATTGGAAAAAAATTATCGCCTAACCCTAACCTGTTACCCATGTTACGTTCCGATGTCCGCCATCTTGGTTCGCATACTTCTGGAGCACCGAAACTTTTATAAATAACCCCATACATTTCTTACTTCAGGTGCTCAAGCTTCTTTTCCAAATATGTGGGGGCCGACAGCCAATGGTACCGGTAACCAAACCAACGCGTCAGTTATTAACCCTCAGCACACAGCCGACGAAGATGGTGATATAGTAGAAAACCACTGTGAAACCCTGTTTATGTGCATCATAACAACTTTAAATGAAGGCCTAAGGAACGGAGGAGGTATAGGAGATATACTGAGGAAACCTTCAAAAGATGTAAGTACAGAGGTTTATTATTTGGTCTGAGGTAGAGAGATAGTTCATGAGATGGCTTAGTAATATAGAAAATTATAGCATTCTTTTTTTTATTATGTCCTTCCAACTTTTTAAATGTTTATAGCAGGGGTGTGCAGCCTTTAATACAGAAGAGCCAGATAGAAATAACTGGGTGAAACCACAGGCCGCACTTTTATTCAACATAGGCTTTCTTGTAGTGGCGGGCACATATATTTTGGCAATTGATCTTATGACATGCTGCATTGCTCTCGCTTCGCACAAGCAACTGTTTGGTGACGTTGTGACGCCATCTGCATAGATAATAAATTGGAATCTGGTATAGGCTTTGCGACGCAAGGGGATTACTCGCACGTTCCAGATTGAACTAAATTAAACGCTTGTTTCGTGAGACGCAAACCATTCAAAACTGGCACTCCTCCGCGGGCCTCACAATTTTTTTTGCAGGCCGCATTTGGCTCGCAGGTTGCACACTCCTGGTTTATAGTATATGTTGACATTGTATTTCCAAGTTTTTTTATACAGTGTTAAGTCATGCATTTCATTCCGAGCAGTGACGATGTTCTCAATTCGAATTGATTAGAAATAGTTTTCGAGACGCTTGGCGTTTAAACACGTTTACACTTTATTTTTACAGGAAGGGATCCTATTCATGGGCAGAGTTTTATACGACTTGTTATTCTTCTTCATTCTGATTATCATAGTCTTAAACCTTATATTTGGCGTCATTATTGACACGTTTGCAGACTTGAGATCGGAGAAACAACAAAAGGACGATGTGCTAAAGAATACTTGTTTTGTTTGTGGTGAGTTATAGTTAGAATTGTTTGGGGGGACGCAGGTTCAAATGCTAGTATGAGTGAATATGTAGATTACCATTATACGAAATTTTGAAAACTTGGAAATTTGAGATCGGAGAAACAGCAGAAAAATGATGTGCTAAAGCAGGGGCTCTCAGACTTTTGGGGTTATGGGGCTCGTGAAGAGGGTGACTATTATTTACGGACCCCAACAATAAATTTATACAATAGAAACAACAAAAAAAAAAAATTGTTACCTACTAATAAATGTTCCTGAGTAAACTAAAATTACTTCATTTAATGACTCGGTTGTATTTCTAAATTGTATTTGAAATTTTTTTAAAAGTTAGCATTAGCAGCTGCTAGGTTTCTCTCATGAATATTTGGGGATTCGTATGCAGTACTTCGAGAACCTATGTGCTGAAGAATACTTGTTTCTTTTGCGGTGAGCTAGACTTTGCCTGTTTGTCTGCTCAGGGTAGTGCACTTCATTTATGAAAAGATCCATGCTCTTAGCTAAAGCTTGAAGAGTGGGGATAGAATAGTTCAAAGCATTCGTTGTTGTATTGTAAGCTGTATTATATTTTAGAAATGCCAGAAGATTTATACAAGTTTGTTTAAAGTAGCATCTCAATTCTTTATCTAAAAGTGAAAAAAGGAGTCCGACAACCCTCACATACTTATCCCCTAGAGCAGGGGTTCTCAACCTTTTTTCTGTCAAGTACCCCCCAAGTCAAAACAATCAACGCGAACCCCCGGTAATCTGACACTGAACAAAGTTGTGATATACTGATATATTAACTAACAATTTGTTGCAACACCAATTTATTGACCATATGTAACTAAATTGAATCGTCTTGTTGATATTATTGCCCTTGTCGTCTGCCACACTAAAGAATTCTTAAAATCTCTCCCAAGTTACAATAAGCATATTAACTTCTTCAATGCTCACACGCTGTCTTTAGAGATTTCACAGTTTGTACGCAAAACCTTGAATTTCACATTGTTGGCGTCATAATCACAACAACGCAAGATCAGGGAATATCTACGTTTTAATTGGCGTCTAGTTTCAATAGGCAAGCATTTTTCCATGGTAGTAATAAAGGATATTAAAAAACAGCAACATACAAAAACTCGACTGTCATCCAGATACCCCTGGAAATCTTCTTGTGAATCCCTGGGGGTTCGCGAACCCTAGGTTGAGAACCCCTGCCCTAGAGGTTTCAAACCAATGTTCCCTAAGCAGGGGTAGTCAGTGGCAAAATATCCACAGTTGCATCCTTCAGGTTTACTAACGCATATTCTAGTATATTCTGGGTATAGAACAAGTTTTAGGATATAATAGGGTTTTCAAATTTTTCCGGGAGGAAAAGCAGATAAAGCCACTTTTTTTTTCTGGCGGGTTTCTACATGTTTCTTTCTATGTCGGGTGGAATAGGTAGCCAGTTATTTGTTTTAGATACATTGACCTGATTCTGGAAGACTCCATTCACAATCCAATTCTTGTTCGTAGGTCTCGAAAGAAAGTCCTTTGACAACAAGACTGTCTCATTCGAAACTCATGTTAAAGAAGAACACAATATGTGGCATTACCTGTACTTCATTGTACTTGTCAAAGTGAAGGATCAAACAGAGTTTACTGGGCCAGAAAGTTATGTCTTCAACCAGGTTATGGTATGAACTGATTTTATATGGTTTTTATTCATAAATTAAATTTTGAATAATTGTTAGATTTGCTTGTTTATGGCTTTGTTCAGAGTGAATTTAGACAAGTAGTTCCCAAACCGCTGCCTTTGGGCTAATTACGACCTGAATAACGATCGAATATGTTAAGTGAAAGAGTTTCACACTTTGTTTTTTCTTTTTACGTTTTACTGTTACGTCATTATCACAGTTTAAGCGTGTGTATCTTTGTAACAATTCGATATACCGGTATCCTAATTATATGTACTGCCTCCGGTATCGGTTCTTGTGGGCATTCCATTCCACTTTCTCTCTGACATTATATTGTTCTCTATATTCCAGGACAATATGCTGGAATGGTTTCCACGAATGCAAGCGATGTCTTTGAAAGCAGGGGATGAAGCTGATGAGAACAGTGACGTGAGATCATTATGCCAACAACTTGAAAATACAACTGCTCTCGTTTCGCAACTATCGAAACAATTACAGGTAAATGAATTTTATGATCACGGTCTTGTTAAAGGTTGTCAAGGGGGCTTAAGAAATCTCACGCTCAACCGTGTCCTGCATTTTTCCTAGTTGTTGGACTCTCACCTCATATTTGCGCTCTATCCTGTTAAGCAGTGGTTTTCAAACATTTTAGGCTGCGCCCCCTTTTTAGAATTTCAAGCGTCGCGGCCCCACCCCAAAAACAACTAGCTAACATTAAGCTTAAAACAATAGGTAGTAAGACAAAAGTATGTTTTATTTAAAAAACACATTGAAAATATTGGATGAAATCGCAATATCCAAACAATAAAAAAAATGTGAATACCGTTTGAGTACCACTGTTCTAAAGTATCATATCAATTCCACCTCATATGATTAGTATTTTTCTTGTGCCGAAGTATTATATCTACCTGACTTAGATCCTCATGAATAGTGTAGCGAAAAAGTCAGACTTACAAAAATGACCTCTGACCCTTTTCTACTAATTAAATCCTCTTCCTGGATTATACAAAAATGACCTCTGACCCTTTTCTACTAATTAGGACCCTCTTCCTGGATTATACAAAAATGACCTCTGACCCTTTTCTACTAATTAGGATCCTCTTCCTGGATTATTCAAAAATGACCTCTGACCTTTTTCTTCTTTCAGGATCTCCAAGATCAAGTAACAGAACAACGCAGACGTCAACAAAGATTAAATATTATTAACCCCCGATCACACATGGGGTTTCCCAAATAATCACATTTTATTAACCCTTTACACACAGTATCATCTGACCTCGGTAATCTACACTAGTTATAGTATTCGTTAATTTACAGTATTCTTTCAAGTATTCAAATAACTTTAGTTTTAGATATTCATAAGCTATATTATTAAACTCAATTACCAGGGTTGGACGAATAATCCTTCATTATTTTATATATATCAAAAACTTTTTTCCGAATCTGTTCGAAATAACCTACATTTATATTGAACCTTTTCCTGACTTTAATTTTCAATTGAAAATTTATCGCAAAACAGTCTGTATTTGTTAGATTCTGGAACCGTGATTTCGAGAATTCACGGTGAAGATTTCGAGTATCGTGCAAGCTCATATTCTCTCAATTATTCATACATGTTAAAAATAATATAACTGAACCACCAAGAATGATACTTACATAAGTATCAAACTGGTATCAAAGGCGTATGGGGGTCGGAAATGTAAAAAAGGCACTTTTTTGGGGGCTCCTGAAGTATGCGAACCAAGATGGCGGACATCGGAATGTAATATGTGTACTAGGTTAGGGTTAGGCCTAATTTTAGGTATAAATACTACGGGAGGCTCTTGGCTAGTCTTCGAACTGATAATAGGACTAAAATAAGGAAAATTGGGAAAAAATTATTGCCTAACCCTAACCTGTTACCCATGTTACGTTTCGATGTCCGCCATCTTGGTTCGCATACTTCAGGAGCACCCTTTTCTGGATCATACATAGCGATTTTTCGTAGCTTGACACTCTTTTTAGACCCTCAAGACCAGGGGCGTAGCCGATAATTTTCAAAAGAGGGGGTTCTGAAATTTTTTTTTGCCAAGTTAGATCAAAACAGCTAACGCGTCCAATGGAACGCTGGAATTTGCGTGTTTTTTCATTCGTCTTGTGGGTCTAAAAAGCATTTCAAGCTATGGAAAATTGCTATCTATGATACAGAAAAATGATTTTATTTTTTTTACATTTAAAAAAGGGGGGGGGGTAAAAATTTTTTTTTGCCTAGTTAGATCAAAACAGCTAGAAATTTCAGAACCGCTCTTTTAAAAATTTCTGGCTCTACACCCGACTAGTAACTCTTTACATAACAATGTTTGCTTGCAAAGAACCTTGTTAAGAGTGAAACACCTCTTTGATATTTGTTAATATGTTAGTAATGCAGTATTAGTATTGATGTTTTGCAGTTTGATATATTTTCTTGCAATAGTATGTCATGGTGAATCTTCCATTATTTACTTTAAGATAATTTTTTTGTAGAATAATGCTTTTTGTATGTTAGTATTTATCGCATGGTGGATAAACCAATTTCTTTATCCTAGGTCAGGGGTGGAAAGTTACTTCTCTGAGTGGGCCAGTTACAGCCAATAGACTTGGTTACTGGGCCGGAGTCACAAAACTTAATATTAAAAATTATGAATGAAATTAAATTTATATACAACAGCTAGGCTACCGTTTGTACGATGTTACAATCCGGGGCATTAAGACTTTATTTTTTATTCATAAAAACTGTACTCATAATTTCAGCAGACACAAATGAGCCAGATGAAGCACTTCAATGGGCCTAATCCCAACCGCAGCCGTCATTTACCCACCCCTGTTTTATTGGAGATGCGCACTCTCTGTGTTGGCATCACTGCTATAACCCTAATCTGACAAATCACAATTTTTCAACAATGTTACTGTGTAAGTAGTTACTGCATGGTGAATAAATAATAGTTCACACATATTATGGCGGAGATGAAAGCATATAGGAATTCTTCTTGTCTTATTGCTAGCCGGATAACTAGGTGTTCCCGAAGTATTCGTACAAAGATGGCGCACAACCTGAACATAGAATGTGTACCAGGTTAGGGTTGTTCAGGTTGTGCGTCATCTTGGTACGAAAACTTCTGGAGCGCCGATAACTATGTGTATCTGAATGAACCCTCCAATTCTATAGTTGTTACCTTTTTGCATTGAATATTATTTTCCTTTACTGATTTCTGTGTGCATGTATACTGAATCTAATAGAGTTCTGCTATGTGTTATAAAATCAGTATTATTTACTGTACTGTCTTATTCTTAACAAACTCCAATAAGAAGACATCATACTATGATTCTTTAGAAATCCATCTGTGTCGATGCATATATGGCAGGGTGCCTGTCAATCTGCTTTCGACTAAAATAGTTATGTTATAGTCATGAGGTCACACACCAAAACGAATGAGTACTGGGTATGCAGAAATTCCACTGCTGCTAATAAGCTCGACTCTTTGTTGGGGCATTCATGATGAAATCGCCACAAAAATTTGTAATGTATTTTTTTATGTTTCATTTAATTTGTTGATTTGATAATGTAATCTACGGTAACTTGTTGGCCAACCCTGATATATGGTAATATTATCCTTCTCTTACCCCATGTATTCTAGCTTTCTTCTTTCCTTTTTCTTCTTCTTGTTGTATAAAGCTCTTAGGAAAACGTATTTAGAGTGATTCAAGCAATATGATTTAAGTCTATTTAATTATGTAGAATTCTTTTAGTTCAATCAAAATCAAAATAAATTTATAAATTTAATTGCGATGCCTGCAATTCTAGATTAGTATTCAGATATTGAGAGCCTTAAATATAACCAGCATAAACATAGTAATTAGATTGCTTTTACATTGTATTATATGATCCATTATTTGACCTTCAAGGGTGTGCTTGTGACCTTGTATGCTCATTAGGTGGATGTTTGTGACCTTGAATGACCTTCAACTGGGTGTTTGTGACCTTGAATGACCTTCAACTGGGTGTTTGTGACCTTGAATCTCCTTCTGGTGAGCGTATATAACCTTGAAATGGGTGTTTGTGACCTTAACTGGCCTTAAATTCCCAACTATAGTAGATGCTTTATGCTATCCCCATGCATGCCCCAAAGATAAAATCTGCCATTTAAGCGTGACCCATGTGTGATTATACTTATTATTATACTGATCATGTATTTGCACTCTTCATGTTGTCATCTAATCATCAAAATCATTGTTTGTAAATAATGCTACTGTTTGTATATTGTGCAATAATAATTCAATCTTAATCAGATAAAATAAAATCATTTATGTTGAGCTGAAAATAGTTTTTGTTTGTCTAAAATGGATTGGATAATCAGGACATACACAGCCAGGTTTAAATGGGTCGCGAAAGACTCGCAAACCCGCTTTTACCGGCATCCGGCCGTACCTGCTAGCTGTTACAGTCTGTCTAACTTGGCAATTAATCTAAAGAATAATTTTGTGAGAAGTTTAGAGTCAAACCAAAATTAAACTGACTGCCTATACCAGTAAAATTTGGACCACGTCTGCTTGTTCATTTTTCAGATGATTTTGATACAATACAAACTATACAGTTTGTCGTACTGGTACCACCAATGTGTGATATTCGTGTCCATGTTTGAGAGCCATTCATTATTGCTCTTGTATTAAATTTAATATTGCATTAGATGTTTCGTTCATTTAATGAAATAAATTTTCTGTAATGTCCAGACCCCAGTAATTTTGAAACGAACCTTTGGTGAAAATATAGTTGAGTAGCAGCCCTGATCCATTTCATTGACCTACAGATAAAGTAAATAATACCTCCTTTCACAGTAGTAAAATTTATTACAAAAAACATGATATAATATTTAAAATATAAAATTTCTGTATCACTGCTTAGGCCACCTGACCTCCATGATGAGCAAAATGACAACAGAGAAGAACAGAAATTTTCATTTTTGTAAACTGGTTCTTTCTTGAATGGGGAAGTTTGCATGAGGGGATGAGTTTGTCAACAACTTATATAACTGCTTTAGCGAATATGAAGTACGAGTATGAAGTGCACAAACATTAATTAACAGCCATGGTGAAATCCAGTGTTGTATTAGTTCTGTTAAAATAAATTTACTTAACATAGAGTAGAACAAAATTGTACACAATATTGTGATCTGAAAAGACCAGTTTTAAATTATGAATCGAAAATTAGAATACATGTCAAATTGAAGCAAATTTGGAATGATTTACATGAAATATTGAGCACCCAACAGTCAAATATTATTTTTCTCCCTTCCATTTTTGCAATGAACATACACTTATTTGTGAAAATTTTCTCTGTTCAAAATGTGTCTAAATTTGATTGGACAGATAAATCAGCATGTTTTTTAGAATATCAACCACAAAATTCTGGAAAATTAACAATCCATGGCCCAATCCACTATATAGTTTCTACCCATAGATATTCATTGTTCCCATTTTACAATGGTGTTCCCACTCTATAAATTCCCCCCTTTTTCATTCTATCAATAACTGTGTCTAAGGCGGCGGGTTCAGCTTGTTCTGTAAGCTCTGGAGTGCAAGAGTAAGCAATGCTAAGATACTTCTGCATGATGGGTGAAGTGATCTGGGGATCTAGCATCATTAATGTCTCCTTCATTTCTTGCATTGGGACCTTTAAATTAAAATAAAATTTTAGCAGGCATAAACTATGCGAGGGAACTTCTGTAAAAAGGACAATGCTCCATAAATCACACCAGAGTCTCTTGCATAGGTGATTGCTTTAAATTAGAATATGGGATGAAGCTAGTAGTAATATACATAAAAAGAGATTTTGTGAATTTTAGGTTAAATTGCGAAGTCTTGCGTGTTAAATGTGTTTGCGTATCAGTGAATTTGGCATCATTACTATTTCCACTTTTTGTTGAAGTCATTAAACGTTGCTTTGAGCAAACTAATATGAAAAAGTTCCATCTTACATTCAAACTACCCTTTCTCCTAAAGACAATGCGCATTAACCCTAAAGTGGCATCACCCGCAAAAGTGTTGCTGTCCTAGGATTCAATGATAGAAATTACAAACGAATTTGGACCATTTAAAAGAAGTTGTGAACCTATTTATAGTAGCTGGAGAAGCATTAAGATACCACATTTTTCATATCTTAAATGGGTTGGAAATCAATTTTTTCGGTAAAATAAAGGAATTCTAAATAATGTCAAGTTTTACTTGCCCCCTCAATGCCCTAATGATCATATCCATTCGATCAGATCATGGTTCCGCCCACACCACACCCACCTCATCTTTTCCTTCCAATTGTTTGAATATCTCATCCACATAGGCGTCTCTCTCATCTCTTTCTTGCTGTCTCAACAAAGTAAGAAAAGGACCAGTGTTCCCTTCTTCATCTTCTGTGAATAATGCCTGAAAAAAAAAGAGTGTTCACTTTAAAAATTGTAGGTTTTCATATTTATTTCAGAAAAGAAGGACACGCAACATGGCTCAGTCGAATTTTGAACCACACCCTCTTATTAAGTTATCACTTCAGTTCATATTGGAACAGTTATTGAATTCAAAAAATCATTGCAGATGTATTGGTCTGGATTGTGGAGTAAGCGCAGCGTGTGGGTGCAAAGGTCGAATAGTCAAGGCATTATACTTAACTGTAATGGCGTCATAATTTACACAACTCAGGTTCAAATACCAGATCCCATCACCTCACGCATGGTGTAATAAATTTGGTAAACAATGCGAAACTGAAATGATTCAGCCCCTTTCAAACTATAGCAGACCCCTATCTAACGATAGCTAATGACTGTTTGAGGTGGAAGTGTTATAAATATGTCCATGCATTCAAAACAAGTAACCTCGTTAACTATTCCCATATCCGAAATGAACTGGTACTTGGACAATAGGGTGGTTCGCCATATGATTAAGCTGTCTCATCACCTTTCTTCTCCCTCTATGAAATGATGAATATGAAAATACCATCCTACTACCACACTAAAGCACCTCTTCACTTAACAGAGCCTTGTTGATAAATATGTTGCGCATCGTGCTAAGCATTGGGAATACACTCGCCACTGCACCTCTGATTACCCTGTGTAGATTCGCAGGTTCGAATCCCACGCGGGGATAGTTATGTGTGAGAGGATTGCTGGACTCCTCTCCGCCGTAGAGTGGTTTATGTAACAGGTGGTTTGTTATGGCTTCCTCCACCATTAAGTTCATGCTTCCAAAAACAAATACCTGGCTAACTAATCCCATGGTAACTAGATGAGAGGCCGTGGTTCGTCATATGATTAAGCCGTCTTATTTCTTCCTTCTCCCCTGCGATAAATATGTAAATCCTATACATCGAATAAAAAGCTAAAAGAAAAAAAACAAATACCCGATAAACAATAGTCGTCGTCGTATCAGAAACCATTTCCAGTTCAGCCTGTGCTGCAGATACTAAAGCTTCAATTTCTGGATCCATCTTTAATGGGAACGCTTTCTTGATCGCTGCTCCAAACTGATCGAGATTTAGACTACCTGGAAGAAGAATTCGAACATAAAACCAGCCAGAATCATCGGCATAATGTTAAACTCGTTTTAAACGAAACACCTATCCAAGATCGTAGCCAGGGGGAAGGAGTTTCATTTCAAAACCCCCCTCCTTTTGGAAATGTAAAAAAGAAATTTTTTTGTATCATACATGGCAAATTTTGGCAGCTTGAAACACGCTTTTTATTCTCGACCTTCGAGACTTGAAAACAACCTTTTTGCAGCCTCCTGTTGACTCGCTAGCTGTTATGGTCTAAATTGGCAATTAGAAATTTAGGACCCCCCCCCACCTCTTTGAAAATATCTGGCTACACCCCTACACCTATCCTAATTCTGTGTGAGATAGTTGCAGGACTTCTCGTTATCAGTGGGTGCTTAGGTAACCGTTGGTCAGTTAGAGCTTCCTCTATCATCAGGTTCAAGCATATGGAATCAATACCTGAATAAATATTTGGTACTCCTGAAATATGCGCACCAAGATGTCGCATAACCTGAACCCTAACCTGGTTCACAACTTGAGTTTAGGTTGTGCGCCATCTTGGTGCGCATACTTCAGGAGGTCCAAATATTCTACATCTGACATGGGCTGGTAACCAGACAAGAGGCCGTGATTTGGCACATGTTTAAGTTTCTTATCTTATCTGGCTTTCTTTCCCTGGCATAAACATGAATTTCCATCCTATTCATTTGAAATGTTCAATTTTTTGACCTCCTGAAGTATGTGTACCAAGATGGCGCACAACCTGAACTCAGGTTGTGTACCAGGTTAGGTTCAGGTTGTGCGACATCTTGGTGCGCTTACTTCAGGAGTACCCAATGTTTGTCTAGGCACTTCACCAATTCTTTACTTAAAAGTGGGTACTGATGATATCAAGTGAGTGTAATATTAATATCTAACCCTTTTTAAACGATTTCTGAGGATTTGCAGCAAAAACTGACATGATAAGAACAAGTCCTGGAAAAACGAGTGAGACTAAATTAATCTGAATACAGCCCCACTAAGTGTTTAAAATCACAACTTTGCGTGAATGTTTGCAACAAAATTTACGGTTTAGCTCAAAACAAGAAAACTTCGAGTAAACTTACCGGCTTTCTCATTATCAAGTTCATCCAATGAAACCATCAATGTTTTGATCACGTCCATCTCTCGGTAGTAAATATCTTCGGAACCTGAACAATCATTGGGTTATAACATATTTAGGGAAGCTGATAAAGCACTTTTCAAACTTTATTGTGTACAGAATAGGGCAGTGGTTCTTAAACTTTTTGGAGCGCGACCCAAATCTGAGTTTCACGAATACTCGTGACCCAATCCTAAATAACGCAAAATGTGTTTTTAATGTTAGTACAGTTTGACTCAAATACAGACAACTATTTATTAGAAACAGTCCATTGACTCAGTGAGATTGATGAAACTGAAATTATCTTTTCATTATATTCTCAATACACAGCTCAATTTTACTGAGCGCAATACGCAAGTTGTCACGGGAATCGATGCGATTGCGAGCTTAGTTTTAATAACCGTCAGTGCCAAAAATCCTCGCTCGAACAAGTAAGTGCCTTGTCGCGAATTGTAGCAGAAACCTCGTCCGCTGTCCGTCGCAAACACGACATCCTAGCTGGCTTTTGATATCTCTCGCAATATACAACTTTTTACTCATCAAATGTGCACACACTGCTTCGTTCGCGGTAAATGGTGACTCGAGATGAAGTCCCATTTTCTCTAGATATTGAATAATTTAATGTTGAGATGCGAGCTTTTTCATTGCGTCGTCTATTACAATTTACATTACCAAAAAGACACCCGTTTTTAGTTATTTTAATCCACTAAGACGACATTCCGCGAGGTCAACACAACTACAAGCGACGTGCATGGTTACCGATGCCATAAAATAATACACGTGACTGGCATATCAGAATTGTGATGTAACAATGAGCTCAAGACAGTTCTTTCCGTGAATGAAACTTTATATTCCATTATTTTTAAATACCAGAGTTTAGAAGCTAAATTGAAACATTGGGAAAGCTGAAAATTCGTCCTTTTTCTCTTAGATTTCCCTTGCATTTAAGACTTTGTCGCGACCCACTTTTAAACCTTCCGCGACCCATGTTTGGGTCGCGACCCATACTTTAAGAACCACTGATCTAACGTCTGGTACACATCATTTTCCGCGAGAACTCAAAGGCCGCAAAAAAGTCATTCAATTTAAAATAAAGAATGTTTCACGTATTCCAAATGTTTAAGATTGTTGCAATCAGGTAATCGGAAAATCGCCAGGAAGTTGGCACTCGGCACAAATAATAATTATTATTATAATCAATTTAGATTGTAACAACGTAAATATGGTGCAATAAACCCGTCTTCGTGTCCTGGATATGCAAGCTGGTATTACGTTTGTCTGCCGCTTTTGTGGGTTATTTGCGAGAAAACACAAGTACTGTATAATCAAACGAGTGAGATTTCGTCGCGAGAGAAAACGCGCGTCACTGATTCATAAATTAGAAACACGAAATACAAAAATTGACGCACGGAGCCGAAACCGAATCCTGTTATCGGATCCTTTTGGATTCGACTTAACAAGGTCCCTCGCGACTCCTGTCGCACAACTATCATTATATTTTTTGGACACGTAGTGGACGACATAACGATCGTTTCAAAATTTTGTTGTTATTGTTATTATTATTTGTCCCCATCATTTAAAAAAAAAATCGCTTTTCTCTTCGAATACTGGACCAATTGCTTTGAAATTTTCAGTGGTTGAAGATAATTTTTCCCCAGAAGGCTATTACTTTTATTCATTTTAAATATTTCTGTTAGCTCTGTGAGATTAGTTTTTGTTTGCTATGACGTCATTAAACGCTCTGTGGACATCGGACGCCATTTTGTGTCCTACTGTACTGCTTCGCTCGGTGTGAATATATTTGTAGACTGTGATCTGACGGTACGGTAAACCGTACTGTACTGCGAACAGACGTGTCCATATATTTGGGCGTAGCTCTCTTGTTTTCCTGTACCAATTTTTTGTGCATTTGATGTTTTTGTGATGACGAATAAATGATTGACTGATTGATCAACTAATTTCAATTTCATGATATTTGAACGCTTTCGTAGAGTTGGTTTATGATTCGTTTATTTTCAATCTATCAAATTTACATTATGGACATTTGTATTTATTGATACTGGTAGGGTACCGGTACCAGACCCGACCTAAGGCTAATTGGCTTTCAATTCGAAATATTGCTATACCTGTTTCACTGTAATATTTCCCCGTCTAACGTGTGGCCTCCAAAACACCCTCATCACTTATAAAGTAAAGGACTTTAGTTAATAGCAGTACCGTAACTTCCGACTCCAGCTCTCATTAAGTTACTCAATGCAGCCTTTTAATCAGGTATACCCTTTTAGCCTCAAAGCAGTCTAAATGTTGATTACCGTGTTTCCCAGAAAATAAGACCTAGACTGAATTTAAAAATGATTTCAATATAAGCCCTCCCTCCCCTTGAAATAAGACCTAGTCAATAACGCGTCAATATATCTTGTATAACAGTGGTTCTTAAACTTTTTTGAGCACGACCCAAATCTGAGTTTCACGAATACTCACGACCCAATCCTAAATAACGCAAAATGTGTTTTTAATGTTAGTACAGTTTGACTCAAATACAGACAACTATTTATTAGAAACAGTCCACTGACTCAGTGAGATTGATGAAACTGAAATTTTCTTTTCATTATATTCTCAATACACAGCTCAATTTTACTGAGCGCAATACGCAAGTTGTCACGGGAATCGATGCGATTGCGAGCTTAGTTTTAATAACCGTCAGTGCCAAAAATTCTCCGCTCGAACAAGTAAGTGCCTTGTCGCGAATTGTAGCAGAAACCTCGTCCGCTGTCCGTCGCAAACACGACATCCTAGCTGGCTTTTGATATCTCTCGCAATATACAACTTTTTACTCATCAAATGTGCACACACTGCTTCGTTCGCGGTAAATGGTGACTCGAGATGAAGTCCCATTTTCTCTAGATATTGAATAATTTAATGTTGAGATGCGAGCTTTTTCATTGCGTCGTCTATTACAATTTACATTACCAAGAAGACACCCGTTTTTAGTTATTTTAATCCACTAAGACGACATTCCGCGAGGTCAACACAACGACAAGCGACGTGCATGGTTACCGATGCCATAAAATAATACACGTGACTGGCATATCAGAATTGTGATGTAACAATGACCTCAAGACAGTTCTTTCCGTGAATGAAACTTTATATTCCATTATTTTTAAATACCAGAGTTTAGAAGCTAAATTGAAACATTGGGAAAGCTGAAAATTCGTGCTTTTTCTCTAAGATTTCTCTTGCATTTAAGACTTTGTCGCGACCCACTTTTAAACCTTCCGCGACCCATGTTTGGGTCGCGACCCATACTTTAAGAACCACTGGAATAGGGCAAGCAAGAAGAAAATTAAGAAGGGAATTTTAAAACATGCAACATGAACCACAAAATTGAAAAGCCATTTGCACAAGTTTTTGAGCCGACTCGCATGGCTTCTTGCATGATACAATTATGTGCTTGTGTACAGTTGGGTCTAGTGTAGTCTACAATTTCAGGTTGTAAATGATTTCTACAATTAAATTTTTTGTGAGAAGTATCTCACCTTCCACTCCAAGCAAGGGTCTGTACAAGCACCAGGATTGGATAGAAATCTCCTAACCAGGGGTTCCCAAGCTTTTTTCAGGACGACCCCAAACACAACTTTCAAGTGTCCAGTGTGACCCCAGATCAATATATATCATTTTCATGAAACTTTAGAGCTTCTTTCATCGGACTTTTTAGTTTGGTCATGTGGTGGTATTAAGTAAAAAAAGCTAATACCAAACAGTGATGTCACAATAACCATCTACATTTTCTATAGCATAAGCATAGAGCAATGCCTATGGGTCTGTTTTACAGTGAGCCATGGTACAAACTGCTAAATTTAACACGGTTTGTCAAATCAATGCATAGACAATTTTTTGAGGGGGCGTGAAGCTAATTGAAAATGAAAATATTTGTTAGATTTGATCTTGCCCGCCTTATTTGGGATATTTACTTTTCTTCATTTCTGGTATTTACGTTTCATCAACGCAATTCCAATGTGTTTTTTATTAAAACATACTTCCGAATCACTGCGCTTGATTTCAGTTGGGTGGGTGTTTTAGATCCTGCTCATCTTCAGCCTCGTACTGAGTAAAAATGCATCATAAAACACATCACCTACCTTTACCATTCAAAACATCGGCAAACAGTTTAACATGAGGTTCATTCTCAAAGTTGATCAAAGCTTGTTTCAATGAATATCCCCACTCTGCTACCATTTCTGGGTCGTTGTATTTTTGCTGGAAATTTGCAAGTTTCATTTAAATATAAATAATCTAACTAATGGTGCCTGAAAAGTTCCTCCCAAAAACTCCCTCGAACAGCTTCAAGAAGAAAAATTTCTTCCATAAAATATTCATTTCATAGAAAATCAACCTATAATTTTTCTTTTCATAAAAGCTCTATTTATTATACTTCAATTTTTTATAGAAGGAAATATTTCGATATTCATCCTAGCATTAAGTTTAGTAAATAATAAATATCTGACAGTGAAATGGTAAAAAAAATTTGTTACAATTAACATAATATAGTATGTAAAATGAAATCCATTAGGAATAATTTTCAATCCTAATGTTCATATTTTCATACTGTCTTCCATAATGAACATCTTTGTAGATATTTTTGTTGTTGAAAGCAATGACATATTTCTTAAATATTTAAAGATTTCGGTTGGTTGGGGATGCAGATCACAATCATATCGATCTTATGCTCATTTTCTTTTGGAAAAGTATCAAAAATATTTCAATATTTATACACAACTGTTTAAAGAATTTCCAAGGCTTACCCTAAAATAATCGAGCAGAAATTCTTTCATGTCTTGGCGAGCCCCTTTCAGACGATCACTTTCCGTTTTCGAACTCCAGATAAGTTTCAGAAGATTTGCAACTTCAGCTTTTGATAACATTCGATTGCGAATAGTTCCTTCAAACTGAAGGTATCTGTGAATATAGGAATAAATTATAATAATTTGAATATGTTAGTAGAAGACTTCTGAAATTTTAACAGATTGAAAAAAGTTGTGTACAATAGATTTGAAGAAAAGCCATAGACATAGACTTATTTCTTTATACTGGATTAGAGGCAGAGCTAACTAAACTATTCAAAGATTGAAAGAGTTGAAATTTTCATTTGCAACTATAAATGTTTCTAGACACTAAATTGTGAGAATTTAAAATTTTGTTATTCCAAAGATATTGAATTGCAGTCAGCATCAAAATTTTTGACAACCCCCATTTATTTTAAGATAGCTCTCAAGCGTGCTGGTAACTTTCTGTAACTTCAAAACCTGTAGCATGGAATTCTTGGCGAAAAATTCAAATAGTAACTGCTTTAATACTAGCAAAAATAACAAACTCAGAGCTTGTTTTAGCTCTACTTGCGTCATTCATACTAGAGAAAGTGATGCAAATAGCTTAACCACTCATAGCCATATCTCAGTTCTAGAAAGCTAACATGGTTACTGTACTTCTAAGAATATGTCAGGTAAACCTCAGCTAATATGAAGCAAATCAACTGAAAACCCACCTGCTTTTTCTTCTGACAAAGATGTCCTACCTTCATGCATATCCTTCATTCTGCATATTCTCTTAGAATTTTTCTATATACCGGTATTCCAATTAAATTAATAATATTCACCTACAACATTGTATCACATAAATCACTGTGTATAAGTAATGATGCATCTCTGCAATCCCCTACATAAATATTCACTCTTTCCAGCCAGCGTC
Organism: Styela clava; assembly: GCF_964204865.1. Taxonomy (NCBI): domain Eukaryota; kingdom Metazoa; phylum Chordata; class Ascidiacea; order Stolidobranchia; family Styelidae; genus Styela; species Styela clava. Next base: position 4,584,841 of record NC_135258.1, on the reverse strand, counting down.
TGTAAACTTATTTATTAATATATGTTTCATGCAACTCACTAATATACAGTTAAACTGCATCTCTTCACTGTCTTCCTATTTTTTTTTCAAAGAAAACTTTATGTGTATATCCTTATAGCAAACATTTTCGATTGCACATAGAATAAATATTACAGCACTGACAGCATTTAACCATATAATAATAGCTAACCTGATCTGTTAAATAAATCTGCAAGTGTAAGGTATAAAAGAGTATATGCCAGCATGGAATATAGTAAGATCTGAATAAGTTGTATGAACTGCAGATACAAAAAGTAAAACAGAAAAACTGAGCTTCCAAAAGTATCATCTTTCAAATAAGCTTGGATTTTTGCAAACTACACAAATAACACACTCAATATTCTTGTTACAAAATGTTCTCAGTTGCATATATAATACAAATAACAGCACTGCATATCAAGCTATCACTGTGTAGTATGAAATTTGTAAGCGAAAGTTGATACATAGAGAGAATTCATCAAAGAAATATTGACATGTGAAGTAGACAATACTGATATGATTTAAAAAGAAAATTAAAAATGATAGACTAAAATTACTGATCCCTGAAATAAATGTCATCTCTCATCTTGATTGACCTACTCTAATAGCACTTCTATACAGATGTGTGATATATTCTCTCAATTGCATATATAAGACATATAACAAGCTATAACTTATATTTTAAGACAATATGTACTTCCTGGATTTCTGTCTCATTTGTTTGTCTTGCGTACTGTATTTTTTGTACCATGGTCGAGTTCAAAATAAATTAACAATTCTGACTGGGATGAATAATTCTGCATCAATGAAGAAGGTTTAAAAGGATGGAAGCATAGCATACCATAAAATATAGAAAAAATTAATAATAAGTAAAATTAATGTTAAGAATCAGACTTTGGAACTTCTTCTCCCACGCCTTCCCCTTCGAATGTTTCAGGTCCTTTATCGTGACCAGCTTTCAGTTCACTGACAAGAGAATCGAGGATGTCGGCACTGCGTTTGCCGTGATATAAATCGTACCAACGCTCTTGACCACCTGGATAAAGTGAAAAAGAATTGCAGGTTAGGCGCTCCCAAAGTATGTGCCCAAAGATGGCGCACAACCTGAACCCTAATCTGGTACGCATAGTATGTTAAGGTTGTGCGCCATCTTGGTGCCCATACTTCTGGAGGTCTGAATTTTGTTGTTTATTCTGGACAGGGATGGCCAAAAATAATTTTTTCAAATATGGAATTTTGAATATGTTCTGAATCTACTTTATGTCAATCAAACGGCGGTTCCAGAAGTGTGATTATCAATATAGAGGTGACTAATTTTGTTCGCCTACTTTACATCCAGTTGTGTAAAGGGACTGAAACCTATGGGCAGGGGGGGTATTCGCTTGGCTAACACAGACAGTCCCGAACTCGTAATAGAACTGAAATAAGGAAAATCGGAATAATATTATGGCCTAACCCTAACCAGGTACATAGGCTACGGGAGTAGCCAATCGGTCCTTCTATTTTGAAGCAAATAGTATTGTTACAGATATTAAAGTTAACATGTATCCTGGCGAGAAAATTCCTTATTCTCACCGGGAACAATCTCAGCGCATTTTTTCCACTGCGGTCTCGGGGTCGCGCTTCTTCTCAATGTTTCTGCTTCTGTATAATATTCATCTCTTTGATCTATAACCTAAAAATATATAAATTTGAATTTTCAATTTCGGGACTAGAATCTAAAACCTGGCACTTCTTCCAAACCACATTATCAAGAATGCAATCAATTTTGATAGCTCGCCAGGTCACAAGTTGAGATTTCGGGCTAAAACCAGATGCCAAATAAATAAAATTTGATGGCACCTTGAAGACTTTTTGTGTGCATAAAAAATCACTGGATCCCTCTTTGTCACAGTTTGGTTCCCATAAGCCCCGGTCAACTACCATCGAGCTCAAACAAATAGCTGGGATCCATGCCTGACATAGATTGGTAACCGCACAAAAGTCTGGGGCTTTCTATACGATTAAATCGTCTTGTCGTCTTTCCTTCCCCCCGGGATAAATATGAAAATCTTAATTTAATTCTAATAACATTAAGCACAACAAATGAACCATCAATGAGCCGTTTTATCAGCTTTGCTATCCTTCAAAAAAAAAGTTGGAAAATATATCGTAATTGTCAGGTATTTCGCAAATATATTATAGAAAGTTAACTGACAGTAACCACTTCTCAACTTGCATATAAAACCAAGTTGCATATACAACCAACTTTCATATACAACCAACTTGCATATACAACCTACTTGCACATACAAGCAACTTGCAAATACAAGCAGCTTGCACATACAACCTACTCGCACATACCACCTACTCGAATATACAACCGACTTTCACATACAACCAACTTGCCTATACAACCAACTTGCACATACAACCAACTTGCACATACAACCAACTTGCACATACAATCAACTTGCACATACAGCCTACTTGCATATACAACCAACTTTCACATACAACCAACTTGCACATACAACCAACTTGCACATACAATCAACTTGCACATACAACCTATTCGCATATACAACCTACTTGCATATACAACCAACTTCCACATACAACCAACTTGCACATACAACCAACTTGTACATACAATCAACTTGCACATACAACCTACTTGCATATACAACCAACTTTCACATACAACCAACTTGCACATACAACCAACTTGCACATACAACCAACTTGCACACACAATCAACTTGCACATACAATCAACTTGCACATACAACTAACTTGCCCATACAACCAACTTGCATATACAACTTGCAAATACAATGTTGCATATACAACCTCCTCGCATATACAACCAACTTGCACCAACTTGCACATACAACCAAGTTGCAGATACAACCAACTTGCACACACAATCAACTTGCACATACAATCAACTTGCACATACAACCAACTTGCATATACAACCTCCTCGCATATACAACCAACTAGCACATGCACCCAACTTGCATATACAACTTGCACATACAATGTTGCATATACAACCTCCTCGCATATACAACCAACTTGCACATGCAACCAACTTGCCTATACAACCTCCTCGCATATACAACCAACTAGCACATGCAACCAACTTGCACATACAACCTACTTGCATATACAACCAACTAACATATACGACCAACCTGCTGGTGCACATCCAACAAGGTATCATGTTCTGATTTGAGCTTTGAGAAATCTTGTTGGAAAGTCTCGTATTTTTCATTCATCTCAGTGAAATTTGTTTCCAATGCAAGGAAATCTCGGCGAGGAATCACATCTCCGTAATCTGCCTTGATTCGATTTAATTCAGCAGCTTGAGTGCCCAGATTCTCTCGTGCTACCTGAAAAGAAAAAAGGCTCCAGGATAAGTTGAAGGATAAACGGCAAGCGCATTGTCAGATCCTATTGAATGTGAGAATATTACTGTTAGATTGTAGGCTTGGCTGATAAGGATGCCAAACATAAATAGCCACTGAATCAGCTAAAATTGAAATCAATACAGCGAGAAAATTCTACAATAATAGGTTCAAAGAAATTTGTTGAATTCTTGGCAGTGATAACGAAGTGCCCCAAAACTGATGAGGTGCCTGTGGAAAATCTGGACAAATTGTATAGATAGAGATCGTATAGATATTGTATAGATATCGCGTAAGATACGAGGGGGTCTAACAGACAAACAAACAAACAAATACCTAACAACATACTTATCGAGATCGATAAGTAACAATTAATAGGTCTACCTTGTTTACAATAAACCAAGCAAGAAATCAAAATACCCTCTCTGAAATCAAGAATTATGGCACCTATGTACAATATAAATAATTTGGTTTGTGTCCAAAAATTTGAATAATTTTGAACATATTAACTAAAACAAGAGAGTGATGCTCAAATATAGGGGTCGGGAACCCTTTTGGTCAAGAGAGCCAAAAAAGTACATATTTTCAACTGCTTTTTCCGTGAGAGCCATATAGCATTTCTTCACTTAATCAGTAAGCTTAGCCTTAGAATACTAGATTTTTTTGGGAGCCATATGCTGTCACCAAAAGAGCCATATATGGCTCGCGAGCCATGGGTTCCCGACCCCTGCTCGAATATATGGACACAGAATCGACAAAAAAGCAACCAGAACCCTTCTCACCTTCAAAGCAATTTTTAACCTGACAGGATCATCCTCATCATCCATTGCTCCTTGGCCAGCCATTCTCTTCATGTCTTCATACTGGTGACGTAAATCGTTCATATCGGATATAAGAAGCTTTCTCATGTCACATTCATCTCTGTATCTAAGGGGAGAAAACAGGAATATGTTAGAGAAAAGGGGGACTTTCATTAGAGAATAGGGAGATATCATCTCTGTATCTAAGGGGAGAAAACAGGAATATGTTGAAGAAAAGGGAGAATTTCATTAGAGAATAGGGGGACTTTCATTAGAGAATAAGGGGGACTTTCATTAGAGAATAGGGGGATATTCATCTGTGTATCTAAGGGGAGAAAACAGGAATATGTTAAGAAAAGGGGGAATTTCATTAGAGAATAAGGGGGACTTTCATTAGAGAATAGGGGGATATTCATCCGTGTATCTAAGGGGAGAAAACAGGAATATGTTAAAGAAAAGGGGGAATTTCATTAGAGAATAGGGGGAAACAGCTTCATATTGCATTTCTTTCAGGGGTTATCCTATAGAGAGGAATTGTTCTGTAACTTTTGTTGCTACGAAGCCAGTGAAAAGGTTGACTATTATTTATGGAGCCCCACAAACAGAACAAAAAAAACAATTTTTTATTTACTGATTGATTTCTCTGAGTAAACTAAAAAAACTTTTTTAATGACTTGGATGTATTTGCTGCTTTGTATTATTCAGTATTTTAATAAGTAAATGAATAACTTACAAATCTCAAGGTTCCTCTTACAAAGCACAGGGGCTTTAACATGGAGCACTTTGAGAACGTATGATATAGCCCAAGGTTTCCCAAACTTTTTGGGCCGCGAACCCCCGTTTATGAATCTTATTTTCGACGGACCCCCATTATGTGCCTTATCAATTTCTGTGCCTAATCAAAGATAGAGGATAATGTTTCCTTTGACAAATTAAAACTCATGAAAGTCTGAATTAATACATACTGAAGTTAAACACTGGCTGGCTAACGACAATGCAATAAGATTATGATCTATTTGTATATGTTTCAGGCTCTTTCCATCCCCCTTGCAGACCCCCTATGAAGTCATCACGAACCCCCAGGGGTCCGCAGTCCCAGTTTGCAAAACCCTGAATAGCCTTTTCTTCGGAATGAAACAATCCAGAATACAAGTATCGGGGACGATTAATTGGTAAATTATTACTTTACCCGGCATAGACTGGTAAGACGAAAAATGGTCAAATTATGATTTTTTTGCTCCGTGAATAAATATGAAGTGTTTAAAGATGAAATGCCCTGTTATAGAGAGCCGCCGAGAAATCTTGCATCTTGATAATTAACTGATGATTTTTTCAATACTCGACATAAACTGAAAACCAAACGAGAGGCTGTGGTTCGTCATACGATTGAATACTTTTCCGCTCCCATGAATATGAATAAATATAAAAACCAATCTTATTCCAACCTTTTATATTCTTTCGCCATTTCTTCCTGTAGTTTCAGTATCTGAGCCTGTAATCCTTGCTCTCTTATTCTTCCTTGCCCTAATTCATTCAAAAGTTCTTTCACTTTTCTACGAAGTCCAAGTATTTCATGATTTTCCTGGTAAGGTAGAAAAACAAAATATTTAAAATAAAATAAAGAAATTAAAATGAGGATATTCATTCAACACAAACAAGGCAAATAATAAGCTGTAAACAGAGTTGGTTCAAGCCCAAAGACATTTTCAGACAAATGTCCAATTATTATACCAAACATAGCTACGAAAAAATGATTTATTAGGGGAGAAGTTTCACCCGGCCCGGGTTGATTTTTTTCCAAGAGTAATGAGGATAAAAAACAAGTGTTCACTTCTGATTTTGTGCAAACTGGATGTATACAGGTCCTAAGGCTAGGTTTTATAAACTGAAGCCCCGCCAAAGGAGTCACAGAATGTCTGTCTGGGAGCCACTAGCAATCGCCTTCACTTGGTACCATTTGCAATATGAAAATCCATTAAAAACAAATTATGTTTTCCCATTAAAAAGCAGACAAGCAACAAGCCTTGAAAGTCTGCGGAAGAGAAACCCCAGACCATGAATGAGAACAATGTTGTAAGGGTTTTATAAACACTAATTTCAGTTCTTACAAATATTGTGGCTGCTTTCGTCAGATACAGTGCAACTTTAACTCACCTCTTCTCTTATCCTTAAAATCTTTTGATCGCATTGTTCCGATACTGTTATTAACATTGATTTCAACGGTTCAAGTTCACGAATCTTCTCTCGATAATGACTCAACATTTTTTCATATTCATTTTTGATCTGAGAAAAAAAGGTAATTGTGTTATAGGGAGAGAAATTATGAAATCTTATCTGTATAATGATCTATGCAAGGTATTGAGATGGTTAGTATTGTGTTGATGAATTACTACCAGATGTTGATCAAAAGCTATGACATCATCGTTAACCACAATGGGTTGTAGATATTCGAATAGTGAAGCTGGTCATGCTAGCTATTATGCCGCTGGATAAACTCTGATAGGCTATTCAGTTACCTCTTATAATTTGCATGCTTGTTTCATTTTTTAAATATACACTGCAGTTAGCTGGTTATATGTTTCAGTTGGATGAACTTGATGATGGAGGAAGACATAACCAGCTAAACATGGGTACTCCAGTAGTATGTGTACCAAGCTAGGGTTAGGCCATAATTTTATTCCAATTTTCCGTATTTTACTTCTATTCCGAGTTTGGGGACTGTCTGTGTTAGCCAAGTTAATATACCCCTTGCGCTTAAGTTTCAGTCCCTTCACACAACTTGATGTAAAGTAGGCGAACAAAATCAGTTACCTCTATATTGGTACACATACTTCTGGAGCGCCCAAACATGCTCCCTAGTGTGCAAGTGCAAGTCAATGTCATGATGATATAGCAGCATGGGGGGCCCCAAAATAACCAAATATGAACATAAGAATAGCCTCAAGTTCCTGTTACACAAGCTGGTTGCCATATTCCTTACTCTAATTCATAATATCAATCTTCATAGCTCACTTGTGACAAGAGAGGTCTGTAGGTCTTGAAATCTCCGATCAAATATTCAAACACTTCCCGATAAGCTTGTAATCGAAGTTCGCTTGGTTTGGGGTCTTGACAGTTGAGTGTTATTATTTCACGTTCAACATAGTTCTCTAAAGCTTCCAAGAATTTAGGCTTTGGGATGACGCTTTGCTGTAATAAAAAAGATAGAATAATATATATGCACATCAAGCCTTTTAGGAGACACTCGGTAATTTAGTTATGAGAATTTCAAATCATCTCAATATATTGAGGGGCGGAACCAACCCCCCACCTCTTTTAAGATGTAAAAAAAAATTCTGTATCATACATAGAAAATTTTCATAGCTTGAAACGATTTTAAGACCCCCGCTAGGTATTACCATCTACATTGGAAGTTAGAAATCTCAGACCCCCCCCTCCCCCTTTGAAAATTCCTCGCTGTGCCCCTGAACTTAAATAAGTTGGTATTGCAGCTCAAAAATTCTGGGTTCAATTTCATGTGCAACAGTACGACTTTACCGGAATAACGGTGCTCGCCACTAATACAGTCTAGAAATACTGTAATAATTAGTTCAGAAGATCCCGTGTGCTGCACACAAATAGGTTCGAAGTTCACGATGCAAACGAAGATACTTTATTGAATAGTGTGTAATAGGGAATTGTGCGAAATCCACGCTTAAAGCAGATTAAATAAGATCGACAAAATACAACGCTTACTCTTAGAACAGAGACACTGGCTGACACTGAGAATCCGCAGCACAGTTCTCAGTTGAATCTAATTGACGGACGAATTAAAGCTCAGACTCCACCCACCAATGCATATGCAATAACTAGACACAAAATAAAAATAAAATACAAAACAATAAAAAATAGGACAATTCCAGTCCCGCCACACATGCCTACCATCTCACACTCGGTATAATCAATTGGGCGACGGTCGAATCTAAAAGATTTTGGTTTATTCAAAAATAGTAGCTTCTTACACTTTGTTAGATATCTATGGATGCTTGTATAAGCCTTGTTTGAAGCACGTAAATAAGTATTGTTTGGAAAAATATACCCGAATTCCCTATGTTTGAAGAAGTCATAAAAACTCCAAATATTGTTTATAAAACACGTCTCACCTTTTTTGGGCCTTTACCTCCCCGGCCAATTGCACCAATATCTGTAATACTTCGACTCGCATACGCCGGCCATGAATCCAGTTCGCCTGATTGTGTATCAATACCTGGTCTGAGGACTGATTGTGGGGGAAGTTGATGCTGAAATAAAGGAAATTTTTGTAGTCTCAAAGTTTTTTCAAAGTCGTTAATCAGATATGTGACATTGACTACCTCATATTTCAGTATCTGTTTCTATGATTATATAGTTAGTTATCTATGTCTGCTCGTACACGGCTTTGGCTCAGAGAGAAAGACGTGAGTAAACATGGTATGAAATAAATATAAGTAAAAAGAATCACAAAAACATGAAGGTAAACTGAAAATTTGTGCTTGCCAGATTGTTTCATAGCTGCAATATAAGTATAAGTTTATTTCGACTCCATAATCAGCAATACTCGATAAAATAATAGATAAAAACAAAAGTAAAAGTAACTGATTATAGAATCGGGAAAGCAAACAAAACCTCAAGTAAGGTTTGAAACGTACAGATTTTAGATGGAAAGGTATTGATGAAAAAAGTAGTATGTGTTCGCTCACCCAAAAGGTAAAAAAAACTAATTAAGGCACGCACGCACATACAAACATCGAGACATGATAAGGTCGGAAGTTTAAAAAGCAATAAAAAAATAAATTAAACTACTCAGTAAAAAGAAAAATATACAAACAAATGAAAAAAAATGAATAAATTCTTTTGCCACACCAAAGTAATAATTTTATGAGGATTGCCAAATTGGATACCGAATTAGTCAACAGGAGTATTATCCTGCGGATAGAAAAGTATTCCTCAAAAGATATCGTTGAGCTGACTATAATTGGAGTCACCTGATGCAGTAATACCAAATTGCCCAATCAGAATTGCCAAGTTGGATGTATGAAGAGGTGTGCTAGACCTGCTTCACTCACCAAATAGAGCAACCTGGTAACACTAAAATAGCATGTTCAAAACAGGAAACCCTTTAAATATATTTAATACTCTATGTTGGTAAAAATAATGTCAACATATAGGGTCTAGTATAGTTTAGTACCACAAGTACTTCCTGTGGGCGTAGCATAAAGAATTTTGTATATGCTATTCTTAACCCCCACCTGACTATGCCATCCAAAAAATCAGTCACTACGACGTCACCATCACGTCATAGGAATTGCCGAAGTATAATTACGATCGCCCGAAATGACATCTGCGCCGCCGATAACAAACTTGCTAAAGCCGGCGATCTCTCTCCTATCGTAATTGTTGTCACGAGAAAACGGGAGAAATTGATTGCTCGATTTCGGTGATCGTCTGCGCGTTTTGGACGACCATCCGCATACTTCGGTGGGCCTTATTTCGCCACTGTGACGTCGAAATAACGTAATTTTTCGGTGACGTAGTCAGGTGGGGGTTAGGATTGACATATACAAAAATTGTTGAGCCAGGTCAACTAGAAGTACATGTGGTACTAAACTATACCAGACCCAACATATATTAGTGTATTAAAGAAAATTTTACCCTGGAACTGACTCCGCTAAGTTTATAGGAAGGACCCTGGTCTCTGTGAAGTGTTGTTCCAGCTTCCGGTTCGATGGGAGGCAATCTTACTGGCTTTAAAGACATTTCTTCGATTTCTTATTATTTCCTCGTAATTTTAAACACCATAAACTATTGAAAAATATGCTGAATAGCCGAACGAAAGAGCAAAAACAAAACTCAACGTGTTCGATGAAGCGTGGATGTTTCCATGCCAACAGTAAACACAGTCCCGTTGGCGGCAGTAGAGAACCATAAACATTGTAGTAAATGGTGGTGACACGAGTCGAGAAAATTAATAAATCCGGAATTTCATATAAAATTAATCGGCTGATCGTTGCAAATTTGAAAGTCTGCATTCTCTGGCCTTGTTTACTCGGTCGCGCCGTGCGAATTCGAATTGGTAGGGATTTTAAATTTACTAAAAGCAAGCGAAAGAAATGATTTATTGTTATATGAGCACATGGATGATCTTATACATAGGTCAATCATGATGTAAGTTTATATGCAACACCATACTGTGTAAATTATTGAAAGTGTATTATTGGTACATTATTTTCATGAGAAGATGGTGTATGGACTATAGAATATAGGTGGCGAATAGGGAAAACCCAATACAAAAGCGGTGGTTTTTTCCATTTTCCCTGTCTAATTTTTGTATTTTCATTTCATTTTTCAAAAAAAAAAAAAAATTCAAAATATGAATACGAAAATTCCGTTTGGCATTGGAATTTACTTGGCAAAAAATAAAATAAATAAATTCGTATTGTAGGCGTTTTTTTGCTGTTATTCTCGGAAAGCATATGCGACTTGTCACGATTTTATATTGTTAGTTGATTAATTATTATATGATACTTTTGTTTCAAACAAGTCTATTCCGGTAGCTTGATTGCGCAAAAAAGTTTAAACTAATTTCCGAATTTTGATGGCGAGTTTACTGAAATTTGGATTTATTGTTGTATCACTTGTATGTTTATTTTTTTATTCATTTTTTTGGCGGGGAAGGGGGGGAGTACCGGTAATCCTATATTGAGCACAAATCGTGTGTTGACGGTCTAATGGTCGTATTGGATATGTCTTATCGTGGAACATTGATATTTATTTGTAATAGCTGAATAGAGATAAGTCAGTGAATTATGAAGTTAGATGGTTTTAAATGAAGTTATTACGTTATAATGATGGATCTTGGATTCTATACTTCACTTTTGGCCTCTTAGATTACTGTATTACCTCTTTTTTAAGATCTACTGTGAATCTGATTGTCGTATCGGATATTTTATGTATTCATTGTGTTATTTTTGCTTGTGTTTATTTCTTTGTGTTATTTTTATATGGACCGCAGCGGTCTGGAGTAATAATTGAATTGATGGCAGACTATTTAAAATTCAATGTAGGCCATAAATTGCTAAGTGGCTTGTTATTTTCAAGTAATTACTAAGACAGTAAGATAAATGACTTGTGGATAGCTGTTTGTATTTCATGCTTTCATGTGAGGCGTCGCACTCTAAACAAGGCGATTCCGATGCTACTGGAAATAATAGCTACTGAACTAAAATAATTTGCTTTGACATTGCTCAATAATATATACGAAAAATAATATGTGTCTCGCGTAGTTTCGTACATCAAGTACTTATAGTTGGCGTAGCATAACGATTTTTGCACATGTCAATCCTAACCTCCACCTGACTACACCATTCAAGAAGTTACGTCACTACGACGTCGACTTCACGTCATAGAGCATGCCAAAGTATACCTACGATCGCCCGAAACTAGGAACAAAACTACACTAGATTCAATAATATAATAAATAGCAATAAAATATGAAAATCAAACTTGTATATTAATAACTTTACAGATTTTGTTGTTAGTTTAATAATATTTTCTGTTACAATAGCAATCAAAAGAAAGATGATTCTCTGTGTTTTTTATTCAACAGAATTTACGCACAGATTTAATTACCTCTTTTACTAAACGATCATTATGTTGTAACATGACACCCAAATGCTTTGTTTTGTCATAATAGTACAAACGCGATGAATGAATGGTCACCAACTGACTCTTTCTATCTCAGTTACTTTCAAAAGTTTATTATGCCGTTAAATTAAATTTCATTTGTTGTTTTGAGATGGTGGTAGTAATATGGATATGGAAAATACAAAGAGTAATCTTAGAATCTAGACTTGTGCTCCCTAACCTATAGGTCATCTGAGAATATTTTTGGATCGCTTGTTTTTTTTAAATAAAAGTATAAGGTATTGAATTAATTTTCTATCAAATATTTATTGTTTATTTATTATTTGGTATTGATGTGTTATTGTATTTGTGTAAGGTATCAACATGTAAAAACAGCAGCATTTTTAATTTGTTTTGAATATGTAAAACCATGCCACGATTTTAAAACTTCACTGAGAAAAAACTAGTGCAGCTTTATCCCTTTGTTTTATATTAGTCAGTCATTGCCCATAAAAGTACTTCATGCCATTATAGTATTTGAGCTTATTATGCTCGGGTCGAGAGATTTTACAAAATTCATTTTTAGAAACTTTTGGTCGATTAAAAAAAGGTTGGCAAGCTCTGATCTAGACTGTGCAAAAGCAATGTTGCTTGAATCAGTAGTTGTAATTTACTATTCAAAAAATTGAAAAAGTATTCTTGAATACAGTGGATATGAAATATAAATAATTAAAGATGGAAGCATGTCTGGTTTATTGTTCTAAGATAGTATCGCTAATAAAAGGAAGGAGATATTGGTAATCACTAAAACTAGCAAAGAGCAATTTAATGCAGACAGAACGTTTACCCTATTTGGCATTGGACATACCTGACTAGTTGAAGATTGAGCAGTTTTAATTTTGACTAAACGTGTCTGTCAAATATTTCAGTCCAGACCAGGCAGATTTTTAGTCATAAAATCTCGCATCCCATTTCTGTCTGGAATTATTCAAGCAGTTTTAGCGGTGCTTTCGCATCTGATTTTTGTTTGGCCTTGTTCAAGCAGTTTCGGCAGTAACTTCACCTTCCATTTTTGTTTGGCGGTATTTATGAATTTATGGCGTTCACTCTGCTAGATCTCAAAATTGATTTGATCCAAGCATTCAAATAAAACCCTATGTTGCATTGGCCCAATTCTTTGAATCATTTTTTTCACATTAACAGAGTATCATGCTGTCTCTTCAAAATATAAAGTAGGAATAAACCAAGTACAGCTATTGCAACACAATGGACTGGATACATTATACTACATAACAATGAGATGGAGAATTACCTTGTGGAATTAAAAATGTGACATAAACCTGGGAGTGTATGCTTTTAAGTATCAACTTCAATGACTAAATGTAAGTGTGATTGTTGGACACGTTTAGTGGCCATAACGATCGTTTCTAAATTTTGTTGTTATTGTTATTTGTCTCCGTCTCCATTTTTAAAAAATCGCTTTTCTCTTCGAATACTGGACCAATTGCTTTGATATTTCCAGTGGTTAAAGATAAAATTTTTCTCCAGAAGGCTATTACTTTTTTTTTTTTCGCTATGATGTCATCAAAATTATTGCCACTGGGTGGCGCTACGTGTCCATATATTTGAGCATAGCTCTCTTGTTATATCTTACGGTAGTTTGTTTTTATTGTTGTTTGAATTTGTGAAATTTTACATTCTTTTTTTTTAAATTTGATGAGCGAATGCAATAGTGAATTTTCAAACCATTCATTTAAAATTTTTATCCAGTAGATAATATTATCATTATTAAATAATCAGGTAGACATGTGTTCATTATGTCTTCACTCTGAACAAAAATTTGTTTATGGGGAATTGTATTTGCCATAGTCATTGCTTCTCACATATTGTACACTTTTTTCATATTATAGAGATATATCAATATCGCACTGTAAAAAACTCACTACATCATGTCATTGAACTATAAACTTTAACAGCTGCTTCTGTTAAGCCTTGTTCAGAGTTAAGATATAAATACAACATAAACAGGTCTTGTCACAAAATTCAAGTCATGCACAATATTTTCCTGGTTAGACTATGTACAAGCTCTAGTATACTGTAAAACTGACATGGGCAAACTACAGCCTTTGGCCAAATCTAGCTCTTGGAAACACAATTTTCATGGGAATTTTTTTTAATCTCCTACCAGAAATAACCTAATACAACAAGCTATAAGCTATTCTCTGAATTATTTTGATTACCTATTTGTTGAACTCGAGGAATTTGAAGTGGCCTGTGGTTTTCTTGATAACTTACTGAGCAAATAAACAAGCGAGTAGGCATACACTCGAAAGTGTCCTCAATAGCTCTTGAATGGGGCTTCAATATCTAGCTGATTTTATCTTCAGGTTGCTGTCGTTATATACATTTATTGAGCGATATAGAGTTTTGAGATTTATTTCAATTAATCAATATAGTATTTTAGTGGCTGCCTAATAGTCATTTTCATGAATTTAACAATGAACTAATTTTTGAAATACGTCGTTCTCCCGAGCTATGCCCAAATATATGGACACGTCTGTTCGCAGCACAGTACGGTTTACCGTACCGTCAGATCACAGTCTACAAATATATTCACACCAAGCGAAGCAGTCAGTTCCAGTACAGTAGGACACAAAATGGCGTCCGATGTCCGCAGAACGTTTAATGACGTCATAGCAAACAAAAACAAATCTCACAGAGCTAACAGAAATATTTAAAATGAATAAAAGTAATAGCCTTCTGGGGAAAAATTTTATCTTCAACCACTGAAAATTTCAAAGCAATTGGTCCAGTATTCGAAGCGAAAAGCGATTTTTTTAAAAATGATGGAGACAAATAATAATGAAAATAACAATAACAGCAAAATTTTGAAACGATCGTTATGTTCACTATGTGTCCAAAAATGCTATTTACGGTTAAACTATTTCTTTCATTCAAGTTCGGCGGGCCATTTTAAATCGTTACCGCAGTTTGGGAACCACTGGTCTAATGTATGTCTAACTGCTGAATATTTCACAGATTTTATCTTTTAGGTATCGTTTTACTACTTAATAAGCATGTCTTTCTGTGAGTGTAAATTCAGAATAATGTTTCATAATTTCAAAATATTATTTCAAAGCTATTCAGATAAGCAAACTGTTCTGTTTTGCCCAACTCCCACATCAATATAATTTATAAATAATGTAATTACTTAGTTGTCAAGGCAGTAGTACTTATCAACTTGTCCACTAGGCATCCTTTTGAATAATTTATTAGATTGTATTTGATTTCATTTGTGCGGTTGTTTGGGAATTCATATTTGCCAGATGTTCTTAACACATGACTTGTCAATCAGTATAGAATTATGCTGTTGTTTGTGAGTCTTGTAAATTATTGTAAAGGATAAAAAAGGAGACTTGAATCAGACAGATGTATGTGATTAGTTGGTGGTATAATTGTAACAATTTTCTTGTAGTTGCAGGCACGAAAGTTTTGGACATTGATCTTATGACTTATGTTGTTCATACAAGCTAGCTGTTAAAGCATTGTAATGTCTTAGATATTCAATTCCACTCAGGTGCAGGCGTTGCATTGCAAAGGGATTACTATCACTCGCCATATTGGATTAAACTAAATTAAAAACTCTTTTCTCGGGTCGCACACCAAGTCAGATTGGAACTTCTCTGCGAACCTCAAATTTTTTCTTTATTGATCGAATTTGACTCAAAGGCCGCAGGTTGCCCACTTCTGGTTTCGATATACTGGTATATGACTAATTCAAATGTACAAACTGTTTTCATGAATTATTTTTCCATTTTCTTTTTCTGTCTTTTCATGCTTTGTACTCATGTTTTTTTATTTTATTTTTTTTCTTGTTGCAGAGCAATGCGCTATGCCAAAGGCCTCTCTTGTACAAAGCAATCTCTGTCCATCGGATCGTAAGACAAGAATACCGTTCCTAGCTGATTTACCACCAAGAAAAAATACTACTAGTGGCGCAAATGATACACAATCACAAGGTGGTGCTAGAGTTACTGGTAGGGCAAGCAATAAGGAAGATAACAGGTTACAGCGCTCGGATTTATCACAAAAACATCATCGAAATGTAAATGGGGTCAACTATCATCGAAAAAGTCACCAACGATATGAAGCAAGAAGTAGGAAGTCATCTGATTCAAAAGTATCCAGTGACGTTTCACAATCTAAAAATTCCTACTTGTGGTCAAAGTTAAATTTATCATCGCTGGACGAAAATGAAGAAAAGTCTGAAGTGGTTTTATCAATGAGACAAACCAATGTTTTACTTTCTCCGAGGGTTTATGATGCTGTTCCTGTTTCCTCTACAACGTCACAAAAACGGATTTCACTCAATGAACTCAGCGTTAGGAAATCTCATGTACAGCAGGTCACAGTGGGCCCTGTGGAATCAGATAGCGTTTCTGATTTGCTGTTCTCGGCAGAAAATTATGACCCGAATGTAACCAATAATAACAGATCTAGAAATAGTACTAATGGAATTGTGACAGACGAAAATATTTATAGTGAAACTGATGGCTACTTTCCGAATAATACAAGAACGAAAAGAATTATACAAAACTCCAATATCCAGTCCAGGACAGGCAGAAATAAAGTTGAAACTCTGAGAAAATCTTCTCTACCGAAGCATAAAAAAACAAGCCCACGTTTAAGGAATTCGAGTCCTCTATCGTACCCTAGTGACAGCGATTTAGGTACGAAACCGAGAACTGGTCAAAAATTATCGAACAGAAAAGAAAACGAGAAATATAATGCTGGTTTTAATCGCCAATGTTTGCAAATTTCTACTAATGTGAAGAGAAATGAGAAAGTTCCAAAACAGAAAATTCCTCATGGATCTCATTCACAAACATTTTCTCCAAAATCAAGGAAATCTAATAAGAGCACAGCTATTCCTACTCTTCATCAAACACCTAAGCGAAGCCTTGAAACATTAACTAGTCCAGCCCATCAAAGTTTTTCAAATCAAAATTTGAAAAATTCACCAATATTATCAGGTGATAGCTTATACAATGAGACTCACAGAGGGGAAGATTTTCAAACAACCACAAATGGCGTTCAAAAAGAAATATTAGAAGCAGATATGGAGCATTTGATTAACCAACGATTCTTAGCTGGACTAAGAGCAGGGGAGCGATCATTTTTAGGAGGTTTCCGAAATTCTGTCGACTCTCAATTCCTACCAAATGAAAATGGTTCACTTTTACTATCTGGTTTAGAGGGAAATGGTGAATCAGCATTTTCAGCAGGTGGAATCAAAGAAATTTCTGATGAGTCATTGCATGTTTCAGAGCTTGATTCAATAGAAGAGTATGCATCAAGCGTACTTGACGATCATCATGATCACTTATCCATGGCAAATCACCATCCAGAGGTTGAATTTCACAGAAATTCATCGAGACCAGGTGATTTAAGTCAGCATTTTGAAGGCAGTTTGCTGAGTTCAAGTATAGATGATTACTTTTCTCCAGCAGGTAGCCGTAATGTCTCCAACGAAAATTTTGTCGATGCTGAGAAATATCATTCTAAAAACACTATGCATTTACACAGCCCTGTTTCTGCTCCATTGATTTTACAGGCTTCAAATTCAACACTATTTTCTCAAGATAGAGATAATTTCCTATCATCTGATGGAATTCATAACAATTTAAGCCCAAGAAAGCAAGTCCATTTCAAAGATCCAATTTCAATTTCTACACAAATCTCACCTCGGCCCATCATTAGCTTAGAAGACCTTGGTCTGGGAGAGAATGCAATTGACTATGATGACGCTGAAAATACAGAGCTTAAAATGAGTGATCTTTCTGAAGAAGAAGTTTATGATGTTGATGGTTCTCATATTTCTGCAGATTCATTTCCCTATTCATTGACCCATGATCAGAATGCAAATGCAGATCTCAAAATTAGCAGTGATTTGAAAGATCCTAAATCTTTTAGTGAAAGGTCTTTGGATTCAATAAACCATGACCAAAATGCAAACTCAGAACTTGAAATGAGCAGTAAATTACGAAGTCATCCAATAAGGAAATTCAAGTCTTGCATGCAAACATCTTCAAATTTATTGAACCATGGCGAAAATGATAGTACAAGGCCTAAAATTAGCAGTAAATTACAAAGTCACCAAACAAGAAATCTTCAGTCTTCAAGGCTATCATCTTCATTGAACCGAAACCATAATGAAATTACAGGGTCAGAAATTACCATTGAAAAACAAAGCCATCTTTTAAGCAATCTCAAGCCTTCCAGTCAAACTACTTTAGTTGCTTCAACCCCGAAATCTTCCAGAATTACTTCTCCCCATCCAAGAAAAAACTTTCAAAACACAACAAAAACATATGCACAGCTTTCTTCGCATTTACCAACTTCAAATTTAACAAAAACTCAGGAAATTCCTTGCAAAAAATCTTCAACACAACCTCAGGCTTCGATTATACAGCAAGAGCATCTACCTCAACTCGAAACCAGGATTTTTGAAACAAAATTCACTCCTCAAAATTTCTCTGCCTTGAGGGATCAAAGGTTATGCAAAATTGTAGAGAAAAGTCCACCAAAAGAGAGAAACAATGTGATTCTCAAATCAAGGTAATAAATCAGTTCTAGCTCCCATAGTCATTTCTGACTTCATTTTTTGTTTTTCTCACTTTTGTTTAATGTATTTATTTGAGTATGACATGCAAGATTCTGTACTGATTTCCAATAAAAAATTGAGGATGAGTGTTATACATGAATAACTAGTATGGATTTTTTTCGACCTCAATGTTGTTCTTGTCTATCCTTGGTCTCATCTAAAAAAATTAAACCAATTTTCAATCAAAAAGTTCTCGTTATACTCGAATAAATACGGTACGTTTTTGCCTTGAGCAAATGTTTGTAAAAATCATTTACAGAAAGCATATTAGATGACTTCACCATTTGCTAAACCCTGCCAAGCCATAATACGACATAGTGTAAGATAGTATGAAATAAATAAAAGTGATTCCTAACAGAGGTAAGATTTGTTCAATTCACAATATCAGTTTCTCATTGACACTCAGTTAAGATCAATTTTACTTACAGGTATTTCAGAATCTGGAAAGAGAATGTCCGGTTGTTGAAAGCAATCAAGAGCAAAGAAAATCTGAAGCTATTGAAGTAAGCTGTATAAGCAAATTTCAATTTGTAATCATTGGACTTTATGTCCTTCAGATACATACATGTTTTAGGGCAGCGGTTCTAAAACTTCTTGTTGTGCGTTTCCAAATTATCAGGGAAAAACTCACAACACACTCACATGAAAAAAATGCTGTCTTCAAATAAAACTCAATTTTGCGATCATAAATCTTTAGCAAATAAAGCAAACTGCAAAACGTGTAATTGCAGGAAGTAGTGCCTACTTCTATTGTTATGTAACAAAAGAGATGTGACGCACACTTTAGAAACACTTTAGGGGAAAAAGTTTGTTGGTTCACCATATTATGATTGAATCATTGTAGCAGCTTCTCTATCCTCCGGAGTAAATCTAAAAATCTCATCACATCAACAAATATTAATGTTAATATTTAGAGCAATAAGTTTCCAAACTTTGACGACGGCCGCAAAACATTTTATTGCTTGGAGAAGCTTGATCCTGAGACATCGACTAGCAGCAGATGAACTCAAGAGATACCAACTCATAAGGAAAGGATTTTCAGGTGAGAGATTCAATTTAGAACACTAAGCTGTCTTGATTATTGGTACATGGTGCTAAGTGTTGAGAATTTATACGACGTTTTTTAGGTAGCATGGCTCTGTTCAAGAAGCAATGCTAAGGAAATATTTTCTGTAGTTTATAATTTTGGAGTCTTATTGGCTTCTAATTTGCCTATTTCCAAATTTGTTATACCCTGGCTGAGATGGCGAACATAGATGATGATTTCAAACGCCTACCACTCCGAATGAGGCATTGTATAAGCAGCCACTGCTAGATAATGACCTACTATGGCATCCTTTAGCATTGAAAGAGCCATTTGGCATTCTTTCCGTCAAACACAAACCTGCTCGGAGTTGCAACATCTACTTAAATGTCAGTATTACAACTCTCGGAAAAAAACTTACGAAACAATATTCTAGTTCTTTGTAAGAAGGAGCCAAATGAATTAAGAATGATGCAATTCAGTTTACGGCGAAATGAAAAGAACTCGAAAAATAAATATGAGAAACCTTGTTTTGACAAATTTGAATCATCGTAATTTGATTCACTGGAGCCACAGCTTCGCGAAAACAAAGAGTCGCAGGTTGCCGATCGATGTACTATACTTTGGGAGTACTGGAATCTTTCTGGTGCACCCTGGGTGGGGTGGTGGACTTGGGATTTAAATCCGAGAGCTATCTCTAGTAATGATGTATCACTCTGTTTCAGCTCTGCATTGGGCAGTTAGTTCAAGAAAAATGAAAGACAACCAAGTTGTATCAGCCGGTAGGAGACTGAAGTTTGCCAAATGCTTCATGAAATGGAAGAAACGGTTAGATATATTATATTCTAGTGTATTAGTTTCGTATTTTAACTTTTTAGAAGTTGAACATTTTTTTTTAATGTTCAATCAGGGGAGTAGCAAGGGGGTTCTGAAATATCTAATTGGCAAGTTAGATCGTAACAGCTATCGTCTGGCTGGAGAAACATGAATTTTCAAGAGACTTGCGTGTCTAAAAGGCATTTCAAGCCACGAAAAATTGCTATGTATGACAACAATCAGGCGAAATGGCCCTAATATCTAAACAGAAGGACAGGCTTCTTGCCAGTCTTTGAAACCACCTACCAATTTCACCTTCTAATTTCTTGGTTTTTCATGAAGCAAGAAAAAAGTATATATGTGTTCTTGAGCCTGAAGAGTTCGAGAAATGCTGCTCTGAATTAATTCGCTTTTTCTTACACATAGATACAAAGTTAAAAGATATGAAAACATCAAGTCAACATTCACTCATTGGAAAACCCGTTGTAAGAACAAGATCATTATTGGTCTGTTTGAAAGCAGAAGAGAAAGGATTGTATCACTGCAAGTAAGTTAGGCATAGGCCCTATGAATGTTAGGAATTGTGAAGGCTATACTGACTTTCAAATTTAATGTTATCGTCCAAGGATTCTATTCTATTCCTAATGGATCAGTGGATCTCAAACTTTTTAAGCCGCAACCCCTTTTTAGAATTTAGCAAGTCTAGCGCCCCACTTCCAAAATAACTAGCCAACAATAGGCTACAAATAACAGATAGTAAGGCGAAAGTATGTTTTATTCAAAAATCACGTTGAAATGTAGATGGAAAATAACCTAATACCGAATATTTTCATTTTTAATCAGCTTAACACCCCCCTTAAAAAATTGTCAACCCTCTTTGTAGGATGCGCCACATCGTTTGAGGACCACTGTAATAGATATTAAAATAATTATTTTTAACAGTAAATATTGTTTATTACTTATTGATTTTAATCGGTAAGTATGTCGATGGGTATTTGTATGTCTGTCTGTTAGATGCACGCGATATCTCACGAAAGCGAGATTGAATCTGCTCCAGATTTTGCATGTGCATTCATCTTATCTCGGACCAGAAGCCTATTGATTTTGGGCGAATTATGTCGTATAATTAGTGAGTTATTAATTAATCAGTGATGGGACACAAGGTGTCACTATGGAGTAAGAGCACTGTTTTGGGGGATCCCCTAACTTTCGATCGATAAGTCTTCGGTCTCTGACCGATATTCGCTTTTATCTTTGGTATTTATGATGACTGTTCTAACGTTTTTATTTTAGACGTTCTTCTTCTGGAGGGAAAGATTTCACAGTTCAAGTCATTTACGTATTGCATCAGAGCATTATGATTTTGTAATGGTTGGCAGGGCTTGGCAACTATGGAGAATCTTTACAGGTAATGCACGGATGGAATAATGTTGATTTGAGCACCGTCATGGAACCCTAAATGAATTAGACATTTATCTCGACCCTAATTATCTGTATTTTTGAAAAGACTAATAGTTATAAGTGGAGTAATACTTTGAGCCTTGTGTCTGATTAAAAGTTAAAAAGTGTTATCAAACAAAAAAACTGCCATTATTCATTATGTTAAATGTTCTTTGTCGTGTCTGGAATTAAACTAAGTGATGTTACTTTCTATCATAATTTTGGTATATGCTGGGTGAGCTAAAAAAATGTAATAATCTGTCGATTCCATAAATGTAAGTTGTTATTTGTGGGGTTCTCTTATGATAACCTATCCGATTTATAGGTAACGATAAAAAAATGCATTATAAGGATGAATGCCCAAACCATAATTTCATTCCAGTATTACCTGTGTACGGAACATGTAAATCAGTCTTCAATCTTTGTGACAATTCAATTTTATAATAATATGTTGACGTAATTATCAGCAAGAATGCTGGTAATTATTGGTCTGAGAATCTGTGAATCCTGTAATTATGTTTCGTGGAACAATAATTGAGCAAGTTTCAACTGATATAAATAAGTATGCGGAGCAGTGAATCTCAAACGCACGTAAAACAAAATTATTATATACTTATTAACATAACAAGCTCTTGTGGGTTTTGTCATAACTTCCAAAAAAATTGTCTTCATGCTTGTAATGTAAAACTCTGGTTGCAAAACTCTGATTGCGAAAATTTGAAAAGAACTCCACGGGAAAGTCATTTATCCATTATCATTGTTTCAAAATTTTATTTCCATCTTTTTATCAAACCAGCGGAACGAGTTGTCTTGAGATCTCAACTAGAAGTTGCTGATATCAAGCATGAAAGTTCAGTTTTATCTCAGACTCTGCTAAGATGGAAAAATACTACAATAAAGACGCAATATGCTCGGATGTACAATAGGAAAAAGGTGGTTAATTTATAGATAAAAAAATAATTACTAGACTAAATATTACTATAATAGGATTTGGGAAGATATTTTAAATTGCTTAATCTGATAGCACACCGTATCATCTCATTTGGTTCCCAATTCAGGCTAGATATGGGTAGAGCTAAGCAGTTAGTCATTCTGTTCTAAGGACTTGAATAGTGGTTGTACTCCTGGTCATGCCAACAACCAACTCAAATATGTTCATCCTATGAAGCAGTTCATCGTATATTCGCTGAGTGGGCCGCAAAAATGAACAGAAATGTGTTAAACATGACTAATATTTAATAAAACATCTTACATATTGTATTTGTTATAAATGTTTATTGTTTCCTATTTTAAATGCTGTGTATATGAATCAATAGATTAATTTTACCTTCTATGTCGTTTACTTTTCATTACATATTGTATGCCTCTATTGTTACGTTAGAGTTAGTTAGACACTACTTTTGCAATTGTGTGAGCTGCAGTTTATTCATCTGCTGGACAGAGTTCAGCGAACAAGATTGATATTTTCAGTATTTTACGTAAAATATATTAAGGAAGAAGAGTGGACCTTTTTCCTTTATTCCTGTTATTGTTCTGACAATCTCATGGTAAAAATAGCTTTTCTTCACATGTTATGATGCTGTCAAGCTTTGTGTCCTTATATCTATTGTACATTTCTCCTCAGATAACCATTTTCAATTATAGCAATTCACTATTTCAGGTACTTTTATTCTCACTAGAACATGGGTATCTTTTTTTTCCCAGCAGCAGAAAATTGAAAAAATTTGAACAATCTTAAATAAGTAGAGCTTTAGAGTTGTCATTAAATTTCATGCAATCATTAAATGTTCCAGGTTCTCTCATTCTCAATGAGGCAATGGAAACATTCAACTTCTTTATCGAGGATTCAACGTCGAAAGGAAATTGCTTCAGCTCGGGAAATCAGAAGAAAATGCTTGTTGAGATCCCAGTTCAAATCATGGGTTACAGAACTCAACGTTAAAAGAATGAAAGAAAATATTAATATGAAGAATATAAGGTTTGTTGCTGGATTATGATTGAATATAATAGTTTATTTATGGATGGGTTTTCATATTTATGTTATGGAGGAAAGTTAATGAAACAGGTTATCGTGCGATAAACTGTGACCTCATGTCTGGTCACCGGTTTATGTAGGATTATCTGATCACTTCATCGTTCTAGATGCAATGAGGATTAATGTTTGAGAAGCTATTTCAGTGATTATGTGCGAGAGGATTGGCGGTCTTCTCATCGCCATAAGATGGTTAACATGACCGTTAGTCTGTTACGACTCCCTCCAACATCAAGTCCTTTCTTCCGAAATACAAATACCTAGCTAACAAATACCATACCCGACATTGACTTGTAATGAACGAGGGGCTGTGTTTTTTTATATGATTAAGCCCGCTCATTGACTTTCCTCTCTCCATGATAAGTATTTAAATCTTATCCTCAGTATGCAACACTATTCTACAAAAACTCCACTACCACAATGAAATATAAATTTTTATAATATTTTCAGGCATTGCATCCTTATCTGGAAAGGCAGAATTCAGAAACATCGAATTATTTGTGCAGAGATAGCATCCCAACATAACTATGCAATTCTGAGAAAAGCATTCTGTAGTATAAAGGGATATGCTGAAAATTGCAAGAAAAAAAGGTATGGATTTCGGAGATTACTTTCATTGCACAGACAGGAGCATACCCAGAGGGGATTGCGTGTCGGAACACCCTCGCCCCCCCCCCCCCCCCCCCTTTTTTTTTTAAATGTTAAGAAAAAAAATTTTGTATCATGCATAGTAATTTTTTCGTAGCCTATAATGCTTTTTAGACCTTCAAGACTCTTGAAAACCCTCGTTTATCGAATTTCTGGCGGAGCCACTAGGAGTTACTGTCTGACTTGGCAATTAGAAATTTCAGAACAAAAATGAAATAACAAACAAACGAGAATATCGGTCAGAGACCGAAGACTTATCGATCGAAAGTTAGGGGATCCCCCAAAACAGCGCTCTTACTCCATAGTGACATCTTGTGTCCCATCACTAATAATCAATAACTCGCTAATTATATGACATAATTCATCCAAAATCAATAGGCTCCTGGTACGACATATGATGAATGCACATGCAAAATCTGGAGCAGATTCAATCTCGCTTTCGTGAGATATCGCGTGTATTTAACAGACAAACAGACAAAATTAAAATCGATAAGTAATAATAAACTATGCAAGGCAAGCAGTTTCTTGCTTTAGTAACTTACTATGTTCATAATCCAGTGCATTAAAAACCATTTCATTGCATAACTCAGGAGTTTGCAACATGCGGTTTAGACTTTTAATATGGCCCTTAATCTGGCCAACATTCAGATTTCTCCTCATCAAGCACACCAAACAACAGTTTGGTTAAAATAGCACTCACATTAGTAAAAACACATAATAAATTTTACTCTTTCATACAATATTTTGCCAAATTACATCTGTATATATATTAGTATATATTATATAAATAGTATATATTTTCCCTCCTATTTCCTTGTTGAACTTTTAAAAATGTTCACCAATTTAATTCAGGTGTCAAGCGATCCAAAGACTAGAGCAATTCTCCTTGCGAAAATCACTCCTATCCTGGCACCAATTTACTATGAGAAAAGTAAAACTCAGAAACATGCAGAAAACTTTCCAAGTTAGAAATAGGAAGGTAGGTATAGTTTTTCCTAGTCAATTTTTTAATTGTTGATGTGCTTTTCAAAGTTTCTAAACGTGTAGGCCTAAAAATAAAAACAATGTCAACTCTTTCCACTCATCTCTGCCTGATTTTCCTCTGAAGTACTAGGACCCCTTTGGGAACTGATGAATTAGAGTTTATTATTGGTTGGCTTATGTCTATTCCCTGGACCTATGCGGGTTTGCTGCAAAAGAACAATCGCATGAATCGAAATAATTGCATTGAATTGTTTGAAAATTTTCCATCATATGCTTTTTCATAACTCTAATTTTCTGCATTTATTTTTTTGCAATCAATCTGAAGTAATAAATAGTCGTTACAGAGAATGAGTTTTCGCAACCAGATAATTCAGATAAGGATGCCACATAATCCAATTTTTTTGTTCAGAAATGCATGGAATCTCTATCTCACATCTGGAGAACGAAGTTTAATATCATACAGGCAGCGCAAGAACAATACCGACAGTGGACGATACGTTGTGTACAAACCGCAGCTTATAAATGGTTGCATTTATTGAGATTGAAACAAATGGACAGGAAATGTGATATGCAGATTGTGAGATTCAGAAAGAGGAGATTGAGAAGTAAGTTTTTTGTTAGATGTTTTGATGCCTTCACTTGGTAAATTCTAAAAGAGGAGATTGATAAATCATTGTCTAACATGAACATAAATAACAGCATTGACCTTGATTTTCAACCTGCGACACAAACATAGTCTGTTTCAACACTTTAACTGCTAGGTGTCTATTTTGCCTCTGTCTTATATAAACATTATGCAACTTTGTGAAACAAAATTGCCTTCAATGCAAGCACACAGCAATCTTTAGTTTAAACCTTATCTATTCCTACCACCTCACTGGTCTTTCCAAATATAGCATGGCTACTCAACTATTTTTACCAAAAATCCTTATAAAAAACTTCAAAATGGCTTGGCATCTTCAAACACGCACTTTCTCAGCTGGGTAATGATTATTAGAATTGTTTATTATGGCGTTAGGGTTCGTTCCATATATAGTCAGATGCAAATATGAGTAAATTATAAAATAAACTTCAAAATTATAAAAGTCATTTAATAAAGGAAAACCTTCACATATCCAAAGTGGGGCTAATGATCCAAAATAAAGAATTAGGTGCGGTCCGAATCGATTACTCGAAAGGGGCGGATTCGGAGGCCCATGCGTATGGTATCAGTGGCTTCTTGTTACTTATCGAGTTTATTCGGTAAGTATGTTGATAGGTCCAGATTTTGCATGTGCATCCATCGGTTCCATTACATTTGAACCCACGTACATTTGAACCCATGGCAATTGCACCTGTATGCTATTGCACCTATGGATTTTTTTTTGTTTCACGGATAGTTTAACCCATACTAACCCTAACCCATGGGTTTTAGCACCCGCATATAGATTGAACCCGTGGATATACGCATGGGTTCAAATGTACGGTCACCGCATTCATCATATCTTGGACCAGAAGCCTATTGATTTTGGGCGAATTATGTCGTATAATTAGTGAGATATTAATTAATTAGCGATGATACACAAGGTGTCACTATTAGAGTTAGTAAGAGCGCTGTTTTGGGGCGATATTCTCGTTTAGAATATTGACCAAAGCAAGGTTGTAAAAAAACATTTACCTAGCGAGGTGAAATAAAACAAATTTTTACTGTTTTTATTGCAGATCGATTTGAATCTTGGAAACGGAAGCTTCACAAAGAAAGGAAATCAGAGCAGCGAGCTGCTGATGGCCGAGTTGTTTTGCTGCGACACAAAATGAGAAGAATTTTGAGAAATTGGAATCTGAGAGCGCAGGAATCAGTGAACATAAAACCTTTGATCGAAAGAATGAATAGAAGGAGAGTTACACGGTAAAAATTTAGTTTATATGATGTTTTCAATTTCTTCACTCTGAGCAACGCTCTATAGAGGTATTGGCTGATATAAATGAAGCTGCTTAAATATGAAGGTTCAGCATCGCCCATCTGATTTATTACACCCTGGGTAAGGTGGTAGACTTAGGATTAAAACGGAGATGTTCAAGGCAGGGTCGTAGCCAGGGGGGTTAGGGGTGGGAACACAATCTGCTTGAAATGTAAAAAAAAATTTGTAAAATACATAGCAATTTTTCTTAGCTTGAAACGCCTTTCTGATTCGAAAACTCTCATCATTTTCTATCATGCTGGCTTGATATGACTCCTTGCACCATCCAAGTCAATCTGGAACGACTAAAACTAATTTAAAATTCCTATGCTCCATACCCCACATCTGAGCAGGCAACTCATTCAGAGCTTGACTCATCCTATGACTAACCTGTTTTATCGCTTTTCTTTTCCACAGGATAAACATGCAAATCTAGCTTAACTATAACAACTCAGTAATTTCCATTTTCTCATTCAGATATTTC
Organism: Styela clava; assembly: GCF_964204865.1. Lineage (NCBI taxonomy): Eukaryota > Metazoa > Chordata > Ascidiacea > Stolidobranchia > Styelidae > Styela > Styela clava. Next base: position 4,556,958 of record NC_135258.1, on the reverse strand, counting down.
GATGCCTGGGCATTATTACGAAATCGCCAAGTCATGAAAGAAAATATGAATCAGCAAATTCAAACCCACAGTTTGCAAGAAAGTTTCCAGATATGGAAAAACAAACTGAATGACAGAACTAACATTGAAAAAGCTGAAGAAATGCACGAAAAAATAATGAAAAGAAGAGCATTGAAGGGATGGAAAAAAGTTAGTATCCATGAGTATTCTTTTTATATATTGGTAAGATAACAGTGTACAGTATTCCTTCAATACTTTCTTTTAAATGATTTCTGTTTAAAACTGTTCAAAATGTAGGGTTTTTCCATGTTTTTCTTGACAGAAAACCATTTGCTAATAGCTGCGATAAGTGCAGCAATCTTCTCATCAAGCATGATTATCTCCACAAGTTCTAATCCGTTTTACCTGCGCACGATAGATTTTTTTGGTGGAGGGAAAGTCAATAAGACGACTCAATCTTACAGTGGCCTCTCATGATATTTTGCTTGGCACTTAAGAATTTAGGTATCAGGATTTTTCATATTAATTCCCAGAAGTGAAAAATGATAAAAGCTTAAACGTGTATTGAAGCACGGCATGGGAATTGTTAAATACTTATTTGTTTCAGCCTGATAGTCTTACCTGACCAGAAGTAATATAGTGGCCTCTGGAAAGCATGTTCCTAGCGCTTAGCACAATACATCAACAATCGAACTGACTAGGTAGGCCTAACCACTTATGCAATGACAAACCCATTCGCAATGCTCAGTATGCTTCATTTGAGCTTTTACATGAATGAATGCTTCTACAAATTAAGTATTCATGAACCCTTTTTTTCAGTTCTTGTTTCGTTGCCATGGATATGCTGTAGTCTCAAATCAGCATCATCGGATGCTATTACTACGACTCTTCTACACATGGGCTACAAAGACTACGTTCAAACAGATTGAAGAGTCGAGAAAACTTCATGAGCATTTCTTAAGACAAGTGAATGCCCATGAAATACTTGCCAGGTGAGATATTTTTAATTTTGCTAGTCACCTTTGCCTTTCAATGGAGAGAGAATCGTTGCATCAGGTACAAGGAATCTAGCTATGTCAGCATCACAAGTTACAGATCTTTGCTATATCTCTCATATCCACCAACTTGCCAAAGCTGTGAAATTCCGGGTAGGCATGACCAGATCATAAATATTTCAGTGACTCAAAAATGTACCACCGTCAGGTCCATGCATCTAAAACAAATACCTGGTCCATTATTCCTGTAACCGAAATGGACTGGTAACCAATTGATAGGCTGTGGTTCGCCATGTCATTAAGTTGTCTTATCAGATTTCCTCTGTTGTATAAATATCAACTCCTATTCAACTTCCCTAACTCTATGCCATCCTTTCTTTCCTCATTTCAGATGGAATTCAGCAACAAAACAAAGGAAGATAAATGAGGAAGACAATATTCAAGGGTTCAGAGAAAAGCATGACCTTTCAACCAAGAGTTCAAAGTTCAAGTACTGGTCTGCTGCAGCTCTCAAGCTACAAAGAGCAAAGAAATTTGCTTCCATGAATACAAAGAAAAAAATTAAGGTGAATATCTGTTACCGTAGGTAATTAAATTTAGAATAGTGTATTGTTGGAATATGTTTGTCAGGCCATTTATTTTCCTGCGTCAGATCGCAGGTTTAAATCCCATGCATGATAATTACCGGTATGTGAGAAAGGATTCCCAGGGCTCTTTGCCAACCAGGTTAGTTTCAAGCCATTGGTAAGTAAGGTTGCTACAATTTTAGAGCTAGGAAATTGTTTTTAGTTATCATGTTTACACAAAATGCTTAAAGGTCACCCACAACTCTGCAGTGGCTCTCCGCTGCTCGGGTAGGATAGGATTTACATATTTATCCCGGGGAGAGGAAAGACGATAAGACGGCTTAACCGGACGGTTATAAGACGGTTACCGTTCCATGTCGGTTATGGGATTAGTTAGTTATTTTTTTTCGGAAGCATGTACTTGATGCTGGAGGAAGCCGTAACTGACCAGCGGTTACATGAACCACCCTATGACGCGAGGAGTCCAGCAATCCTCTTGCACATAACCATTCCTGTATGGTATTCAAACCTGCGAACCCATGCAGAGTAATCAGAGGTTCGGTGGCGGGGGAAAAAGTGGAAAACTATTATAAGCTGATATAAATGTGATGATTTATTAATAATAAAAAAATTTATTCGTAAGATACTTGATTTATTTGACAGGAACTCTTTATTGCTTGGAACACATTAACCAGTGAAAACTTTCAGAAAAAATTTGAAAAGTTTTCATCGTCACTTAAAATGTTGAGACGAGAAATCCCTCAAGCTTATCCAATTTCAATAGCTGTTCAAGTGGAACATGATGTCACAGGAAATGATGTCATCACTCAGACAAGTTTTAATGATGACGTAACAATGACAAATGATGAAACTAATCACAATGACACAGAAATTAAATCAAGCTCTTCTGAAACTGGCTTCTCTGAGACTAGCACAAAAATCACTCAACTGGAACACGATCCAGACTTCCTAGAGACTAGAGAAGACAATCGCACTTCTGAATCAACAAATTTAAAACGAATCAATTCTGATTTGGACACTCACTCAATATTCTCATCTTGCTCAATGGGAACTCAAAACTCAGAGAACAGCATCCCACAAAATGGGTGTGCTGATTCAGGGATACTGCTTCGAGACTACGTTTCCACGGCAACCTCAGAACAAGATGAAATCAGTTCCGTGAATAGTGTAAAAGTTAATGGATTTCAACAAACTGGTCCAGGATTAAACTATAGCACTATACAGAATAATTTAGTATTGGAAGAAACGGAACCTATCACTCTACAAGATTTAGAATCAGACCACAATTCTGGGTCTTTATCTGAAACGAAAGACGTTTCTTTGCCTAGTCAAAAACACCATCAAAATGGAACGGCTATCCAAACTGAATGTACACACGATACACATAGAGATTCTAAAAATGACCTGAAAAGTAAACTCGAACATCAGCACTTGGAATTAATAGATGCTCAAACCCAATTTACAAACGATCGGCAGAAAAATTTTGAAAAAGGTCATCAGCCTTCAGATCTTACATGTGTGAAGACAGTAAATGCAGGGAAAAAGTCACCAAATACTGAAGTTGAAACTTGTAAATCACCAATATTGCATCACAATGTTAATCATACAACACAACAACAAAGTACACAAACAAAACCAACACTGCCAGCATGTGGTGACCTCTACTTGCAACCTGTATTGAGTGAATTCTCACATATGTCATTTCTACCTATTCCCAATTCCCACCAAAGAACCCACGTTACACAGAACGAAAAAGATGAGATTGGAAATTACGTCAATGTTCAAACTCTTCAAGGACAAGCAAATACATCCAAAAGTTGCCAAAACGGTCAAAATAACCCAAAATTTCACGAAAAATCAACTGAAATTTATGGAAATGATGAATTCTCAAACAGAGCCACAATAACAACAAATATAGAAGCAGGGAATGGCGGATGCAAGCAAGATATTCCCAGAAAACGATCAAAAATACCTGTATCCCTATCAAAAATTACCCCAAAGAATAATTCCACTCCAAAGCATTCGAAAAATTACTCAAAAACAGCAAATTCAGAAGACTCTCCTCCAAGCTCACAATCTGAGACCCCAAAATATAGAATATCTCCAGAAAGAAGCCATTTTTGTGTTCCGGATTGCGCAACACTCCCGAAAAATGTCTTAGAACATGAAGATAACATTGAAACAGCTAAAGTTGTCACACCTCGGAAACTTTGTGACAAAAGCACAGACTCTAATATGCATCCTAAAAATTCTAAAACTCGAAACGACAAGTTCAATTTCCCAAACCCCGAAAACGGTCAAATTTCGCCCATATTATCGTCAACTATGATGGACCGCTCTATCAATACAGAAAATTTTGGAGTTGAAAGTTCAATTTCTAGTAATGAAGATAACACTTCTATCTCTATTATGACATCATCATTGTCAAGTAGTGATGCTATAATAGATAAGATTTATGATGTCATAGAACCAGCAACTAGAGAGATTTTAAAGAGGAAACCGAAGCCGGTTTTACCTATTCACCCTTGTTTGAGAGGTTAGATGTTATCTTAATCTTATTTTCTTTTGAAATTCTCAAATTTTGACAATGTTGTGCTAATTGGGTTCAAAATTGGGGGCGCTCCAGATGTGTGTGTACCAATATGGAGGTAACTAATTTTGTTCACCTACTTTACATCGAGTTATGTAAAGGGACTGAAACCTATGGGCAGGGAATAAATTCACTTGGCTAACACAGACAGTCCCCAACTCGTAATAAAACTAAAATAGGGAAAATCTGAATCAAATTATGGCCTAACCCTAACCTGGTACACACACTACTGTAGTACCAAATTAAGTTATGTTCAAAAAGCATTTAATTAATTTATATTTATGAGGTTTGAATTTCTTTCAATGGAGGAATATTCCCAGAACCTTTCCTTATGTCCTGCTTTTTTGTTATCTTCCATTCATTTATCCAATTTTCTTTCTCACTTTCAGACTCGTCTATCCCAACAATAGAATGGTTAGTTCGTCTTGCAGTGATTCGCATGCGATATCGCCCTCTAGCGTTTGCTTTTCACCAATGGAAACTGCTGATTCATACTAAGAAATGGGAACAAGAAATGTTGGCTCATATGAAGGAGCGCACCAGATTTTTAAATATTAAACAGTATTTGAGGTAGGGTTTTGTTTCAAGGTTTTGTTAAAGGAACGAACGTTTTATTATTTTTTTGAAAACATTTAGGTTTTACTCTCGTTTTCTGAGATCATTGTCATAAATAATTTTGTTCTAAAAATAGAAGACCATCTGAGATACAGCTATGATAGTAAAAGTATATGGGAGGAAACATTTCTTATGTAAAGCCCTCTGGCTCTCCCTATGGCTCCCTTTTGATACCTTGTGTCTTACAAAGTTATTTTTAGGTATGTACCAATCTGGTAAAAAACATTGAATTTGTTAAAGTTAACTTTTCATATCCATATCTTAACCTTATTCTATGGAATCGAGGGCCAATCTTCAGAACGGTGTATTGTGCAAGTTAGGTATAATCCCTATCTGAAATAAACGGTACATGCATGGCCCCCTTTCTCTGTGACCTTTAGGGCCCCATTAGGAAATTATTGTGTTGTGCTAAAAGTATGATCAGGTAGTTTCAAACAGGTATATTTCTCCTATCTGAATCAAATAACCTTATTATAGCTTGTGTTGTTCACTCACTTTATAATTCGGTGGTATCGCTGCCACCAAGTCTCTACCAAGAACGTCTTTGCCCTCAATTATATTTTGTTGTGTTTATGTTTTCTGTGTGTTTATTGTGTTTATACTTTATAATTCGGTGGTATCGCTGCCACCAAGTCTCTACCAAGAACGTCTTTGCCCTCAATTATATTTTATTGTGTTTATGTTTTCTGTGTGTTTATTGTGTTTATACTTTATAATTCGGTGGTATCGCTGCCACCAAGTCTCTACCAAGAACGTCTTTGCCCCCAATTATATTTTATTGTGTTTATGTTTTCTGCTGGACAAAACAAAATAAACTCTCTCTCTCTCTCTCTCTTCTTATAGGCAATGGAAAACCAACTATAAAAAGGCTACATCATCCAGGAATCATTATAGACAAAATCTAGAACGACATTGCTTTCATGAATGGCTACAATGGACAATGACTGAGAGAGCAAGACAAAGGTGAGTGTTTTCTGATTCAATCTTGACATATTTTGTTTTTATGTTGTGTGCTATCCTGGTATACCAATGCAAAGGGGTAGACAGGAATTTTCCGAAGGGGGAAGGGTTCGGAAATTTCTAATTGACAAGTTAGACCAGATCAGCTACCGGGTCCGGAAAAAGTAGATTTTGAAGAGTTTTGAGGGTGAAGCTTTTCAAGCTATGAAAACACTTATGATACAGAATTTTTTTTTTTTTTTACATTCTAAAAATCTGACCCTCAAACCCCCGCCCCATACTAACCCCTCTGCCCCTCTAAAACTCCAAACCCAATCTATATTAATGATTTCATCTTTGTTTAAGAATGAAGACAGAAGCAGACTGTATCTATTCTTCCAAAGTCTTGAGATCTGCAATGAACACATGGAATGGGAAATGGCAACATAGGTTGGCATTGCTTGGTAAGTATAACTTGTTTATTCTTAGTGTCAAGGAAATATGACGGTTTATAAGCAAAGACTTGAAAAAAGAAAGTTAGACTTGGCGGTGTGGGCATTGTGCTAATACGCTCTCGTCTGATTACCCTGTGTGGGTTCGCAGGTGCAAATCCCATGCAGGGATAATTATATGCAAGAGCATTGCAGAACTCCTTGCCCTCATAGGGTGGATCACATGACCGCTGACTAACCCAACATGGACTGGTAACCGGACGAGTACGCCACATGATTGAGTCATCTAATCGGCTTTTCTCTGCCCCCCAAAACAATGTGAACTTATCCTATTCTAGGATTTTCATGCTTCTATTTACTGAAGAACACAAGATTTTTGTTATTTGTGCGCCATTTTGTCCTCTGAATAATATAGCCATTTACTTAGAGTTTTTTATTTACCCTAATTCAGTCAAATATAAATGAAAAAAAATAAAATAAATACTGTCAAATACCATTTTTTTTACGAGCACTATGTACTGTTAGTTATAACATCCAAGCCTCTGTGGAAATCTCTAGGCTGAAGTAAGAAATAAACGAGCCTAGCAAGACACTAATCTCAAATCAAAAATATTTTTTATTCATATTTTTTGTTTACAGAAATTCTCAAATATTGGCAAACCAGAACAAAACAACACAATTCACCTCGGATGAAAGATGAAAGAACTCAACATAGATTGAACTCTGAGTTATTGTCTAATTGTTTTGAAAGATGGAGACTGAAATACAGGCAAATTGCTTTGTCCGATCAACACAGAAGAAAGACTTTATTAGGAGGGTAAGTTGGGTTCTTTTTTGATGAAGATTTTTTCAGATCAGGGTCACATGCACTCAAGAATATTTCTCAGAGCAAGTTATCCGCAGAGGTAAAGGAAACTTATATCGGAGCAAAGTTACAGGCACTGACTCGAAAGGAAGGAAACTCATGACCTCCTGATGACCTCCAAAGGTCGTATCGTTGCCTCCCAGTCATGTACCGAAAACATCTGTTTATTTGTTATGTATATATATGTATATATTGTTTTCTTGGTTTGACAAAATGAAATGAACTCTCTCATGTCTAAACAAAGTTACGGGAAACTCTTGAGTAAAGTTAGTTACTCACTCAGAAGTGAAGGAGACTCATCTTTGAGTAAAGTTACGGGCACCCACTCAAAGTAAAGGTGACTCATCTCTGAGCAAATATACGGGCACTCACTCAAAGGTGAAGGGAACTCATCTCCGAGTAAAGTTATGTGAGCTCACTCAGAAGTAGAGAAGACACATCATATTTTTACTTGAGATCTTTTCAATCATGCTTTTTCTCTTCTATCACTGCCACACGTTAGTCAATTATATATAATAGACTTAATTGGGAGCCCAACTCAATCATAAAATATATTCCAGGGTTTTAACTGCATGGAGCAGCTGGGCATCTGAAAGAGCTGAAGTTTCTATGAGAATATCTGATATGAGGTCTTACCATCTGAAAAGAAGAATTTTCATTGCGTGGAAAAAGTAAGTCATAATAGTCTTTTCCACAAAATAGCCTAATTTGTGAGTCATTGTTTGATCATAGTCTAACTTCTCTAGAAGAGTTTCTCACACAACTTATTGTTGTATTCATTTATATCACAAATATGATTTCTATTTCATTCAATGAGATTATATTATTTTTTTATTCAATAACTGTACTTACTAATGAATATTCCATATTACTCCAGACACACCTCCTTAATGAAACAAGTGGAATTGATTCGAAAGCGATCTCTTCGGAACTGGATTTCATCATTATTGGATAGATGGCACCAATATGCTACAGGTTTGCATTGTATTTCACTAATAATCAAAATTCTTGGCAATGAGGTTTGATGTTCTAAACCAGCGGTTACCAAACTTTTTGCTCACATGACGACATCAGTGCAAAAAACTCATGGCATACTCACACGAAATGAATGCTGTTTTTTAATTAAAACTCAACTTTATGATCGTTAATGTGTACTTTATGTCATTTGAAGTTTGTAAACATGTAGGCTTGAGGAATGAAGGCAAAAGGTTAACTCTTCTTCCTCATTTCTGCCCGATTTTCCTTTGAAATGCCATGAAAATCTCTCATTTTGCTATACTCTGTTTTGAACGTTTCGAAGTCTCTTGTATTAAAAGACTCTCTTAAGTTACTTCAGTCTTCTAACCTTGGTGTGTCATGGAGCCCGTGAAGAAATTGACTATTATTATGGAGCCCCATAATAAATTTATAAGAATAAAAAAAAAATAACACATTGTTATTAAAAGATTTATGTCCCCGGACAAACTAAAATCATTTCATTCAATGACCAGAATGTATTTGCGGCTTTGTATTTAAAAAATATTATTTTAATAAGTAAACGAATAGTTCGCGTAGCCCCTAGATTTCTCTTGTTGAGCTTTGGGGCTTCCTACAGAGCACTTCGAGAACCTATGCTCTAGGACGGACCTAGAGATGTAATTTTAGACATGACAAGAATTCCAATTCAGTATTTCATTTAATGTTTGCTTCGGACTCAATTACTAATTTAATTGCTGAATAGCTGAATCATTTGAAGTTGCCAAGCACATCATCCAGGGTGTGATGAATTGGGTAGCCTTCTGATTGTCACAAACATAGCAACTTTAGAGCAAAGCATGAAAATCCTCTAAAAGTCATTTCAGAGACTGATATTTGTTTACTTTTCTAATTTATACAGCAAAGCATCGCCACAATTCTGCACTTGATAAAATTTCAAGTCTAAGCCGGTCAAGAGCAGTCCAAACCTGTTTAGGCCGGTGGAGACTGGAATTTACTAAAAGAAAACTAGCTGATATGATGAACAGGAGATCTTTGATGACAAAAGCCATCCATGAGTGGCATGATGTCACAATAGCATGGGCAGCTGATAGACAAAGAATTGAAACCATGAGAAGAACTGTTGCAACTAATCAGGTAAAAGACTGGCGATTGGCGCATTTATGCTAAATGTTAGTAAGATTCAGATTCAGATAATTTATTTTTATCATGCAAGAATCAATGAAGACACAACACAAAAGTGCATAACGGAATTTTATGAAAAATTGAAATAAACACGTGGAAATAACGTCAGAGATTCATTGCAATCGATAAGGGGTCGCGAAGGACTGTAACAGTCAGCGAGTCAGCGACACCTGTTGGCTGATTAATTCAAAGGGAAAGGACCAAAATTTAATAATTCAAAAGTATCACGAAATGAAAATCACAAAAAAAAATTCACTGGAGTAAGAAATGACGCAGCAGCTCCCCTCGTGGGTTTACTGTGCGTTCACGAACCATGACAAAAAAAATGCTTATTAATATGAATAAGCATAAAAAGAATGCGACTCGTTGTCAATAGCAAACTCGAGCTGCAGTTTATGACTGGATAGGTTAAATACAGATTAAAAGAAGCAACTATTTTATTACTTCACACGATAAGTTATATATAGTAACACTTATATAGTAATACACTTGCCATCGCAACCCTGTGTGAGCCTGTAGGTTTATATCCTGTTGTGGCTAATTATGTTCAAGCGGATTGATAGACAGTAGGGTTCCCGTAATCGCTGGTTGGTTACAGCTTCCTCCACCATGAAGTCCATACATCTGAAACAAATACCTGGCTGACTAATTCCATGTATGAGATTGACTGGTAAACAGACGAGAGGCTGCAGTCTGCAATATGATAAGTCCATCTTATCAAATTTCCTCTCCCTCCGGGTAGATATTAAATATTATAATCTAACATCTCAAACATTTTTCATATTCAGAAACGTACTGCATTGACCAACTGGAGGAATGAGTTGGCATTGAAAGCAAAAGTTGATTCAGCAAGAGAACAAAGATATTCAAACCTACTGTGGAGATCATGGTGTCTATGGAGAGAAAGAGTAGCTTTGAAAAGGTAGTTGTTTTTTTCTTAATATAGTGCTTTATCAAGGGTTTCAAGATATAAAGGTGAATCTTCATATTTTTGGGAAAAAATCTTTCAGGCATAATACAAGAATTACAGGGTTTCATAAAGTCTTAAAATTTGGTAAAATTGCAAGGGGAATTCATCGGTACCATATGTTGTTTTGGCCCTCACATATGTATTAAGTGCATATATCTAAACAATTACTGTACTGATTAGGAAACAACACACCTGATTAATATATATTGAGAACTAACTTTACACCAAAATTGAAATTGTAAAGAGACTTTATGGGAACCCTGTAGTTGCTGTTTATTCTGGTATCGAAGCGTGGTTAGAGACTCAAAATCCTAAATTTTTAAATAAAAATATTCTAAATTTATCCCCAAATCAAGAATTTACTAAATCAAACATAACCAATTTCAAATGTGTTGGAATATTTAATTCGTTTGGGAACTCCCTGGCGCTACTTTGTTTTGGCGAGGCTGTGTGTGGTCAGCACAGGTTACACATTTTATTATATGGTGGTGTCGGAGATATTATTTCAATCTTTCATTCATAGAGCATCTCGTACGTACATGTTGTTTTTAAAAAGAAGAACATTCAATTCTTGGAAGAAGTTCCTGAAACAGAAGAGAAATTCTGATGAAAAAACAAGGACTGTTTTATTGAAATGGTATTTAATAGGTTTTCGTACCTACATGCTCTTTCTGTAATTTCCCTACACAGGTCTGATTCTTTGGGGATGATAATGCGCAGAGACTTTTTTGAGTTGCTCGCTATTGTAAGATGGTTATTGTAAGCACTAGTCTGCTACAGCTTCCTCCACTATCAAGTCTCGGAATAAACTGAGTGTTTGTTTTCTGGACTGAGGTTCGCTATTAGATTAATCCCTCTTTATCAAGTTTCCTCTCCCCAGAATAACGGCATTCTTGACTGGAATTTGTGAAAGTTGTGACCGATGTCTAGTAACAAGTACTGTTTTATGGGTCATTTGCCAAGTTTCTGTTTTCTCTGTAATAATCATATTCAATAATCCTATACTACCACTTGAAGTATGAACTCAAAAATTCTATATGAGGTCTGAACTTTTGCCAGTGTGAGCTTTTTCGTGTTCAATATTTTTTATTCAATGCAAACATTTTTTGTTTTTAGGCACGAAATGGTTGTGCGGAGTCAGAATCTGTTATGCATGGCTGATCAGTTTCAAATGAAATCCTGTAATTTCACGGTTGAATTCACATTCAATACATGGTTGATCGCACACAGCCAGAATAAGATTGCCAAGCTGCACTACAAGAACAAGATCTTGAGGAAGAGTTTTGCTGCAATTCTTTCTCGAACAAAACGTAAAAAATCACTCAAGAGAATGCAGATGAATTTTGTGAGGCAGAGAACAAAAGAAATGTTTGCTTTTTCATGGCACAAGTAGGTCTTAGTGACCCTAAATCCCAATTTTTCCTCAATGCCTTTGCGCTGGTGTATCTGTATGTGTAATGCAAAGAGGCTGTAGCAGGAATAAAAATGACCATACTATGCTATTCAAGTGTCTTGCTGCACACTAACACAAATTTATTTCTGTAACGTTTTGTCTGACCGAAATCTGACTCCCTCAGACAAGCAGTTTAAAACAGCGATAAATAAATGTGTTTAAAATTGAATTGTCTCATTAATTGTGACTTAACAATGAAAACACAATTATTTAAATTGAGCAAGCAGATTGCGATTTGAAATCACGATCGGTACTCAGCATGGAATAATTGTTTCGTGGTGTACTTTATCTCACAATCAAGAATAAAAATGACTAGGTTATGACATTCAAGAATCTTTCTGCCCACCAACACAAATGTATTTCAGTTATTATTACTTATCGATTTTAATCGGTAAGTATGATGATAGGTATTTGCTTGTTTATCTGTCTGTCTGTTTATCTGTTAGATGCACGCGATATCTCGCGAAAGTGAGATTGGATCTGCTGCAGATTTTGCGTGTGCTTTCATCATATCTCGGACCAGTAGCCTATTGATTTTGGGCGAATTATGTCGTATAATTAGCGAGTTAATAATTAATTAGTGATGGGACACAAGGTGTCACTATGGAGTAAGAGCGCTGTTTTGGGGGATCCTCTAACTTTCGATCGATAAGTCTTCGGTCTCTGACCGATATTCTCGTTTTATTCTCAATACATCCCCGCAACTGCACTTCTGATTACCCTGCTTGGATTCGCAGAATCTCATGCGGGGATAGTTATGTGCAAAAGATTGCTGGAATCTTCGCTGTCAGGGTGGTTCACATATCTGGTCAGTTACAGCTTACTCCACCATCAAGTCCACAAAGTATGAAAACAAATGATTGGCTAAGTAATCCCATACCCGACCTGGACTGGTAACCGAACGAGAGACTGTGGTTTGTCATATGATTAAGCCGTCTTATCAGCGCTCCTTTCCTCCGAAATAAATATGTAATATCCTACGATTTTAATCTCAATACATCCATTCTTTAATATTATATGATTCTCAGATGGAAGTACCGGCTTCAGTTAAGGCTACAGAATTCAAGTGCTATTGATAACCATAAGAGGGCAGTATCACATCGGTTATTAGTAAGATACTGGACTGCTTGGAAAGCAAGAAAAAATGAAAGAGATGCTATAGCGTTGTACCAGCAGTCTTCTTTAAGAAAAGTAAGCTTAAGAGAGTGTTCAGTATTAAATATTTTGCGGTGCTCCCGAAGTATGCGAACCAAGATGGCGGACATCGGAACGTAACATGGGTAACAGGTTAGGATTAGGCCATAATTTTTTTCCAATTTTCCTTATTTTAGTCCTATTATCAGTTCGAAGACTAGCCAAGAGCCTCCCGTAGTATTTATACCTAAAATTATGGCCTAACCTAGTACACATATTACATTCCGATGTCCGCCATCTTGGTTCGCATACTTCGGGAGCCCCTATTTTGCTGTTTCAAATATACTTTGAAAAACTGATTATTAATTCCAATGTGCTTTAAAACCCATAATCTTTTGGTATAAAATTCATAATATACGTTTGAACTTTTATACACACCTCCACACAAAAAATTTGAAAAATCAGCTAATTTTCGGTCAAATTCACAAAAGTTCCATATGACAGTGTTGTTCCCCCCTGTGCTCTGTGGCCCCCCGATTGGGAACTGGGAACAGCTGCTGTAAGACTTAAATTTTTTCGTTGAGATTCTTCTATATCAGAGATATATTTCCAGTTTCAAAGTAATTTAGGAATCTTGCTGCATGGTACTAACAGTGTTAATGTGCATTTCAGTGTTTCACGAAGTGGGAATTTGAACACACGAAAATGAAAAGAGCAGATCAGCTTGTTAAGCAACATCAAGACAGAAGATTAAGTCTGGTAAAATGGTTTATTTCATATAATGGAGGGCCAATGGCCACAACCACACTTAACTATTTCGAATATATTCTAAAAAAATATTTTCGAATCTGGAATTCTGAATACATTCTATAATGCCCCACATATATTTTATTTAATTTTTTTTTAAATACAGGAACATAGGAAATAGGCTTTAATAATATTATTATTGATTAAAAATTGATTATTTTTGTCTTTAACAAAAGAGACCTAATAAACATTTCTGTATTTATACCTATGAATTGTGGTGTAACTTGGCAAGCACAGGTAAAAAAAAATCAGGCGTCCAGTGAAATATTTTAAATCATTCAGTAAAATCAAATCTCTTATTCAAGTTATTTTGAATCTTTGATAAATGGTCTCTTGTGTCTCAACGCCACCTCTCCAAAATCGAAGTTAAATCAAGATTCTGCGATTCAGATTCTCACAACATGGTGGACTTGTAGTTCAACACTTAGGAATGAGAGAAGAGTTGTTTCTGATTTGGAGGAATCAAGAAATAAAATTATGACAATAACGACATTTATGGTCTGGCTGAAAAGTTATAAAAACAACAAAATCGCTTGTAAATTTGCGGAAAATAAAATGAAAAAGAAGGCGTTTAACAGGTAAAAAATTTCTAATGTTTGAGGCGAATTCTACTGTTTTTGGGGGGATGGATTGTGCCTCATATTTGGCAATATTTATGACTTTTTTACCTACTACAGCCGTGGAATAACTACCGGTACTCTTCCGTTTGCTATTCAATGAATTGCGGTTGACATGGTTACCCTGGCCTGTCATGTCTGTAGTCTTCTGGTATTAACCAGAGTGACGCTAGGATATCGGGTCGCTTAAATGTGTCTCAAAGTTCGGATTTTGCTAGTATTCTATGTTCGACTCAGAACTCAGAAGTTTTATTTCGTCGTGCATGAAATATTGTACACAATTAAACAAATATAATGATAATGCAAAAATCAATTGAATACTGAAGCATAAAATATTTCGCAATTGAGTAGGATCCACATCATCGTGTCAACGACACCGTGTTTATTTATTTACAAACAGATAACGTTAATAAAATATTAAAAATAAGAATTAGATGATATCATCATGACTTGTTGAATGAATTCAATTTAGGAAATATAAAGTAAATATGGTGCAAGTCAATCATGAAAGAGTTACTGGTTAAGTCAGTTCACTTTTTCCTCTGTATGATTTATGTTAGACTCACTCATAGGGTCCCTTCACAATGAAATGCATTTTTTTTCATTTTTCCTAATTATGTTTGTTCAATGTGTACTTTAGGCATGTGATAAAATAAACTACTGACTTGACTAATTTACCATTATTGTAATACAAGTGCAAGGAAGAGCTGGAATTTTACCGGTTCAGTATTGCCTAACCACATTGTTACAACCTGAGTGAGGTGATGGGATTTGAATTGTGGTTGTGATGCACATTAGACAAGTCAAGACAACGATATGAGATATTTAACCAACTATGCTAACATGGATAGATTCAACGTTTTTATCACTCTGCCATCGATTCTCAAAGTCGGCTATATCGCCCCGCCCCCTCCAGGATTGAGATTGTGAATTTTCAAAGGTTAAATTGGTTGAAATCGACGATTTTTTTTCTCCAGCATGATATGGGTATTCGGGCCTCTGACGTCGGTATTATCTTAGTAGATTATAATTCTTAAGACTCAACCAAATAAAAAAAGTTTGCGAACCACAAATCTAGTTCATCAATTATAATAGAATATAAATTATTCTTTTTCAGTCTTAAGATATGGAAAACAGAAAGCATCAGACTGAAGAAATGTTATAGCCAAGCAGTTCAGATAGTGGAGACATTGATGTTGAAGGTACGTATTCCTAAAGAATTACTATGGCAAGAGTATGCTAAAGGCTTAGCAAGATACCGGTCAACCATACCAATTATGCCTGTCATTTAGTTTTACTTCACTCAATGGAAATCAATGTTCCGCAAAGTCAGAATGCTCGAAGTTACTTGTGACCGCGTGATGGAGGTAAAGAGCAACAAAATGTTGAAATCATCTTGGAAGAAATGGTTCAAAGCTAAAGAAAATGTAGGTTTGGGTTGTTAACTTGATGTAAATCTGTAACTTGTAAATTATTCTAAAATTTGTCAAGTGGAAGAGGACGGAACAGAGTTCATTCAATTCTATTTAACCTTTACCGTGCGGTGGGCACGTATACGTACCAACGACAAAACTCGCTAGATCGCGGCGGGTACTTTAAGTTACCCATTGTTTCATTTAGCAATCGGTCGCAAACTGTTGGTCTAGTTTTTCCGGGTTTTAGTTTATTGATAAGAAGTCTGATTCAAGATTAACATAAGCGACATTATGCTATTGTTTGCCAACCACGAAGCGGTAACAGTTGGATTTAGCGAGTATTTCTATTTTTTATCACGGTTTGAGGTTTCTACTCCCAAGAAAAAAGAAGGCCTTTTTTCTATCCGGTTTTTTAAATAGGCTTTCCAACGAGCCGTCAGTGGGCAGCAGAGGATCATTAGTTTTTCGCTAGTCAATCGATTAGTTGTGGGGGTACAAATGCATAAAATCGGCGTAGCAAATACGATTATTTAATAAAAAATAAAAATCGCATGGAAAGGGCTAACCAGCGTTTCTCAACATTTATTCTCCAAAGATTTAGGATTTGCATTTTATCCCAGGGGAGAGGAAAACCGATGGTACGGTTTAATTATATGGGGAACCATGGACTCTTGTCCGGTTCATGTTGGAATTAGTTGGCGAGTCATTTGTTTGAGAGAAGCAGGACCAGCAGTTACATGAACCACTCCACGGTGGCGAGAAGTCTAGTAATCCTCTTGCACATAATTGTCTCTCGCAAGATTCTAGCCTGCGAATTCATGCAAAGTAATAAGAATTGCGATTGCAAGCGTATCCCTAACGCTTGGTTGCCCCTGCTTTATATAACTGTGTAAAGATTTGATGTAACAACCTCATTCAATCCTCTTTTATTAAATTGCCCTACAGAGAGATTTACAAAGAAGGCATGAACGAGATTTAGCTTTTGATGTGATTACAAAATGGAGAAGATATGCAGCAGACCGTGTAGAGAAACAACGAATCAGAGAAGAGAGAAACGTCATGGTTGGAAGATTCGAACAAAAGTGGATTTGGAAACGGTCCTTTTCCAAATGGAAAGGAAAATATCAGGTATTTTTTTATGTCTTAATCAAGGATGGCTGAAACCAAATATCCTGCTGAATACATTTTAAAATAATATTTCTCAATATCGAATATACCTTAATTCTCCATGTATAATACGCATTTTCAAGTTTACATTTCGCCTTGAGAATAAGGGGGTGCATATTATGCGTTGACATAGAAATTATCAAAAAATATTAATCTATATTTTATGCTCAACGGGCTAATAATCCTCATGTATATTAGTCATACATCTTTTAATTTCATTTCACAAAGTCTGTTAGAATCAGATCATGCTTGTTCCGGTAGAAGCATACCCAGTCCAACTAAAATTTAGCGTTAATAAGGGAGCAAGAGTCCAAAACAATTCACAAAAAGCTTATGTTGCACAAAAAAGAGATTCTTATTGGTATTGATCTTATGGCTTCATGGTATTATTGTGTTTATTATAATAATCGGCTCGGCGGTGTGGCGCATCGTGCTAAGCACTAGGAATACGCTCGCCACCGCATCTCGGATTACCCTTCGTGGGATTGCAGGTTCGAATCCCATGCAGGGATGATCATGTGCGAGAGGATTGCTGGACTCCTCGCCGCCGTAGGGTGGTTCACGTAACTTCGTGACGTCCTAACGGGCTTCCGAAAACAAATAACTGGCTAATTAATCCCATACCCAACCTGGACTGGTAACCGGACGAGAGGCCGTGTTTTGCCATATGGTTAGGCCGTCTTATCGCCTTTCCTCTCCCCCTGGATAAATATGTAAATCCTGATAAATCCTGATAAATATCAATAATTATTCGTTCCAAATACATGAAGATATAGCCTGCCAAGTTTGCTCTAAACTTCCCCATCTTTAATATTTAGGTGAACCAATTTTCAAGGAAGAAACGACAGAAACTCTTGGAAAGATGTTGGTATCTCTGGTCAAGTAAAACATCAATGATCATCTGTGCTGTGGAAATGGTAAGCTTTAATGGTTTTATAAATCCCCACTCTAAACAAGGCTCTGTAAAAGTAACCGTAAGGAATTACTTTAGTATAAAATCAGAATCTTAATGGCTACGAAATTGCCTACCCATTTTATTACACTCTAGACATTTTGGACCTGACATTTTAAAATCTTAGTTGCAAATATAGTTAAGCCCAATTTACACTCCACCTTCCAGAGGTGGTTTCATGGATTAGAACCTCCCCCGTTTGAAATGTGAAAAATGCATTTTTCTGTATCCTACATGACAATTTTTTGTACCTTGGAACGTTTCTTAGACCCTCAAGTTTCTTGAAAATACACACTTTTTGATCTCTTGTTGGACCCGCTGGCTAATATAGTCTAACTTGTCAATTAGATACCCCCACCTCTGAGAGAACCAAATTTTGATAAAAATAACTTTGGTCTGTCGAGAATGCTTTTCTAGTTTCTGTTCACAATTTTGACCCAGGTGGTCAATCAGACATCTTAAATTATTCTGGCTCCGAGGAGTTGGAACCATCTTTTGTAACTCCCGGGTTTCAAGAAGATTAGAAATAATTACAATAATGATTGAACCTTTCAATGGTCCATATTAGCGGTGGGCTACCTTTAATACAGGAGGGCCCGATACAAATAACTGGATGAAACCACGAGTAGCACTTTTATTTAACATTAGGCTTTTCTAGTTGTTGCAGGCACAAAACTAGATTCTTTTTGTGTATTGGCATTATCAGGGGTGATTGCTGCATGTGATTGTGTGCATGTTTCAGCATTCGATTAAGCATATTTGAAATATTCATTTTGTAGGACTATCACTGGACATTGAGAAAGTACTGGCATTGGTGGAGACTTGAGCATGTGACTAAAAAATCAACCAATGAGGCGACAGAACAAATGAACCATGACATGAAGAAGACAATATTTAAACTGTGGAGGTTAGTCAATGAGACTTTATTCTATTATGTCCAAAACTAACTTCCATGCACAGAGTTAAACAGCCTCCTGACAGCCTCAATCATGAGCCCGAATATATTGGCAAGTCTAATATTAAAAAAATGTTGAAATGAGTGGTAAAATTGAATTAATAATTTAGATACCCAATGCTCAAATTCAAAACACAAGCTAAATATTATATTCATGATACTTACCTCAATCTTTTTTCTAGAGCCTACACTTACAAGAAACTGACAGGTCATCGTTACTGTTCTGCTGAATCATTGAAACCTGAGGCATTGACACCCAGGAAACGAAGTAGAATCCCGGTATTGAAGAAATAAGGAATTTACAACAGTAAAACTATGGAAAAATTACAGATAGATATGGGGAAACTGCGACAAAATGTTCTATTTTGTTGTAGATTGTTCCATTCGTTTTGATGTTCACAGACATTCTGCGATGTGAAATACTTCCTCAATTATTTGAACCCAGGGCTATGAGGCTTCTATCCTTTTTTTTTTAATTTCTTTATATGGTTATATTAAATGCACGCTGTACCGCATAAATATTTGAAAGTTGTAAAACAAGTCTTCACATTATTATAATGGCAATGTTATTTAATAATACTGTACATTGGACATGATTATAAAACGAAATATCTCCGTTTTACTTTGCTGTTTGTCTTGCCTTATCATTGTATAATCACACTCATGGTCAGCAGTTATTGAACGCAAAGTGTACATACCTGTGTACACTGAAATAAAACTTTTTTATTTAATTTGCAGACATTTTTGGGGGCTCCCGAAGTATGCGAACCAAGATGGCGGACATCGGAATGTAATATGTGTACTAGGTTAGGGTTAGGCGATAATTTTAGGTATAAATACTACGGGAGGCTCTTGGCTAGTCTTCGAAATGATAATAGGACTAAAATAAGGAAAATTGGAAAAAATTATCGCCTAACCCTAACCTGTTACCCATGTTACGTTCCGATGTCCGCCATCTTGGTTCGCATACTTCGGGAGCACCCATTTTTGGGTCTAGTATAGTTTAATACCACAAGTACTTCCAGTGGGCTTGTCATAACCATATTTACTTAGATTATGTAATCTTCCTGACTACGTCATCTAAAAATTACGTCACTTCGACGTCACAACAATGTCATATATCTTGCCAAAGTATCGCTACAATCGCTCGAAATGGCATCTGTGCCGGCGATAACAAACTCACTAATGCCTGCGATCTCATTCATATTGGGATCGTTACGACAAGAAAATGTGAGAAATAGCTTGCTCGATTTCGTGTGATCGCCTGCACGTTTTGGACGTCCGTCCATATATTTTGCGATTGTAATATTGGATGACATAGTCAGGTGGAGGTTAGGAATGACATATGCAAAAATCGTTATGCCGCACCCAACAGAAGTTATTGTGGTACTAAACTACACAAGACCCCACTTTTTGGCTTTAAAACTTTATAAATTAATATTGCATTCTTCTGATGGATGATCCTACAAAGGGATTTTTAAAAATCATATCAGCTTCTCAGGAGCTTGCCTCCATTTTTTATTTAAGAAAGTTGTACAAATTGTATGAAGTAACGCTCTTAACTCTTCATGGATTGCTTTTGTATTTCCTCGACTTTGAGATTCGGCTATGAAAATCAAAAAGATTATATCAGCTGCTCACAAGCTTGCCTGCTAATTATCAGAAATTTTTTCCGCATTTCAATTATCAATTACTTTTTACCTGACCTACTCTAGTGACTGATAAAAGGCTATAGTTTCACACACACCCATCTTATTAACTCAACCAACAGGGTAATGATTCAAAAATGCAACCAGTTCCCAATACTTGTCCATGTTAGTTTATTTTTATCCTTCTACTTCTCACTTAAGTATTTATTTCTTTGTATGATTCATTTTTGTGACCAGTTAGATGCCATAAACATCATTTTGGATTTGCTATCCTATGAGGTAAATCCAACATGTTCAAATACTTGCCTGTAAAGATTACTTGATTGTTTT
Organism: Styela clava; assembly: GCF_964204865.1. Classification (NCBI taxonomy): domain Eukaryota; kingdom Metazoa; phylum Chordata; class Ascidiacea; order Stolidobranchia; family Styelidae; genus Styela; species Styela clava. Next base: position 4,536,306 of record NC_135258.1, on the reverse strand, counting down.
TCATATCTTGGGAGTTTCAATGCACCAACAATAGGTGTGCTTATGTGAATACATCTTGCATTGATTCACTGTACTCCAGGGGTAGGCGATTACTTTTCTGAGTGGGCCAGTTACAGATAATGGACTCTGTTACTGGGCCGGATGTTCAAATATCTTTAATAAAAACAGTTTATTTACAAAAGATAGACTAACGTTTACATAATAACAAGAACAACACAATGTAACAATCTGCGTCATTGTGTCGGAAATTTATATTCATAAAAACTATAGTCGTCATTTCAGTAGGCACAAGTGAGCCAGACCCGGCCCACGGTCCCTCATCTGCCCACCCCTGCTGTACCTAGTATCAATGATTTTATGTGCGGCATATCGACATATTATTTCAGAAATTGAATATGTAAAAACTATAAGTAGCACCTGCAATATTTCCTTCCAGAAGAAATTTGAAAATTCTTTTTACCCATGACTGCTTAAGTATTTGCCTGCTGAACTATAACTCCTCAGCATATACATCATGCTTGGCCCTATGAAAAATTGCCTCTCATCATATTTTAAAAATAGAATGGAACTATTGATAACTGTTTCAACACCCTTTTCCAAGATAAATCCTTCCTATCCATGGCTGCTAAAGTACTTGCCTGCTGAACTTCAAACTTTTATAGCGTATACAACATGCTTGTCCTGTTGACAAAATGGGTCTCATCGTATTTTAAGATTAATGACCTATTGAACTGCTTCAACGCTTTTTTTTCGGGATAAATATGGTAATCCTTCCTACCCATGGCTGCTCAAGTACTTGCCTGCTGATCTTCAACTTCTCAGCAATTACATCATGCTTGCCATGTTGCATTGACAAAATGGTTCCATGACTAATTTTATATTACATTGAAATTAATTGATTCCAAATTGTTCCAATTTTGAGGTTTATGTTCTAGTACCTAATTACACGTTTTTATACTTTCATGTTTTCCTTACAAAATGTCTTTTTATGTGACGTTTGTAGTTAAGTTTCACATAACCCTACGCATTCTTCTTGCAGCTTTGAACATTTGAATGATTAATACTTTTCATTTTTACTCCGTTTGATAACATTTTTAAGAAACTCTATTTTGCTGTTTTCGTCATACTTGATCAACACACTAATTGGTTATATTTTATTTTTCGTTATATTTTAGTACAAAATGTCTTTTTCATATGTCGTTTATGGCTGAGTTCAACGCAACCCTTTTATACCACTCTTGGCAGATTTTAAACATTTAATAAATGACTAAATTTTATAGTATATCTGTTCAAACCATTCGATAAAGGTTTTGAATACTTTTTTGCTCCTAATTCCAGATTTTAATTTGGCTTAAATGCCCAGGAAACTTTCGCATAACGAAAAGGATAAAAAGAATTGCCTCAAGTCATTTTTGTTGTCTAAGGGCTTGCTGCATACTTACAATAATTACTTCAAATAATTGTGCTTATTTTCAGAGGGTTAACAACACAAACACATAGAGCTCAGTTGGTCTCACAGAGCCCCAAAATGCATATTTTTTCCTATATTTCATGATCCATTTGTACATATATACATACTTTGATTTTATTTTTTCTAGAATTGTTTCAATAACTAATTAATTAGTCTTCACATAATTTAACTCTTTAACGTTCCTTTTAACCCTCTTTCGTACTATTTTCTTCAATTTTGTAACTTTGTACAAATTTTTACCATTTCAGCATCTTTTTTAGTTCATGCACAAAGAAGCCATAATTTTTCATGTCTTGCTAAAAACTGGAGGAAATTAAAACTTTTTTTTAAAGTTTTGTAGTTTTGTAACCTCTTTTAATAGGACCCAGTAAAATTTAAGACTTTATATTTTGTGTTGAGTATTGTATTACACTAAGTTGTCTGAGTGAGGTAGTCCGTTTTTGACTTCAAGCTGTCAAAAATCAATTCCAAAAAATGTGTTATATCATTTATGTTGAGTAAGTAATTGAGTAAGAATTAAATCATGAAGCGGTATTTTATTTCATTTCGAGAAATCACACTTCAAACTTATGGGATAATAAAATATTGATTTTGGGTAATTTGCAATTTTGTGAGCTTTTATCAATTCTGGTTGTAGTTCAGTTAAAAAATTGACTCCAAGTTGTTATTTATGCGATGTATGTGATGTGACGTATAAAATTTTGAAATTTTTTTTCATGCTCGACAGTTTTTCAAGCATGAAATTCAGGCTTCAGAATCTCTACTCTCCTTGGCCTTTGACACAAACTTTTAATATTCTGATATCAGTAACAATAGTTCACTCAATTCAAGCCCTGAACACTTTCATTCATGCATACAATTCCCCAGTTTTTAGCAAGGTCTATTTTTTTGCTATGTGCGATCTTCCACTCACAAAGAAGCATAAGTACATACATAACATGCATTAATTTTAATATTTCTGTTTTAATAAATTTGTGTGTCTTGCTAGAAATTGTGTTTCTCATCTAGCTTAAAGGTGTATCAATTAAAAAAAGGTACACATGTGGATCGTAGGCCTAAATTGTTATGATGGGGCTCCCGAAGTATGCGAAACAAGATGGCGGACATCGGAACTAGGTTAGGCCATAATTTTAGGTATAAATACTACGGGAGGCTCTTGGCTAGTCTTCGAACTGATAATAGGACTGAAATAAGGAAAATTGGAAAAAAATTATGGCCTACCCTAACCTGTTACCCATGTCCGATGTCCGCCATCTTGGTTCGCATACTTCAGGAGCACCGTTATGAAACCTCCTTAACAATAAGAAAGAGAGTTGTTACGGCGATCCTTGCTATTAAAGTCTCGTTTGTTAGACACAGTAATTTATATACAAAAGCGGGTTCGCGGCTAAAGAGTGTGGGAAACCTAGGCCAGTATTATTTGTGCATACACATGTCCTCCAAACAAAAAAGTTCCAGCAAAGTTAAAAAAAAAACAGTTCAAAATAGAAAGAACAGTGGCTGCTATCCACAAAGGCGTTTTGAGGGGCGTGAAGCTAAACATTTCTTGATTGTTTAGAGATTGTGTTTCCATCCACGTACGTATTTGCTACATGTTTTTTAAATGAAACTTATTTTCGCCAGACTATATTTATTTGTAGCTTATTTTTGAGGTAGGCGCGAGACTTTAAAAAGGGGGCGTGGTTTAAAAAGTTTGAGAACCACTGAGATAGAAGAACATTGAATCCCTAAAATTTTAGAAAAGTGTGTAATCACATATGCTACAAACACATTTTAATTAAAAGCTTAAAAAAGACATTTTGAATGCTGCATTTTTATATTGGAAGAATAAAATAGAATTTCGGGAAGCATCAAGAATTTATGAAAAGTTTGAAAAAAAATTCTGTATAAATGCTGGAAAGGTGAAATGAGTATTTCAAAAAAATACGAAAAAAAAACTTGAATGCTGCAATTTATATTGAAGAAACAAAGTAGAGTGAATCCGGTTGGTGACATCAGAAGGATTTTAGAAAACTGTTCAAAAATATTTTAGCAAAAAGTCACAAAGGCAATTTTTTAAATTGGAACGTAACAAACTCATTATAAATTCTGCAAAAGTCGTCTACAATTAATCCTTAGACAATCAGTATTTTAGAAAAACACAAGAAACATGAATGCTGCGACAGTTTTTAATCAAAATGAATGCTTCAAGTTTGCGCAGTTAAAATCGCAGTGTCCGTAAGTAATTGTTTGAACGCGATTGATTCCTGTATTGGCCAGACAAGTTCGCCATCTAGTGTTATATCAACAGGCTGGTCGTATCTACGGATGAATTGACTGGGTGTATCCAGTTCCGACTGGTTGAGAAGGAATCCAATCAAGTCTTGTGGAATCAGAAGGTCTGGTACTGTTTCGTGAAGATTTTCTTTTGAAGTTTTCAGCTGGAATACATATTAAATTGTCAGATTTTCCAAAGTAAAACGTAAAACGGTTTGGCATGACAAAGTCATTTACTAAATTCTTCTGTTTTTTTGTTCCGACCTGAATTGTTTCATCATATTGGTAAGAGACTAAAATTCTGCCTCAAACATGTAGGTCGTTTCAAGAGCCCTTAAATTTTAATTGCGATTTCTGACAGCAATAGATATTTGATTGAAATCAATAAATAAAGATCGCTCAGACTCTTTGGACGCGAGTTTGGAAAACCCTGTTATACAACGTTTCAAGTCCACTCTGAATAAAGCTCTACGAGCAACCACCGCTCAGAAGATACTACCGTATATATTGTAAGATTCGGAATCTTTTCTGTTCGGCAATGCCTAGCCCATTCAACAAGCGGGCTATGACCCACTGTCGGGCCACAGGACCATTCTCAGATGGGCCATAAACTTATTTATCAAAAATTGCTGTAGTTATTGATGAAAAGGTATAATTTGATTGAAATAGCAATGATGGATGATTCTTAATTTTGAGTAAAAAAGCGGAAGGGGCAATTTTTTTGCGGAAGCGGAAGGGGCAAAGTTGATAGGCCACAGAATTTTTGTGAAACGAAAGTGGGCCGCACGAGAAAAAAGGTTGAGAACCAATGGCCCAGTCCCGGGGTGCTCAAACTGAGCGTCGCGAAATTTTTCTTTTTTTGTTGGTTTCGACTCGGGTGTGTAGAAAAAGTCAAAATTTTTGTTATTCAAGTTTGAATCATACTTGAGAACTAGAATTGAATATATTAATTTTCAAAACGATCGACCTTAAATATATGTGACCTCACAAACGCCACGTATCATCCAATACTGTTCTAATTATGACATCACACAGGCTGGATCAGATCGAGCCATGCATGTCGTTCATTTCTAATTTCATGAACATGGGCACATCAAGCGTTGTTGAGCAACGTTCAGCACTTCGTCTGCGCATTGACCTAAACAGATATTGAATAATTACACCACGGCAGTTCTCTTCAGGCATAATTTTAATAAAACTCATTGTAAAAGAGGTCTCTTATTGAAAGGTATCCAGACGTTTTTTCACGGGGAGTCGCAGCTTGGCCATATTTTTTGGAGGGCGTCGCAATACCAAGAAGTTTGAGAATCACTGGCCTAGCCAATTTATTACACCCTGGGCCTGGGGTGTTGAGATCAAAAAACTTGATTCCCTTTTTTTTCTGTGGAAAATTCTGACTAATTTCTGAAAGTTAAAAAACACATACTATGACTCAATCGAAAATATGCCAAACTTCCGACAGCCTGAATAATTCAGCGGTAAACATAAATTTCAGTGATGGGTGAGAGCCAAAGTAACCAAATATAAACCTTAATTCGAAGGACCAATGTTTGATAGAGTGTGCACAATTGGCACATGTTTTAGATATCCTGCCAGCTTTACGACTATACTTACATTGAACTTTGGTGATTTCAAAATAAAGACTCCGAATTTGAGTAAGGTGGTGACACATTCAACAGCGAGAGATTCCACACTTTGTTTGCCTTGTTCGTACCCCTCGCCACTTGCTGTGATATTGAGCACACGATACGTCCATTGCTGATATAGTCTGAGGAAAATTGAAAATATGAGTCAGTTGTAAGTTGGGCTTGGCATTTTCGAATACCTGATGATTTCAGAATCTTCAATGGCTTCAATAAAGAACGGACGAAAAAAAACAAGATAGCGGCGATTTCCGCCTAAAAAAGCCCAGTACCAGTGGTAAGGCTCATCTCAGTCTCTCGTCGGAATATCACTTCAGGACAGCTATGAGAAAGCCAGGTATTTGTCTCAGATGTATGAACTTAATGGTGAAGGAAGCTGTATTGTACAACAGCAAAAAAGCTTAGCGATCCTCCATTGCATTACAATATTTTAATACAGTATGAATGAAATGCTTATCTGATATAGCCAGTCTAAGAATTTGGAACAGACTCACATAAAGAAAAAAAAAGCTCATTTCATATGTAGGCCCATACTGAATCATGAGTATCTTAATATTAGTTGATTTATCCTTCCCTCTATGTTAAAACCATATGATGGATTAGAAATTCCCACACCTAACATGAACTGGTAAATGAACAAGAGAACTCTTCTTAGCCTTGACAAACATTTTCTGATTAATTTGAGATGAAATTTTGACTAGAACCCCAGTTTCACGAAATTTTGACAGAAATAACCGAATAATTATTTTTCCAAATCAAGGTCTTCAATTCTCAACTTCCTTTTTATATTTATTTCAACTATCTTTATATTCAATATCATTTACTAATTTATCATTTCATTCACCTATATTCACACGGTGCCGGTAAAATATCCTATATCACATTTTCTTTTTTGTGATAAAACAATAAGACCACATAGGTCACAATGGAGCCATAAAAACAAAGGTTCGCTACATACAACAACGCAACCAGGATTTTGATACAAGTGTTGCATTGTATTGAATGTGTACAAAACAATGGAATATATCATGTTGGAGGGCTGATTGACCTCCCTATATTAGGTGTGTATTGTACTGTAACATTTCAAAGTTATATAAATATAAGAATTTATATTGTCTGCATATCTACTTTTTTATATCCTGCTTAATCTTGCTATGAACGAAGGATATTTATGTGAAACTCACAGCATATTGACGAAACCTATGAAATTTACTGAAATTGACAGAAACTTACTGACGCTGACCACCTGTACTGAGTGAGTGTTAAATAAAAGAATAGGTACTCCCGTAGTATTTGCAACAAGATGGCGGACCCCGGATCGTAGTATATGTATCAGGTTAAGGTTAGGCCATTATTTCAGATACAAATACACTACGGAAGTCACTTGGCTTGTCCCCAATCTCGTAATAGAACTAAAATAAGGAAAATTGGAATAAAATTATGGCCTAACCCTAACCTGGTACACATACTACGTTCCGGCACATACTACGGGAGCGCCAAAGAATACATATATATATACAATAGTAAATAAAAATGCATTGTATTTGTCACTTGTCATTTAAACAAAGCATTAAATAAGCGGCCAATGAGATGCGCGAGTACTATTTCCAGAAGGACTAAACAATTCTGGATCGACATTATTTGCCCAATGTGCCGTACAACCCTAGGTGGGGTAGTAGTCTGTGGTCTGATCCAAATATTTTCAATCTGCATTTCCTACGTGATGATTGCAACGCTTTAATCACTAAGCCCATGGGAAGGAATTCCTCTCAAGGAAGGACTTTTGTCATTCTTATGGAAAAAATTTTATTTAGCAAATTATGAACATATTATTATTTGCTCACCTTGTCGGTACATCATGGCTTATTAGAAGGATTTTCGGGTCAACAAGAAGAGCGTTCCCCTTCGAAGACATTTTTTGAAGGTCTCTGATGACACCGTGGACCATTTCTATGGATGACTCGATCAGATGAACAACATAACTTGGATAAACAAGTAGAATTCCAGTGGCATCTTCACCTTGGTGCTGGTGCTGTAGGAACAATTATTTGATATTAGATAAGAAATATATACCTTAATCGTCCTGTTATGATAAATAGGGTGTCCATAAAGTCTTAAAAATTTTCACAGAATTGTAAAGGGAATTTATCAATACCAAATATTGTTTTGGCCCTCACAGATGTATTAAATAAAGTGAATATATAACAAACCTGGTTAAGATATATTGAAAACTGACTTTATAACAAAATTGGAATTGTGAAGGGACTTTATGGACACCCGTTAGCGAGGTCCTCAACCATGGGCAATTTACTCTTAAGGATAACCTGCAAACAGGGTAAATTTTGCAAGCAAATAGGTGTATGACCGAATGTGCCTGTTGAGCACACGGCAGATAGAAGCGTTATTGTTTCCTTAATCCGACAGTTCACGTTTAAAAAGGTACTCAAATGGTTGAAAATGCAAATTGATTTTGACTCTAGTCTAGTTGCTGCGTTAAATCTGCCTTCATTACTGAAAGTGTAAGCAATAACCGAATTCTATTGTCTCTCCCGAGGTGCTCTGGTTGCCTCTAATATTTTAATTCTTTGTTTATATGGAAAACTAATTTTTTGTGTGGCCCAGCTGCTGTATATTGCTGCGCTGCACTAAATTGCCGTTTTGCCTGGTGGAAGGTAAGCGATAGCTTCATTCTCTTCTATTGCCTTTCCTCCAGCACACTGGTTGTCGCTTATTCCTTATAGATTTTAATCAGTAAGTATGTTGATAGATATTTGTCCGTTTGTCTGTTAGATGCACGCGATATCTCACGAAAGCGAGATTAAATCTGCTCCAGATTTCGCATGTGCATTCATCATATCTCGAACCAGAAGCCTATTGATTTTGGATGAGTTATGTCGTATAATTAGCGAGTTATTTATTAATTAGTGATGGGACACAAGGTGTCACTATGAAGTAAGAGCGCTGTTTTAGGGGATCCCTAACTTTCGATCTATGAGTCTTCGGTCTCTGACCGATATTCTCGTTTTTTGATTCGTTGTGTACATGAAAGAACGAATTTTTTGTGTGGCCCAGCTGTATGTCAGAAGTTAGTTATATGGCCCACCGACGAGAAATGTTGCACACCCCTGGCATAGAGGTTTGGTTAAGCAATCTTTCGGCTTTCCCATCTACAAAATTAAACATTGGACTTCTATACATATATGTTTTACTTACTTTTAAGTTGTTGAACAGATTTTCATAATAAACTTCCAATTCTTGTTTGTCAGCTAGTTCAGGTGCTAATCTCGCAATGTAGACAAATCTGAAACAAAGGGAAAAATAATAGGATAATATTTTGGTTTTACTCTGAGAGAGGAAAGGTAGAGGGTGATACTGTGATAAGAGAGTGTAATCATATAGTGGATCACATCTTTCAATCTGACTATGAAAGTAGCTAACCGATAAATTTTTTAAGAGACGTGTTTATTCTGAACAATTCTCTAGTCAAGCACATACTGATAAGTGAAGAGATACTATCTTTGGAAGGGCAGAAATCGTTCTCTGTTTGTATGACCTACGGGGTGAGGTGGTGAGAGTGTGGATGAACTATGATGCAAACTGAGTGCGCTAAAGACTAAGTTTATAACGAGAATATCGGTCAGAGACTGAAGACATACCGATCGAAAGTCAGGGGATCCCCCAAAACAGAAAGTGCGGTTTCGATTCATTTGCTCATCACTAAATAATTAATAATTTGCTAATTATACGACATAATTCATTCAAAATCAATAGGCTTCTGGTCCGAGATATGATAAATGCACATGCATAATTTGGAGGAGATTCAACATCGCTTTCGTGAGATATCGCGTAACATACGCGAAAGTGTCTAACAGACAAATACCTATCAACATACTCACCGATCCTAAGATCGATAAGTAATGAGTCCACAAATAATAACATTTCATATTTATCCCAGGAGAGAATACTGTTAAAAAAGTGTAATTCTAAATGGGCGATGTATTTTAGTCGGTCAGATCAAGCAGCTGATTTATACTTTTAAGTCTTAATATTCAGAATCCATGGAGAGCCGTCCACATTATCGTCGGTAGGCTACTATCCACCATCCAGGTCATTGCAGCTGGTTCAATAAAATAGTTGATCATATGATCAAAATGATTCACCATGGGGCTGCTAATCTGTCCTGTTGGCTTTCCTCTCCTCAAGATAAAAATTAAAAACCACAATAACTATTATGCATAATAACACATAAGAATTACAGTAAAATGCAATACCTGTGCAGCAAAGCTTTCTTATTCAAAGCTCTTTGTTTTTCTTCCAACAAATTTAAGAAAGAAGTTCTTGATTCATAAACCGTTGAGTCAGGTTCATTCTCTTGCAAAGAGGCGGCAGCCATATTTAGTCCAAAAATTACCAATTTCTACAAAAATGTGAATGATACACAACACAATATATAGAATGAATATAATTGCACTACTTGTATATGTGACTAATGTGCAGTAACATCGTGTAAGTACACTACAAGGCATGATAACTTATTCCCTCATGAGATTTTGATAAATAAAGACTAACTATTTTTTTATGACAGAAACTTTTGTGGGATTTTTCTTTTGTGAGATTTTACTCAATTCAAGGCAACAGTAACATGTATTTAACTTAAAACGAGGCTATCTATAACAAGCCACTGACTGTGAAAGTTTGCTCAAAGCAAGGCCACACATGCCCACTAGGAAGTGAAGGACCCTGCGACAAGGGCAGGGCTACTGATGTAATACAGAATTATTGTGGTTTCATTGTTTAACAATGATAGGATACACACACTCAAAAGTGATGGAGACTCATCTCTGGCAAAGTTGCAGACACCCAATGAATTGCCGAGAGTTATGAATACTATACAGCAGTGGTTCTCAAACGGTGTGACGCACCCCACAAGGGGGGCATAGACAATTTTTTGAGGGGGCGTGTAGCTAATTAAAAATAAAAATATTTGTCATAATTGATCTTGCCCCATTTTGGATATTTACATTTCTATATTGTTTAGAAATTACGATTCCATCCATGTGTTTGTCGTATAAAACATACTTTTGACTTACTAACTGTTTTGTTAGCTAGTTTTTTTTGAGGACGGGCGTCAGACTTGACAAATTCTAAAAAGAGACGTGGCTTAAAATTTTTAAGAACCATTGTTATACAGTAATATGGTGGTACCTTACTTCGTAATTTGAACAGCACCAAGGCTAGAGTTTTGCCAATTCAGTTCAGGCCTTCATTCTGACCAGACAAACATGAAAAATCCATCAAATCTCCCTGGTCAAAATAGGGCACACAGGGTTAAAAAACTCATTTAAAAAAATTAGAAACTAGATGCGAGCAAACAGGCAAATTGAATTGAATTCACTAATGGTAAATTGAATAACTACAAAAGCATGAAACAATATTAATTATAATATAATGCAGTGAGAGTGAAAGACCAAAATTTTCAAGCAAAATGAGATTATCTGAAAAAAAAGTGACAAAGCCCATACCTGGACTAAATAGCACTTGACCATTGGAATTAAAAATTAAAACATGTTTCAACAGCACGAGAGAAATACAACGACTCCAAAAATTACACCAACGGAAAGTCTACAATGGAATGTCACAGCCAAAACAATCTTAATCTAAATATCAATCCTCATTATGAAGATTCTTCACATCAATTTTTAGATTTGTTTCAAATTTTTCTTGGGTAGAATTTTCTGGACACCATTTGAACTTTGAAAGGCTAGTGTGCCAGATGAGTGTAGTCTCTATCACTTCTAGTGGCCTTTTATGCTTCAAAAGTAATTAAAAATAAACAACGTAGGTAAATTAGTTCAAAAACTACAAACTTTGGCAGATTATAATAAAAGTTGACTTACGGTAAGTTTCTTTAGCATACTTTGGCCAGCAGTGACCAATATGGAAGCCGAGAACAAAAAATACAGTGGCATAATACAATTACAATTAAATATTTGGTAGAAGCTTGTTTGGAGTAAAGTGAAAAGCGTTAACAGCTTAATAAACAAAGTAGATAAACTTCTTTAAGCGCTCAGCTACAAGCATCAAATACTGTAAGAGCAGGGTTGTCCCGTATCTGATAGTTAAATATTGATAGCAGATATTACAGTAAGTCTATTCTACAACAAATTACAATGACTTTATGCCAAAGTTTATTCTGTTATTTTATATAAGAATATTTTTTCATTCATGTGCCCATTTCAAAGCATTTTTTTCACTTATAATTAATTTTGAATTATATTCGAAATAATATTATCAGATACTTATACATATGTATTGTAGTTGACGCAAGACTTAATGTTCGATAAATTGTCATGCGAATCAATTTACTAGTCAGCGAAACAGCTTCGTATACCGAGCATAAGAAAAATATGAAACTGATACCAAATAACGAGTATAACTTGCCAAAAATTATAGAAAAAATACCAAACTAACCTACATTCCAAAACAGTTATATCTGGGAAATTTATAAATTTACACTAATTCAAAAAAGAATATTTAGAAAAAGCTAACAGCCTGTGATTTAGAATTACACATGTGCCAAAGATTGTTCATCTACTATTTGTTATAAAATATTACAATTGTGGACCAAATGTGGATGAAAACATATTAAAACTTTAAGAAAGCCAATTTCCTAAAATGAGAAATTCTGTATACATTCAAAATTCTGCAATGTGCCAAAGATTAAGGTAGAAGATTCTTATCAAAGTTTTTAAAAACAGTACAATTGTGTACCAAGTTCATAACGAATATTGAAACATTCAATGACCGAGGCCGCACAATTCAGAATTCTGAATATATCCTTAATTAAACAAACATAATGTTATTTTTTGGTTATATTTTATAAAGCATTATAGTCACCAAATACGAAACCAAGCCAAATTTGTTGTGGGAATATTGAAACATGATTAATATATTTCGAGTCTAAAATGATAGATTCTAGATGGTGAGTAGATTCTAATTTCTATTTCCTAATTATTCTTGTATTTCATCTGCTTGGCTATTCTCGTCTTTATTTAGTTCATAGGTGGTAACTTCTGTTGGAGAAGGCAGTGTGAATGTTACTTGCTTTGGAGATTTTCCAGGGCTTTCGATCACATTTTCTGTGGTGATTGGAGTTGTGTTTAGCAGTGGTAGGAGTTTTCTGTTGTCACTTGTGTTTCCGATTTCGTCGAAATTTATCGTAGAAGCATTTGATAATCTTTTCATACGTTTGCAACTTCGAACATGAATCGGGCTTTCCATATGACGCAGCGGCATTTCAAGCCACGTTTGACAAGTTGTACCATGGCGCCCTAGTGGCCGAAGTGGTAGAGCAGGGAGCCAGCGATGTCTGATAGCATCATCTGAGAGGATTTCTCCAGTTTCGCAGCGGGATATAGTGCGTTCTTCATCAATTCTTTGCCTTTCTTGAGCTAATAACGGATCTTGGAGTCTCGGCGTTTGAACTTTCAGTAGAGTCGGGCTGTCAGGGTGTAGAAGACACATTGGATCGTATTCTTCTTTCGACATAACGTCTAAAAACACATCGCCTTTCTTATTCTTATATTTCAAATATTTTACATATTCTTCACGTTTTTTCTCATCAAGTATTGGGTATTCCGTTTCAATTTTATTTTGAATTTTACGACGTGTGGGCTCGTAAACATTCTCATGCCATTCTTTATATAAAAGTTCTTTCCTGCGTAAATTCAACAACTCGTTTTCTTGTAGAAATTCATCAATGCCATGTACAAAATTTTCTTCGTTTTTTAGGACCGTCATGTATAACTGTCGAGATTCAAGGCTCTCAATGCTGTGATTCTCTTGGATTCTTTTCAGTGATTTTTCGTTTATCCAGTTTTCAATATTCCGCATTTGGCCTAAACTTGAAACCGTAGAACCAAGCCGACTCATTCTAGAGCTGGTTTGACCATGGGAATGCGCCGACAAACGACTTTGGTCACGAGATCTTCGTTTTTCAGAACTTTGAAAATCCATTAATGGGTTCGAAGTGTAAAACTTTATTGAACCTTTCGACAGAGCTTTAGTTACCTCCATCATATTAATGTCGATAGATCTCCAGTATTTATTAACAAAAAATTAGCTTATTTTTCTAATAACTTTAACATGCTTTCCACAACTTGTAATATGCTTGGATCTAAAAATAATAAAATGAATAGACGAGAATAAGATTTTAATGTGAATGAATAAGATAACCAATTCAATTTTTCCATATATACTGTACTACAGCGTGACGTGGCATGTGTCGGCCATCATGTAGACAAAATTGCATTTATGCCAAAAACTCTCGAAATCTATAATAAATTCTCTTTCCTTCAGTAAATTAAAATATTTTTTCCAGAAGAATTCAATGATGATGTTTGAGTTGGTATGGAAACCCAGACTGTCTCATGAAAGCGGGGTTTACACTCACTGATAAAATTAATGTCTTTTAATGCTATTCTTGGATTGTGCTCTACTGTCTGACTGTTACATAACAATAATCAGCTTTGTGCATTATACTTGGGCATATAAATGTCAGAAGACACAAACAAAATCACTTCAGGTCAGCACTATAGGGAACTTAGCATGGAAATGCTTTGAAATACATTGTGAAAGTGACTATTACCACCCTACTCAATTCTGATCAGCTTAAAATGATAATTATGTTTCAACCACCCTGTCAACAGCAAATAGGAAAGTAATGAAGTACCGTAATCTAAAAGCCACAATGGCTGCATCACGACAGAAAATTACGACTAAATAAAGAGTTAAAAAGCAGCTAAATATATCAATATGAACAAACCCATGTTTTTATTACTAAAATATATTGAAAAACAAAATATAAACACCGAAATTATCCCTAACATCACAAAAACAGCAGCGAATCACTCAAAAGTTAGAATGCGGCGTTCGAGTAGGTACTTCCCCTTGAGTGGGTTGCCTTGGCAACTCAATCAAATAACTGTTCAACACTTGATGTCGCTACGGCGTTACTAGTTCGGAAATTCGAGCTAAAATGAGGATTTTTGTTGCGAGTGTTATATATTAAATCTATATAAAGATAAAATGTATAATAGTGTGATATAAATAGAATGCTACAAATTAAGTGTATCACGTGTCCTTAGTTAGGCTTACCATACGTCCCGGTTTAGCCGGGACAGTCCCGGATTTGACAAGCTGTCCCGGCGTCCCGGCCGGTTGACTCAAATGTCCCGGTTTGTCAGCTCGGTTCATGGGTAAAAAATTCAAATTCATTATTATTACAAATTTTTTTTTAACGGTGACAGCCCATTTACCACTGTTTTGCGACACACTTTGCTAGTTCAGAGAGAGAAATCGCTCTATTGTTATGTCACAATTGGTATATGTTTTAATGCGTTTTCTGGCGTTAACTGCCGAAATGTCGTTAAGTTGTCGAAATGCCAAAAAGAAAGTACAAATTTTCTGATGAGTTGAAGAAAGATTTTCCTTATTTGAAGCAAACTGAAGGAGGAAAGGTACACTGTACGCATTGCAGATCTGTTTTTCTATTAGTCATGGCGGACGTTCAGATGTCAACGATCATATCCAAAGCAGGAAGCACAAAACATTGAGGCATCGACTCGACTGACCAATTTTGCGATAACAAATTCGGATGATTCTGTGTCGTTGGCAGCCGATATTTCCCTATCACACTGCTACTCATGATCAAAGTTTTGACTGCACCTCTAAATAAATTTCAAATTTTTTTGAGGCCAAATTTGCATTAACTTGTAAATATACACAGTTAGAATTTCTGATGTCCGCTGTCTGATAAGCGGATTCGCTGATTTTGCACGTTTAGCCAGAAATAAATGAAAGTCAATGCATTGCTCCGCTGTTCTCCTCTGAATTTAATGATGATTTACTTCAAGCTCGAATGGCAACAAAACGCAGAAAAGTTGATGCTAAGTGCAAAGGGTTCAATGGCGCTGAAAATATTCAAATGGAATTTTTTGAGATGCAATGAGGAAATAAATCTATATTCTATTCGAGAGATGTATCACTGCTTGATTTTTAATATAAAAAGTATCATCCGTTCAGTTTCAACTTTCTAAAAATATGTGCGGCCCGCCAATGACTCGCAACCCTTAATTTTGGCCCGCGGGCGACAAAAGGTTGCCGACCCCTGCCGTAGATGTTGCAAATATTCTGTCAGAGGTGAAGCTAAATTTGCAGGGAAAAAATTTGTGTTTAAAAAGAATGTTTGCGATTTTTACGAGAAATGTCTATCGTATATAGAGCTGCACGATGAAGCCTACAATGCTGCCAGGCCACACATATGGACAAATTTGAACAGTAAAATAAACTGGACTGAAGTGTTTGGTCTGCAAAATTGATAAATGATATGTTTGGTTAGCTGATCAGGTTTTGAATAGCGATGCACTTTTTGACAAATACTGATAAAGAGATATTTATCTGAGCATGGTTCAAATGCAATTTGACTTACTTTGCCGGTTGAAATTAAGTGGACAGAGATGTTTAACGTTTTTTCTAACAGAAATATTAGCATTTCGAATTTGCAGCAAATTAGTTGATTTGGTTTTTCGGAACATCGGCATCTGTTAAAAGGATTTTGTTCCATTGTTAAAAAATTTTGGTCCGAAAGCAGGTGCAGAATGCCAGAAGAAAATATAAAACCACTCCGTAACCTGCAAATTTAATGGTGATGTCTCTTGTTATCAGTTTTTTGACAAAATCAAAACAAGAATTTTTGAGAAAGGTTCCATTTACGGACAAATACTTTTGTTCTAAATGAATAATACAAACTAATTTTTAGTGTTTTTTCTAATTCAATCATCAGTAGAGATTTACAGCCGTATATACCCGCAATGGCATGGTAGACGTTCCAATATTATCAAGATTGGCAATCGACCGAATGTTTACCAAATCGCACCGTCCCGGTTTTTTGTTTCAGATTTATGGTAAACTTATCCTTAGTGCCATTTGTAACTTGATACAAATTGGCGAAACATCTGCGTGCAACATTTCCACTTGCTGGCTTCGTCGAAAACGCATGGTTATTTGTTCAAATAATTTAATATGGCAATATATCTAAATCGCAATTAAGTCTGAAATGAATGACGACCGATTGTGCCAAGCTTCTACTGTGCCACAACTACTGCTTTACAAAACCACCAAAGAAACTAGAAAACCCATAAGACAGTGGTTCTTAAAGTATGGGTCGCGACCCAAAGATGGGTCGCGGAAGGTTTAAAAATGGGTCGCGACAAGGTCGTCAATGCAAGGGCAATCTAAGAGGAGAAGGAAGAATTTTCAGCTTTCCCAATGTTTCAGTTTAGCTTCTAAACTCTGGTATTTAAAAATAATGAAATATAAAATTTCATTCACGGAAAGAACTGTCTTGAGGTCATTGTTACATCACAATTCTGATATGCCAGTCACGTGTATTATTTTTATGGTATCGGTAACCATGCACGTCGCTTGTCGTTGTGTTGACCGCGTGGAATGTCGTCTTAGTGGATTAAAATAACCAAAAATGGGTGTCTTTTTGGTAATGTATTGTAAATTGTAATAGACGACGCAATGAAAAAGCTCGCTTCTCGACATTAGATTATTCAATATCTAGAGAAAATGTGACTCCATCTCGAGGCACCATTTACCGCGAACGAAGCAGTGTGTGCACATTTGATGAGTAAAAAGTTGTATATTGCGAGAGATACCGAAGGCAAGCTAGGATGTCGTGTTTGCGACGGACAGCGGACGCCTTTTCTGCTACAATTCGCGACAAGGCACTTGTGCGAGCGAGGATATTTGGCACTGACGGTTATCAAAACTAAGCTCGCAATCGCCTCGATACCCGTGACAACTTGCGTATTGCGTTAAGTAAAATAGAGCTGTGTATTGAAGATATAATGAAAAGGAAATTTCAGTTTCATCAATCTCACTGAGTCAATGGACTGTTTCTAATAAATAGTTGTCTGTATTTGAGTCAAACTGTACTAACATTAAAAACACATTTTGCGTTATTTAGGATTGGGTCGCGAGTATTCATAAAACTCAGATTTGGGTCGCACTCGAAAAAGTTTAAGAACCACTGCCATAAGAGATGTCCGAAGCACCCAAAACTATCAACCCATAAATGATTTGAAACCAATTATGTTTCTTCAGCTCCTGGCTTGCAAAAATTCATCAGCCTTTAAATGATAACATCCTCGTTGCTCTGATATGTGTCAATATTACAAGAGATGAATGACTGCACTGTTCAAATTTCAGCTCACGAGCGTATTTTTTCATGTTTTTATAATCACAAAATTGTCCACTCATCTGAACGAGTAGAGTATTATAAATACATTTCCCCAATAGGAACCACATTCTTATTCTATTTTTACACAATAGTAAACATAGTGCAGCAAGTTTTTTTATTTTTCTACTCCATAACTTACTCTCCACTATAAAAAACTTTCCAGAATCCATTTTCAAATTTTTTCTTACTCCATAGTTTCCGCACCAATAAAAAAGCTTGCCAGGGTTTATTACTTCACCATATATAACGAAAGCGATATTTTGCTTGAGCAATTTTTTACTCCTCCCCAACATGAAACTTGTTTTGGGATCTTTTTACTCCCCAATTTCTTATCTAAGTAGAAACCATGGAATTCTGTCAGTGATAATACAAACTTTTCGCTCTTTCAATCAAATTCACAAGGTAATGAAAAAGCCATATTTTAATGAGTAAAATTTTATAAAAATTATTTTTTAGCTAGATCCTTAGTAGCGAGCAATATTTTTATTGCCAAAATTCACTCCTATATGATTGATTTGTGCAACTTCAGATCTTCTGTTACGCACTACGAGCAAATTTTTCTGACAAAAAGTTAGTGTCTAATTTTTGCAGTCACATATCATGAGCATGATCTTCAATATGGAGTAGATTTATCAGGCATGAGATCCCATAATCATACTTTGCAAAGATATTTTTCCGGAAGAACACTGCTGTCAAAGTTCTGTAGTCACGCATTACGAGCATGTTTCCTTAAAACATTCCGTAGAAAGAATTTGTCGCTCAGTATTCTCCACATTGTGTTACTACGACAGGCAACTTTGGTCGGTTGTTCGCACCGACTGGAGTATTTTCTATCTTTCTCATAACTAGCAACCCTTCAGTCAATAATTTACCTGAAATTTAATAAAGAATAAATTTTAAAACCCTAAATTTTTCACAATAATGAAAACATGGTGTACACCAGTGGTTCCCGAACTTTTTTGACCATCGCCCACCTACAGTAGTTTATACAACTTTATCGCCCCCCAGGCACTACAAGAAAATGTGAGTAAAGCCATGATATGTCGGAAATGAAAGAATCCAGGGTTCTACCTCCTCAAGAATCGCCGTGTACTCTTGCCTTATAGCATTTATCTCCCTAAATTCACCCCATTCCACATTAAAATAATGAACACAAAGTTAGATTTTTGTATATCTCATTCATTCCTATAGCCTGATGATCTGCGTCAAAATACTTCGGTAAAATTCATCCCAGATTCCTCATCCTACTACGGTCTCCAGTCCATAGAATTAATCAGCAATTTGTTTTTGGATTCATGGACTCTGATGTGGAAGAAGCCATGACCAACTATCGGCTACGGCCCATGGGTCGGCAGATTTCATGTCGCTCGCGGGACAAAATTTAGGGTTGCTAGTCTTTTGCGGGCTTATATTTTTTGGAAAGTTAAAAACGGCGACAATTCGTGAACTCAACTCAGTCGTCTTAATAAAAAATTATTACAATGATTTTTAATGTGACACTGTCTTGTTGCTGCATCGCGGTTGATAGCTTTACGACGCCAAGGAACTTTTTCTAAATGGGCATCACTAATTCCAGTTCTTTGCTTGTTCTTTGTACTGTTCATTTTCGAAAATAATTGTTCGCACAAATATGTACTTCCAAACATCGAAGTGAATATTTTTGCATGGTTTGTGAAATTTTGATAAAGATTTTCTTTAAGAAGATACATTCTTACAAAAATTAAGCAGTGATGAATCTCTCGAATAGAATGAATTTTATTTTCTTATTGCATTGCAACCAACATATTCGACTATTTACTGCACTATTGAACCCCTGCCCTCAGCATCAAGTTTTCTTCGTGTTTCTATTTGTCTAATTATTATTAAATTGTATCCTCGTTAAACGATTTGCTGGTCAATAGAATTTTTAGGATATATTAAAATTTAGTCTAAACGTGTCTCACGATAAATTCTGTTACGTAAAAAAATGTAGTTTACTCCTCGAGCGTAGATTAAAAAGAGAATATACCCAAATATATGGACACGAAGCCCACACCCCGAAGCGGAAGGGACTTGGGAATGTGCTGAAAAGGCTAGCAGCCAAACATGACGGAACAAATTCATAAAAAATGTTATACCGGTGTTTTGTTATATCACTATGCATAATATCTAAGTTTGCCTTTGTAATTGATACATTATCTAGTAATACTTGCAACTCATACTCTGGCTTTCGAATAGTAAACAACTATCACCAACTATAATACAATAATATCAAAATAGGTAGATAGTGTTTAGTGAAGGCACGCCAAAACAAAGTAAAGTCTCCTTCACTAAAACGTTTGAACACTTTGATGGGAAGAAATCTCACCCCGAATGGGAAACGCTGCTATGATCATAAAAAACAACAATGATTATTTAAAAAAAACTTCCTATACTCACCAAATACTACATGCTTTTTGTCAAGGAACTCACAGTTCGCACAAGTAATAAAGAACTGACATCCATTTGTATTAGGTCCGCTGTTGGCCTGATCAAGCAAATGAAAGTGCATAAATAAGATTTCGCTTAGAACCAGCATAAAGTTTAGAACCAGCATAAAGCACATATTTTTAGAAAGTTGAAAACCGAACGGATGATACTTTTTATAATAAAAATGAAGCAGTGATACATCTCTTGAATAGAAGATAGATTTATTTCCTCATTGCATTGCATTTTTGGCGCAATTGAACCCTTTGCACTTAGCATCAACTTTTCTGCGTTTTGTTGCCATTTGTCTGATTATAATTGAATTATAGGCTCATTAAACAGGTAGTTGTGAATTTTACAATTGTTTGATTGTAATATAATTTAGTCTATACACGTCTCACAATGAATTGTGTAACGTAAAAAATATAATCGTCAAAATAGCTGTTTTGTTACTATAATTCAGTGAAGCGCCGCGGGCCGGATTATGTTACTCGTAGGTTGTCGACCCCTAGTTTAGGGAAATCACTCTTTTGAAAGTGGTGTTATGTGAAAACTAATGTGTTCTTGAACCCCTGTTTGCAAGAAATATACACGTATACTCGTTTAGCGACTTCCGCTATTGACTAACTCAAACCACCACCCGACAAAGCACAAAACATGTTAAGCAAATCGCATGAGTAATCATACACCACGAAAATCCTTTCTTTTTATTATGTGGATGATATTGAAACTCACCATTGATAGCAATCCTGGTCCTGTATGCTTTTCTTTAAAATTTTCATCTGCAAATTTGATGCCATTATATATGCTTGTGAGGCCTGTCCCATCTCCCTGGAAATATGGATTGGACATTAATGGTTATCAAGGAGGAAAACAAAGTTGATGTGAGGACCAAAGCCTGCAATCTTGGATGTGAGGATGGTCTTTGTCCTGTAGAATTTACTCAATGCAAAGATATGCTCATCAACTCAAAAGAAAAATATTTTCTGAACATTTTTGAGGACCAAATATCTGAAATATCAAATAACAGGAAAAAATATTGAGGAAATATACAATTTCAGCAGGTGGTAGAACAGGGGTGCCCAACCTATGGCGCATGCGGCAAACATGGCGCATTGCATGATTAGAGGTGGCGCATTGCATCTTTAACCCTTTTCATGCCAAAATTGTTAATTGCACTTGGCTTCTCGACGCCAAGTCGTTTTTTTGCGATTTACATGGTGACTTTTGATTGTACCTAAAATCTATTCTCCTTACTCCACGTCGCCCACTTAAGGCTTGTTGGAATTAGAAACAACAGGCGATTATCGACGTTAGCTTTTGGACGGACTTTATGACATTCATTCTAGACTTTTAGCAAAAATTAGTAAAATTTACTATTTTTTCCCTACTGAAGTAAAAAGTTCAGAACTTCTGGAAAAATAGAAAATCGTCATTTATCAGCTTGAAACATGGATTTTCCTTTGCCCAGACTTCCCAAATATCTCCCAATAACCATTGAACAACCAGTTGAATTGCCCAAGCCTAAAAAATTTATTATAAATCAACCCACAACAATGCTGAAAATGCCCCCTAAATACCACCTTTTTCATACAAACTTCAAAAGACCGTTGTCAACAAAAGCGAAGCGTAAAATCGCTTGCTGTGACGTAAGTACTAATCTCGAAGAAGCCTGGAGTAAAATCACGCAACGCTAGGCCAAACAGCTGATTAGCAGAGGCCAATTAGAATCGAGGGTAGAGTAGAGTAGATATTGATACTAAAGGCCTGTTGCAAGAAGCGGACATTAGGCGTGGGAATACAAGAGATTTACGGCGCATCTGAAACATTATGTTTAAAACGTGGCGCATGGTATGTGAAAGGTTGGCCACCCCTGTGGTAGACAGTAGTGATATCCATAACTTTGATAAGACATTAGTCTCGTTTACCTCTTAGTAAATGAGCATAATCATTGACTTCTGGTCGTTCTCCACGACCATGTTACTCACAATAATTGGGTTTTAAGTGACTACATTAAACATAAATTCGGCCACATAAATTTATCCAAAAAACTAACTAAAATGCATTCCCACCTTTACAAAATCACCTCCCTGAACCATGAAATCTTTAATAATTCGATGAAAAGTTGCTCCTTTGTAACCGATAGGAATCCCATCTACTCTAAATAGAATTAGAAGTAATGTGATTTACATAAATTATGAAAAGATAATAAATAATAGAGTAAAAACTGTATCTCGAAAATTACAACTTCAAATAGAAATGCAACAAAACCCTTTCCACAAATGCATCTTATTGAAAATTAGGGTTCTATTTTTACTAATATTGCGGCACGAAATGGCATTACATCAGCCCAGTCAGTTTCTTTTCTGTCGTAGTCGGTGCTCACTGCTAAGCTAAGGCTTTACTGGTGCACTAAAGGTACCGGTTTACTAATGCAAACTGTTAGGTCGTATTCGATTTGCAACTTTGATTTGAAGCTTTTGAATAATTATATCAGGGTGGTCCAAGGTTGTTGGCTCCGCGGGCCACAATATTATTTTTGCATTGTTCGCGGGCCACAATAGTGCCAAAAATAGGTAAACAGTGCAATACAAAATAAACACTTTTATTGTGCAAACACATAGTTATCAGGCATAGCCATTCTTAGCTAATAGAATCTGCAGTTGATTTTTAGTTTTCTATGATGCATATATTGTTAGCATATATTCCCGACCAAAAAGTTAGAAAGCCAGATAACAATTTAGACTGCCAAGCACGTCACTCAACTTCGCTAGTTTCCCCTGCTAGCCATAACACTATTTAATTCAGTGACATCAGTGATGACAATATGTCAAAAGATTTTTCTGATTAATTTTATGACGAAACAACACAAAATGCGATTTTTTGATTACTCTCCGAATGTGACACGGGCCACAGATAATGAAGCGGCGGACTACATGTGGCCTGCGGGCCTGGGTTTGGACCACCCTGAATTAGATAATGATTTCAGTGGGAGTCATTGGACCTTTGTGTCCATCACTGTCCACATTCTTGAGTATTGTAATTGATTTCAAATCGAATCAAAATTTGATTTGTGTTGAATAACCTTGCTTTCTTTTATTACTTGGACTTACTTGTATTCTCCTGTACAAAATTGTCTAAAATTTTCCGCAGTATTTGGCACGACATCTTTGAATAACTCCATTTTCATTCGACCTACATCCTGGAAAAGATGATAGAATAGTCTTAAAAACAATATATAATAGGACTACATACTTTTCTTGAAAGCTCTGAAAATGGCACTAGACCAGTGGGGCGCACCCCACAAGGGGACGTGGACAATTTTTTGAGGAGGCGTAAAGCTAATTATAATAAAAATAGTTGTTAGATTTGATCTCGCCTGTTATTGTTAGCTAGGTATTTTTGAGGTGGGCACGATACTTGACAAATTCTAGAAAGGGGGCGCGAGTTATAAAAGTTTAAGAACCCCTGCACCAGACAATGGCCTTTTCTATGGACAAAAACATGCTAAACACACACTATATAAAACTGGTAATATTACTAGACCAGGGTTTATCAAGCTGGGACTGTTAAAAGCAAAACTAGATTTTTTATAAAAGAGGTAGAGTCTATTTGTATTTTCACTCACCTGGCCACTAATAGAAATATCAAAAAACACAATGGGATTGCCTGGAGTCCTCACACTCATTTTGGGATACAATCCGCCAATACAAATATATAAATAGTAATATTAACTGAAATTAATAAAACATACCGATGATAAAAATGATCGAATATTGATGATTACCAATGATGAGTATCAATTTTATATGTTGAATTACCAAATACTTTTGACATCCACAGAAAAAAGTATAAATCTAGGACGGGGATTGTGCAACCTTTAATAACACAGAAGAGCCAGATACAAATAACTGGGTGAAACCGTGGACCGCACCTTTATTTAACATAGGCTTTCTAGTAGTTGTAGGCACAAAAAGTTCGGTTTTTAATCCTATGAAATACGTTGTTCGCTTCGCACAAACTACCTGTTAGGGCATTACAATGTCATAGGCACAGATAATAAATTGGAATCAGGTATAGACTTCCATCGCAAAGGAATTGGAATTACTAGAATATGATAAGATAGATATACAGTATTATCCATTCAACAACTTGATGCGAGGTTAAACACCAATTTAAGGCAAAAGGGATTACAATAGGCAGGACAACTCCAATAAAACAGTCACAATAGCATGCAAATAATCTCATATATAGCATGAATAAATTATACAATGAACTTATGAAATTAAGTACTGATACTGAAACCAAATCTTGGTGATATCTGGCTATCATTTTAAATAATCAAAATGACAAAAAAAAATGAGTAATTTAATCACCGTACACCATAAAAGTCACATAAAATTTGACAAGTCATCGCCCAATTCCATATGCACACACTTATAACATAAAAATGCTATTTTTAGTCTTTTATAGTGGAAATATTTAAACATCAGTCCTCTCCTAGTAAAGCAAACTTATTTTGCACAGAGAACCCTTTACCACCGTCCCCATGTTCATGAGAAGATTCGGACTCCTCGCCACTGCTTGAATCTTGAGTATCGTGCTCAGAACTGGCTATTTCTGGGTGAGAAAACATTTGATGAAAACTTAATATATCGCCAACACTGCCAGGATCTGAGACCAGACTCAAAAGTTTCAACGTTTCAGAATTAGCCATCCAAGATTTTTCTTCCTTGACATATCCTGGGGGCAACATGAACAAACATAACCTTCCATCAACAGCCATTCTTAAAATATTATTCGCTGCACGATACACATCTGTACGCCGTCCTTTCGCTGTATAAAACCTTCGTTTTTCCGCCCATCCTTCACAAATATCCCAAGCTGTCCACTCTGATTCACCATTAGGGTGGGTGATGCCTAATAGCTTTACAATCGGAATTCTTGATGCTAAATACCCCACAGGAGTATAAGGTTCTTGTACTTGCGCAATTGGGTAAATTCCACTCAAAATTTGCATTTGTTTTTGCACAAGTGATGGAAATACAAGACCAGGGCAATCACATAGCATTACGTCACGAGTTAAAAAGTACGTTTGGAAATATTTTGTGTGTCCTGGCGTTACTGAAGTACTCACAACTTTCTTTCCAATAAGGCCGTTCATAAGCGATGATTTTCCGACATTAGGATGACCCACAAACCCAAGAGTAAGTCTGCCATTTTTAAACAACTCTTTACTTTCTGGACCTTGTTCAGAGGTTTGATGTTCTTCTTCAATATTCATCTCTGGTTCAAGGTCACAATTTAGACCTTCAAGGTCATTCAATATTTTCTGTTCCCAGCTCTCAAGATTAACTTTGTCTCCGCAAATTTTTTTGCAAACTTGTAGCAGATCTTGCGGACCTATTTGCGTGGTATAAACACGTTTTCCAACAGGTCGTTTTTTACTAATTCGCTTTTCCGCAGCGTCTCCTCGTAAATTTTTTGGGAACGAAGTAAAAGTTATAACATGCAGCTCAGGAAATTTCTTTTCAAAGTATTTTTTCCAGGCAATCACAACAGGAGCTGGAACCAGATCGATTTTATTTAAAACCAGTATTAAAGGTTTTTTGACAACATGAATGGCGAAGTTGTACAATGCGGGAGAAAAATGGAGCACTGGATGCCTTACATCAGCGACCATTGCTATGACATCGCTCATCTCAATCACACGCCAAAGTTGCCGCCACGTTTCCAAATTGTGTTCAAAATAACTGAGATTTTTGTCTTCAAACTTGGAGTACAGATTGTCAAGATATGTTGAAAAATATTTTTCCTCACGTTGCTCTAATAATTGTTTTGAATCACGATAATCCCAATGTGGCCGCTGAGGCATGTCCAATTCCGAACCAGGTTGATAAACCTCTTCTATACTCATTTCCATTTTTTCCGGTGGAATCGGAATGAGCAATTCCGTCTGTGATTGCAATTTACGCTTGTCGACTTCATCCCTCGATTCTCGAAGAAAATTCAGTCGATACCTGTCTCTCGGATTCGTACTTTTCGTCGCTTTACCGTGAATATTCCGTCCAGTTTCAAATGCATGGGGATTCCCATCTCCAGAAGAACAGTCGGAATCGTACTTCTCAATTTGATCTTGTAATTTCCATGCTTCTTTGTTTTCTGATCGGGTCAATGACCCTTCACCTCTATGTTTTTTTTCCTGAAGTTGTTTCTTTTTTTGTTTTCCACTAAATGGTTTCTTTTTCGGCATTGAAAGGTAGACTACAAGACTGCGATAAAAAGATATAGTTAGCCAGTTATTTGTTTTCGGAAGCATGGACCTGATGGTGGAGAAAGCCATAACCGACCAGCGGTTACGTGAACCACCCTAAGGCAGCGAAGAGATAGAGAAGATAAATTATTACGAACTTCGTCATGGTGCAAATAATTACAATACACAAGCCAAACACAGTGCGGAATATCAGGAAAGTTACCAAATCTTCAAACAAGGTTTAAATAATGAGACATAATAATTATTGGGATAATTGAGGTGGTGGAAATGTTGAACTATTGAATATGGCGTGGGGGCGTTGCTCATCGTGCTAAGCATTTGGAATATGCTCGCCACCGCACCTCTGATTACTCTGTGTGTGTTCGCAGGTTCAAATGGTAATGTGCGAGAGGATTAGACTACTGGACTCTTAGCCGCCGTAGGGTGGTTCATGTAACCGCTGGTCGGTTACAACTTCAGAACTTCCTCCACCATCAAGTCCATGCTTCCGAAAACAAATACTGAAATAACTAGGCTAATTCTAGAATTCCACACCCGACATGGAATGGTAACCGGACGAGAGGCTGTGGTTTACCATACAACTCCAAAATTGAAAATTTTGACATCAAAATTTGGCTTTTTGTTACAAAATGAAAATATAAAAAATAACAGTGCTTTCTCAGTAGACTAGGTACCGGTACCGGTGTTTAATCAGTTTGCAGCAATATTTTGCAGATTATTTCAATAAAAAGTTAGAGTACAGGAGTTTCGAAATCGAAAATTTTTTCCCAACTTTCTGAAAACAGTTTTTCAAGGTTTGGCCCTTTTGGGTTAATGCCAATGAATTGTATTTGTACTACATGGGGAATATCAGCCTGTGGCCCAGAATATATCATGGTATAGCCTAATTGAATAAACATCAGAATATTTACTGGTACCGGTAACAAAACCACAGACATCAGGGCTTGATTTGTAGAGGAGGGCTGGTAGCATAAAAGTCATATTGGGGATGGCAAAATAGGGATGGCGAAATACGGTCGAAAGGTGGCAGATTAGGGATGGCGAAATAGGGACGAAAAGCCAAATTGGGGATGGCAAAATGCGGTCGAAGCGTGGCAGATTAGGGATGGCGAAATACGGTCGAATGGTGGCAGATTAGGGATGGCAAAATGCGGTCGAAGCGTGGTGGCAGATTAGGGCTGGCAAAATGCGGTCGAAGCGTGGTGGCAGATTAGGGATGGCGAAATACGGTCGAAGCGTGGCAGATTAGGGATGGCAAAATGCGGTCGAAGCGTGGTGGCAGATTAGGGATGCCGAAATACGGTCGAAGCGTGGCAGGTTAGGGATGGCAAAATACGGTCGAAGCGTGGCAGATTAGGGATGGCGAAATGCGGACGAAGCGTGTCAAATTGGGGGTGGCGAAATAGGGTCGATTCCTGTCAGGTTAGAGATGATGAAATATGGTCGATGCGTGTCAGATTAAGGAGGGCGAAATAGGGCAGTGGGTTGACGGGTGTCATGTTAAGGATGGCGAAATGCGTGTCAGATTTGGAAACGAACATTGTCAAATTTAAGGAACTAATCTGATCAGTGTTTCACATTTTAAAATTCATTTAAAAGGTATTGTCCGATTTTACATCGTGTCTTTATTTTATGATTAATTTTAATGTTTTATATATTATTACATTTTTCTCATCAAGTCTTGAACATTTTTTTTATATTTTTCTGATTAATAATTTTAATACAATCTTTTAATGTTTGATATATTATTACGTTTCTCTCATCAAGTTTTGGGTACTCCTGAAGTATGCGCACCAAGATGTCGCACAACCTGAACCCTAACCTGGTACACAACCTGAGTTCAGGTTGTGCGCCAGCTTGTTGCGCATATTTCAAGAGGTCTGCATTGGCTGGCATAGCATTGTGGATCGTGCCATCATTTATGAGGTCATATGTTTTATCTCTTTCGTCATGGTATATCAATTTTTCCCTGGTATTATTGTCCCTACAATTTTTTACGCCACCCCGAAGCCTGCGATATTTCTATTCCAAATACTGTTATTAAACAATTCTTTTCAATTACAAATATTTTAAATTGCTCAAGTATATATGTAGAAGAATCCTGTTTTGCTTTAAAATATTTTGGCATAATTCACGATCACACTGCATGAAGAGTCCATTCTCCGTGTTTCGTTAATTTCAATTCTCAAAATTTCTTTCGAAGTTAATTGGTTTTATAATTTGAATATAACCTTTTGATGTAAAGATGTGTTCGATATATTATGCTATAAAATGATTTTTATGATATTGGGTGAATTCCTATCTAGAGGAGAGTCTTTGAATAGAAATATACGTTGTAGTATTACTCACTTTTGTATAATATTATTCATGAAAACGCGACAAACTATTTGAACTGCGTAAAAATGAAAATGCGACTTTTGTATAACACTGGCAAAGAATCTACAAAAGGCAAGGTAATTAAACATAGGGATTTTGGTATAAACAGTTCAAAACCAACTAATAGAAGATTTCAACACAAAATGTTGAAAACCACCAAATTCATCCATTTTATCGTTTTTCAGAAAGAAAATGTCGAAGAATAGTTTGACTTTTTAGGAATCTTCTTGCATGCTTTACTTCTTGAGGAACATAATTACCATTACTTGGTACAGAATCCAACCCATGTCTTACTGGATAGCGAAGGAGCAACTTATAAATTAATGTGTTACGTGTAACGCAAGTCTTGTTCTCTGTTGCAATTGAATTCCAAGGAAAGACGCATTTGCGACGAATTTTTCGTGCTGTTTGGAATAGGGTGGGTTAGACCTTGGTGCTATATATATCCGCATTGTTTAATATTTAATGGTGCTTATAACTGGCGTAGTTTCGTGCACCGTTATTTCGCGTTCAAATGCGTTTGATGAGGGATTAATTTTGAGCTAGTAATACGTTCAATATTCATATCTAATGATTGTAATATTTGTTCTGGTGAGTATAAGATACAAAAAGCCTTTCTAGATTTTCAATTGAAATCAAATGAAATTATACTTTAAAAAACTTATAGGCGAAATGTTTTGAAAACATTCTGCGCTGAGCAGGGTCTCTATAATTGTACGGACATTTAGCGAAATAAAGCCAGTGAAATACTTCCCTGAATATTCGACATTTACACTGGAGTCAAATTACTACTAATCTGCAACTGAAAATTTTCAACCTAATTGTTTTTGAACTTTACAAAACAATCTCAAACATTTGATGGTCAGAAAACGCTAATGTTTCATGTAGTAGTCAGGGAACACGCAATTTGATGGGTTAGTCTAGCAGGAATGGCGAACCTTATTAAAGAATTGGGTCGAAAATTATTGTTGTATTGTAGAAAAGAAGACTGTGGTTCGTAGACAGGGTTGTCCAAAACGAATCAAATATTCGAATACATTTTCGGCTGATTTTTGAATAATATATAGTCTCTTTTCATCGTAAACACGGTTTTTCGTTTTTGCGGGAATCTTCAAACGATTTTACACATTCATTTCCATTACGTCAAGAAATTGAAGATTATTCAATGTCGTAATTGTTATGATACCCAATAAATTGTCGCAAGTCGGAAAACAAGTCGATTTATTGGAGAAAATAATCAATACTTTTTCCCGCTTCATGGCAAATAATTTTGATAATGTTATTTGAAAGTTTCGACTTTTTACTGGGATGATTTTCTGTTGTGCAAATTATTCATATCCATGACCGATACCAGCATATAAAATTATTATGCGTTATTAATTTAGTTTTGTTTAACGTAACTTATGGTTGCGACGACAATTTGTGAGCATAAAATGTGTAGTGAACTGCCCGATATTATTCATTTTTGATTCCTATTTTTGGATTTACTGAATAATAAAAGTATTATTACTCTGAAATCTACTGGAATTTGTGGACCTAAAATGTGTGGCAAGGTGCCCGAATATAATTAATTTCTGATTCGTATTCACAAAATAATATTACTCAAAAATACACTACACGGACTTAAAATGTGTGGTAAAGTGCCCGAATATAATTAATTTTTTATTCGTATCTACAAAATAATAAAAACATTATTACTCCAAAATACAACGGCAATTTGTGGGCTTAAAATGTGTGGTAAAGTGCCCGAATATAATGAATTGCTGATTCGTATTTTCGTATTCACAAAATAATAAAAGTATTATTACTCCAAAATACAACGGCATTTTGTGGGCTTAAAATGTGTGGTAAAGTGCCCGAATATAATTAATTGCTGATTCGTATTTTCGTATTCACAAAATAATAAAAGTATTATTACTCCAAAATACAACGGCAATTTGTGGGCTTAAAATGTGTGGTAAAGTGCCCGAATATAATTAATTGCTGATTCGTATTTTCGTATTCACAAAATAATAAAAGTATTATTACTCCAAAATACAACGGCAATTTGTGGGCTTAAAATGTGTGGTAAAGCGCCTGAATATAATTAATTTTTGATTCGTATTTTCAGACTCTTGGAAGAATTGTCCCAAGTCGGAAAAATAATTTATACTTTATCCCGCTTTTTGGCAAATAATTTGAATAATGGTTGGTATTTCAAAGTATGAACTTTTTACCAGGATGATTTTGTGTTGCGCCAAATATTCAAATCCATGACCGATACCACTATTTCAAATGCCTTGCCATATTAATTTAAATCTGTTAACGTAACTAACTCATGATTACGTCGACTTATAAAAGAATAAAAGCGTTACTATCCTAAAATATATATCGCAGTAATCTGTGAATATGAAATGCTTGGTAATATAGCCAGTTATTCCATTGTTTATTGCATGCAAATTCCTTCGCATATTATAGATAGGGGTGGGCAAAATCGAATATTTTTTTCGAATCGAATAGTTCGAATATTTTTAACGAATACCGAATAGTCGAATAACGAATATTTTTTTATACACAACAGGAGGTCTACAACGTCGGTCGATACTCCCTTTAAAAATTAATAAAGACATTGAAAAATCGGCTACAAAGCGTTTTTTACTGGTTAATTTCGTCATAATCATGATTGTTTTTGTCACCGTGACCGTTTTTGCGGTGATATATAATCTATAATACCGCCCTTTCTGTTATTTGCAAGTATTAATTCTTTCGCGTCGGCGGACATCGACGTTTATATTTCGGGTTTACCCGTGCGTTCACGTCGGCAACAGCTGTTAAAACCATTAGGGATTGATGTAAAAACCCAAATTAATATTATTCTAATTTTTATCATTTGCGTTAGCTTTCATATTACTTATCAACGTTTGTAAATTTACCGTCACAATATTAAGCGAACGGTGATATTATTATCGATACCGGGATGCAGATATTTATTAAGACAATACCGTATTTAACTTTGCTATGCTTTTCTATGGTGTCTATGTTACTTCACAGATAAACCTCGCAGAGCTGCGATTGCGTCAATCCCGAATGTTGATTTAAAATAGTGACTAAATAATTCGGCAATAAAGGCATTTCTGCGTGGCCATATGACGAGATGTTATATAAACAGCGCTTCTTGAATAATAATTTGCATATGCGACCTAATGCTGAAAAAATTGCACTTTTGTGCCTAATAGATGGTCAGGCGCTATTTATAACTAACTCTTCCAAGTTCCGACGTTTTCTTTCAACAAACCGCGCGGTCATTATAGCTAATATCGTTACCGAGTAATTCACAATTTTATTTACGGAATTTGCGAATTCACTTTTACTTCTCTTGACAACTTTGACAATGTCACGCCCTATTTATTAGTGCAAAAATGCTCAAAATATAACGAATGTAATCATTTCCGACGATACAACAATTCGTAAACGAGACAGTGCGCGTTGTTACATCGAAATTCACGATTGATTTTACGCCATACTCCTGTTCACGATTTCTACACTCCACCCGCCATGCATGCCCGAGTGAAATGTTTAGACTTTCGAAACATTATTTGGTCAAGAATGAAAGGGATCACCAAAGAATTATTTGAAAGTACATTAAAAGAACTATGTCCTGCCATTTCTTTTCTGGTCATAGCTTGTTCGTGTTATACTATGTATATATGGTTTCACGCAAAAGTTAATTCAACTTTTAATTTTCGTTAAACAAATTCATGTTTGGTTCATTCATGAAACGGCTAATCACGTGCCGCCAATCATACGGAGTTTAAAATCTGGAATATTTATTTTAAATACCTCATCTGATTTAACGTTTCTAAATTTAGGGAACGGTGTCGGTACCTCTTTGTGCAACATAGGGAATTGAAATGAACGATCAAAACGCAAAGAAAACAAATAACACCACAACGCAAAAACGATTTTTCAAATTTGTCTGTTAGCGAGCGAGCTTGTAGGTGAATTCTCGCGCAATTCACGATCGGTTCACAGACGTTCCGTGTCCAAGCGAAGCAGATCACGTGGTACCCGATATTCGAATAGTAAAATGCCATTCGAATAATTCAATATTCGATTCGCTATTCGAATATTTCGCCCAGCCCTAATTACCTTAGTCCTTCAACTTCAAATGTATTCGAAACAGTGAACTATTCGGTATTGGCCACTCGTAGGTATTTAATTGATGAGAAACCCGCTGCCGCAATTTTTCCGTGAGACTCATAATCTTTGAAGTTGAAGGACTAAGGTAATATCTTGTACTCGATTTTATGTAATTTGTATAATACTAATTACCGAAATATGTTCCAACGCTACGGTAAATATTCCCGTGGTTTCAAAAGAGCTTTGAAACGGGATTTCACTGTATGAGAATTGCATTTTTAGATTGGCTTTCTGCCATGTTGAAGTCACTACCACTCTAATCACAACCCCCTAACGACTACGTGATTGAAGAGGCGTTAGAAACTCTTCATTTCATTTTCAGTTTTCCACGATAAAAACAGTGAATGAGAAGGCCTCTTTATTTCATTTTATTCAGTTTTCCACGATAAAAACAATCTCAAAACTTTACAAGACTAGACTAACATTGAAAACATATTGAACGGTATATATGTAGGGATGAATTAAATGTCCCTGAACTAAATGACCAGAGAGTTTGACAAGCCCGTGAATCGATGCACTAAGAACGACCAGAGATCGTAGGTTTTATGGTATTTTCAAATTTGAGGTAATGGCATTGGTTACTTAAGATATGTAAATGGTGAAGGACTCAAAGTAAGGTACAAGGCATTAAAAAGTGGTATAATGGTCTATAATGGTCTAGTTGTTGTCACTAAGTAGGTTTAAAAAAATCATCATCATCAATCATTTCAAAATTGAGCAACATTAAAGTTGGCTCATGTAATATGATATGATTTTGAAAGCTTTATATTATAGAAACGAAAGCGCACTGACATGAGAGTGAGAGTATATTCCTTCAAATGGCCAGAATGAATCATGTATACAGCACCTAATGAAAGTGATGAATTGAATATTCCCGTTTTTGAAGAAATACCGTTCACAAGCAACAAGAAATATATGACATTGGAAGGCATAGAGAGTGAGGGATAAATGCTAATTGGAGTGCTTAGTATCAGCCATAGTGTCAGCATCAGCATTTCTCTGATTACAGGGAATTAATAAAAATAGAAGAAAGAACACCAATGTTAAATTATAAATTACAATAGTTTTTCATTCTGCTTTTAAGAAAATTACAAGCAGGACATTCATGAGAAAACATGCAAATGTTAGTGAACCATGCATGTTTATTCATACATGCGCGCAAGAAAGAAGTTGTAAACGGAAATAAAGGGTGACCGTACATTTGAACCCATGCGTATATCCACGGGTTCAATCTATATGCGGGTGCTAAAACCCATGGGTTAGGGTTAGTATGGGTTTAACTATCCATGAAACAAAAAAAATTCCATAGGTGCAATAGCATACAGGTGCAATTGTCATGGGTTCAAATGTACGTGGGTTCAAATGTAATGGAACCGAAATAAAGAGATGACATTTGAGATAACATGAAGCACATAATTTGAGATGACATGATGCTATAAAGATATCGGGTATAAATGCAAAATGGGAAATCCTACATCATTTACAGTAAGGTTCAAAATGTGAACACAAAAATTGGGATATCCAACCAATAAAAAATTATTACATTTTGAGAAATTAATTTACAATATTTTATAATAATGAAAGCATATAACACCAGTATATCATATTGATTCGAAATGTTGTCACACAATTATATGTGTTTCCATGCATAGTTTGGCATATTAAAACATGAAATTAACCAAAGGACTTAGTAAATGCTAGGACATTATCTGGGGGAAGACATATTTTCACTGCAAGCTTTCAAGATTACACACTGAAAACTATTGCTACAGAAAGTAATCAGGAAGTTCATTATAGAATATATATAACAGCATATGCACCCACCCACATAAATAACAAGTTTATCTTATAACAAGAACAAAATAACACAGTATGGAGTAGTAGCAGAGAAATTGTTATTTTAGGATTGCAGACAATGCATTAGTACAAAGTGGTTATGATTCATGAATGAAAATCAGATCTTATTGATTGACTTCAAAACAAACAAGGACTAGACAAAGTATATAATATCGTGTACACAAATGCTACAGTCCCCATAAATAGTGTTTAATAATTGGCAAAAAATACTGAAAGCAAATTAAAACATAATTCTGTATCTTGGAAAAATGTAATCTCAAACAAATACAATTTAGTATGTTGCACGTTATTAGAAGAAAAAAATAAATATTTGGGATTTGTGTACACAAGTTGAAGTCAGTGACATTAATTTGAACAGTAGCACAAATAGAGCTATTAGGTTATTAAACGACGCTTCCGTAGTATGTGCACTGAGATGGCGTACAACCTGATAACCCTAACCTAGTACACATACTATGTTCAGGCTGTGTGCCATTTTGGTGCACTTGCTGGGACGGGATGCACACACGGGAGCACCTATTAAACATATAAAGGTATTCAATCTCAGCGATTGTGTGATCTCAGTGATTTTAGGTAGGGTTAGGAACTGAATTTTATGAGAATGTCTTCAAGACACAAAAATGGAAATCACAAAAGTAAGTGAGATTGCATACTAGTGGCAAGTCGAAATGATAAAATATTTGTGGAAGTAAAGGATCAGACCAGGAGAATGCACTCTTTCAAATGTTTGTGTAAATAAAATGATAACTATAGGGCTGACTATGTGCTATTAGATGAAATCTATGAAAAAGTTGATCTGTCATAAAAACAGTAACAGATGGATAACCTTGGATGCAACAATTGGAATACAGTTTGCATAAAAAACAGTAGCAATAAATAAACTATAAAACAAGATTAACAATGAGAGTGATTTTTATGATTGATCCAAGTTACATTAACAAAAATAGGAAAATTATTTTAATAGAAGCAATTATGGCAAATAAACAACTCTTACTAACATATGGATTAGCAAACATACACTAAAGTTTAATGTTTTATATGCCCTTTACAAATAACAAGTTTAGGTCTAATTTCTCATTTAACATTTGCCTTATAAGCTAAAATGCTGAATAAATATTAAATATTACTAGATTAGAATGGTTCCTTTATGAAATTTGAACATAATCATATTCAAAGAACTAGTGAAATACTACACGAAGCTATTGTGTTAGAAAGTATCTTCAATACATTTTTGTACCAGGGTAAAGTTACTATAACAAAATAGGAACCTCTATCAGCTGAACGATTATTATCTCTTTTTAATGAATTGTCCGAAGCAATGATCAGCAATGATACCAAATCTGAACTGAAACGTAAGTTTCAGCACTTCAAATTCATAAACATTCTCAAGTTTCAGAATATTTGCAGATTGAACCAATATACAGTGGAGTATGTGAGCCGGTCATCAACTTCAAAACACAGTTTTGAAGTACTGAGATAGTTTTGGAGATAAAACTATATTAAGTCCCATGTCACAATTCATTTGTGGGCATGTAGTGGACATATGGATCGTTTTGTTATTTTGTTGTTGTTCTTTGACACATATTGAAAAACCGCTTTTCTTGTTGATTACTGGACGAATTGCTTTGAAATTTTCAATGGTTTAAGATTAATTTGCCTGAAGGCTATTACTTTCATATATTTCCAATATTTCTGAGAGCTGCATGGAATTCATTTCTTTTGTGCTATGACCTCATCAAAAATTGCCACCATGTGGCGGTTCATCGTGCGAGCGAGTCACGAGGTCAGCGAACATTGTTGCTTCTAGTGTTTAGCGAACCGTCAAAGGTAAGCTGGACTACTGCTTCGCTCAGGCTGCGTGTCCATATAATTGAGCATCGCTCTCTTGTTGAAAGTGCAAACTATAAAGTTCTTGATCCCCTTTCTGGCACAAATAGACTCACTTCTGCACTTCAGTCATTGCAGCAATATCCCTAAAGACTAGATAACCTTAATCTTCATATCTGAAATTATATCAATTATATCAAGTAGTCATTATAGACTTAATGTCATTTATGATAAAATTTTATAATGGAATTGGAAGTTCGGAGCTTTTACTACAGTTAATTAACATGATATGTGTCTCGCTCGGATTAACGATAGGATCCACATATCTATCCCAGGAGAGAGATAATGGACCAGATGGTGGAGGAAGCTGTAACCGACCAGCGGTTATGTGAACCACCCAACTGCGACGAGGAGTCCAGTAATCCTCTCGCACATAACCATGGCCCATGGGGTGACGAGCGTATTCCTAACGATCTCCACATTTAAACCTGCGAACCTACACAGACTGACATAGTGTAAGTAATAAGAGGTGCGATGCCAAGCTTATTCCGCTTACAGGCTTAGCACGATGAGCCACACCACTGCTAACTTGAAGTTAGACAATTCAGCAATTAAATATACAAGTATCAAATAGTTAGAATGCATATTAACATTTTGCTTAGGTCTGCGGAGTTCACTCAAACAGTCAAATGTCTTTAGCAGTTTCACTTTTTAGTTTATCGCTTGCTCCACACAATGCTGCAATGTTACTGGTAGGCTACCAGTCCTAATTTGACATACCGTGTTCGTGCCTACATCTTGCCACACAATATTTCTACTGCGAAGGCATACCGGTACCGGTAGTCCGATGATACGGTAGTCTACCGTTACCATAGTAATTAAAAGTCCAAGTCTGGTAACTCTGGCATATGCAGATACATTCAGGCTACATGCTAAACTTAAGAACCTTAAAATGTTCGTACGGTACCGGTATACGGTACGGTAACACTGACACCATGCCCTTCACTTTCTCAAACGTCGCCATCCCTAATCTGCCAACCCAATTCGACCGCATTTTGCCATCCCTAATCTGCCACTACGCTTCGACCGCATTTTGCCATCCCTAATCTGCCACCACGCTTCGACCGCATTTTGCCATCTCTAATCTGCCACCATTCGACCGCATTTCGCCATCCCTAATCTGCCACGCTTCGACCGCATTTCGCCATCCCCAATATGACTTTTCGACCCTATTTTGCCATCCCTAATCTGCCACCTTTCGACCGTATTTTGCCATCCCTATTCTGCCATCCCCAATATGACTTTTATGCTACCACCACTATAGGATTTGTAAGCGCCAACTCTCCGAAACAACCGCAAAATCAGAATTGAAAATTTTGCAATGTTAAAGTGCGGGTAGAATTTTATAAGGGTCAAGGGTCGGGGAAACGTCCTTTACATCAACGGAGATATATAAATAGAGTGCTCTTCTCTCTCGTTTCCGCGGGACCCTTTGATAGACTTCCAATTTTTACGATATGCGTAATGCATTTCTTATTAGGCCGCGAGCCGAGGCCCTGAAAAACGCCTAGAAAGTGAGCTTCGTAGCGCACATCAGGTAACTACCTGAAAATGATTTTAAAATGTTCCTTGAAAATTTGGTAACAAATATTGCCATGTTCCCACTTCCAAAAGTTGCACGTTTTACGGAAAAGACGCTTTTACTACAAGAAATATGTGCTACGATCTGTCCTATATTTTCTACATTTTCGGCAATGAACAATGACTTCTGCATGACGTAACAATTGAATCGAATCAGCTGTTAGCGAGCGGATGAATATTGGTTATTACTGCTCGACCTTGCGTTGAGTTGGGCAGCCTTTCCATAGCTCTGTTTAGTTATTACTGTATTAGTTAAGTTATGCTAAGACGTTGTTGAAAATGTATAAGTAAGTTATTAAGTAAGTTCTACACTTGTAGATCCTTACCACGGATATGGGCCGTGAGACGAAGCCTTGAAAACGCCCAGAAAATGAGTTTCGTAGCGCACATCTGGTAACTAAAAAAATTCTCTAGTTTTAGGTGAAAAAAAAACATACTGAACGCATTACAGCTTGTTCCACAATCCTCATGCGAAATTGAATATAAGAGGTTCCCGGAAATTCAATAACCATAAGTTTACAACACATACATAAGAACTATGCAATTCTAGAGCCCTACAGCACACTAACACAAATGTATTCTTGTAATGTTTTGCCTGACCAAAATCGGACTTCCTCAGTCAATCATAATTTATTAGGTAGATTACGAAAAATATGGCATACATGTAACCAACATTTACGTTCTTCATATTCTCTTCATACAGTGAACAAACAAATTCCCGAGCTTCATTTATTAATGCCTCGTTAACCTCAAAAGATCTTCATAGTTGAGAAAAAAATGAATTGAAAACCTCAATGAAGTCTCCAACATGAGTTTGATGAGCAGTTCCAATTGCAGAAAAGTGCTAAAGTATTTCAATATGAATAGCCCATCTAAGCTGTTTGCAACTATTATGATTCTCATATACTTTTACGCTTCAAGACTTCTTGTTTAATCCATTTTATAGCACTGATAGCAGCAGGGATTAGAGCCTGCGTTAGGTCGGATTGGTGGAACATTGCCGTTTTCTTTTGTAGTACAGTATCTAAAATGAGGAAGAAAATCTAAAATTTCGTTTCTTATATTTGCTGCTTAATTTCAGCTACAAGGTGTCGCTGACTAGATGACTCTATGAGTCTTTTCGCGACTCCGCGTCAACTGCAACAAGCCGATATCCATTTGACATTTTGTTACATTATATTATTTATTCATTTTT
Organism: Styela clava; assembly: GCF_964204865.1. Taxonomy (NCBI): domain Eukaryota; kingdom Metazoa; phylum Chordata; class Ascidiacea; order Stolidobranchia; family Styelidae; genus Styela; species Styela clava. The sequence goes on along the minus strand of NC_135258.1, from coordinate 4,496,835 downwards.
CATATCGCGCATTGTTTTTTGCATGACGAAAATAAATATCTGAATCTGAATCAGTCTGAAATGCCCTATGACAGTATGAGTATGGACTATAGACTATATTTTAAAACATCAACTGTCTGTCTACAACTTGATTTCTCACCTTTCAATCAGATTCAGATTCAGATATTTTATTTCGTCATGCAAGAATCAATATGAGGCAAAAGAAAACACAGTAAACTGAAAAAACGAAAAACATTGATTCATTGCAATTGACGCGGGGTCGCGAATAGACTCAATGAGTCATCTAGTCAGCGACACCTTGGTGCTGTATTAAAGAAGCAAATATAGCAATGAAGCATATAGAACAACAAAAAAACAAAAATTTATCTTCAGAAATACACAAATCATTGAAATACAACAATAGATTCGAAATAAAATACACAAATAATGGAAAGACAACAGTAGATTCGACAACAAAAAGGAAAAATTATCTTCAAAAATACAAAAATCATGGAGAGACAACCATAGATCCGAAATAAAATACACAAATCATGGAAAGACAACAATAGATGCGAAATAAATTTAATTGTAAATAACCACACTACAAGAACCGCCAGTACGATTCATTCAGAAGAAGGCTCATTAGCGACATCTGGTGTTTAAGATGCGCATCGATGAATTCAAAACATAAAATAATGCTGAGTCATACGACCCAGCAATAAAAGGACTGAAGTAGCGTCCCAAGCAACTGGGTTGCCATTTGATAGCTATTATATGTGGAAAGTAGACGACGACGAGTTACCGGCACAGTAAAGTGAAGTACCGGTATGCACTATATAAATTGCACATGAGAAGTTGGCAAAAATGACATAGTAAAACATGAAACAGCCAGCAAAAGAGGTACAGCATTCAGCTGTCCCTGTCATAAAAAAAAATACTGGATACAGCTGTTCAGTAGAGGAACATGGATGGGTACAGGAAACTTACTTATAACGGAACAAGTTAGACTGCTAGCACCTATAAGCTTCAAGGTATAAAGTTTTCAATTTACATTTAAAAGAATTATAGTTACTTGTACGAATTGTTTCAGGAAGCAAATTCCATAACTTTACTCCAATGAACTTGATTGAGCGTTGGGTTAGTTTGGTAGAAAAACGATTCAAAAAATATGAGCAACTGGTCGAGGACCTTGTTCCATATGAGTGAACATCACTCTGCTTCATAAAATAATTAGTGAATGCAGGAGGGAGTTTTTTGTTGTGATGTTGGTGCATTATTTTTAGCACTTCGAATTTATGCATATCCACCATTTTAATTATGCGAATACTGTGGTAAATAGGAGTCAGATGAGTGCGATAACCGACATTGGAGATAGCGCGAATTGCTCGATTCTGCATAATTTCAATATTACGTAATAAATTTTTATCAGCCAAGCCCCATGCAACAATGCCATATTGAATGTGTGACTGAAATAAGGAGTGGTAGACCATACGTAAAGTTGTGAGTGAAGCAAATCGCCGAAGTCTATATAGTATCCCAACTGACTTGGATAGTTTAACAGCCAGTTTGGATATTTGAATGTCCCACTTCATTTTGTTATCAATATGAATACCCAGATATTTATAAAAATTTACATTTTCAAGTTCTGTGTCATCAATTTGGACTACTAAACCATTTTGTGCTTTACTTTTAGGTGATATTAACATAGTTTTAGATTTATTTATGTTTATTGTTAATTTGTTTGATCGCATCCAGTTTGCTACTTTAACAATTTCAGTGTTCACCCTTAATTCAAGGGCTGCACAGGATTTGTCACTGTCAAGGAGATTGGTATCATCTGCAAATAATTTCGAGAATAATGAAGAACAATGAGTTATGTCATTAACATATACTAAAAATAACAATGGACCCAAACAGCTACCTTGTGGAACTCCATGAGTCACTGGTAAGGGAGGAGAACAATAAGAACCTACTTGAACATACTGTGATCGACCGCTTAAGTAACTAGAAATGAGTTTATTTGCTATACCCCTAATACCATAATGTTTCAACTTGTAAATCAGGATGTCATGATTTACAGTATCGAAAGCTTTTTTTAAGTCTAAAAAAGTTGCACTAACATACTCTTTCTTTTCTAGTCTATCGTAGATAAATGATGTAGTGTCTAAAATAGCATGCGATGTGGAATGACTGTTTTGAAAACCGAATTGAGATTTATTTATGACATCATATTTATTGAAAAAACTAGTAAGCCTCTTATGAATCGTTTCCAATGCTACTATCTTTCCCCTCTTGCATAACTTATCATTGCTTCCCAAGTTCTTGTCGACTCTATGAATTTAGATTTAGACCAACCGACATTAGTAAAATTGATTATTTTCTTCTCTTTCACACAACCGTGCATTACAGAAACAGTCATTAATTTCTATTTCCAAATATGCTGTGGCCTATATAGTAGTATGAGTCTGCTGAATAGTCAGGAAGAGTCATTAAATAAATCATAAACATTTCATGCAAGCCAGAAAATATCGTTGTTTGTGACATATTATTCTAGGTCTAGCCTTCCTTGGAGTTACCGCACCGTACCTATTTAACAACGTCTTTTGAGCTAGTGCTCAACTAAAATTGCTATTTATGGTAAGGATATATGTTTAATATCTTACTTATACTTTTCAACACCTCCTTAGAATAACTGAACTAATTATAACTGAAAAAAACTACGGAAAGGCTACTCAACGCAAAAGCGAGCAGTAGTAGTACATCTGATATTCATCCGACCACTGGAGATCCACCTACAGCTGACTAATTTGATTGTTACGTCATGCAGAAGTCTGCGTTCATTGGCCCATGATACAGGAAAAGCAGAGGAAATAGGACAGATAACACATATTTATTGTAGTAAAAGCGTTTTTTCTGTAAAACGTGCAACTTTTGAAAGTGGGAACAAGGCAATATTTGCTACTAAATTTCTAAGGAACATTTTAAAATCATTTTCAGGTAGTTACCTTATGTGCGCTACGAAACTGAAAGATAAATGGCCTTGGCTCGCGGCCTATATGGGATTTGACAGAAATCAATTATTTGCGTCGATTTTTCTTGCATATTCTCCTGATCTTGATTCGTTTCTTATTATGTATCAAACGCTAGTATATCCCATCAATGAGCATATATACAATGAGTGGAAACTTGCAAAGATTTGCTCATTTTGGTATTGTTCCCTGCATTTTTTACGTCGTCCGGCTAAATGGTTCGTTGCATATTAGGAAAACGCATTGCTCGCTGCCAAAATCCCTTGCTTCAGCCGAGTCGGGTGCGAAATTGGCCGTATTGAGGTCTTTAATTCTTCAATACATATTTGGTTTTGGGTTTCGAAGTATGGTACGCTGAAAGCATACAACTATGAGCATATGCTTATTGGGAATGCATATCTATTAGACAGAAAACGTAGCTACAGTACAGAATATGAACCAGTCGCCCAGTGGGGTGCGGTTATTTATGTATTTATTAGGATAATGAGGATAAGGATAAGGATTTACATATTTATCCCGGGGGAAAGGAAAGCCGATAAGACGACTTATCCATATGGCGAACCACGGCCTCTCGTCCGGTTACCATTCCAAGTCGGGCATGGGATTAGTTATATTGTTTGTTTTCGGAAGCATGGACTTGTTGGTGGAGGAAGCCGTAACCGACCAGCGGTTACGTGAATCACCCAACGGCGGCGAGGAGTCCAGCAATCCTCTTGCACATAACCATCCCTGCATGGGATTCGAACCTGCGGACCCATGCAGAGTAATTAGAGGTGCGGTGGCGAGCGTATTCCTAACGCTTAGCCCGTTGAGCCACACCGCCGCGCATGGGATTTACATATTTATCCAAGGGTAGAGGAAAGCCGAGAAGAATGCCTAAATATATGGCAAACCACGGCCTCTCTCAATCATAGCTCTGTCCTCCATATGAATCACATGGCTCTGCAAGCTATTCGTTTACTTATTAAAAATACTGATTTTAACTATTTCTCTGGGATATCTTGCCATTGAAAACAAAAGCCAGAAATTGGAAGAATAGCAGAGAATGAAATGTGTGTATTATGTAATGAAGAACCTGAGTTTGTTTCACATATTTTCATGTATTGTAAATTTACAAAAAATATTTATGAGGATTTTGTTTTGGATATATTAAAATTGATTAGAATACATTTTGTTATCAATATGATTCTTGCATATTATTTAATTTCAACGATCCTTTATATAGTCATATAGATACTGTTGATTTGGATGCAATTATACTTTTGTAATCAATAGTGAGATATAAAATTTTGACCATGAGAAATTCTATTATATTCGAAAATAAAACACCCCATTTTGCCTTTCTCAAAAAGCAGATAAAAATGGCCATAATATGTAGAAAAATATAGAGAATTATAGAATAAACAACCCATTTGAGAGGGAATTGAAAAATTTATGTAAAGCGTTATTTCAAAAAGAAAATTATATGTTTATGATATGTATTTTATATTTACTAATTTCATTTTTATTGTTTTATATCAATTATTAAAATAACCTAATTATGGTATGGATTACTACTGGAATTGAACAAAATATATACTGAATCATGGATGCAACATGGAATATGAACTTATTTATATTAACCGTAATTAAAATCACTCAATGAGTGAACGAATGAGCATACTGTAATGCTTATTGGGAATACATACCATTTATTAGGCAGAAAACTTAACTACAGAACAGAATATGAACCAGCCAAGTGGTGACCTGGGATATTGTATTCATTGATATAGATAGTTTATTTTGAAAAGTCCACAATCTGACAATACAAACAAATAAAAAATGGAGAGTTCTGGAGAGCGAGCAAAACCTTTAAAAAAGTTTAAAACACGATGAGTATCATGTGCCCGCCGTGTTATAGCAAGTAGTAATGTGTAATGAATTTAATTCACTGTGGTAAATGAATTGCTATCTTTTTATTTGTTATGAGCACACTTGCTGGAACTCCATAATCTATTATTTTATTTGTTAGTAACACTTTTTATAAAAATATCAAATTGTTTATCATACTTGCATCCATATTTCGCCCTAAATTCTATGACACTTTCTCTGTATCCAAATATCTATGTACATGACCACATTATTTATTTTTTAGTAATACTTCGTTTAAAAGTATCTTAATGTTTATTATACTTGCTATTCTGGTATTTAATCAATTTTTTGCCTTGAATTTTATTCTATGATACTTGCTCTGTATCCAAATATCTATATGTATATGAGCACTTTATTTATTTTTTAGTACCGGTAATACTTATTTAAAAATAACCTATTGTTTATCATTGCTATTTCAGTATATTATCAATATTTCGCCTTAAAATTCATTCTATGATACGTGCTCTGTAGTCGAATATAGATATGTACATGAGCACTTTATTTCATATATATATATATATATCTGCTGGAGAAGGGTCAAATCCTGATCATGTATTAATGTGTGTCACTATCCTCCAAATCACTTGCCAGTCATAATCAAGTATTATAATTTGATGTTTTCAAATTATAGTGTATAAAGAAATATACTCATGATTTTATTACTATTATCAAATGTTTATAATTAAAGTGCTATAATAATAGAATTTTCCTCATCTTTGCTCATAAAAAACCCATGTCCTATCACATTAATTTTTAGTAGACAAATTTCCCAAATAATAGGTATCCTTGCTAACCCATTTTTATGCAGTTGATATGCAATACATGTCAACTTATCAGCTGAATAAATGATGATCTTAGGACAAAACATGATTATTTAGTACTTTCCAAATCAAAAATTCTTGTGAATAATGTATATAGTGAATACGGTATATGAGAGCTATTGAAGAATTTAACACCGAACCTGTTAAATGACCCCAAATGTTGTAACGTTGTCTCCCAGTCAAACACCTGAGCATCTGTTTTTTTTATTATAATTCATATATGTTCATGGTTTGACGAACGAAATAAACTCTCTCTCTCTATTAGTTTAAAATACTGACTTCTGGACTTGGCTAATTTTATACATATCAAAACTTGTAAATATTTGCATATCAAAACTTGTCATTTATTTCGTTCCATCCATGTATTTTCAACTGTTTTTCCAATAAAACGTACTTATGCCTTACTGTTATTTGTAGCTTATTATTGTTAGCTAACTATTTTGAGGTGGGGCGCAAGACTTCACAAATCCTAAAAAGGGGGTGCGGCTTGAAAAGTTTGGGAATGCTTTTATGTAGTAGACCCTAACCTGGTACACATGGTTCCGGTGTCTACCAACTGGGTTTACATACTTCAATTTGTATTACAGTTGTAAAACAGAAAAAAGCTGAATGTCGGTCTTATTCCATCTGTAAATTTACCAAAATCTCCACAAAGAATGAACAATGTGCCAGACCATGTGTATTATCGATGAAATGAAAAGTGACATATGAAAAATACAGAAGCTGTAGAAAATATATTGCATTCCAAAAAAATTAGTTCACATATTAAATATTTTACATTACAAAAAAATGGTGCTCCAGAAGTATGTGTACCAATATGAAGGTAACTAATTTTGTTCGCCTATTTTATATCAAGTTGTGTAAATGGACTAAATTCTATCGGTAGGGGATATTCACTTGTGTAACACAGACAATTCCCGAACTTTTAATAGAACAAAAATAAGGAGAATCGTAACCTAACCTGGTACACATACTACAAGAGTACCGAAAAAACAGCCCACATAGTAAAAGCAGTTATGGAAATACTTTACATTGCAGAAAAATTAATTCACATAGTAAATAGCAGACGCAAGATGTATTTTGCATTGCAGAAAAAATAGCTCACATAGTTAATAGCAGTCCTGAAATATTTCTCACTATTGATAACAAAAGTATAATTGCATCCAAATCAACAGTATCTATATGACTATATAAAGGATCGTTAAAATTAAATGATATGCAAGAATCATATTGATAACAAAATGTATTCTAATCAGTTTTAATATATCTAAAACAAATTCTTCATAAATATTTTTTGTAATTTACAATACATGAAAATATGTGAAACAAACTCAGGTTCTCCATTACATAATACACACATTTCATTCCCTGATTTTCTTCCAATTTCTGGCTTTTGTTTTCAAAGGCAAGATATCCCAGAGTAATTTATAGTTAAAATCAGTATTTTTAATAGGTAAACGAATAGCTCGCAGAGCCATGTGATTCATATGGAGGACAGAGCTATGATTGTGAGAGGCCGTGGTTCGCCATATATTTAGGCATTCTTCTCGGCTTTCCTCTCCCATGGATAAATATGTAAATCCCATGTTATATCAATGAATAAATACATAAATAACCGCACCCCTCTCGGCGACTGGTTCATATTCGGTTCTGTAGATACGTTTTCTGCCTAATAGATATGCATTCCCAATAAGCATATGCTCATAGTTGTATGCTTTCAGCGTACCATACTTCGAAACCCAAAACCAAATATGTATTGAAGAATTACAGACCTCAATACGGTCAATTTCGCACCCGACTCGGCTGAAGCAAGGGATTTTGGCAGCGAGCAATGCGTTTTCTTAATATGCAACGAACCATTTAGCTGGACGACGTAAAAATGCAGGAAACAATACCAAAATGAGCAAATCTTTGCAAGTTTCCACTCATTGTATATATGCTCATTGATCCCATACGGTGCTAATTTTGGCAGTTTTATAAATTTGCGAAAGTCGTGGACTCGTGGGTCAATATCAGTCAAAGGGGAACAAAAACGACCACAAATCATTAGTCAAGATGGCTTATCGGAATCGCTCCCCCATTTACCTGTATTTGGTCCCATTTTATTGCCTTACGTATTTTGCGTAGCGATCTCAATATCATTGCGTGGCCTGGTTCCGTAAGACCCGAGCTGTACATATAAATAGAACTAAAGAGCGTCCATGAGTGCGTGTACCAATATCGGGGTAACTAATATTATTCGCCTACTCTACACCAAGTTGTTTAAGAGGATAGAAACCCTTGGGCACAGAATATATTCCCTTGGCTAACACACACATAATCCGCGAACTCGTAATAGAACTATAATAGAGGACTTGCACAGGTCACGTGCCTTTGTTTACTGGACGGCAAAAAAAACAAAAACGTCCATTTGGCTTCTGTCAGTTGCAAGTCGGATTATACGTTTCGTTTTGTTTGGCTGTTGAAAATGGTTATTTCATATTGTTCCGTTGGCTGTACGTATAGTAGAATTCCTTTCAAATGGAAGATATGATGCCTTAGGGGTAATTTCTATCAAATATTTTACAGTGTTATGGTTCTAGAGAAAATAGGTATGGGCGGCTTCTTTTAAAGTGTGTCTTTCTTGTCGAAAGACACATTAAATGTTTATGCTAACAACTGCAAAGTGAACAAATTTAACAATTGTGTTTGAATACCCACAATATACCCACACGGCACCGGTACTGATAACTAATTTCAGGCTAGGCTGATGCGACTAAACTGAAGAACAATAACAACAAGTACAAGTTCATTTTGATTGCCCCGAAAAAATACATACACAAAACAATAAATACACAAAAATGTTCGGGGAGACTGGCAAAACCTTCATTAAGGTTCAAAACATGTAGAAATACATGTGCCAGTTTACCCATCTTACACACATTGAGATCTATAAAGAAAGATAAATACACAAACGTGTATCATCCGGGTGTTTAATTAACTTTTGTAACATAAACACACTGCAGGTATGGTGAGTTACAACAATACACAGTTGTTTAAGTGGATATGATGTGGCTATTCTTATCGTTTGGGATTTGTTTATATTAGCCGCATTTAAAGCAAACCAATAACTCCACTGATGTAAACAATTGCGAAGTAATGTGTTAGGTGAAAACAGTTTCAGCAAAATTGATAAATAAATTCTAAATGCCTTCGCGTGAAAATCTTATTATGGATAAAATCCGACGTAGGTGCTATGTTGTTATAATTGTCTTTGCATAAAATTCTTTATGGTAAATAAAGTTTGACGTGAGTGCTGTGTTGTAGGTGCAACGTAGTTCCATTTAAATGGCTCACCATTTCCTATGTGCTATGGAAATTAGAATGACAGCTAGGGCTGGGAATTTTAGGGAAAACACGTTGACCGTTAACCGGGTAAAATTAACCGGTTAACCGCCGCGTGACGTTTGACATAACAATTATAATTTCAGCTTGTTACGTCACAATGGTTATAAAGCAATTTCACGTGCTCTTATCCCGGTATCGCTCAAAATTATTCACGAATCGAGATAGTTTCATGATTCCTATACTGCAAAAATTAGGCAGCGTGGTTCGGGCATGTGGAAATATTTTAGAAAACCCGATTCCGTTGTTAAACGTCATTTATGTGACAAATTTTGAGAGTTCTATGTGCAAATTCTATTTCGAGATATATATCATAAAGAAAAACGGCATCCACTGCACACTTATTGTATGACATTGAATATCCGATTTTGCAATGAAATCGTGAACAATATATTTCGAAATCGACCAAAAACTGATTCTGAATTTATCATTGTAAATTTTCATTATTAGCAACCTTTGGTGCTTCCATTATTTTTCACATTTATTGATTCCTTGCCCACACAGTTAGTAATATTTTTTTGAATCAGACTCCGCAAAAGATAAATTTGCGATGACGTAATCATATTTGACGAAATTGTACGGTATAAAGATGATTTGTACCTGAGATGTCAGTTAACGGGTAAAATAAATCATAACCGTTAACCATATGAAATCGGTTAACCGGTTAACCATTCCCAGTCCTAATGACAGCTATTAACGTAGCACACAATATTCAAATCATATTCTTCCGTTGACCAACATTTTACGTGCAAACTGTTCATAACTTTTATTTTCCATTCGATTTAAGTCCATCATCTGAGTTGTTATCTTCGGCGCCGTCTCAGAGCTGAAATGTCCGTACCACACCTTATCCTCGAAAACCATAGTGAAGATTAAGTTGGTTTGCACCAATTTTTGGAAATACAACTAGAAACTAACAAATATCACGCAGAGCCACGGAAACGAGTTTACAACTCTTTTTTTTGCAATATGTACGTTTTGGTTCCCGTACGCATGAAGCAACGTACATTTGAACCCACGCACATTTGAACCCACGTAGGCTACATTTGAACCCACGACAATTGCACCTGCGTATATTGCACCTATGGAACTTTTTATTGTTTTGCGAATATTTGAACCCATACTAACCCTAACCCATGGGTTTTAGCATCCGCATATAAATTGAACCCGCGGATATACACTTGGGTTTAAATGTACGTGGGTTCAAATGCACGGTCACCGTACGCTTTAAACCTTATTCAAGGTTTTGTTTACTCTCCTGATTTCATAATTAGTTTTTATGTATTTGTTTTTATAAATCATTTTATGGCCTTTTATGCTGATTATGGAGTGAAAATAAATCTCAGCTGTTTCATCGAAATTTAAATCCATTACCAGTTCGTATTTATGAATATGATAGTTTTGGTTTATTCAATTACCGGTGAACTATTCTTAAATATCTGTCTGAGCAGCTACATAAATTTCTATTGTTACGTCATTGTTGACTCATTACTGATTGGTCAACATTGCGAAAAAACAAGGAAAACGATGCTCGGAGAAACAATCATTTCTCAATTTATTGTTTCATTTAATACACCTTTACACCCCAACCATTAGCCATACGAAGCACATTAAAGTTCTATACTGTAACCTAATTAATGCAGCACGTATGAACGCCCGCCCTGTACATTCCAGCCTGCAAAATGCGTAGTGCCATTTGCATGACAAGAGGATCTCTGGACTCCTCGCCACCGCGAGGCGGCCCGATCAGCAGTTGAAGCTTCTTCCACCATTTAAGTCCGTGCTTAAGCCGTCTTATAAGCGTTCCTCTCCCCCGGAATAAATACGTAAATCCTCCTCATAGACCGACTCATTGAAACGCCTAGCACAATGCAGCTAACACATAAAAATACAGATTTTACAAAGACCTTTATTTCAAATAAAGCATTTAATCTAATAATACTATTGAGAATTATGAGACTACAATAAACTAAGCAGCATCAGTGGTAATAAATTTCATTACAGACTTTGGGTTATAGGTTTTTAACTGACAAGAAAATAGCCCAACATTGATAAGCCATGTCTAATAAAACCACACATGCACAATTTTTTTTCACTTAAAATTTTGATTAACAGATTGTAAGAAATTGAAACGTCATGGAAATTGATACAGAATTTGATTCTAATTTCTGATTCACAGGACTTTCTGGTGGTGCGGAAACACAACAGTAATACTGTCTACCTACAAGGATTTTTAGGCGCTCCCGTAGTATTCGTACCAAGATGGCGCACAACCTGCTAACCCTACCCTGGTACACATACTATGTTCAGGTTGTGCGCCATCTTGGTACGAATACTGCGGGAGCACCGATTTTTATATCTTTCCATGTTTAACAATAGAAAAATTAGAGAAGTTTCGTACCAAAATTATGTAAATAAGATATAGGGTCATGTCCATAAAGTCACACATCCTGGTAGATGACCAGGATTCTAGATTCTAATCGTAGAACGTTATCATGATAAATCAGAGAAGACTGTGCGTCAAGATCGAAAGATTTCAAGGTTTTTGAATCTTTGTAATTTTGATATTTACCTTGATGCAAGACTATATAGCCACGGTAGAAATTTTATACATACACAAATTTTGAGCATAAAATATTTTGAAAAAAGCATGACGGTATATGCATTGGAAAATACCTGATATATTCCATATGTTAAACCTCATAGACTATATTGGGCAATATATACAGCTTTATAAAAATAAAAAAAAACTCAAAGCAAAGAATTTATTTTTGATTAACTCCATATCATGAGAGAATTATAATTGCAAAGCAAAACATCATTCGATTAGTGATTAACATCCATATTTTAACTATGGCACGTCACGTGTACAACATGATTGTTTTATGGATATTGCCATATTTTGTGTACATGGTTAGAGCTTTATACCAAACTAAATTGGCATTGAAGGTAAAATGTCCAAGGTTCAATTACTGTGCCCCAAGATGATAAGAAAATAGAAAGCGATTTATTATTTCGTCAACCAAAAAAACAGTTATTGATAAAAAATATAATAGCAACAGCAATAAAATTGTTTTGGTATGGACAGGAGGAAGTGATACGACCATATGGTCATCGAGGTCAACTCTCACCATGACTAGTGGAAAAATTTGAACTAGTACGATGATATTATCGGTTACTAAAACAAAATTTACTAATGTCTTCAAAAACCAGAAACTTTCATGTATCAGTGGATTCTAGTAAATAACATTGTTCGGAGTAAAGGTGGAAACCTCTTCCAGAACCGAAAGCAAAAAGGGAATATTTTAAAAATGACATGACATGCTTTTTTGGACAAGATCTAAAAAAAACACAAAAATATTTATATTCAATCCCACAAACCCAAACATAGGTCCCCACACACATTTAGTATTTTTAAAAAATAAAATAAGTACATTAAATAACACTAGACTACTATAGGTATGGTTTATATAAATTTCTATAACAGTGGTTTCTACCAGGAGGGTCATGATCCCTACGGAACTGTGAACTAATTGTGCTATTTACATTTCTTCATATTTACGTTCCATCCGTGTATTTTCAATATGTATTTTTTTGATAAAACAATTTTTTTGCCTTGCTATTTGTTAATTGTAGCTTATTGTTGCTTGTTTTAGTTCGAGGTTGAAAAGTTTGAGAACCGCTGTGCTAGAGGATTGCTCGACTCCTCACCATCGTTGAGTGGTTTACATAGATGCTGGTCGGTTACTTATTCCTCCACCATCAAGTCCATGCATCTGAAACAAATAACTGGCTAACTAATCCCATACCAGACATGGCATGGTAATCGAACGAGAGGTCATGGTTTGCCATAGGATTAAGCCATCTTGTCAGCTTTCTTTCCCCGAGATAAATATTGAAATATGTACAGTAAATCCTATCCAATCGTAATACTGTAAATAGGAAAAATTTTATCTTATTTGACAAAAAAATTACCAACATCGAAACACACAAAAAACAGTGCAGCAGTGTAAAATATTGGGCAAGTGTGATTTTTCTCACGACATAATTGTATGCGATCATTTCAAAAGGATGGAAAAACAAGCTTTTAGCCGGAAGTGTCACAATTTTGACATGCTGTCTCAGCATTCTGCACGGTAGACTTAAATGTCTTGGTCATGCAATATGGCAGTCGCGCGGTAGACTTAAATGTCCTGGCCACGCAGTATGGCAGTCATAATTATATTTTTATTTAATATTAATACAAAAAATACTTTTTTGTTAATGAAGGCAGTTCATTTATCACAGATTTGCGACTCACTTCGCTAGTTCAATGAGAGAGCGAATTACTATATTGTTATGTCATAAATATTATATATCATATGTCAATTTAACATCTAACGTTAGCTGTACAGCCATTAAATTATTTAAAATGATAAAAAGAAAGTGCAAGTTTTCCAATGATTTGAACAATACTAAGCCAGGGAATCGAACCAATGTCAGTCCAATCCGCACTGTCGCGGTTTTTAGTTTCACCTATATGGTAAGCCTATTTAAGCCAAGTATGAAATGTTAAAGCCATCCAAAGCGAACAAGAAAATTGGCAAAGCACAAATTATTCTATTTTTTAGGAGGAAGGATTACGAAACAAAGAAGAGAGCAACAGAAATAGTGCAAGGTTGCTAAATTATAGTCATAAAACAAAAAATGCATATTTTTAAATATATAAGCTCAAAGTAATAGTAGTATGTAAAGAAGCACAAAAGATCGGGTCTCTCAAAGTACGCGCACAAGTAATTCTAGTGGGTGTAGCATAGTGATTTTTGCATATAATAATCGTAACACTAAACCTGACTACGTCATCCAAAAATGATTTCACTTCGACGTCACAATACCGTCATAGAGCTTGCCAAAGTATTGCTACGATCGTCCGAAATGGCATCTGTGACTATAATGATCCCACTAACGCCAGCGATTGTTCTCTTATCGGTATTGTTACGACAAGAAAACAAGAGAAATAGCTTGCTCGATTTCGAATGAACGACTGCACAGTTAAGACGAACATTCACATACTTCAGGGGGCCATATTACGTCACTGTGACGCAATTTTCGAATGACGTAGTCAGGTGGGGGTTAGGAAAGACATATGCAAAAATTGTTGAGCCAGGCCAAATAGAACTATTCGGAAGACCCTGAAAAATGTGCCTGCTTGATACAAGACTTTATAAGTACAAAAAATAGATGCAAAATGGTCATAAAGGTTTACCTGCAACCTAGAAATCAAGTCATTAGACTGCAAAGTTAAAAGCCACTGTCAAGCACTTAAATTAGGGTAGATTTTCCTAAAATCGGGAATAAGATAAAAGTTGAATGGTTTTAGATGGTTAAAGTTTATAGACCAATTATGCTGGTTTTGCAAGTGGAAGGCGGGTTCAATCCTCACTTAGTTAATATCAAATCAGAAAGGCTTTTAAAAACAGTAATTCCTAACATATCAATGGGTATGCGTACGAAGCCTTGTTCAGAGTCAAACACGCCCAATAAAATTTTTTTTTTAATATACAGTTATATATTAAACCTTTTCAATAACCGTAAAGACCTATTTGAAACTTCTAAGAACAGAAAATTCTGGCAACTAAAAAAGGATTTCATCAAAAGTTAAATTACAGTAGCAGATAATAAAGACACTGCAAAGTTAATTATGCCTACATCATGTCATGTGAATAAGCTAAGTCATCTTTCTTAAAGAAAGATAATACTTTAATCTGGCATGCTTGTATATAATATCAATACAGCCTAACTGAAAAGCAAACAGGGTGACAGAAAAATGTCAGAGAATGAATAGAAAAGCGATACAATAACTATAAAAGGCAGTGGTTAACATTGTTCCATTATAAAAGACAAATTCACAAATACCCTCTCGCAAAATAAATCTTACTATGATCAATTGTCCTGTTGCGTACCCAGTTTTCTAAGCAATGAATTGCTAAAATATCCACGTCCGGTTCAAATTTATTAGCGAAAAGATGTTTTTGTGTTATTAACCATGCGAGGTCGCCACATCCAAATACGCAAATTCCGCGTACAAACCTTCCTTCGCACTTTGGATAGACTTTTTTATCGAGTCCTCCCCATTTTATTATTCTTGTTATTGTTTGAAGTTCGTTCAAATCATATTTTTCATGGGGGGGAAAACTCCCTGGAAATTGTGGAAAGTGTCTTTGCAACGAAGCCCACACGTGTTCGTCTGGTGAGTAAGTATCTTCATTCCATTTGAAGAACTCCTGGACAGTGCGATCTAAAAGAGATTTAAAAAACATATTTAGACAAATTTTCTAAAGCATGGAACAAAATAGGCACAATTGCCTAATGCAGGGCTACTCAACTGGCGGACCGCGGTCCGAATCCGGACCTTTTGAGTGCGAGATTCGGACCGCACCCAATTCTTTATTTTAGATCATAAGTCCCACTTTTGAAATTTCCTTTTATAAGATGACTTTTATAGTTTTGAATATATACGAAAAGAACTATAACACCATAATAAACAATTTTAATTTGCTACTAATCATTAGTCGGTCGAAGAAGTGCTCGTTTAAGGATGCCGAAATATAATTTCTGGAAAGACCGGACCCAAATAATTTTGAAGTTTTGTTTGCGGACCTTCGATAAAAATAGTTGAGTTGCCCTGGCCAAATGCAGGGTTGTGCATTCCTTTATACAAAAGTCAAATAACTGGGTGAAACTGCAGAAGCACCTTTATTCAACATAAGCTTTCTAGTAGTTGCATGCACCAAAATTTTGGGCTATTGATATTATGACGTGCGCTGCGAAAAAAATTGACAGTATTAAGCGTGGTTTCGATGAAAGAAGTTTGTATAACACTGGATTAGTTTACTCACAGAACCCACAGCCAAATTTAATTAATCATAAATAGCGTAAGACAGCGGTTCTTGAAGAGGGCGATTTGCTAAGTGTCGTCAAAAATTTAACTGCTGACTGAGGTGAGCGAACATGAGTGATTTATTTCAGTATTTCAGAGAAAAATCATCCATTAATGAGGAAAAAGAGTTTACATTTTGCCTATATTCTTCAGGCTAGGCCTACATGTCTACAAAAAAAATAAAAGAAATAAAGTACACTTTAACAATCAAAAAGTTGAGTTATATTTGAAGGCAGCAATTTTTTTGTGAAAGTGCCGCGTCAGTTTCTTCCCTGATAACAAACGAAACTTTGGGGACTGCTGGCATAAGAAACTTACCTGTAAGTATAAAATCTACTGCAGCTCTCTTGAAGATATAATATGCCGACCCAGCAAACATTTCAAATTTATGAGGTGGCGGAGATTTCTTAATGTCTGTTTTCTTCATGACAGAATGATCGTTCTTTGGATTAGATGGAAGGTCAAAGTGAAGTTCATATCTGGTTATAGAATGGAGAGAGTGAGTGACTGGATGTAACCAAGCTTTTTTAGATTGAGTGTATATAAAAGTTATTGATGCTTATAATGGATAAACACACTGGTAAATTATTGGTAACTGGTCAAGAGAGTAAAAACAAGATAGGATAGGATTTGATTTTACTTATTTATCCTGGGGGAGAGGAAAGTAGATAAGATGGCTTAATCATATAGCAGACCACAGCCTCTCGTCCGGTTACCAGTCCATGTCGGGTATGGCAATAGTTAGCCAGTTATTTGTTTTCAGAAGCGTGGACTTGATGGTGGAGGAAGCCGTAACTGACCAGCGGCCTACGAAAACCCTGCCTGGGATTCGAACCCACACAGGGTAATTGGAGAAGTGGTGGAGAGTGTATTCTTAGTGCTTAGCAGGTTGCGCCATACTGACGAGTCACGGTAATTCGGGCCGGGTTTGGCCTGAATTGTCAATCATTATGTTCAGGTCGGGCTTCTCTATCGCTGACTTTTTTTTGAATAAATATATGTTTATAAAAAATATATACTAAAACTATGTATGGAATTCAAAGAACTCCTAAATAAAATATGAAAATTTCGGGTTTGCTTCGGGCTTGGGCCTGCAAATCCAGTTAATTAGTCGGGAACGAGTCTGGTTTTAATAATACCCACAGGCCCGGGTCGGGCCGTCCTGGAATTTTTGGGCCCAATCTTACCTCTACCTGTAGAACAGCTCAAAACTTACCTTTTCTTTTTATGTGGAGGAGTGACAAACGTTTCCAAGCTGTTAAGACCTTGCAGACTCTTCAGAGCTCTGACAATTTCTAAATTGGTTTTGATTGGGAAGTCTTGGCCACATAAGTTGATAACGTACCTCCAAGGGTATTCCATACTCCTGGAAAGTAAAATTTTGATGTTTAGGGCTACTTCAACATTTCCACCAGAGGTCTATACACCAAACCTAAAAATTATCGGGGTCCCGTCATTCCAAGAATATATTTTAACTTTTCAAACAATATTTCAAATGCATCGTTTGACAAAATACAAGAGCAATGCTCAATATCACGCTCCACAGTATGAGAAGGTTATAGTTGTGTAGCCGAGCGTTTGAGATATTCTGCAATATTCGCCCCCATAGCATCCCTAGAAATATTTGGAAGTCTGCCCGTGACTTGAATTATCTGAAAAACTTATATTGTTATGACCATTTTCCCCCTAGTGGTTTAGCGAAAAATGTATTACATTACGATTGTGAAATAAAAAAACAATGCATTCAAAATCAGGAAGCAGCTGCAGTCCAAATTTAGCACTCGAAAGGTCTGGATTCGAACCACGGCCTGCCAGTTGAGTAGCCCTGGTTTAGGGTACGCAAGAGGCCCGAGAATGATGTAAATTGAATTGAGTATTGAACATACAGAACATGAAACTTCACTTTGGGATGAGTAAATTTTGGAAAACATGCTATGAGTGTGATGGCCCAATCCAGCATTTCCCAATCCGAGTAGAATTCCTGGTACTCCTATAGTTTGTGCACCAAGATGGCGGACATTGGAACGTAGTATCTGTACCAGGTTAGGCCATATTTTCAGGTACAACTACTACAGAAGTCACTTGGCTAGTCCCCCAACTCGTAATAGAACTAAAATAAGGAAAATTGAAATAAAATTATGGCCTAACCCCAACATGGTACACATACCATGTTCAGGTGTCCGCCATCTTGGTTCACATACTACGGGAGCGCAGCATTCCTCACTTGAGATTTTGGGAGTGTGAACTATACTGTAGTTGGCTATAGTATTACTTCGATATTTTTTTACTCATTTAGTATTTTTGTAATACATATTTATGAACACACTATAAAGTATATAAACTGAACCAAAGTATCAAGCAGTACAGGGGCGCAGCCAGTGGTTGAGGGGGCGTGATTTATGGAGGTCGTAACTCCCCGTTTGAAGTTATCAATGTGAAATTTCTATCCTCTACTTACAAGAACTTGCCGCATTTTCGGTCAACACATCACAATTTCATGGTCAAAACTATATTATTCTGTGCATTGCCCTGTTAACGCAATTAACACCTCAATACTCTTAATCATCTTTAAGATACCTTATATCTTCCAGTTGGTGCCGATAATGTCTTTGATATCTCTGTGACAATTGAGATATGTACTTTCATTCTGATTTTTGATCTTACTCATTAGCACTTTAAAATGCAATTAACACCATAATTTTAATCTTTAGGATATCGCACCCACAAAACATAAAACCGAAAATCTTTTTCTTCCCTTTACCCTACTCCAATGTGTATATGTGACATTGGTATAAATACAGTAAGTCCTCAGATTACGATGGTCCTGACTCACGCAGTCACGCTGTTTCGAGGTTACGAACGCACTCCATAAAAATATAAAACATAATACTGTAATATCGAAGCCCTTAAACTGGATCATTGTGATCAAGAAAATCAGTGCATTGGTTTCGTCATTTTCGATGAACAATTGCGAACTATTACGATTATGAATGAATAATCACTAAGCTTCAGTCACATGGTACACAGTTTTAGTGAACTCGTCATAGAACTAAAATAAGGAAAATCGGAATAAAATAATGGCCTAACCGCAACCTGGTACACATGTATAATGTTCCGACTTCACCGAAGTTCGGGTTACACCGCGTCTCAAGAACGGAACAACGTCGTAAGTCGAGGACCATGTATATGTATCTTCATGCAGATTTTTATGATCAACGCAGTATTACCCAACTTTTTAAGCTCGTGGCTCGCTTTTAGTACTCATGCCCCTGTTTATCATTTCGATGGTATTTATAGTGTTATTTTGATTGCATGATTCCAAATCCCATTATGTTCAAACAATTCATGCTTAACAAGGTGAAAACACTCTGTGAAATATCCTTATACAGCAGGGGTGGGCACGGTTTTGGATCAGGGGTCAAAAATTTTGCCCACCTAGACTGGCGAGCCAGATTGAATTATCCCGCGGGCCTTGGTTTGCCCATGTCTGTTATAAAGCAATGAAACTATGAAGAACAGGAGGTTTTCCTATATTGAAAAAGGAAAATCATTATGACTCCCCTCCAACTACTCCGTCACCTCCTTGGTAGACCTCGGTCCCTCTGTTGGGAACCGCTAGATTAACGCATCTTAACAAGGTGAAAACGAGAATATCGGTCAGAGACCGAAGACTTATCGATCAAAAGTTAGGGGATCCCCAAAACAGCGCTCTTACTCCATAGTGACACCTTGTGTCCCATCACTAATTAATTAATTACTCGCTACTTATACGACATAATTCATCCAAAACCAATAGGCTTCTGGTACGACATATGATGAATGCACATGCAAAATCTGGAGCAGATTCAAACTCGCCTTCGTGAGATATCGCGTGCATCTAACAGACAGACAGACATACAAACAGACAGACAAATATCTATCAACATACTTACCGATTAAAATCGATAAGTAACTAGTAAAAATGAAGAGTTTTCTTGTAAAGATAAAATTAAAATCAGTTTTGCATTGTGGGTCCCCTCCAACTTGCTCTGTGGCACCCTCAGCAGGCCATAGGCCCCCGGTTGGCAACCACCGGATTAACGTATAACGCATTAACGCCCATAAAAAACATCAACAAACCTTTTCGCCAAATCTTCCATGCAATTTAAATCTGCCTGTAATCGACTCCAATGTGTGTATCTGACGTCAATTGGTTTGGAAGCCAAGAAAACATTATCAAAACAATCTGTTAGAACTTTTGCTCCATCTTTGAAAGATTGATCTGACTTTGCATCGACATGAACGCAATAAATGTTCTGCGGGTGGTAGATTGAACGTAACAAACGTTCAAAAGAAGGCAGGTCTCTGTGAGATAAATAAGTGTTATCTATGTGAATGAAAATAATGAAATGAAATTCAGACTAGCTCTAACCAGTGGTTCCAGACCTTTCATGGCTTGTAGCACTCATGACCCACCCCTGTTTATCATTCCAGTGGTATTTATAGTGTTATTTTGATTGGTAGACTCCGAATCCCATTATGTTAACAATTCATTCTTAAAATAGTGAAAAAAACCTGTTGAATAACCTTATCAAGCAACAAACTAGAAAGAATGGAAGTTTTGATGTAAAATGCAAAGTAAAATTAGTTTGCCCCTAGCTTTGTGGCCCATTCCAACTGCTCTATGGCTCTTTTGGGGCCACCAATTGGAAACCAATGGACAGTATTTGTAGACAGTACGAAATTTTACAAAATTCATTCTTCGAAAAAATTGGGCCGCTTGAAAAAACAGTTGACCTAGAAGATCTAGAAGAAAGTGTCAATTGAAAAAAAGGAAGCATTTAAACTGGAAATTAAGTCAGTGAGATTGATGGTATAAGCGTGATAGACTGTACGTTTAGAAGGGAAAAAAATGGATTTTTCAGAATTTTTTGGAGTGCTGGTAATTTCTAAATAAATGAAAATTATTGTGCTTGTCAACAAAATAATATTTATTCATTATAAATACGTCCAAAAAAATGTATGCCAAAAATTACATCCCAGTGACTCATAATATGTACCGGTAATTCCTTTTTTTCACACCTGCGTGTTACTGACATCATATGATTATATAAATTAATTCTTTCTATTTACCAGGGATGTCCTTAATAACCAAATAATAATATAATACTGAATACATCCTGAATGATATTTTGAATTGTGACCAGAATAACAGCTTTCCAAAACTATTCCTAAACTCAAAAAAAAGAACCAAATTAATTATTCAAACATTCTTGCTATTATATATTATTATAACTGCTAGATTTGATAGTTTAAAAATATTCTGTTTGATCGCGATTACAACATACACAAGGAGCAGAGACAGAGACTTTGATGGTGGAGGAAGACTTAGCCTTACTTACCGTAGATCACCCAAAACCAGGGCTTCCCGACCTTTTTGTTACCGCTGGTTTCCTAGTTCCGGTAAGTTTTTTTTTAAATAAATTCAAGTTTTTAGTTCTATAACAAAATTTATTGGTAAAAGACTAACAGAAGTTTCAGTGAGCTGCTTGATTGCACAATCAATGAAACACTCTTCCACCGAAGGCATTTCTGAATAGAACCAAAACAATTAGGTACCTGTGTATTGTGATAATATAGGCAATAGAATATGCCTTTTCTTCTGAACTCAGCGGAATCGTAAGATATTGTCGATTTTGTTTGAATTTTCCACAATTCTTTGCTTCTACCACAATGTCCTCTAGTCTTGGAATTAATTTCTTCTTTTTATCTTCAAATTTCTGTTATGGGATTCAAATAGATAAAAGTAACGAAATAGATATATTTTATTCCTTTATAGAAGTCTATTACAGCAGCGGTTCCCAGCCGGGGGGCTACAGAGCAGTTGGGGGGGGGATCTCACATTTCTTTTTACAGGAAAATTCCCTGTTCTTCCCAGTTTTATTACTTGATAAGGGTATATCACATTTTTAAAGTGTTTTCACTTTGTTAAGCATGAATTATTCAACCCAATGTAACCTTTCTGGGTGGAGAATTTTGTATACCCCTCCTGAAAAATGTCATAACTTTTTGTTCAAACGTGCAAGAACTTTCAGTTTAATTTCATCGGAAAGCGGTATTTCGCCGCTTTATGCCAGTTGTGTCTCTTGATGCGTGCGATACTCGCTTAAACATATTGGGATTTGGAATGTACCAATTAAAAAAACACATAAATACTGTTGGAATGGTAACTAGGAGGCCATGAATATTAAAAGCCTCTAGAAGTGGCCCACGAGTCATAATAGGTTTACAAGCACTGGTCTATATAGGCTATGAAAGCTCACTCATGGGAATTAAATCCAGAATAGAAGCAATAAATGCCTTGTGAAATTAGCGGGGTGTGAAAACACACACTAGAAACAGTACAATTTACAAAGCTTGTAACTGTTAATAAAAGCAACATAACGCTCTACTGATAGCAGTAAGCCAAGTATGGTATCCAACAAAACTAGATTCATACAATAAATATACTGAAATTTAGTAATGTATGTAAGAAATTCAACCTAACATCTTGAAGATTTATTACTTTTATCACAATACATCCAATAGTAAGAAAATCCAACCTCAAATTTTATTTATATCTGTATTTAATAAGTCTCTCTGTAAAATTCACATGACAAAATCCAACCTTGTAGAATTTTCAGTTGTTTTTTTGACACTAAGGGTGTGCAACAGGTGGCCCGCTAAGCCATTTAGTGTGGCCCTTTTCTTTTTGACACTCAGATTTATCCCTATCAAGCATGATATACTAATCCGACAGTCTAAGTTAAAAAAGGCATGGATAAAACATGGAGAAAATTACATAATGATTTTTTCTCTTGTCAGTGTGTTAAATCTTTTCCTGTTTGGTCTTGTTCTTTTAACACAAGAAGAGAAAGCGAAAGACACCTTCTCTTCTTTCTTTTCTTGCGGCGCTCTAGCTGCCGCTAATATTTTAACTTGTTGTGTACATGGAAAATATAAATTTTTTCGAGTGGCCTGGCTAGATGTCTGAAGTTGGTAATACGGCCCACCAACAAAAAGTGTTGCACACTCCCGGGTTAGACTCTGTGCTCAAATTAGTATCGAATATAAAAATTTCCATTCAAAATAGCCATAAAGGTTTCAATTTACCTCTCCTTTTCATTCTCGATTAGCCTTTCTATTTATCTTCTGATATTTCTTCTCTCAACACATTCACTGTATTCTGTCTATCTGCACTTAGTCACTGCACCAACATAAGGAGTAAACTTTTCTAGAGAGTTATACAAAACAGCCAATATTGGAAGGATGAACACATTGACAATTATTTATTGCTGTTGCATATACGAGGTGTGGCTAAAAAGAAACGAGACTGACGTCACAGATTGCGCAACACGATTAACCATTGGTAATCAACACTTTTACAGTGTGGTGTAATATGTGTTCTTTGTTCAACAGCTTTTTTGACACAATATCGCAATTATTTTTGCTCTTTAGGAGTCGTAGGTGAATGTGATTAATTGCTTGTTGAAAAAAAAATTGCCGTGCGAGATCTGATTGAGTTTTTTGGCGATAGGGGGTTCAATTGCAGAATGACGATTGGGCAAAGAGTTAACATTAAATTTTGTGTCAAACTTGGAAAAATGCATGTCAACTGGGCAACATTTAATCGTTGAGCTTTCTGCTCCTCAGTCAACAGCCTTGGCACCATTTTGGCACTCACCTTTCACAAGCCAAAAGTGTCAACCAAACTGGTGCGAACCGTTTTTTTTTGTCTTTTCCAACTTCGCAATGACGCGAATTGTTGAGCGACGGTCGCTGCGAATCACAACTGAACTCACAACTGATACCTTTTCGATGTTGGTATCAGTTGTGGAAGTGCAAGGCCTTCCTGACTTCGAATCATCCTCCACATCCTCCCTGCATCCCACAAATCGCTTGTGCCATTCAAAAACTCTTGTTCTGGACATGGAAGAATCTCCATAAACATCACACAATTTCTTCAAAGTCGCAGTCGCCGTTTTTCCAAGTTTGACACAAAATTTAATGTTAATTCATTGCTCAATCGTCATTCTGCAATTGAACCCCCTATCGCCAAAAAACTCAATCAGATCTCGCACGGCAATTTTTTTTTCAACAAGCAATTAATCTATTAATCCCTATTCCAATAACTATAAAAATATAATAGGATTTAGTATTCTGGATTCAATTTAAGTATTCTGGAATATTCTAGAATAGTAAATTATTCTACATTGCCATCCTTACTGAATATTGTTGTTTTCACCTCTTTTTCGATTCTCCATTATTCATTTTCTACATAAGCCTCTATAATCAGTCTACATCTACCAAATGAATAATCCTTGTACTATAGTGACCTTTAACCCTTGTCTATTCATGCCTGAAAGTGACCTTCAAGACCTGTGTTCTTATCATGTGTATAGTTGTAAAGACCAGATAACCATATTTGAGGTTTGTGCGCAACTGTAGTGATTTTCTAGGGGTATCCTTATGATAGAAATTTAAAAAAAGCATATTCACGAACATATTCACTGCATGTAGTCTATTAAACGGGAAATATCCTAACTTGCTATCAGATGGATTGCCAGGCTCTTTGATACAACCTAGTGTCGCGACGATTTCTCGCCAAAACAATACTAATTAATTATAATATATTTATCTTTTAACTCAGGGTGATCCAAACTGCGGATCGGACACATTCCGTGCGGCCCGCGGAACATTTTAGCGTACACTAAACCCTTGGCAGATATTTGTATTTACCGGCAGAAAATGTTTGAGTTATTTTTAAACTATTTTTAACAAGTCCTTTTCGTAATCCCGATGTCGGGATTAATGTTTGCCAAGAGCATGGAATTTCAATGTTGTATCTATAAACGTCAAGACGGTGCCTATATATGGGAATAATGTCCTGTGATCGGTACCAGGAAAATGAATTGTCTTGTGCAGACAGGAACAAGCCGTTGGAATGAGTCGCGCTTTTTATCTAAACTTCAAACCTTAAGATCGCGTTAAGTAACTCCTCATTTGAAGAGACGTTTTGTGACTTTATTTTAGTATAAACACTCCTCTATTTTTAATCGTTGGCTATTTTGACAGCGGTGACGAACCACGGAGCTGACTTAGCGCCGCTCAATCCAGTTTTTTTAGTTGGGTCCAGAGTCCTAACTTAGAGAGACTAGGTTTTTCTTCGACAATAGCACCTGGTCTGCTCACGTTACAAGTAATAAAATTAGCCAAATATAACAATTCATCATACAATGAGTGTAATAAAATAGGTGATCGAGTTAAACTGGAAAGAAACGTATTTTCTTACCCACAATAACATTAAACCACAGTGTCTGGTGTATTTTCAAGTAATATCTGTCCCGAAAGAATATAATTTCGAGACATTACAAAACCAAACTCAAGAAAAGATAACGAACATAACACGGTATTTCTTAGCAATCAATTTAATAACTAAAGGCTTATATATCTCTCTCAAAAAACTGATTAGAGCGATAAAATCTCATTCTTAAATATATTTGAAGTGAGTTAATTCGAGTGTTTTGATCAGTTTTTGGTTTTCTCCGACTGCGGCCTGCGAGACCTTTTTAAAAGCTTTTGCGCCCCGCCAACCTCGCAACCTTGGACCACCCTGTTTCACCTCTTAATTAGATAGCAGAACCTTGTGTGCCTCTGCTAGATAACCGAGTTCGCTTCCCACAGATTCGCTTCCCAGTAAAATTATGTTTTTAATTTTTTCACATATTTTGTATTTGTATCGTTTACTGGATTACTGGTTGAAAAAGAAAAATTGACTATGACTATCTCAGTATCAAAGCAACTGAAAATAACAAATAAAATTACCTTAGAACCGAGCTCCAAATTAGCTAGTTTACCCCGAACAACAGCTGATTGATCCCCTTTGAGAATATCTTGGCAATTTAGTTCATCTGGTACATTAGGGTTTTTCACAAGTCTGAAAGATTCCAAAATTCCAAACACTTTCTGGATTGTTTCTTCATTGACTTTTGCATAGTATTGTGTGATGTCCTGTGGGACGGCAATAACCTGTTGAATTTAATCGAATAAATTTACTGATAAGTAGACAGCCCAGCAGTTAGAGTAACGATAGGAAAGGATTTACACGTTTATCCTGGCGAACCCTGATAATACGGCTTAATAATATGGCAAACCTGGTTACCACTCCATGTCGGGTATGGGATTAGTTACCCAGTTATTTGGTTGTTTATCGAGTGGTACTCCATAATGTTGTACCAGGTTAGGGTTAGGCCATATTTTTATTCCGATTTTCTTTACTTTTGTTTTATTACAAGTTTGAAGACTGTCTTGTTAGCCAAGTCAATATCTCCCTGCCCATAGGTTTCAGTCCCTTTACACAACTTGATGTAAAGTAGGCGAACAAAATTAGTTACGTCCATATTGGTACATATACTTCTGGAGGGCCCAATTTAGTACATAAAATATACCTAATTTTGAATATATTTGAACAATCAATTCAATTTGCATATTTTGGCCTCAGCCGAAAATAAATTTTCATTATCGGTAAATAGTTTACTTTTTCACATACTGAAAATACAAAGTGTGAATTGTTTAATGTATAGAAATACAAAGATCATGCCACCCGGATGTATTAGGATGACTCATAGCTTATTTGAACATCCTTCAAATGTGTTGAATAAACAACTTCACGACATATGGCCATGAGTCATTATATACTATATAGCCTTCTGATTACTATATAAACTTAGAATGAACTATAATAACAAAGGTTCCTGATAATAGTGTTTCTTTTGGCTTTAGTGAAAAGGTTGGACAAAACAAAAAAACATTTTCTAGCAGTTACCTGGCGAAGGGCTACTCAACTATTTTTACCGAAGGTCCGCAAACAAAACTTTAAAAATTATTGGGTCCGATCTTTCCAGAAATTATATTTCAACATCGTTGAACGCGCATTTCCTCGACCGACTAATGATTAGTAGCAAATTAAGACTGTTTATTATGGTGTTATAGTTCTTTTCATATATATTCAAAACTATGAAAGTTATTGGAAAATTCAAAAAGTGGGACTAACGGTCCAAAATAAATAATTAGGTGCAGTACAAATCCAATAGTCGAAAGGTCCAGATTCGGACTGCGGTCTTTCAGCCTACTCACTACTTAAACCTACTCAACACCTCTACTCTAATGTTAGTGGCTATTAATTAAAACTATATTAGCATCCATAATCAAAAATAATAGCATCTAGTGAAAAATACAATATCCAAGCAATTGGTCCATTAGTGAATTAGAAAAGCAATTTTTTCATAATATCTAGAAGAAAAATACCAACAAGAACATAATAGCAAAACAGTGGCGAATCTAGGGTGTGGCAGCCATGGGCGCTGTTTAGACAGGGGCGCAAAAACGGCGAAAAGTTTTAATCGTAATATGTTTCAATAGAATAATTTTAAGTTTGAGACATCTGGACAACTGAACTGAGACAACTGAAACTCGCATTTTTACTTAAATAATATCGTACAGGTATAGCATTTCAATAACAGCCATTATAAATCGTTAACAATTATCAAAGGGGCGCATATTTCAACTTTGCCATGGGCTCCATTTTACGTGGATACGCCACTGTAGCAAAACGATCCTATCCATAGGTCAACTTTGTGTCTAATAAACAAGCATATTGCTCGCTATATAGTCCTATACATGCGTTTGGCATTTAGTCTGTATTTACCAATTGCAAACTGCAATAGCCTACTATTTATTCTGGTGATAAACGTATTTTCATTTCTTTCAATAGGAAGAATAATAACGACAACATAATAAACGAGAATATCGGTCAGAGACTGAAGACTTATCGATCGAACGTTAGGGGATCCCTCCAAAACAGAATCTGCGTTTTCGATTCGAAAAATTCTGCAAATCAGAACTGGATTGTTTCTATTAGTTTCCAGCCAATAGCCTATTTACCAATCCTACATTTTGTGTATTTTGTATCCTATATTTTGCGATAAGTAAAAACGATCCATATGTCCATTTGTGTCCAACAATTTGATGGTCCAGAAGTGCGTGTACCAATAATCCAATATGGAGGTAACTAATTTTGTTCGACCAATCTACATCAAGTTGTGTAAAGGAATTTAAACCTATGAGCAAGTATATTCACTTGACTAACACAGACAGCACCCGAACTCATAATAGAACTAAAATATGGAAAATCAGAATAATATTATGGCCTAATTCTAACCTGGTACACACACTACGGGAGTACCGTCTTTTTCTTTGTTGTGAATGGGGACTCGGATTTTATTAGGTGACAGTAGGAGCTCATGAGGGTTTGATTAAGATTTTTTAGAACGAAATTCACATCCAACGTGAGGTTTGGCAGAGTGAAACTCTTTGCGAGTCGAGAGTTAGGGAGGACCAATTTGCGCAATGCACAGCGATGTGGCATCCCCCCTCTGACTACTCTACGTGAGTTTGCAGATTCGAATCCTATGTGGGGATAGTTATGTGCAAGAGGATTTCTGAACTCCTCGCTGCCATTGGGTGGTTCAAGTAACTGGTCGGTTAAGGCTTCCTCCACCATCAAGTCCATGCTTCCGAAAAAACAAATAACTAACTAATCCAATACGCCACATGGAATGGTAACCAGACGAGAGGCTATGTTCGTCATATGAATAAGCCATCTTATCAACTTTCCTCTCCACTGGATAAATATGTAAATCCTATCCTATCCTAATTCAACATTATACTAACCTTGCTAAGATTTGTAGGATGAAGAGGAATGTTCATGAACTTCGCATTGCCAGCAAATTCATTCTCATCTTCAAGAAGATTTCTGCGACTGTAAAATTTTTTTATTAATCATACAAATTCTAAAGAATGGGAGTTGACTGAATTTTTTATCTACAATGGCTGTAACAGTAATGGAGATCTAAGACAGTGATTCCCAACTATTTTCCAGTGACCCAATTTTGTGAAATCTTGTGATCCAAGGATTTGCTCAAATACTAGATGATACTTCCCACATAAGCGGTTACTATTGAGAAACTCTTC
This sequence comes from Styela clava, assembly GCF_964204865.1. Taxonomy (NCBI): domain Eukaryota; kingdom Metazoa; phylum Chordata; class Ascidiacea; order Stolidobranchia; family Styelidae; genus Styela; species Styela clava. Next base: position 4,467,742 of record NC_135258.1, on the reverse strand, counting down.
AATGCAAATATAAAATGAACAATAATATTTACGAAAAAATAAAAGTAGTGACTTTTAGGTTTTTGTTGAAAACAAGCGACCCAAAAATGGTTTCAGGCCACCCAACACTGATATAAGAGGAGAGGGATAAAGAATGTTAAGTATATTTACTGGACTGAACGTTAATCAAGCCCATGTTATGGTGCATTGGTCTATTACAAGTCTAAACTGGGTATTGCAGATCTCTGCCCAAATTTGTGAACTCTCATAGCTTTCAATTAAAATTAAAACGAGAATATTGGTCAGAGACCGATGACTTATCGATCGAAAGTTAGGGGATCCCACAAAACAGCGCTCTTACTCCATAGTGAAACCTTGTGTCCCATCACTAATTAATTATCAATTCGCTAATTATACGACATAATTCATCCAAAATCAATAGGCTTCTGGTCCGAGATAAGATAATGCATATGCAAAATCTGGAGCAGATTCAATCTCGCTTTCGCGAGATATCGCGTGCATCTAACAGACATACAGACAGACAGACAAATACCTATCAACATACTTACTGATTAAAATCGATAAGTAATAATATAGGGAATGAATAACTGAAATATGATTTTTTGATTAGAATTATAATTGATACATTGGAGCCGATTGGACCAATTTTTTATTGGATTTCGCACAATTTCCATAAGATTATCAAAGTCTGTTTGTACTTAACTGCCTAAAATGATGTATTTTAAATGCAAGACTATTCTGATTACTGTCTCAAAGTAAATAAATATAACAGTATGTAATAAAGGATAGAATTTACATATTGTTGATTACCGCATGTTACATGGTTATGCGAGTCTCAATTAGATTATAAGATACGATTGGCGAGGGGAAAGCTGCAAAGACGACTTAATCATATGGCGAATCACGCCTCTCGTCCGGTCACCAGTCCATGTCAGGTGCAGGATTAGGTAGCCAGTTATTCGTTAAATAAAACCAACTATTTCTCTCTTATTCACTTACCGTATTTTCCCGAAATTACGCCTATATCGAGAATAAGCCGACTCCCTAAAAACGGCCTTAAAACAACGATTTTATAAAAAATCGCACATAAGCCGGTCCTACGAATCGTTACACGCCAGACGCTTCAAGAAAAACGTAATAGAGAACAAAATTACTGTAACGCAAACATTTCTCACGTTTATCGTTTCTGCATGTTAGCCAGGGCCGTAGGTGGATTATTACCCGTAACTCTTACTTGTTAATTTATGTAATAAAGTCTATATTGCTTTTCAATGTGTCGTGATTGTGTCGGGAGTTTAAAATAGAGTTCCTGAATCAGCATAAAACAATTTCCTTTGATCGCCACAACGACAATTAATTACGTTCCTTGTCCGTTTCAAGGAAAGAAATAACGCTGTTTTAACACATTCTTATAAATCGCTACGAATCTTAACACGCCAGACGCCTTAAGAAAGGCGCAGAAAGAAAACAAAATCGCTGTAACACAAATATTTCTAACGTTTATTATTTCTGTTTGTTAGCGACGGCCGTAGATCATTACTCGTAACTCTTACTTGTAAATTCATGTTAATAAAGTCTATATTGCTTTTCATGCGTCGTGATTTGTATTAATGGAAGGGATTGTTATCGGGAGTTTAAGAGAGTCCCTGAGTCAGCATAAAACAATTTCCTTTGATCGTCCACAACGCAGTTAATTTCGATAAGAGTCCTTATCACCGCCCCTTAACGGATAACATATCCATATCGTAAAGGTGATTAAAAGTCGTGCGCCGTTAATTGCCTCTACGGCGATAAAGTTTTCACCACGAAACAACTGGCCGTAAATCGACACTGTTGCTGTTATATAAAAGAAACACAAGCGAAAACAAACAATCACAGCCTGTACAAGCGTCACGTGTTAAACAACCAATCACAGACTGTACAAGCCATCAGCTGTATGATAAGACAATCCACTTTCACAAGCGAGTGTGTGTGTGCGCGACGCTTTTTATCGTGAGAACTTGGTATGGTTTGAAGCTTTTGGAATTACCGGCAAGTCAGCATAATTTCATCTCGTTGCGTGAACAAATTCTGATACGTGAATGAGCCGATTTTTTTGGTGCAATCTGAGTCATGCGCGTATAAGACGGTCCCTTAGTTTGGCAACTTTTTTTTTGAGTTTTAAACTTGGCCTATACGCGATCATATACGGTAGGTACTTTGTTAAATACAACATCTAATAGAGCAATCAGAGACAATTAAAAACAACTTAATTCACTTACTTGCTTAGGTACCATTTATCAAAGATATTCTCATTGATTAGTTTTCCAGGTTTAGCTTTATCAAGATAGAGTTTCCAATGTTGATTCTTTGTGATTAAAGTTGTGATCAAAACGATTAAAATCCAAACAGCTAATATTATGAACAAGTAACGAAGAACATGGTGTTTCCTTCTACTGCAACATTGTATTACTGCACTATTTGTCATTATTTTATACACCTGATGTGAGGTATAGTTCATTATGAAGGAAGAGAGAAAAAGTTAGTAAGATTACATTGTTGGCATGGAAAGATAATTTATTGTAAAATTTATTTCATCAATCAATCAATTTTATTTTGGTCACTCTAACATAAAACAACAAATGGACAAACAACAAACCAAACGCAGAGGATCTGGAGAATGAGCATGACTTCTGAACTTGAGAACAAAGTTCACTTAGGGACAAGTTAGCCCGTCTATCAAAAACAGTTAACGAAAATAATAAAATAAACATACACAATATAAAATCAAGCAATGACTTTTAAATACAAAATAATAAATACTTCAGCAAACTGCGCAAGTCGAAACAATCCATGAGTCCAGTTCAAAGTTTGACCCGCACAGTCCGTTAAATTTTTTTTTTTAAATATACGATTAAAGTACAATGATCTTTATTTCGATATAAACAGGGCAGACTGGGATAGATAAAAGATTTATTCATCATCCAGTCATTGGCTAACAGATCGAACAAATAAACAAAAATAATATCGTAACTCCTGAACTCTCATAGTCGTACGATCGCCCGAAACGGCACAACTGACTAACGTCAGCGATATCTCTCTTATCGGGATCTCTGAGACAAGAAAATGAGAGAAATAGCTGTTCGATTTCTCGTCTGCGCGTCTTGGATGACAGTTCGTATAGTTTGAAGGGCTCTATTACGTCACTGCAACGTAATCTTTGGATGGCGTAGTCAGGTGGGAGTTAGGATTGACACATGAAAAAAACTGTCATGCTACGCCCACTACTGCACTAGAAGTACGTTAGGTACGAAACTGCATGAGACCCCTGACTGACTCCTGGACTCATCAGGATAAATAAATTTAGAGGTGAGATTGTAACTGTGTAAGCCATGATCGTTCAACCCGTGGCCCGCGTGGTATTATCCAAATCCCAATGTCTTTTATCAAATCTGAGCCATTATTGAAACCTTTAATAAAAAAATTATATCTCGTCGTTGAAACGCGCGAAAAGCACCACCCAACTATCGAAAGATTTTTTATGTCCTTTGTTGGCGTTATTGCTGGAAAGAGATGTTTAAATTTGTTTTTATTGTCTGCAATGTATTTTAATTTGTTTTCATGTCTTATTTCTGTTAAGCTAGAAAAAGTAGTTTTTATATTTGACAGCACTTACATTATACGAGCAAGTATTTTCACGAATGAATCATGTCGAATCTTCTGTGAGATCACTAATTTCTGACAGTCATATAAAAATTCGTTCTGCATAGTCCATCACCCCAAATATTGACAAAATTATTGGATAAAAGCGGTATCATACTTGACATTGAAATATCTATGTGTGGTAAAGACTTTCGACTTACTGTATCTTCGTATTTACTGTTCTTATAAATTTGGTGTAAGGAATTTGTTTGTTTCCTCATCATCAGTGTAGTGAAAACTAGAACATAACAACCATGTCAAGTGGCCCGCGCAATCATTCGTAAACGAAATGTGGCCCATCTGCCAAAACGGTTGGGCAACTATGGTGTAAGCCCAAGTGTCCTATGACTGTATGAATAACCAAATGCGCATCTATCTATATGATATTATTCTACTATCAAAAAACTCCCAAGAGTCCCAACTGCCCAAGGCGAATGTGAAATAAAAATCACAACTTAAATTGTCTTGTACTCCTGTCGGGTCTGGTATAGTTTAGTACCACATGCACTTCTAGTTGGCCTGGCTCAACAATTTCTGCATATGCCAATCCCAACCCCACCTGACTACATCACGGAAAAATTACATCATTTCGACGTCACATTGGCGTACCGTAATAAGGCCCGCCAAAGTATGCGGATGGTCGTCCAAAACGCGCAGATGATCACCCGAAATCGAGCAAGCTATTTCTCTCGTTTTCCCGTCATAACCGATCACGATAGGAGAGAGATCGCCGGCGTTAGCGAGTTCGTAATCGGCGGCGCAGTTGCCATTTCGGGCGATCGTAATTATATTTTGGCAAGCCCTATGACGTGTTTGTGACGTCGTATTGACGTATTTTTTGGATGGCATAGTCAGGTGGGGGTTAGGAATAACATATACAAAATTCGTTTTGATACGCTAACTGGAAGTACTTGTGGTACTAAACTATACTAGACCCGTCCTGTCAGCCTGTAGTCAGGTACCGGTAGTTGGAAAAGGCTGACGGCTAACTCGCCATGAGGGCTAACTCGCCATGGACCACTCGCCATGCGACGGAGAGGGAGTGATCACTTTTTTGTGGCTTTGGGGCCAGGCCACTGAAATGGGGCCAGGCCACGGAGAAATTGGGGCCAGGCCACGGAGAAATTGGGGCCGGGCCACAGAGAAATTGAGGCCGGGCCACGGAGAAATCGGGGCCAGGCCAGGCCAGGCCATGGTGCTATGCAGTAATACGGAGCCACACTCAAATTCTGGTATGAAAAGTGGATTAGTCCTATTTTTTGTGTGTTCAACGGGTTAGTAATGATCTTGAAGGTACAGACAAACCTTATTAGTTAAAATAATACGCTTGAATCACATTTAACCGAGAATTTATTGCCTGGAAATACTGGATAGAAAATGGAGCCACAGACTTGAGCAGTTCAGTATTATGGAGCCACACTCAAATTCGTTTTGAGAAGTGGATTAGTCTTATTCTTTGTGTGTTTAACAGGTTAGTGATGATCTTGAAGGTACAGGCAAACCTAATTAGTGAAAAGAATACGCTTGAATCACATTTAACCGAGAATTTACTGCCTGGAAATACAGGATAGAAAATGGAGCCACAGACTAGAGCAGTTCAGTAATATAGAGCCACACTCAAATTCGTTTTGAGATGTGGATTAGTCTTATTTTTTGTGTGTTTAACAGGTTAGTGATGATCTTGAAGGTACAGGCAAACCTAATTAGTGAAAAGAATACGCTTGAATCACATTTAACCGAGAATTTATTGCCTGGAAATACAGGATAGAAAATGGAGCCACAGACTAGAGCTGTTCAGTAATATGGAGCCACACTCAAATTCGTTTTGAGAAGTGGATTAGCCTTATTTTTTGTGTGTTTAACAGGTTAGTGATGATCTTGAAGGTACAGACAAACGGAACCTTATTAGTGAAAAGAATATGCTTGAATCGCATTTTACCGAGAATTTATTGCCTGGAAATACAGGATAGAAAATGGAGCCACAGACTAGAGCAGTTCAGTAATATGGAGCGACACTCAAATTCGTTTTGAGAAGTGGATTAGTCTTATTTTTTGTGTGTTTAACAGGTTAGTGATGATCTTGAAGGTACAGACAAACCTTATTAGTGAAAAGAATATGCTTGAATCCCATTTTACCGAGGTTCATATATAGGTTATAATATATATAGGTTCATAGTTTGTATATTTGAAAATCTCGTAATTCTCTACTTTTTAAGTTTGTTTTTAATAAATAAAAAATATAAGATATCCCCCGAAAATAAGCCCTAGTGTTATTTTTCGGAAGAAAATTGAAATGAGACCCAGTCTTATTTTTGGGGAAACATGGTATATCTGTATATGGAGCCATACTTGATTTCTGTTATGGAGATGATTTTGTATTTTTTTTTCTTCATGGTTTTCAACAGGTTAGTAAAGATCTTCAAGTTACAGGTAACCATAATAGTATGAAATAATGTTTGACTGTCTGAAAAGTAAATACTTTGAAATTTGTTGCCGGGAAGTGCAGTTTAAAAAGTGGATTCATACAGCGAGGTGATTCGGGGACGCAATGTCTGAATGTTGTCGGAAGTGGAATAGTCATAGTTTTTATTTCATATAACAGGTTTGTAATGATGGTTAAGTTACTTTACAACAATAGTACCATAAGATTTGTTTCACTTTTTGGGGAATTAATGTTTTTTGTTCAGTATATATGCTGATATGAGTAATGATCGCAGTGAAACAGATACTATACGATAACTGAGGAATGTATACAAGAATTAGGCTGTAAGAAGCTGGTATCATATCAATTTGATCATAGATTATGAATATGAAAGCTAATTTGTAGTTTACATTTACCAGGTTGGGAAAAATATTTCAAGCTTATCTTACTCAAACTATTTATAAGTAATACTCATATCAGACTATACATTTTAGCCTAATATTACAATGTATATTATTTATAAGATAACATTAGCTGGCGCACTGGATTTTTCATTTGAGACTGGTTTTGGGGGAAGCTTTGATTCACACTTTTATATTCGTTAGTCATTCAAATGGTTTGAGTAGAGATTTAAGTATATATTTGTTTTTGAGATTGTTCTGCAATGTTTTACGGTTGTGACAAAGCTAGAAATACTTATTAATATTCCTTATATTTTTATATCCACCTGAAGCATGCATAACATATTTGTATTATATTCTTGTGATGATTACTACTACATACATAATTGGATCTGCTTTCAGGGATTGTTTAAATTGATAATGAAAACAGGAATCAAGCGAAAAAGTTTTTCCGAGAAGAACTATATTCCGAACGAGATTCCACTACAAAGATTAAATACTAAAATAGATGGAATAGTATAATGGTAAGATTTGGTATTATTTGCCTTGATCACATCATTGTAACAATAACTGTACAGATGAGACCTGAATACAATCTCCATGGTTAAATTTTTTTGTTCCAGTCAAGATTGTGTCTAATAGTCAAGTCTGAATTTTGTACATTTGTTTTCCTAAAATAACATTTGCAAGTTCTTTCACAATTTTTCTTGAATATTTGCTATTTTTATGCTGTATTTGGAAAAATTTCATTGTCAAGAGATGTTCTCGCAAGATGTTTTTTGCAAATGGTGTTCCCTATTAAGCACTCTTTTTTTTATAAAAGTGTAAGATGTGAATTTTTTGCCACTATTGGTTTCATTTTTAAATATTGCCTCAATCACTAAGCATTGTAAAGAAATACATGTAATGCCTAATATGTATTAATTGTATCACATGATAAAAAAATTGTTCAGTATGGCTTTAACAAATAACATAATCTCAGGTGCTCACGTCGTAACGATATGCAAACAGTTGTCGCAGTTTCCATGTTATTGATTTTGCTTCTCCAAAACATCGCGTACATAAAACAATAGAATGACGTGGAATTGGCAAGTGTGGTATTATGATTGCTCGAAGATTTATTCAGATTCTACGTACCTCAATGTGAGTTTGACGTATTGTTTGTACTGAGCTTTATAGCAGGACATAGGCAACAATAAGTAAAAACAGAATAGAATATAAAAATTGGCCCATTCCATTTGTTTCCTAACTTAATGAGTTTTTGATAATGAAGTGATCTGCGATGTATACAAATCAGGGATGGACCAAGCAGTCTTTAGTCCAGGGGTTCTCAACCTGGGGTTCGCGAAAAGATTTCAGGGGGTACTTGGATGGCAGTCGAGTTTTTGCGTGTTGCTGTTTTTAATATCCTTTATTACTACCAGAGGAAAATGCGTGCCGATTGAAACTGGATGCCAATTGAAACATAGATTTTCCCTGATCTTGCCTTGTTGTGATTGTGACGTAAACAATGTGAAATTCACAGAAAATACAGCATGCTGCGAGCACTGGAGAAAGTGATATCCTTATTGAAACTTGAAAGGGATTTCAAGAATTTATTAGTTAGGGCAATATTAGTAACAGGGAAATTAAATTTAGTTTTATCTGGTCAATAAATTGTTGTTTCAACAAATTGTTAATCGATATATCACAACTTTGTTCGGTGTCACATTACTGGGGGTTCACGTTGATTGTTTCGTGCCTCGGGGGGGGGGGGGGGGGGGTATTTTGCAGAAAAAAGGTTGAGAATGATGTAATAATTCTATATGAAACCTACATACTTCCTTCTGTTAGATAAATTTCATCCCATATTGTTGCTAACAACCGTGCCATAAAACCCCACTCCCTAATATCACTACCATTTAATTTTACGTTTTACCTGTATTCTCAAAATGGTGTGCAGGATTAAAAAGTATTTATTGGTGAAATAGGTATTTTGATTCCCAGTACTGTAAAATAATAAATTACTCAAGTCATCAAGAATTTTAACATAATTTTTTTGTTTTATAGCTTGGAGAGAAGAAGAAATTATATCATGGTGTCTGCTATGATGACAACAATACGGACTCTATATAATTTTGGTTTTATATTGTGTAGGAGATACTCAACCTTACCAGTGTGGTTGCTAAAAACAAATTTGAAAAAATACCAAATTGAATTTTGCGAATTTTCCCTTGAATCTCTAAACCAGTTCCAGTCAAAAGAGTCTTACAATTTTCTTGCTTATGATTATCTAATATGCGTTTGTACTACTGTTACTTTTCCGATATATCTATGATGACTTATATTGAAAAAACAGTCTTATGATTGAACATTTATCCCTGATATTCATTACGCTGAATATAATTGAAGTAATTATCGGTAATAGGAAAGTCTTAAGATGCTAACAAAAAGGACTCCCTCGGAGATGAATCTTATTTTAAAAAAAGTATGTTGGAATCCTGCCAATCTGGTGTTTGCAATTTTTTTTTGCATATTTTTCAATAAATGAAACAGTTAATCAACTGGTATGCATGGATCTTGTTTTCTGTTAGGGATAATGTATAACGGAGAAGAGTAGTCTTTTTTGTATGTTGAGTATTGGGATACTAGTGGTTGTGATAGCGTATACCAGCTACCGATATGTTGTGCCTGCAATTTGTATTACAAATCTAAAACATCTTAGCGTGTAAACCCCTGTCAATTGCCTATGCAATACAGGTAGAACTACACAATTTATCAGTACGGACTTCATTTAATAATATCATTTGAGTCACTGGTGGAATTATTCACTGATCTATTAACCATGTATTGTATGAAAATAATTAAATAACAACACATATTCGCTAAAAAAAATTAACAATCACAAAAAGGTATGCAACAAGCAATAAATATAACTTATTTCACTGAGTTTTTTTAACATATAGGCACCAGTTCACGCTACAGTAAAAAGACAATGAATGCGGTGAGGAATATAAATGTATAGATACGGTGACCAGTAGAAACACTACAATAATGTATCGCTCGCAATATACCCCCTCACATAAGTAATACATTGGGTGAGCGAACACGTACTACTTCTTTTATCAATACCTCTCCATCTGAAATAGGTAGGCTTCAAACTTTACTTGAGGTTTTGTTTGCTTTCCCGATTCTATAATCAGTTACTTTATCATTTGTTTTTATCTATTATTTTATCGTCTATTGCTGATTATGGAGTCGAAATAAACTTATACCTCTACATTTGTAATGAGTAAGTGTTCGAATACAGCCTTTTCCCTGGTTGTAACATACGATACGGTTCAATTGTACAAGTACCGTACATGTCTTAACATTACCAGTTTCCACATTGCTTATAAACAAAAATATAACTAAACAAATACGGATGTCTTAACATTACCATTGCGCTGGCCTGGCCCCAAATATTCTGAGGCCTGGCCCCATTTTCTCCGTGGCCTGGCCCCAATTTGTCCGTGGCCTGGCCCCATTTTCTCCGTGGCCTGGCCCCTTTTGTGTGGCCTGGCTCCAAAGCCACAAAAAAAGTTATCACCCCTGTTGATGCGACGGCGGTTAACGGGTTACCGGTAGCCTGCAACTGTGCGGAGGCTCTTCTTGTAATGGGAGATGGAAAGGTGGCTGTTTATACTAACAACTTCAATAGTAAGGATAAATATATTAAATTAAATGTGTTTGGTTACAATACCTACTGTGCAAATGGTAACAAAGTGACAAGAAAACGGGCTTATATGTCGGAAGGCATACCGGTACCGGTACGGTACCGTACGGTACTCGACGCGCAAAAGATGTCTCAACTTATCATTTTCATCTAAGCATGCTAAATATATCATCATATTAATTGATTGTATGAGCACTGAATCAACAACAACGCTAAATATATCAAAAGTTCTATTTTGCTACCGGCAGTCTCATTTTATTCTAACAGCCGTTGATTGCGAGCAGAGAGGGAGAGAGAGAGCTAACTCGCCATGTCTTTATTCTTTATAATTGTCGATCGACATCGCGAGTTCGAGAGAGAGAGAGGGCTAACTCGCCATGCATTTATTCTTTATAATTGACCATCGACATCGCGAGTTCGAGAGAGAGAGAGGGCTAACTCGCCATGTCTTTATTCTTTATAATTGACGATCGACATCGCGAGTTTGAGAGAGAGGGGGTCCACTATTCGCTAGTTGATTAAGATCTTCAGGTTCTAAATCTGACCTAAAATAGCTGGATATAGTCTAACTATAGAGGGTCAACATAGAGATACCACCTCTGTGTGACGTCATAGTTCCGCATGAGTAAAGAGGTATGACCTTCTCACCGTTTAACTTTGCCGCCAAATATTTTGACCGAAGGTTTTTTGTTGCCCCAAGCTGCGGGCATTTTTAAGTTATTTTGTAACGCTTGTATATATATATATATATGAGTAGATTAGCTCTAAAAATCACGCTAGCTTTCGTTTCGATGCGATATTTATGTCACAGACTGTGAACTTGACCTAACACGGTACGATAACCTGGCACCGGTACGGTAACTGCTGAACTGACAGCAGTAGCAATAATATTATTCAGATATTGCTATTTCATTTTCGGTATTTTGCTTTCAGGCCCGTACCACAGTATTGTAGACAACTTAGCTCTAATCTATCTACCGGTACATATAGTTCTAATCGTAGGTACCGTACTTGCACAGGAATCTTTATTTCAACTTATGTGAAGAGGGAACACAGTTTGGAGAAGCAAACCAAGTATTTGTGGTATCGATACGTGAGTATTGTTATATATATATATTAGGAGATTTAAATATTTTTTACTATGCCAGCTGGAACGCATTGTGCAGTGCCGGGATGCAGCTACTCCTATGTCAAGTCTAGGAAAGCAGGACAGTCTGTAAAAACACTATTTTCTGTTCTTCGGCCCGATCTGGCAAAGACTCCTCAGGAAAGGAAACACCGGGAGGGGTTGTCCAATTTTTTATTGGCGATGAGAGACAGTAGCAGAGGAGATAACATCAAGGCTATGCTGCACAAAGAAACGTAATATACTTATCTAGGCATACTAAACATATAAACAAATTTATACGTCCTATAATAGTATAATTGAGTAATTGCGTTCAAAAATTCTGCTGTGTGGATTATCAGAAACCCGGAATATTTGTTAATTTTTCTTATCGTATATTTATCGTTATAATTTGCTAAGCCTACCAAGCACCAAAGTTACCCCAGCCCACACTCGCTCAGCCCACACTCATCCTGACGTCAAGGGGTTAACCAACTATTTTACCACTTTATAAACGTTAATACATAAAAACTTGGTGGCTATGACAATATAGAGACCATATTGGATATACACAGCGCAAATGCAATACCAAGCACGGACCAGTTACCCCTAGTATGGCCTGTCAAAAACGAGTGTGGGCTAGCGTCTCACGAGTGTGGGCTAGCGTCACACGAAAGTTACCCCAGCCCACACTCGCTCAGCCCACACTCATCCTGACGTCAAGGGGTTAACCAACTATTTTACCACTTTATAAACGTTAATACATAAAAACTTGGTGGCTATGACAATATAGAGACCATATTGGATATACACAGCGCAAATGCAATACCAAGCACGGACCAGTTACCCCTAGTATGGCCTGTCAAAAACGAGTGTGGGCTAGCGTCTCACGAGTGTGGGCTAGCGTCACACGAGTGTGGGCTGGCATCCTACGAGTGTGGGCTAGCGTCACACGAGTGTGGGCTGGCGTTCTGACAGTGTTATACGGTAAGTTAAGGCATCCTAAACGCTCACAGATTAGTAAATTACATATATCCACGTTTACCTCAGCACCAGAACCTCTCAGAGTCCGGCAATTGATAGCACAAAATGGCCACAAATGCCGGGAAAATGATTCAAAATCAACTGAACAATAATATCTCTAACCAGTGTTACCAGATATGACGGTAAACAAGCCTGAAATTGACCGTCGAAACTCAAAAATAAGAAAATTGAAATTTAAGCTAAGTGTCTGTTCTTTTTATGAAAAAAAAAATGTAGTTATGAATAAACCATAATTGATTTGCACAAATACATCTTGTATAATAAAAAATAAACATGATGAAAACATTTCACTAGCAGATACACATTGTCTCGAAGGCTTTTGATGTCGAAATTCAACAGTTCATCGAAAAGAAATCAACGAAATGTTTACCACGGAATTAAATTATCATAATATACAGTATATGATCTTACGAATTTCAAAAAATTTTACCGTAGAGAAAGACTTCAAATTTAAAATCAAAATTAGCACACTCGACCGTTATCAATATTTCGCGGTAATGGTGTTCAACGTCAAATTTCAATTGTAAATTGAAAATGATCCTATGGTTTGTTCCTTAAAAAATTGAATAGTCTAATTACATAGTATTTCATCTAAAATATATTAAAAAATAAAAAAATTTTACCGTCGGGAAAGACTTTAAAATTAAAGTCAAAATTAGCACACTCGACCGTTATCAATATTTCACGGTAATGGTGTTCTACGTCAAATTTCAATTGTAAATTGGAAATGATCCTATGGATTGTTCCTCAAAAATTTGAATAGTCATATTACATTGTAATTCATCTCAAAAATATTAAAAAATAAAAAAATTCTACCGTCGGGAAAGATTTTAAAATTAAAGTCAAAATTAGCACACTCAACCGTTATCAACATTCGCGGTAAAGGTGTTCCACGTCAAATTTCAATTGTAAATTGAAAATGATCCTATGGTTTGTTCCTTAAAAAATTGAATAGTCTAATTACATAGTATTTCATCTAAAATATATTAAAAAATAAAAAAATTTTACCGTCGGGAAAGACTTTAAAATTAAAGTCAAAATTAGCACACTCGACCGTTATCAATATTTCACGGTAATGGTGTTCTACGTCAAATTTCAATTGTAAATGATCCTATGGATTGTTCCTCAAAAAATTGAATAGTCATATTACATTGTAATTCATCTCAAAAATATTAAAAAATAAAAAAATTCTACCGTCGGGAAAGATTTTAAAATTAAAGTCAAAATTAGCACACTCAACCGTTATCAACATTCGCGGTAAAGGTGTTCCACGTCAAATTTTAATTGTAAATTGAAAATGATCCTATGGTTTGTTCCTCAAAAAATTTGATAGTCATATTACATAGTATTTCATTTAAAATATATTGAAAAATAAAAAAATTCTACCGTCGGGAAAGACTTTAAAATTAAAGTCAAAATTAGCACACTCGACCGTTATCAATATTTCACGGTAATGGTGTTCTACGTCAAATTTTAATTGTGAATTGAAAATGATCCTATGGTTTGTTCCTCAAAAAATTTAATAGTCATATTACATAGTATTTCATCTAAAAAATATTGAAAAATAAAAAAATTCTACCGTCGGAAAAGCCTTTCAAATAAAAGTCAAAATTAGCACACTCAACCATTATCAATATTTCGCGGTAATAGTGTTCCACGTTAAATTTGAATTGTAAATTGATCCTATGGTTTGTTCCTCAAAAAATTTAAGAGTCATATTACATAGTATTCCATCTAAAATATATTGAAAAATAAAAAAGTTTTACCTTCGGGAAAGACTTTAAAATTAAAGTCAAAATTAGCACACTCGACCGTTATCAATATTTCACGGTAATGGTGTTCTACGTCAAATTTTAATTGTGAATTGAAAATGATCCTATGGTTTGTTCCTCGAAAAATTTAATAGTCATATTACATAGTATTTCATCTAAAAAATATTGAAAAATAAAAAAAATTTACCGTCAGGAAAACCTTTAAAATTAAAGTCAAAATTAGCACACTCAACCATTATCAATATTTCGCGGTAATAGTGTTCTACGTCAAATTTTGATTGTAAATTGATCCTATGGTTTGTTCCTCAAAAAATTGAATAGTCATATTACATTGTAATTCATCTCAAAAATATTAAAAAATAAAAAAATTCTACCGTCGGGAAAGATTTTAAAATTAAAGTCAAAATTAGCACACTCAACCGTTATCAACATTCGCGGTAAAGGTGTTCCACGTCAAATTTTAATTGTAAATTGAAAATGATCCTATGGTTTGTTCCTCAAAAAATTTGATAGTCATATTACATAGTATTTCATTTAAAATATATTGAAAAATAAAAAAATTTTACCGTCGGGAAAGACTTTAAAATTAAAGTCAAAATTAGCACACTCGACCGTTATCAATATTTCACGGTAATGGTGTTCTACGTCAAATTTTAATTGTGAATTGAAAATGATCCTATGGTTTGTTCCTCAAAAAATTTAATAGTCATATTACATAGTATTTCATCTAAAAAATATTGAAAAATAAAAAAATTCTACCGTCGGAAAAGCCTTTCAAATAAAAGTCAAAATTAGCACACTCAACCATTATCAATATTTCGCGGTAATAGTGTTCCACGTTAAATTTGAATTGTAAATTGATCCTATGGTTTGTTCCTCAAAAAATTTAAGAGTCATATTACATAGTATTCCATCTAAAATATATTGAAAAATAAAAAAGTTTTACCGTCGGGAAAGACTTTAAAATTAAAGTCAAAATTAGCACACTCGACCGTTATCAATATTTCACGGTAATGGTGTTCTACGTCAAATTTTAATTGTGAATTGAAAATGATCCTATGGTTTGTTCCTCGAAAAATTTGATAGTCATATTACATAGTATTTCATCTAAAAAATATTGAAAAATAAAAAAAATTTACCGTCGGGAAAACCTTTAAAATTAAAGTCAAAATTAGCACACTCAACCATTATCAATATTTCGCGGTAATAGTGTTCTACGTCAAATTTTGATTGTAAATTGATCCTATGGTTTGTTCCTCAAAAAATTGAATAGTCATATTACATTGTAATTCATCTCAAAAATATTAAAAAATAAAAAAATTCTACCGTCGGGAAAGATTTTAAAATTAAAGTCAAAATTAGCACACTCAACCGTTATCAACATTCGCGGTAAAGGTGTTCCACGTCAAATTTTAATTGTAAATTGAAAATGATCCTATGGTTTGTTCCTCAAAAAATTTGATAGTCATATTACATAGTATTTCATTTAAAATATATTGAAAAATAAAAAAATTTTACCGTCGGGAAAGACTTTAAAATTAAAGTCAAAATTAGCACACTCGACCGTTATCAATATTTCACGGTAATGGTGTTCTACGTCAAATTTTAATTGTGAATTGAAAATGATCCTATGGTTTGTTCCTCAAAAAATTTAATAGTCATATTACATAGTATTTCATCTAAAAAATATTAAAAAATAAAAAAATTCTACCGTCGGAAAAGCCTTTCAAATAAAAGTCAAAATTAGCACACTCAACCATTATCAATATTTCGCGGTAATAGTGTTCCACGTTAAATTTGAATTGTAAATTGATCCTATGGTTTGTTCCTCAAAAAATTTAAGAGTCATATTACATAGTATTCCATCTAAAATATATTGAAAAATAAAAAAGTTTTACCGTCGGGAAAGACTTTAAAATTAAAGTCAAAATTAGCACACTCGACCGTTATCAATATTTCACGGTAATGGTGTTCTACGTCAAATTTTAATTGTAAATTGAAAATGATCCTATGGTTTGTTCCTCGAAAAATTTAATAGTCATATTACATAGTATTTCATCTAAAAAATATTAAAAAATAAAAAAATTTTACCGTCGGGAAAGACTTGAAAATTAAAATCAAAATTAGCACACTCGACCGTTATCAATATTTCACGGTAATGGTGTTCTACGTCAAATTTCAATTGTAAATGATCCTATGGTTTGTTCCTCAAAAAATTGAATAGTCATATTACATTGTAATTCATCTCAAAAATATCAGAAAATAAAAAAATTTTACTGTCGGGAAAGATTTTAAAATTAAAGTCAAAATTAGCACACTCAACCGTTATCAACATTCGCGGTAAAGGTGTTCCACGTCAAATTTTAATTGTAAATTGAAAATGATCCTATGGTTTGTTCCTCAAAAAATTTAATAGTCATATTACATAGTATTTCATTTAAAAAATATTGAAAAATAAAAAAATTTTACCGTCGGGAAAGACTTTAAAATTAAAGTCAAAATTAGCACACTCAACCGTTATCAATATTTCGCGGTAAAGGTGTTCCACTTCAAATTTTAATTGTAAATTGATCCTATGGTTTGTTCCTTAAAAAATTTGAGATTCATATTACATAGTATTCCATCTAAAATATATTGAAAAATAAAAAAGTTTTACCGTCGGGAAAGACTTTAAAATTAAAGTCAAAATTAGCACACTCGACCGTTATCAATATTTCACGGTAATGGTGTTTTATGTTAAATTTTAATTGTAAATTGAAAATGATCCTATGGTTTGTTCCTCAAAAAATTTGATAGTTATATTACATAGTATTTCATATAAAAAATATTGAAAAATAAAAAAAATTTTCCGTCGGGAAAGACTTTAAAATTAAAGTCGAAATTAGCATACTCGAGCGTTATTAATATTTCACGGTAATGGTGTTCTACGTCAAATTTTAATTGTGAATTGAAAATGATTTTATGATTTGTTCCTCAAAAAATTTAATAGTCATATTACATAGTATTTCATATAAAAAATATTGAAAAATAAAAAAATTCTACCGTCGGGAAAGACTTTAAAATTAAAGTCAAAATTAGCACACTCAACCATTATCAATATTTTGCGGTAATAGTGTTCCACGTTAAATTTTAATTGTAAATTGAAAATGATCCTATGGTTTGTTCCTTAAAAAATTTAATAGTCATATTACATAGTATTTCATCTAAAAAATATTGAAAAATAAAAAAATTCTACCGTCGGGAAAGACTTTAAAATTAAAGTCAAAATTAGCACACTCAACCATTATCAATATTTCGCGGTAATAGTGTTCCACGTTAAATTTTATTTGTAAAGTGAAAATGATGCTATGGTTTGTTCCTCAAAAAATTTAAGAGTCATATTACATAGTATTTCATTTAAAATATATTAAAAAATAAAAAAATTTTACCGTCGGGAAAGACTTTAAAATTAAAGTCAAAATTAGCATACTCGACCGTTATCAATATTTCACGGTAATGGTGTTCTACGTCAAATTTTAACTGTGAATTGAAAATGATCCTATGATTTGTTCCTTAAAAAATTTAATAGTCATATTACATAGTATTTCATCTAAAAAATATTGAAAAATAAAAAAATTCTACCGTCGGGAAAGACTTTAAAATTAAAGTCAAAATTAGCACACTCAACCATTATCAATATTTCGCGGTAATAGTGTTCCACGTTAAATTTTAATTGTAAATTGATCCTATGGTTTGTTCCTCAAAAAATTTGATAGTCATATTACATAGTATTCCATCTAAAATATATTGAAAAATAAAAAAGTTTTACCGTCGGGAAAAACTTTAGAATTAAAGTCAAAATTAGCACACTCAACCGTTATCAACATTCGCGGTAAAGGTGTTCCACGTCAAATTTTAATTGTAAATTGAAAATGATCCTATGGTTTGTTCCTCAAAAAATTTGATAGTCATATTACAGACTGAGGACAAAAAGGAGAAGGCAAGAAGAAAAGAGCAGGAATCTTACGAAGAAATGTCAAGTGTAAACGTAAAAGTCATATGTAATAGACAGAATTCACATGTTAGAATTTTAAATTCAGGGATTCGTCAACCAGTGGCGACGGAAGAACAGCGAGCGGCAATAGATGTTTTTACGAAGCTGGATATTCCGACACTACCGATTTCACTACAGAAAAGAGGAAGGGTTAATCACTTAACGTGCAGGTAATATAAAGCAAATACTGTGAAGTTCACGGAAATATTGTGTACTTAGCTATGGACAAAAGACAAATGTTGTAGTAGATGTAAATATTTAGTTAACATGAAATATATCTAAAGTTTATCATGTTTTATGTAACAGGAGAACAAACAGAATAGAAGGGGAAGTAAAGTCAAGCACTCCAGTCCGCTTGCTCGGAGGCGGTGGGACATACAAGAAAAATGTGTACACGGCAGAAAATTTTGCAGTATTGATGAATTCGATGGAAAAGTTTGATCCACATGATTACGATTGTTGGTATCGATTAGTTTCTACATTTTTCACCCCAAACATGTCCAAATATGAAACCAAGCGAAAAATATTGGAAGCAAAAAGATTTTGGCGAGAAAACAAAAAGGAAATACTAAAAATTTGCGACATGCGATCTTTTAATCGTGATACCAGCGCTAAATGCAATAATAATGCGGCCGAACAAAATATCAGAAAATCCAAGACCGGTCAATTCGCTTCTCCTGGCGAAAATTTAACTGGGCAATTTAAATGTAAATACGATTGTAAATATTCCAGATTGATTTGCCAAAAATATAAATACAGAAGTAAATATAAATACAAATATAGACCGCATAAACGCCCGGCGTCAAACCGTTCGCCGTCGGAAAAGGACTGCTCCCGCATTTCCGATAATTTTAATTACGATTCCGCCCGTCCCATTGGTGAATCCGAAAGTCCGCTGCTCGAAAAGCGCGTTCAAAAAGATAGCAAAACTTCTGATTACAACATTGAAAATGTCATCTCCATAGATCACAAGTTACACACCGTTCACGATGAATTTGAAAACCCAAATATTTCTCCCCAGCAAAATCATGAACCAGTTTCGGATGCAAGTTCCTGTCCAAATTATAAGCAATCGTCTCCTCAACGCGATGACGTTACATTCGATCTTGAAATGACCAAATCAAATGCCAATGACGAACAAAAGAAAAGAAAACGCACCCGAACATCCCGATTCTTCACAAGTCAAAGAACGGCATGTGGAATCTACAACTCAGGCATGGATACCCATTGAGGATTTGCCTAACAAGGCTGAGTTTATAGTTAAAGAAGATGACTGGAATGCCATTTTGTGCTCTGTCAAAAACAGAATAATTCTTTACAAAGACTGGGGGGATAAAATAAGAGATGGCATGAAATTAAGCAATCCTTATTGCTCATTTGCGTTTCGTCGCCATACTTTTAACAAACAACGACAGCGGTCGCGTGTGTTTCACACTACTGGATATTGTCGTTTTCCTAATTGTGATAGGAAGTTTACGATAACTTCTTATCGTGTCAATTCTCGTTTGATGCATGTGTCTTATACCGGCAATGTAAAA
Organism: Styela clava; assembly: GCF_964204865.1. Taxonomy (NCBI): domain Eukaryota; kingdom Metazoa; phylum Chordata; class Ascidiacea; order Stolidobranchia; family Styelidae; genus Styela; species Styela clava. The sequence goes on along the minus strand of NC_135258.1, from coordinate 4,448,052 downwards.
CACTCAACAATTGTATCTGCTATTTTAAAAGGCGCTCGTCGTGAAATGGTTAAAAAAGAGCTCAAAAACAAGATGCCTCGTGAATGTTACTTGGACTTTATTAAAGAGGTTCCTAGCAATATCTTTTGTTCTGGTAATCGAGACGATGCCCCATCTGTCAGTGTTTTAAAGAAGGCTAGATACGAGGCCCGAGGTATAGCGAAGTTAGACTCGGATCAGTGGGAATCGCTTGAGCGTTTGCGTAATCAGCAAAGAAAAAATAACAATGACCCATCAAGGAAGGTGTTGGGAACATTGCAGCAAATATCGCGTGTGCCTGCTAGTATTATGCTGTGGTCTCGTGATACCATAGATATTTTACAGGACGTCGCGAGAGAGGACATAATATATATAGACGCCACTGGTAGTATATTGCGAAGCTTTAAAGATAAAAAGCCATTTTATATATATGAAATTGTCGTCCGACATCCCATGGAAGGCAAACCCCCATTGGCTGTTGCGTCATACGTCACGAACGAACATAATTCGACCTCCATTTCCAATTTTATTGCACGATTCCGGAGAGATCATGCGTTGTGCTACACCAGACCGTCAGGACGTTTGATAATATGCGACGGCAGTGTCGCTCTTATAAATTCCGTGTTGATTTCATTCATGGGAGAAGGTTCCGTTGAATATATATCTCGTTGTTATAAAGTTGTAACGGGCATTGCCACAGATTGCATGTTCCAAAAACCGTTCTTGAGACTTTGCGCCAGCCACATTATGAAAAATTTCAGTAAACTGTTCTCGGCATTGAACTGGAAAAAGGAAGCCATGCATATCATGGGATTATTAATCGCTTCCGAAAATTACACCGAAATTAAGGATTTCATTTATAATATCTACGTTATTTTGATGTCAACGAATTTTCACTTGGCTGACAGAAGTTGGCAGTTTTTCAAAAGGAAAATTACCGACAATTCTGAAGATTCTCCCGTATCAGAAAATACTGATGATTTTGAAATAAACGACTGGTCCCCGAACTGTAACCCATTTGAAAATGACATTTCTGAAATAATTAGAAGAGCGGGCTCGGAAATAAAAAACGCCAAACTTGATAATGCCAATCCATTTTACAACCCGAATATAATGTTGACGCTTCGCAAGTATTATTTTCCCAAGATCGTGTTGTGGACTAGCCTTATGACGGGAGATTTGGGTCGCCATGGAAATTCTCCGCCGTATGAAAAACAAACTGAGCTCTACCAGAAATTACAAAAATTGGCCACTCAAAATTTAACTATACGAAATCGCACGCAAGGAATAATGGAGAAAAGTCAACAGGAACTCAAACGAACACGACTACGAAATAGAAAATTTTCCCGTCTGGACGAAATTGCGACGGTTTATGACGACTTGCATAATGCCTTGATTCGTGAATTTAATGACAATAGGATCGTTAAAAAATCGGTTAAACGCAAAAGAAAGACACAACAGAAGGCCGAGGACGTGGAAATCTGGGCAAAGAGAACAAAACAAGAGCATGGTAAAAACCCATCAATTGGAAAATATATGCAAAGTCCAAATAAGCCTCTAAAAGATATATCTGACATCAAGCCTACCACAAGCCCGATAACATGCTCTGAGAATAAGCAGCAGGATTTTGCACCTCTGCAGGAATCTACGCCGATCAACACGTATACTCATAAGAGCCTTCCTAAATATGAAGACTGTATTCGAATGCCAGATTCGAATTCTTTCGTGCCCGCTTTGACCACCCGGTTTACGAAAAATTAGCATGATTTCGAGCGCTTCAATTGTTATGGAAGAAATGAAAAAAGCGGATTAATAAATCCAAGAAAAAAAATCAACAACGATCAAATAGATAAATGTTCTCTGATACTTGCTGCTCAGTTTCCAGACATAGACGGACTCCAGAGCACCACAATATATGCTTTATCTGCAGGACCAGCCTATACACCAAATCTGCCTTTCATTCAAGTTTTACATGTTCACACAAGCACTAAAAACACCTGCCATTGGGTCACAGCATCAAACTTTTTTTGCTTAGACGAGCCCGACACCGTATATGTCTACGACAGTTTATTGCAGCCAGACGCATACGATGCAATTGATCGATACAATATTTCAAAATTGCTGCGGCCGAAAGGAGATGAAATTCGTATAAAATTCCCTAAAGTTCAATCCCAGTTACGAGGTCCTAATTGTGGAGCATTCGCGATTGCGTTTATGGTCGCTTTATGTCTTAAAACGAAACCCGAAACAATTGAGATAAATGAGTTAACATTGCGTCAGGATATCGCGTCGATGATTGATTGCAAGCGTTTTGCGTCGTTTTACGATATCACCGGATCGAACTACTTTCACCCGGCCATTTTGAATATTCCAGTTTTTTGCCACTGCAGACTCGCACATTTGAATAATAATTTGATGATTCAGTGTACGTCGTGCTTTGCGTGGTATCACGAAAACTGTGTTTCAGTTCAGATTCCCACTGAAGCAATAACAAATTTGGACAAATCTTGGAGGTGTGATAAATGTCCTTCGCTTCGCAAATTATTGATATAATTTAACCTTTTCGTCTTTTGTATTTCTAAAACAAATGAAACGTTTTACATAATTTTGAACGCATCAAATATTTAAAGTCATAACCTAGGCATAACACAATCACTTAGTCATACCATAATTAGCTAGTAATATAGATTCTTTAATCATAATCAGGCTGTGGAGTCGGAGTATTGAGTTGGAATCGTAGCTTGGTGTGATTTATTGCTATTGGAGTCAGAGCCCGAATCGCATTTATAGACTCGTAAAATGCCGTGATCGAAATCCTTAAGCTGGATTAGGGACCAGAATCGGAGTCGACAGTTTATAATATGAAAATTTTGGTTTCTTGTTGTTCGGGGCTGACGGCAAAATCGAAATTTTCATAAACTTGGAGACGAGATTCGAAGTCATGAAATGACAATTATGGAAGGCTTGTATACGCTAAAGTTTATGTTAATAAAATTTTGATTTTCTTGTTGTTCGGGGCTAAGGGCGAAATCAAAATTTCAATCTGTAGACGGGAGCCGGAATTGGAGTCATAAAATGACAATTAATGAAAGTTAACATACGCCAAAATTTAAGTTATTAAATTGCGGGTTTCTTGTGGTTCCCAGCTAACGACGAAATTGAATTTTTTCTAATCCGGAGTCGAGAGCCAGAATCGGAGTCAAAATTTCTTTATCCTGGTGTCGGAGTGATATTTTAAATATATCGATGAGGGGTGTTATTATTCCCCGACTCCACAGACCTGATTATAAATATTATGTTAAATTAATTATTTTTAATAACTCTTGCTGTCTATTGCTGTGATTTCCGTAGTCAAGCTTACTTTTCACGTTCCGATTATATTCCGTTAACGATTCTGTCTAGCTACTGATATGGCGTTCAAGGCCATTGCTCTAACAATTCGAATCAGTCGAAAATACAAATTTGCCGTCTTTAACATGAACATCATAAGTTAATATCACTTCTTATTTCAATTATTCTATTAGAGACGTTTCTGTTTGTAGCACCGAGATGGGGTTTGGTGTTCACACAATTAATTACCCATTGACCAACTTTGAATGACCTACATAATGACCTTCCTATAAAATTGACCATCGTAACTGTCGAATACAACAACATTTTTGTCATTGTTCCCTTGTTACCTGGTATTACCTTGGCTCCACAGCTGCATACTTAAATGCATTTTGTCATTCCATATAATGTGCTTCCATTAAATATCCATGAAAATATTTTTCCCGTGGTGTGCAGATCAACAAATCAATTTCATTGCCAATACAGCTAATATCCAATAAAATTGAATAAAGAACAAAACAAGTAAATGTAGTCATTTGCAATAGGAATCCTTCACGTCGATTTAAAGTCCCGTGGTTCTGCAGAACTTATCTTTTAAAATTTTCATGTGCAAGCAAGGCAAGCAGCTCGAATTGTCAATTTTTGTTGTTCAATTGTCAAATTATTCAAAATTCATCATCACTGTGGTGTCGGAGTTTGAAATATTGATATTGGTGTCGGATCCTGAATTGTTTTTTTTTTTCCAATTCCTCGGAATCGGGAAGATGTTTTTTAATTATTTATTAATTTAAAAAAGTTCGCAGTCGACCAATTGTTTGTTGTCATTGTTAGACAAGAAGTCGAAGTAAAATCTTTTTCAACCTGGTGTCCAGCTCCCGAGTCGGGGGTGAAAATCGGAATCGTTTGTTAATGGCGCGAATTTTGTAGTTAGAGTCGAAACCCCATTTTGTTAATTCCGGAGCCGGAGTTGCTTCTATACCGCTTTGATTCAGAATTCCACATTCCGTTAATTCCGGAGTCGGGGTCAAATCCGGTGTTATTTCTATAATATTTGGAGTCAGATTCAGAGTCCACATTTTGTTAATTCCGGAGTCGGGGTCAAATCCGGTGTTGCTTCTATAATATTTGGAGTCAGATTCAGAGTCCACATTTCGTTAATTCCGGAGTCGGAGTCAAAGCCGGAGTTATTTTTTATAAAATTTGGAGTCAGATTCAGAGTCAAAAATTTCGTTAATTCCGCAGTCGGGATCAAATCCGGTGTTGTTTTTATATTATTTGGAGTCAGATTCAGAGTCCACATTTCGTTAATGTCGGAGTCAAAGCCGGCGTTATTTTTATAAAATTTGGAGTCAGATTCAGATTCAAAATTTTGTCAATTCCGGAGTCGGGGTCAAATCCGATGTTGTTTCTATAATATTTTGGAGTCAGATTCGGAATCCACATTTCGTTAATGTCGGAGTTTTAAAGCCGGAGTTATTTCTATAATATTTGGAATCAGATTCAGAGTCTACATTTCGTTAATTCCGGAGTCGGGATCAAATCCGGTGTTGTTTCTATATTATTTGGAGTCAGATTCGGAGTCCACATTTCGTTAATGTCGGAGTCAAAGCCGGAGTTATTTTTATAAAATTTGGATTCAGAGTCAAAAATTTCGTTAATTCCGCAGTCGGGATCAAATCCGGTGTTGTTTTTATATTATTTGGAGTCAGATTCAGAGTCCACATTTCGTTAATATCGGAGTCAAAGCCGGCGTTATTTTTATAAAATTTGGAGTCAGATTCAGATTCAAAATTTTGTCAATTCCGGAGTCGGGGTCAAATCCGATGTTGTTTCTATAATATTTTGGAGTCAGATTCGGAATCCACATTTCGTTAATGTCGGAGTTAAAGCCGGAGTTATTTCTATAATATTTGGAATCAGATTCAGAGTCTACATTTCGTTAATTCTGGAGTCGGGATCAAATCCGGTGTTGTTTCTATATTATTTGGAGTCAGATTCGGAGTCCACATTTCGTTAATGTCGGAGTCAAAGCCGGAGTTATTTTTATAAAATTTGGAGTCAGATTCAGAGTCAAAATTTCGTTAATTCCGGAGTCGGGGTCAAATCCGATGTTGTTTCTATAATATTTTGGAGTCAGATTCGGAGTCCACATTTCGTTAATTCCGGTGTCGGAGTCAACGCCGGAGGGATTTCTATAATATTTGGAGTCCGAACCAGAGTCCACATTTCGTTAATTCCGGAGTCAGGGTCAGATTCAGAGTTCACATTTCGTTAATGTCGGAGTTAAAGCCGGAGTTATTTCTATAATTTTTGGAGTCAAATTCAGAGTCCAAATTTCGTTAATTCCGGAGTCGGGGTCAAATCCGGTGTTGTTTCTATAATACTTGGAGTCAGATTCGGAGTCAACATTTCGTTAATTCCGGAGTCGGAGTCAAAGCCGGAGTTGTTTCTATAAAATTTAGAGTCAGATTCAGAGTCCACATTTCGTTAATTCCGGAGTCGCGGTCAAATCCGGTGTTGTTTCTATAATATTTGGAGTCGGGGTCAAATCCGGTGTTGTTTCTTTAATATTTCGAGTCAGATTCCAAGTTCACATTTTGTTAATTCCGAAATCATGGTTGAAGCCGTAATTGTTTCTATAATATTTGGATTCAGACTCCAAGCTCACATTTTGGGAATTTCAGAATCGTGGCCAAATCCGAAGTCTTTTCTATAAAGACTCGGTGTATTAGTTGGAGTATTGAATCAGATTCCATTCATTTTCATAATGTCTCGGAGTTCGGATCCAGAGTCGATCGTAAAATTGTCCACAACCCTGACTATAATTCAAAACAATTTATTATATTTCGACGATTTTAAAAACGTAATTTGACATTTTCTAATCATGAAGAAGGCGCTAATTCAAATTTTAGTTTATTCGTTTCAAGTCTTGTTGAATTACTGAATTGGCATCCTAACATAATAACATTGGGTTCCTACCCAAACTGTAAAAATAGAAACGATATTTTCGGAATTGGGATCTGGAATTTTTAGTGACTTGTCGTTTTTAGTTGGTTATGTTTAGATGCTTTATTTATTTACTTTTAACGCATTTGGTTTATTTTATTTATATGAGAAAATTATATTTATACAAATTTTTAATATGTATGATTTAGCAATCAATACACATAATATAATTTTGAATATTGATAAATTCACCTTTCTTTTCAAATTTCATTTTGAGACTATCTTTAAAATGAGAGTATGGCTATGTATATCAGAAACTGTAACTTCAAATAATTTTCTCGAACCAAAATCTGCATACCAAATTTCTGGAGATTGATACATAAAAATTGCAATAACGTTATAAATTTCTTTGCCCGGTGTGTTGGAGAGATTTGGTAAGAGTGGAGTTGGGTGATATCTTTGCTGTAATAACGCTATGATTGTTTAGTGATTTCTAATTTTTATAGATTTTCATATCAAGACAGTAAAACATATGTTACTGTGCGAAGCACAATTACATATGAAATTGTATAACTGAATTCACACCACCAATCTGGCGTTAATATGACTGTGGTTATGGGGTATAGCTTGATGTACATTTGGCATGATCAATTATTTTTGTTTCCAACATTGCGGTGTAAATAACTTTTATAGAAAAGATTTTTACTTATTATTCAAACTTGAACTCGGTCTGATGATGTGTCTTGATGAAAATGAAATTTGGATCAAAAATATTTCTTACGCTTGGATAATCAACTTTGGGTATTTGACTTATTGCATAATCTTTATATATATTGTAGCGTTATTGCATTGATATCTGCGCCAAATGAGGGCAATTAAATTTTGATGTTTTTTTTCATAAGTATGATATTGTCTTTTTCTTATCGTGTTGCAATAAATACACTTAGTAAATATTGTTGTATTTGATTTGAATTTCTTTAACGCGGATGTCACAATTGTTTTGAGAGACTTAAAAAGATCATAAGACCAATAGGACTCCTCCTTAAAACTGAATTAGCAAGCGTAATGGGTGCTGGAATAGAACCCTTGATTTCGATTATATCAACATTATGTATAGCAGTTTCGTGTTGAACTATGAGAGGTCATTAACATATTTCAGTGTGAACAGCATTTGCGGTAGGTTTTAATTGTATGCGCAAACTCATCTGTCTGAATCAGATCAAGTTCGAGCAAATCACTAGAAGATGATCATGATAAGGCCTCGCGAATCCTACAATGTCGCATTCGTATCAAGCGCTACATTTTCATTGTTCGGTGACAACAACAAAATTTTGCATTTGGAAGACTGTAAAGTACGAAATCGCTTGAATGATTTCGAAATATTCGATTTGTTATGAATTGTTAAAAATTACCATCCACGTTGGCTCCCCGATATTGCCTCCTAAAATGACTATTTAAAAGATAATGATAGCAGGGGTGGTCAACCTTATTTCGACTGAAATCTTCAAGACAGATCGCGATCGATAATAAGGGAATACACATAAACGAATGAGAACTGAATAGGCAGAGAAAACTGCACACAGGTATTTGAAAAATTCACCGCTGTCAATAAGCTCATCTCCGTAGGCGCATTCTCAATGCAATCATCCAAAAAATTTGTATTTTTTATTTTTCATTAAATTTCTTAATTATGTAATTGTACCCTAAGTACATGTTTCATCATTTATTTAAATCATATAAGTCAGATCCAATGCTTGTCAATTTTAGTTGTAAGCGTTGAAAATTCCTTTAAAAAGATTATCAAGTATCTATCTATTACAGCGTTTTCCAACCTTTTTTGGTCGCGGACTATATTAATAACGGCCGGGTGTCCTAATTTTAACTTTAAAGTCTTTCCCGACGGTAGAATTGTATTATCCATATATTTTTTAGATGAAATGACATGTAATATGACTATTCAATTTTTTGAGGAACAAACCATAGGATCAATTTACAATTAAAATTTAACGTGGAACACTATTACCGCGAAATATTGATAATGGTTGAGTGTGCTAATTTTGACTTTAATTTGAAAGGCTTTCCCGACGGTGGAATTTTTTTATTTTTCAATATTTTTTAGATGGAATACTATGTAATATGACTATTAAATTTTTTGAGGAACAAACCATAGGATCAATTTACAATCAAAATTTGACGTGGAACACCATTACCGTGAAATATTGATAACGGTCGAGTGTGCTAATTTTGACTTTAATTTTAAAGTCTTTCCCGACTGTAAAATTTTTTTATTCTTTGATATATTTTAGATGAAATACTATGTAATATGACTCTCAAATTTTTTGAGGAACAAACCATAGGATCAATTTACAATCAAAATTTGACGTGGAACACTATTACCGCGAAATATTGATAATGGTTGAGTGTGCTAATTTTGACTTTAATTTTAAAGGTTTTCCCGACGGTAAAATTTTTTATTTTTCAACATTTTTTAGATGAAATACTATGTAATATGACTATTAAATTTTTTGAGGAACAAACCATAGGATCATTTTCAATTCACAATTAAAATTTGACGTAGAACACCATTACCGTGAAATATTGATAACGGTCGAGTGTGCTAATTTTGACTTTAATTTTAAAGTCTTTCCCGACGGTAAAACTTTTTTATTTTTCAGTATATTTTAAATGGAATACTATGTAATATGACTCTCAAATTTTTTGAGGAACAAACCATAGGATCAATTTACAATTAAAATTTAACGTGGAACACTATTACCGCGAAATATTGATAATGGTTGAGTGTGCTAATTTTGACTTTAATTTGAAAGGCTTTCCCGACGGTAGAATTTTTTTATTTTTCAATATTTTTTAGATGAAATACTATGTAATATGACTATTAAATTTTTTGAGGAACAAACCATAGGATCATTTTCAATTCACAATTAAAATTTAACGTAGAACACCATTACCGTGAAATATTGATAACGGTCGAGTGTGATAATTTTGACTTTAATTTTAAAGTCTTTCCCGACGGTGAAATTTTTTTATTTTTCAATATATTTTAAATGAAATACTATGTAATATGACTATCAAATTTTTTGAGGAACAAACCATAGGATCATTTTCAATTTACAATTAAAATTTGACGTGGAACACCTTTACCGCGAATGTTGATAACGGTTGAGTGTGCTAATTTTGACTTTAATTTTAAATTCTTTCCTGACGGTAGAATTTTTTTATTTTCTGATATTTTTGAGATGAATTACAATGTAATATGACTATTCAATTTTTTGAGGAACAAACCATAGGATCATTTCCAATTTACAATTGAAATTTGACGTAGAACACCATTACCGTGAAATATTGATAACGGTCGCGTGTGCTAATTTTGACTTTAATTTTAAAGTCTTTCCCGACGGTAAAATTTTTTTATTTTTTAATATATTTTAGATGAAATACTATGTAATGAGACTATTCAATTTTTTAAGGAACAAACCATAGGATCATTTCCAATTTACAATTGAAATTTGACGTTGAACACCATTACCGCGAAATATTGATAACGGTCAAGTGTGCTAATTTTGATTTTAAATTTGAAGTCTTTCTCTACGGTAAAATTTTTTGAAATTTGTAAGATCATATACTGTATATTATGATAATTTAATTCCGTGGTAAACATTTCGTTGATTTCTTTTCGATGAACTGTTGAATTTCGACATCAAAAGCCTTCGAGACAATGTGTATCTGCTGGTGAAATGTTTTCATCATGTTTATTTTTTATTATACAAGATGTATTTGTGCAAATCAATTATGGTTTATTCATAACTACATTTTTTTTTCATAAAAAGAACAGACACTTAGCTTAAATTTCAATTTTCTTATTTTTGAGTTTCGACGGTCAATTTCAGGCTTGTTTACCGTCATATCTGGTAACACTGGTTAGAGATATTATTGTTCAGTTGATTTTGAATCATTTTCCCGGCATTTGTGGCCATTTTGTGCTATCAATTGCCGGACTCTGAGAGGTTCTGGTGCTGAGGTAAACGTGGATATATGTAATTTAGTAATCTGTGAGCGTTTAGGATGCCTTAACTTACCGTATAACACTGTCAGAACGCCAGCCCACACTCGTGTGACGCTAGCCCACACTCGTAGGATGCCAGCCCACACTCGTGTGACGCTAGCCCACACTCGTTTTTGACAGGCCATACTAGGGGTAACTGGTCCGTGCTTGGTATTGCATTTGCGCTGTGTATATCCAATATGGTCTCTATATTGTCATAGCCACCAAGTTTTTATGTATTAACGTTTATAAAATGGTAAAATAGTTGGTTAACCCCTTGACGTCAGGCTGAGTGTGGGCTGAGCGAGTGTGGGCTGGGGTAACTTTGGTTACCAAGCCATCTAATTTGTTTTGCATTTAATTCAAATTTTGCACAAAATGACCATAGCTAGCTTTTGACATCTTCATATTGTTATACTAATATACTTTACCTTTTTATATTTAGGGCCTCAATATGTGAAGACCATTTCCTGGGAACCGATATACTTCGGCATGGGAAAAAAAGCTCTTTAAGACTCGGAGCAGTTCCATGCAGGAAAAATTCCCAGGAGTTCAGCTGTGTACCAGGAAAAAACAAGACCTCTCCCAGCTGTGCGTGAACCACTGCCGGAAAAAAATCGATATCGATCTACTAGGAGTTTGGTCAGTGCCACTTCATACTTGTCGCAATCTATGAAAGGTATGCATCTGTAGAAATTTTTTTTGCTTGTTTAGCAAATTTTGATTGAACTTTTTATACAGATAAGTGGGCTTTGTATGAGCACCGAGGAAAATTTATTGCAGAGATGAGAAAGGATGATTACTGCGTGCCTAGTATAAGGTAGTTGTTTTTAAACAGAAGTTATCAATTATAGTTTGGTTTTCAACTTGCAGAGAATAGGATAACATGTTAGTTTTCAATTATTTTGTTGCTGTGTCATTTGAGTAGTAATTGAGTTTGACAGCATGAATTGTAAGTTCAGCAGTTTTTCATTGTAGCGCAAGTTTGTCGTTAGGGAATATTTTTAGATGGCAGAATATTAAAACAAATACTAGGAGGCTACAGGATTGTACAGAGTAAATAGCTAAGATAAATTGCAAATACCAAATCACAAATATACCCATGAGCCATATGACATACCAAATTGTATCTAACAACTTATCAATGTAAAACAAACTGAAATAATCTTACACAATGATGAAAAAAGAGTTGAGTATGGAGAAGATGGTGCAATGCAAAGTGCTCATTTTTCTGGCTGGAAAGTCGAGATTGCAAAGCTAGGAGTTGACAGATGTGATACTCTGAATTCTGTTTTAGGTATACATTTTCTTTTGACAAGTTCACCTTTGTTTTATTCTGTAACTCAAATTTGTGTTATCCATTTAAGACAAATTAGGCAAATTGGAGTTGTGTTGCGGTATTGGTCGGCGGGATGGCAGTACATTGGTTCACCCAGTTTTGTCGTGGGGAGGTGACAAGATTAATATCAAAAATATATATCGGTCAACATCATGTAGCACAATTGGTATGTTAGTAAAAAATCGCTGTTCGACTGTCTCGAGAGCATATATATGATTGCAGGATATTTTTAGTGGATGTGTCAATTGGATGCCCAATGTGCAGCAGCTGCATGTCAGAACAGTTCAAAAATGACGAGGAAGAACACCATCCAAGCCAGGTCATGTTGCAAGTTGATGATACTGTGCATGATATGATCAAGGTCATGTTTACTTTTTGTTTTATTTCACGATCAAATAATTTTTAATGTACTAGACTCAAGAGATTAATTGTATGACTGACTTGTGAATATTTTCACAGGCCACTTTCGCTTCTGAAAGTTCCATCTTGAATACTTGGCAGCAAATGTTTTTTGGTCAGCAGCTTGCCAACTCCAATGCTCACCCCTCTTCACGTCGGTACCATCCAGATGTGATTCGTTGGGCTATGGAACTCTATTGCAGATCGCCTTCTGCCTATGATCATCTGCGAACAAGTCAGGTGCTGACTCTCCCTTCCCCAAGCACTTTGAATCGCTACAGGTAAATGTAATGCTTCTGACAATTGTTGGGGTGTACTATGGTGAATTTAAATTAACTTTGATAACCATTTGGCCATGTTGTTTTCTTTCAGTCTATTTAAAAAAAATATTTTGTCTATTATCTGTCTACTTATTATATCATACATTGGTCAGTGACTCGCGATTGCTGATTAATTTTTTGTTTTTGCAGAAATGTCATTCCACCACAATCTGGGATTAACAAACTGGCATTGAAAGAAATGGAGAGAGTCATCAAAGACAAGGGTTCATTGATTGGATTTGTTGCTCTCGATGAGATGAAGGGTAAGCTCACTTTAATTTTTATTTACAATCTTACATCATTGTCATAATATGAATCTCTGATACAGTTAGAGAAAATCTGGTCTGTCGTAACGGCAAATTGATTGGTTTCGTGGACAAAGAAATGGCAAGGAATGGCAATAATGACCAGCTTGCTTCACACATTTTAGGTAAGTTGTTACTGGGGTTTTACTACGGTAGACTTTTTATGTAACGCAGTATTAATGTTCTACATGTTTCTTCAGTATTCTACGTTAGAACCGTGAAGCGAGATCTGTCGATTCCTTTGGCGTGGTATGCAACCCGTAACTCCCCAGCCTCCAAGCTTTGTCGGGTGTTTTGGGAACTTTTAATTGAATGTGAGAGCCGAAGCGTAAAGATCCTTGCTGTAATCGCAGATGGTCACAGTACCAACCGCCGCTTTTTCCAACTTTTAAGTGGCAACTTGGAATTGCCTTGTGATGGTGTATTGTTTGCTCCTAATATATGCGACTCTGACAGGAACATATACCTATGTTCTGATCCATCACATTTGATCAAGATAATAAAAGAAATGGGCAAATGGCATTGTATAATGTTTACCATGATGCGTTAATTTTCAACAGTCTTTTTTTCATTTGTTCAGACTGTTCGAAACTCGTTATATGCATCAAAAGTTGGTGGGAAGAAGCATATGCGCCGAGGTGGCCAGGACATTGTGTGGAGGCATATTAAAGATCTTTATATGCAGGAATCTGTTCAGGTCCTTGGCCGTACCAGACTGAGTCCATCACATGTAGAGTTAACACCATATAGTAAGGTAAGCTAATAGTCTAATTGTGTTGGTTTAGCCGCACGACACGCTGATGAAATCCCTGAAATGGACTTATTTCAACTAAAATTTTTGATTCGCTGCCAATGCCCTTGACTGTGGTAACAGGATTTTCAATAACTATTTTTTTTTAATACAGAGTGATTTGGGAAAATCTTTTTTATTTTCAGATGAAAGTCAATCTTGCAACTGATGTGCTGAGCTGGAACGTCGGCCAATGTTTAAAAACAATGAATGGGACGAATGGAACTGCCAAATTTGAGAAATGAGAGATGTCATTTTGGGGTTGGCTATTGTTATTTTCATGCATTATTTATTCTTGAAAACAATTATAGAATGAGCATAGTGGAGATGAAAAGAGTTTTCTGGCTCGCCCAACCTTAGAGGGACTGAAATTCACCACACACAATTTCATAGAGATGTGCAAATACCTTCTGGCAAATGGTTTGGAATATGTGTCTTTGCACTGCTTTAATCAGGATGTTTTGGAAGCTTTCTTCGGCAATTTGGTGAGATTTTTTGGGGGGCTGAACTGTATGGGTATCTATCTAGCCATGTATATATCTAATACGCAGCATCACATTCATAGAGACAACTTGGATCTAGATCAAGCAATCCAGACATATCTCAAGTATCCTATGGAATAACCCAAATTTCGCAAAGAAAGATCATCAAGAAGGTCAAAGGTGGTAATACAACCTATGGGAAAGCGAATGCCTGGACAGACATATGTGAACATCCATTGCCACCAAAAAAATGAACATTAGCATAATTTCGGCTGCAATCATGACTTACGATATTTAGAATTTGCAGATTATGCTTTTTCTCTTATAATATCGTGGATTGTTGCCGTAAAGTCAATATTGGTCTTTTGTTCGAAACATTTGACCATACACTTAAGGCTTTGGAGTCTGAAGTCCAACATTTTTTTTATATCGTAGCTGTGCGCAAAATTTGGTTGAATTAATCAGAGTCAAATTTTTATCGTAATATCCCATTCAAATTTTTCTAAAAAACTAAGCATTGAATTGACTAGAGTATTTTCAATAGATAATTAAATTCAGTAAGACTCAATAAAGTTTTTGTAAAATTTTGGTTTGTTGTAGTCTGTTTCGAACTCTTCGTCAAATTTTTTGGTCTAAATTTACTGGACTTCACAGCCTGCTCGGAAACTTATTAGTGCTGTTTTATAATAGCATGGCAATCAAATAACAAGTTTGGATGGCAGAAGATTGAAGTGGATGATGCAGTTTATTGCCTGGTGTATTTGAGACTTTTCGAATCAAATTTAATTGGGTTTGTTTTTGTTTAGTATGAGAATAAATGGTAAGATAGCAGTCCAATAAAAATAGAGTAAAATACAGTGGTTTTCAATCGCAGAGGCCAATACAATATTGATAGTATACAGTAAAGAAACATATTTAATAATTCTGATAGCAAACTACCGAATCATGACCCTGAACTGATGGATTGGCTGGATACGAATCCGCGGCATCTTGACGCCAAACGGCCAACGCTGAAATAGATCGCGCTGAGAAAAACATCGAATTTCCTACTTCCGTACCTCTTTACTCATGTGGAACGACCTTTGAACCCGCGAGTGAATTCTCTATTATCATTCTCTGTGGTCTAACCCTTCAACATTCGCTGTCAAACTCAACATCTAATTTCAACAGCGAGATGTCAAACAACAACAACAACAGTGTAGCTTCATCAAGCCGAAGCCCAAACAACGCTTAAGCAGGAGCCTACCCGATCCTGGCTTATCACCAATCGGTCCCATTTCACAACATCTCGAGGGATACACAAATTTCCATATAGCACTCCAGGAGGCAATTCAAACTAACATCATGAATCAACTTCCATCTCTAATAGCAACATGCCTTGCCGAAAATTTTACCTCTGCAAATATCACCTCAGAATATCTACCCCTGAGTCCTGGCTTGAAAGAGTGCATGGAAGAACAAATGGTATCCCTTACAGAAATCAAACAAGATATAGCATCCATTAAAGATTCTCAAAACTTTCAATCAGAGAAATATGATGAAATCTTATCCAAACAAAAAGTAACAGAAGAATCCCTAAACCAATATGGCAAAAGAATACGGGATCTAGAAGACCTTATCTGCGAGCTTGAGGAAGAACTTTTCTATGCCACTGAAAAAATAGAGGAGCACGAACGTCGATCCAGATTAGACAACCTTGAATTCCATGGTATTGCTCCTAACATTAATGAAGACACTGATAATCTTGTCATGGAAATAGGTAAAATGATAAATGTCGAAATAAAACCTTCCGACATCTCTATAACTCATCGCTCTCCAACTCACAACTCCAAAATTCATAAGCCCATAGTGGCAAAATTCACCAACCGAAAAATCCGCTCCAAAATCCTAAAAAACCGCCACCTAATTAAATTTGCGGCCAACACAACATCAATAAGAAATATGGCCAAAGTATTTATTGTTGAGAACCTGACTGATAAAAATAAGAACCTCTTCTATCAAGCGAAACTTCTCAAAAAACGTTGCGGATATGCCTTCCTTTGGACTTCAAATGGCAAGGTTTTGATGAGGAAGAATAAAGATACCAACACTTTACCTATTGTTAATGAAGAGGACTTGAACAAAATAAGATAAGTCTACTCTTGGTCACAATTTTCTTATTTTTTTTAAAAACGCCACCCTTTTATTCTGTAATGAATTACCTAAGATTCTCCAACAACTGTTTATATGATACTCGTAGTGGGACTTCTGTCACAATATGCCCCTTATGCTATCTGATCTACCTCTTCACATCAGCTTTTGTGTTCATACTCAAGATTTTTCTTGCAAAAATTCTGTTTAAACAATACCACTGGTCCAAGAACTAAATTCTAACCTTAGCTCATGGGAATCGACAAGCTTCCACCCTCACGTTCCAACAGTTCTGTGTCGATATCTAGAAATATCTTCTATAAACAAAGAAACGTCCACTTTTTTACCCTCTGATCTATCTCATTGTCTTACATCTTAATATTAGATCCCTGGGTAAATACGCTGATCATCTAATGGAACTGATTTCTCACTTCCGTACCCTGCCACAAATTATCGCTCTGAGCGAAACCAGAATCAAAAGTTACCAATGTGGACATTCCTGGCTACGTCTTTATCCATGCCCCCTCCCCAACGCAAGCTGGTGGTGTAGGTATCTATATCAAAAGTAACATAGAATACCAAATTGTTCAAGATTTTAACTTATCTTTTCAAAATTGTGAGGACATGTGGATTGAACTCAAGTATTCTCAACCAAACTCAAAAGCCCAAAGCTTAGTTATGGGGGTAATTTATAAGCATCCGCATCGCAATATTCCATCTTTTACTGAAGCCATGGCTTCTTTATTTGACAAGTTAGCGAGGGCAAAAAAGCAGTTTTTAATCCTAGGTGACCTCAATATCAACCTCCTAGATACCCACGATACTCCCACTTCCAATTATCTAGATAAGCTTTTGTCCCACTTTGTATTTCCAATTATCACTAGACCCACTCGAGTAACTTCATCCTCCCACACCTTAATAGATCACATTTACACCAACACCATAAAATATTGTTCATCATCATTTATTATTCTTAGTGATCTCACTGATCATTTCTCTATTATGTGTACACTATCTTCATCCAGTCCTAACGAAACGTGACATGGCCAATTTTTCTACTGACACATTCAGATTAGAAGTCGAGTTGATGTGCAACCGTTATATTGGTGAAATCTTATCTGAACAAAATTTCAATAGCTCATTCGATCTCTTTCTCAAAAGTGGTTAATTAACAAACATGCACCACTCCGCCCACTTTCACGTAGAGAAAATAAATTGTATTCTAAGCCCTGGTTTAGAACCAGGGGAATCCATAAGTCAATCGAACACAAAAATAATATGTTCAAGCAAATGTATCTGAAGGGAAATGCATCTCAGCGTCTTCACTACAAAAAGTACAAAAACATTCTAACTCATTTGCAGAGAAAATCGAAACAACAGTATTACCATAATATTCTAGTGAACGATGTGAAACGCACATGGCAAACCATCAATGACATCATCAAAATTAAGTCAAGAGATAACACCACCAGGGTTGCCAGACCCCAGCGATAAAAAAAAGCCAAATCAAGACATAAAAAAAGCCAGAAAAAGCCAACAATTTTACTAAGTACAAAAGCCCCATGATTTGTCAGATTTTAAGCCCTTGGCAACGTACTGATGATGATATAGAGCCATTAGTTCATTCAGTGAGGCACACGAATAGAAAGTAAAGTTCCTATACAACTGTAGAAAGTAAAATAAATATCGAGCGGACAGCATTATTTTACCATTCAATATATATAATACAGGGTGCCGCTTCAGTCTGTCAGTATGTAATATACCTACATGTTTGTACTTAAACTTGTGATATACCTTGAAAATTTCTCCCTATATCAGGCCTGGGCAAGCTCCGGCCCGCGGGCCGCATCCGGCCCGCGGCAACGTTTCATCCGGCCCGCGAGCAGATTTCTAAATTAAGACACTTACATTTTTCATTTACATATAAAATATACTTTGAGGGCAAATTTCATTAATGTAATAGAAATAAGCGTTTTGTTGGCTTTGTGTATTTTAGATTAGACCATGGCATAGTACCAACTGCTATCTGTAGTCATCTTTGTCGCAACGATCAGCGCTTGTTTTTGCACGTGATTACTGAACAGCAGAGTAATCGAAGCGAGAATTTTGCGCGCGTAATTTCGATGAGTCGCGTTTTGATTCGTGTCCCAAATAAGAAGGATACAGTTAGGCTAGTCAGCTCTGCGCTACTCAGCGTTTCAAATATTGTAGAAGTAGTGGTATGTAGATAAATTGTTGAATTGCGCCCAGCTTTATTTTATTCTTTGTTTATCCTTTTATTTATGTAACTTGAACTGTAGCGTCAATTCTAAACCTGTGCTAGATCTACAAAGTTGCAAAATGTCAGCCGAAAACAAGAAAAGAAAAGTTGACACAGAATGCAGAATTTTTAACAAAAGTTGGACAGCGAAGTATTTATTCACAGAAGTCGATGGGATAGCTGTTTGTCTGGTTTGCAAGGAGAAGGTCGCGGTTATTAAGGTTTTTAATTTAAAAAGGCATTTTGAGACAAAACATGCAAAAAAATACAAAAATCTAAGTAATAATGAAATGGCGCAAACAGCGGAGACTATGGTAGCAAAGCTCGAAAAACAGCAAAGTTTTTTCACACGACTCCATGCATCTAATGATGCAGCTGTCATGGCCAGTTTCGTAATAGCTCACAAAATCGCTCAAAACAGCAAACCATTTTCTGAAGGGGAGTTCGTCAAAGAATGTTTAGTAGAGACGGCAGCAATTGTTTGTCCTGATAAAACAGATGCTTTTAAACAAGTTCCGCTATCGAGAAGAACTGTCACCAGAAGGGTTGAGTGTATCGCAGGAGATTTAAGAGATCAGTTGCTACATTATGTCAAATAATTTGACTTCTTCACTTTAGCGTTAGACGAGAGTTGTGATGTACGCGACACTGCTCAGTTGCTTATTTTCGTTCGTGGAATTACTTGTGATTTCAAAATTACTGAAGAAATAGCTGCTATAAGACCAATGAAAGGAACAACAACAGGTGCAGATATTTTTAGCGAGGTAGATACATCCATGGATAAGTTGGGACTTAAATGGGAAAAATTGGCGGGAGTGACGACAGATGGGTGCCCAAATCTTACAGGAAAAAATGTGGGATTGTTGAAGCGCATGAAAGACAGAGTTAATGAAATTGACCCAAAGCTGCAGTTAGTGTTTTTACATTGTATCATACATCAACAGGTATTGTGCAAGTCAGTGCTAAAAATAAGCCATGTCACTGATGTTGTTACAAAACTAGTTAACTTCATCAGGTCTCGAGCACTAAATCACAGACAGTTTATTTCCCTGTTGGAAGAGCAAGAAAATGAGCACACTGACATAGGATATCATACAACTGTGAGATGGCTCAGTTTAGGCAAAATACTGAAGCGAGTTTGGGACTTGCAGCAGGAGATTCGAGAATTCTGTCAAACAAAGAACAAGGATATTCCGCAGCTTTCAGATAAGAAATGGTTATCTGATTTTGCTTTTGTTGTTGATGTCACTGCTCTATTGAATGAGTTGAATTGCAAACTCCAAAGTAAAAAACTGTTTGTGCATAATATGCACAGCTTGGTAAAATCGTTCATAACGAAATTGCAGTTTCTTTCACGCCAATTACAGAACAATAATCTCGCTCATTTTCCCACACTCAACACAGCTACCACATCTGCAAATGATTTTCAAAAGTACTCTACAATGCTAGATGCACTGCATGCTGAATTTTTAAGACGATTTGAAGATTTCCGATTAATTGAAAATAAAATGAGTATGGTCTCTTCTCCTTTCACCAGTAACGTGGAAAACATACCATCTGATGCACAACTCGAGCTTATTGATTTGCAGTGTGACACTTTACTTCAGGAAAAATTTAAATCATCTGAAATTCTGGATTTTTATTCCTCTCTAAATAAAAAAAGTTTTCCCAACATAAGGAGACATGCTCAAAAGATGCTAGTTCTTTTCGGATCCACTTATATTTGCGAGCAAACCTTCTCAGTAATGAATTTTACCAAATCGAAATTTCGGTCGTCTCTCACCGATGAACATCTTTCTGATTTGCTGAGAATATCTACGTCTGCCATTGAACCCGACATTCAAGGACTTGTTAAGGCGCAGCAGAGCATACACACGTCTCATTAAAAATAACAATTGTATTAGATTTTGTTTCATTCAATTGTGTAATAAAATACAATAAAAAACGCAATGTGGGTTGACTCAAATTAGTCCGGCCCGCCACTGCATTTTGATTTGCAATGTGGCCCTCGAGCAAAAATAATTGCCCAGCCCTGCCCTATATCGTACTCAACTATTTAAAATTTTTCACTTTTAAAATTTATAAACCATAAATTATCTAACCCCCTGCCGCTCATAGGTGGACCACTGATATTTTATTTAGTAATTTTAGCGTAGTTATTCACATGCACATCGTTACTGCAATTGCAGAATTAAACTAAAGCTCACATAAACCATATCAGGCATAATGAAAATTAAGTTATACAACTATTTTTTTGGAAACAGAACGTAAAACTAACAAATAGCACGCAAAACTATAAAAACGAGGCAATGTTTACAACCCTGCTTGAACATCTGTCTGAACAGCTGCAGAAAGTGCAATTATTTCTTATTGGGCATGGTTATGGGTCAATGTAACAAACAAGGAAATCGATGCTCCAGGAAATCCTAATGTTAAATAGCCAAGTACAGGTAATAGGCTATTGCTCAGTTGTTACACACTAAATATTGTATTTCATATGATTCTAATAATAGACACTAGAATAGATTTGAAAAACGCCAAAAAGCCAAACGTAAATTCTGACGCCAAACGCGTTTGAAAA
This sequence comes from Styela clava, assembly GCF_964204865.1. NCBI lineage: Eukaryota > Metazoa > Chordata > Ascidiacea > Stolidobranchia > Styelidae > Styela > Styela clava. The sequence goes on along the minus strand of NC_135258.1, from coordinate 4,427,089 downwards.
AAGCCAAAAATGGCAAATTTGGCGTTAAAAAAGCCAATATGGCAACCCTGAACACCACCATCTCAGAATTAATACTAGAAAATGGTACCACAGTTTCTGATCCAGTTCAAGTGGCCACCGAATTTAATAAATACTTCTCAACCATAGGGAAGAAACTTGCAGATAAAATCGCACGTTGCTCAAAACCATGTACCGAATTTCTAGGTGTACCTTCGCAGAACTCTTTCTTCAATGTTCCTTCCTGAAAGGGAAAGGTAGAAAAAATGAAAATCAAGTACACTGAAAATCACTACTAAAATTGGTCAACTAATCACAACGATACTTACATTAGTGAATCTTATAGAAGGCGGGTTGGTCATGTCTCTCCTTGCCGCTTTCGTAATGATCCCACATGCCGTGTATGGATTTTCCAACCCGCGCTTCAAAACTGCCCTGTTGAGAAGGACGCGGGGCCGTTCGTTTGGTCTAGGTTCGTGGGTATGATCCAAACCATTTCTACTAAAATCATCTTCTGTTTGGTATACCTTGGCCGGGCATATATTTCCTTTCCTCCGCACCGAACACCGCCAGGTAACTGTAGATAGAAAAGATTAATTAGAAACATTGCAATTGTTTGTTGTAGTAATATGAGTTTCACTATAACTCACCACTTCCATTGATATTAGTGCGAAGAACCGTATAGGAGTAACCGTGCCTCTGATACAGCTTGGGGTGTTTTCTTTGACTCAGGTCCCCTTCCACTACGAAGGTCGTCTCGGCAATTTCGCTGGATATGTCCCTGGGAACAGAAGCCTCTATGGATGACTCCACCACCCCTGAACATCCGACGGGAAATGTAAAAATTTCCTCTGTCTGTAAAAAAGAGCAACAAGTTAGACATATAGGCTAGGTGCGAAACACTAGGGATCTAAATGAGTAATGAGAGAGCATATTTACCATAGGTATTGGACTAATCTCAGAGCATTCAGAGTAATCAACGAGTCGTGGAATGTCCGTCGGCGGGGCCAGATATATCGTGGAATCATTCCGCTGTTGTTGTTGATGATCTTCGGCCTGCAAAGAAACAAGAGCATTATAACTTTTTGACTTTTATACTTATATATAAAATAGATATATACTATATCTTCCATACTTACCTTTGTGTAGCAGTCTAGGCATTTCCAGTCAAAAGTGACGTCTCGACTTTTCAGTAATCTATATTGCGGCCTGGACATTCCTACTGTAGTTCCATTGAAACATTTTCGGTGAACACAAATGTTCCACCGAACACAAATGTCGCAGATCAGGGTTATCTTTTACCCTTTATCTCCGAACTCACACCTATATTATCTGCGTTTTATCTTATTGATACGAACGTAAGATAAGGGATATTAGAAAAAGATTTGTACTACGATTGAAAAACAAGAGAGCTATATGGACACGTAGAGTCACTTAATTTTGATGACGTCATAGCGAAAAAAAAGCCTTCCACTGAAAATGTCAAAGCAATTGGTCCAATATTCGAAGAGAAAAGCGAGAATATAAAGAATAATTATAAAGAATAAAGACATGGCGAGTTAGCCCTCTCTCTTTCTCGAACTGGCGATGTCGATCGTCAATTATAAAGAATAAAGACATGGCGAGTTAGCCCTCTCTCTCTCTCGAAATGGCGATGTCGATCGTCAATTATAAAGAATAAAGACATGGCGAGTTACCCTCTCTCTCTCTCTCGAAATCGCGATGTCGATGGTCAATTATAAAGAATAAAGACATGGCGAGTTAGCCCTCTCTCTCGAAATGGCGATGTCGATCGTCAATTATAAAGAATAAAGACATGGCGAGTTACCCTCTCTCGAACTCGCGATGTCGATGGTCAATTATAAAGAATAAAGACATGACGAGTTAGCCCTCTCTCTCTCTCGAAATGGCGATGTCGATCGTCAATTATAAAGAATAAAGACATGGCGAGTTAGCCCTCTCTCTCTCTCGAAGTGGCAATGTCGATCGTCAATTATAAAGAATAAAGACATGGCGAGTTAGCCCTCTCTCTCTCTCGAACTCGCGATGTCGATCGTCAATTATAAAGAATAAAGACATGGCGAGTTAGCCCTCTCTCTCTCTCGATGTCGATCGTCAATTATAAAGAAAATAAACATGGCGAGTTAGCTCTCTCTCTCCCTCTCTGCTCGCAATCAACGGCTGTTAGAATAAAATGAGACTGCCGGTAGCAAAATAGAACTTTTGATATATTTAGCGTTGTTGTTGATTCAGTGCTCATACAATCAATTAATATGATGATATATTTAGCATGCTTAGATGAAAATGATAAGTTGAGACATCCTTTGCGCGTCGAGTACCGTACGGTACCGGTATGCCTTCCGACATATAAGCACGTTTTCTTGTCACTTTGTTACCATTTGCACAGTAGGTATTGTAACCAAACACATTTAATTTAATATATTTATTCTTACTATTGAAGTTGTTAGTATAAACAGAAACCTTTCCATCTCCCATTACAAGCAGAGCCTCCACACAGTTGCAGGCTAACCCGTTAACCGCCGTCGCATGGCGAGTGGTCCATGGCGAGTTAGCCTCCACCCGTTGTAAAAGGCCTCCTACGTGATATAAACCGGTACCGGTACCGTAGCGAGAGAGAGAGAGCGATTTATTGATAGGCTACCGGTATGTCAACCAAAACAATTATAAATATGAAACATCGGTACCGGTATTGTTTTCAAACGCAAATACAGTACACAACTACGGTACAGCTAGGCTTACGACTTTTCGGAGACAAGTCTTTTAGGATAAGTCTTTCAAGAGTTCAAAGGTTGACTTTGGAAAAGCTAAAAATTCTTCGACGGTCGAAAAACCATAAGGGTTCAATCATGGTTACCTCATAATGATAGTTATTCGACTCTTTCGTTCCGGCCGACTGACGCTGTACGATGACAACTTTTTTTGTTTCACGCGTAATGCTTGGTGGTATGAAATGTTGACATTTATATCTAGGTTTGGTTTTATGTTTTCGATTCAGGGCGAGTAAAGAGGAGCGGTGCGGTAAATTTTGGTGTTGGACGCAAAGTACAAGCTATTTTCCTGTCAGAATATCTTCATCCCTCTATTTTCTGCCGACCTGCGTTTACAGATGAATTCTATCACAATCAGATAAGTGCATTAATTTTTTTAACATTTACGGTTAATGACACTTTTACGAACAGAAATTGGCTTTTTGTCATTTTTTCAGTTTTTCCTGGAGGGCAATCTAGGATGTTCAGGCTGCAATATTGAAGCTAAGAGTATTATAGACTTCCTATATCTGTATATTTTATCTTCGAAAAGGTATGATGTCTGTGCATGGTTTTCTTGCATGACTCACTGTCGTAAATTAGTACCATACTTGGATTGCACGGATGGTCTGCTCACTAACACTCTATTTACTATACAGCCAAATGCATGCATGTGGCTAAACCTTGAATGTAAAATCACTCTGCTCTGCATGAATTACACTGCATGATTCTATGATCTGTATTTCTATTTCAGTATTTGAAAAATTAATCTTTATTTTCTTGCATGTCAGATTTTTTTAGTGTTGCATGATTATCCAGAATCTTCATTCCATTTTTCACTTTCCTATTTGCTTTTTATGTTGACCCCAAAACCAAAATGAACCAAATTCTGAAATTACTGATAAAACCAGATATTTACTGTAATCATATATTAAATATGCCTGCTACACATTGCTCTGTTCCGGGGTGTTTCTGGTCAAGGAAAAAAAAGAATGTCGAAAATAGAGCTTTGTTCTCTATTTTGCGTCCAGAGTTCGCCAAAAGTCAGGAAGAATGCAGACATCGGCAGGACTTGACAAATTTTATTTTGTCACTCCGTGATTTTACTCGGGGTGATAGAATTAAACAAATGCTTCACAAAGAATCGTAGGTAACCTAGTCATATTACAGTATTAATTATTTATATATGAAGTTCCGTTCTCATAGAATAAATTAGTATAAAAAATTGTTTGAATGACTATTTCAGCGCTGCTATTTGTGAATCCCACTTTCGTAAAGAAGATATTTTATTCGAAGGCAGACCTAGATTGAGGTTAGGTAGGGTTACCATATTTTTGTGACTTCAAATCGGGACGCCTCGAAAGACAACGAGTCCTTAACTGTGATGTTATAACTTCACATTTTCCGATTTTACTACATAGGCCTCATTTAAAGCTGTCTTTATTGACCATACTGTTATCGAAGTTTCATGTGCATATTCTCTGTCCAAATATCGGGTTCAGTTCGAAAAATAGGAAGGAATTAACGATACCGGTACAAATAATTCGAATTTAGACTAATTAGTATTGGTTTTACATGCGATACGTCTGCCATCAATTGGAATCAGCGGGAAACGAACGCATTCACCTTCAGTAAGTAGGCTAGCGCTGCGCTACACAGAAACAACAGTAACGAGAACATATTTGTGTATTATGCTGGAAAAGCGGGACTTTTGGCTGACTTATCGGGACGGCGGGACAAAACGCTGAAAAGCGGGACTGTCCCGCCTAAAGCGGGACGTATGGTAAGCCTAAGGTTAGGTGCCAGACCCATTCTTAATTTTCCTAAGAAAAAACATTCAACAATACCTCGTAAGTAGGCTTACCATACGTCCCGGTTTAGCCGGGACAGTCCCGGTTTTAGCATGTTTTTCCGCCGTCCCAGCGATGGACTTAAATGTCCCGATTTTGCAGTATGACAGTAACAATTTTTCCATTTGATATCATTACAAAATTTTGTTTTTAACGGAGGCAGCTTATTTACCCTGATTTGCGTCTCATTTCACTAACTAGTTCAGATAGAGAGAAAAATTGTTATGTCATAGTTGTGATTTGAAGTATGAACCGCGCGTTAATTTAACACCCAGCTGTACTGTCGTTGTATCATTAAAATGACGGAAACAAAGTGCAAGTTTTATAATGAGTTGAACGATTTCCAATGTTACAAGCAAAGACCAATAGAGAATAGTTTAATAGGATTGACAGCTCATTTTGATGCCCGTAATCTACCCACGATGGTATGGAAAACCTTTAAACTATTACTAAGCTTTGGAATCGAACCAAGGTTGGCTTGCCCAATCCGCGCCGTCCCGGTTTTTTGTTTCAAAAATATGGTAAGCCTACTCGTAAGGCACCAAAGAAAAGGCTGTTTGTAAAAAAGCCAAAGTATATGTCGTTGAAACACATGTGAAAGTCCTGTGAAACGCTGCCATCAAACATAAAAGGTTTCAGAAAATTCTAAAATATTGTTTTATTGTATATGAGTTCTACATCTATAAACTAAGATAATGAATTTATTTGACAGAAAAGTGGATTTTTTACGACCAGAATGGCCTATTTATAGCAGAAATGAGAGAAAAGGATTGCATTATACCTAGAATAAGGTTTCTACAGTAATTAATAAGTTTTCTTTAAATGAAGATTTTGAATTTTTGTCAACTATTAGTTTTTGTATTATCAAAGGATACAGATAAACTCAGACCTAAAGATAGGGAAAGTTGCGGTTTTATGGTGGCAGGTCAGCGTCGACGTATTTAAAGATCTGACTCATAATTCGATACACAACATGTTGTTTAAGTAGATAGTATGCTAAGAAATTGGAATAAATGTATCAGTTCAGAATCCCCAGTGAACTTGACTAAAATATTGATTTTCAGGTCATTTCGAAAATCTGAAGGTGCAGGTATTGGCAAAATTTTGAAAGGGAGTTTGGACCATCCTATACTGCAATGGGATGGGTGCAAGATTGCACAACAAAATATATACAGGGCACCGAAATGTGAAATTATTGGCAAGTATAGCATTTTTTTTGTGAATCAAAACTGAATTTTCTTTGCAATATTCTTTGTGTTTTCATAGTGGAGGTTGACTTAGCATTGTGTTCGGAATGTATAAAGTTTGGAGGGTATCAATAAGAACAAGAGGTGGTTGTTGATGATGGTATGCATGGCCTGATTCAGGTAGTTAATTGACATGCTTCGAGTCTCTGATCAACTACATTATTATAATCAAAATTTCTATACAGAACATTTTTGGGGAAAGTAAGAGGAATATGAATGATAGGCAACAAATGTTTTTCTCAAATCAAGTCGAAAACGCCTCGATCACTGGGAAAGGAAGACGATATCACCCAGATACCATACGATGGACTATAGAGTTGTACTGCCGCTCGCCTGCAGCGTACAATCATATTAGACAGAGCCAAGTGTTGGTATTGCCATGTCTGTCAACCATACAAAGATATCGGTATACTTTATTTTCGTTTCATTATAGGTTATGGATTTTATTTTCTAAGACTACAATTTTCATAAACAGCAATCACCTTTCTCCTGAACCTGGGATCAACCCAGCTGCTATTATGGAGATTGAAAGAGTGATGACTGAACGCGAAAGTCTTCCTGGATATATAACTGTGGATGAGTTGAAAAGTAAGCAATTTTCTTTTTAAAATTAGAGGATTAATTACAGAATCCTATTTTTACTATTTCAGTCAGAGAAGATCTTGTTGTTAAAAACGGGAAATTAGTTGGATTTATTAAGAGTGACCTCTCAAATGAATGTGTTCTCGCAAGCTATATATTGGGTTGTGTAAATGACAGTGGTGGCGCGTGGTCATTTTGACAACCGGGGCAAGCTACTGCGGGACCAAGTCACCCCCATCTACGGGGACAGCATGAGCGCTGTAAGTTCTCCCATCATTTTATGAGTATAAAAACCATTCCATCGGTAACAACCAATTGGCAAAAGCGACAATTTTTAACGATAAGAAAGTGTCTTTAAAACCGGTCCAAGTCAAGGGATTAATAAATATAGACATAGTTTATTTTGAAACCTCTTTCAAAAGGAAAGGCAATATTTATCCAGATAAATACAATGACATATTAACAGAAACTTCGGGAAAGCAGACAAAACCTAAAATAAGGTTCAAAACGTTTCTATGAAGAAAGGAAAGCTAATGCAAAGATAAGGACATGCGTCGCTCACTCATAGATATAAATGCTGCTAGAGTTCTACTGCTTGAATATATATGCAACACGCCGCGGTTTCTTGGAAGCAAAATGCTCAATAACGCGCTGATTAAAGTCATGCATCCCAGAAATAACGTCTCTGTGAATGGATAAAACAGCCAAGGAATTTAATCTATCTTGCTTCATTGTGTTTCTGAGATACGTTTTAATACGCTTCAGCGTGCTGAATGTTCGCACTGCGTCGGCGGAAAAAATAGGCGTCGTCAAAATGATGTCCAGAAATTTTGCAGACGCCGCAAAGGTAGTTACTAGAGTGTTATCTATGAGGAACCCATAGAGCGCGCTTGTTGATGTGATGTTCAAAAAAGTTTGATTGGTGTATATACATCGCAATTCATTTTCCAATTTACCCACGTTTATCATGGGGTAAAATTTGGAGACAGTAGCCAACAAATGGATGGGAAATTGACGTGCAAATTTTGAAAATTTTTTGGGGTTCATCAAAGAGAACGCGGCAAGGTGTTCATTGCGCAGACGATCGCCTATTTGATTCACCAGAATGTCACAGCATTCCTTTGCAGACAAAATCAAACGCTGCGTTGTTTGCCCGCGGCGTAAAGAAGCACTCCATGTGTCGTCGTATTTTATTGTTTCCCGGATACGAGATACAGCATCGCAGAAGTCTGAAATACACGACTGCACAGACGCTCCATCCATTAGCCTTGACTGCAATGCGCCGTATATCATCCACGTGATAGAATATTGTGGAGAAAAAATGAAAACTCACCATCTTCTAGCAGACGCTTTAGACCTGCCGCCTCCCTCACAGAGCGTTCGTCCCAAACCGGAGAGCTCTGAATGCCATTGAAACACTCAATGAGCTCAGACCTAATTTCGGACACGCCCTGCACCACGCATGATTGGAAGTTCCAACGTGTTAGTGCACAAGCTGGGAGACGGCGGCTACATATCTGGCGAAGGAGGTCAGAGCGCTTCGGCGAAACGGAAAAAAATGAAGACAACCCCGAAACATTTGCAAAAAATATAGGCCTACGGACGAGAGGGGTATCAAGACACATATTTTTAAAAACGAGGTTAAATTGGTGTGCATAACAATGTAAAAAATGCGCATGAGGAAAATCTTCTTTTATATAAACTTGAACACCATGTTTCGACCCACTCATGACTGCCGCGCCGTCATAAGTTTGAGCTATCAATTTTGACTTCGCTTCGTGAGGCTGTAACACTTCTTTCAGTACAGCCGATGTCCCGCAAGCCGTGCGATCAACGATTGGCACAAAGCTGTGAAATCTCTCGGTAGGTTTACCATCTTTCACAAACCGAAAAATCACAGCCAGTTGGGAAACGCACGTGATGTCAGTTGTCTCGTCAGACTGAATCGAAAGGAACTGGCAATTCTCAATTTCCAGAGCCAAATGTTGTAAATAAATTTTATACATTGAGTCGAGCAAATCATTTTGGATATCCTTTAGATGTCCCTTTCGAAACAGTTGCGGCATCAAGATGATCTCCCAATACTGTATCTAGGGATGCGGTGTATTCCACCATATCCAAAAATACCCCTCTATTAGAAGAGCCAGCCCGTTCATCGTGCCCACGGAGGGACAGCTCGTGACAACCAATGAACTTCAAAACATCTATCAATCGACCGAGAACATGGCGGTTTTTCTCGACGTTTTGGTTGTACCGACGAATAGAAACCGCGCGTCTTTCATCCAACTGTGATGCAATATTAACATTTCCGAATGTTCGGTATTTTACTGCATTGTCCAGATGCTCCATAGAAGATTGATGATCCCTGGCACGCTCGGAAAGATGTTTAAGATCTCTAAAACCAAATTTACACCAACGTGAGTCACGGGCGGTAGCAAAAAGTAGGCGATAAAAACAAAAAAGTGCATTTTTGTCCTCGCTGTAACAAAACCATTCGTGTTTTTTTGAAAGAATGTACGCCGATGCTTTCCTCCGTCATGGGATTGTTCCAGTGAACAATTTTTTGGTTTATAAGGCCCAAGACGTTGTACCTCTAATTTTTGTTCCAGCGGCAGCTGCGAAAACGGAGTGCGAAGTAGTGCATCAACCTTATTCATTATGAGGTCTAAGGCTAAGAAATGCGAAGCCGGAAAGAAGTGAGGAGCTCAAAAGGAATGTGGAAAATCGAAAGCAAATGGACTAAAGGTCTCTAACTGATTCAAATAGCGAAACAAGCGACAAAAACGAAGGCGAGGAAACTATCAACTCTTCAAGCAACCAACGAACGAGAAGGAATGCGTGAATATGTCAACACGTTGTTGTAAGAAACGTCGGCATTGTGTCGTCATAATTTCGGGGCTAGCCCCGATGATTTAGCAAAAAAAACAGAAAACAAACGAGACAAACGCGGCGAGTGGAAGATAAAAGAGAGAATACGTTATACAATAAGCAACCGGGGCAAAATCGGCGTCGCCCCGTCGACGTTCGGCGAAGGCTTTGCGAGCGAAAAATGCCCCGGTTGGCCCTATTGACGCGCCGCCACTGGTGCCACATTATGACAATATAGCAGGAAAAACCTTCTTTACTTTAAAACTTGTTCTCAAAAATATATATGGAATATGAAAGATTGGCAACAAATGTTTTTCTCAAATCAAGTCGAAAACGCCTCGATCACTGGGAAAGGAAGACGATATCACCCATATACTATACGATGGACTATAGAGTTGTATTGCCGCTCGCCTGCAGGGTACAATCATATTAGACAGAGCCAAGTGTTGGTATTGCCATGCCTGTCAATCATACAAAGATATCGGTATACTTTATTTTCGTTTCATTATAGGTTATGGATTTTATTTTCTAAGACTACAATTTTCATAAACAGCAATCACCTTTCTCCTGAACCTGGGATCAACCCAGCTGCTATTATGGAGATTGAAAGAGTGATGACTGAACACGAAAGTCTTCCTGGATATATAACTGTGGATGAGTTGAAAAGTAAGCAATTTTCTTTTTAAAATTAGAGGATTAATTACAGAATCTTATTTTTACTATTTCAGTCAGAGAAGATCTTGTTGTTAAAAACGGGAAATTAGTTGGATTTATTAAGAGTGACCTCTCAAATGAATGTGTTCTCGCAAGCTATATATTGGGTTGTGTAAATGACAGTGGTGGCACGTGGTCATTTTGACAACCGGGGCAAGCTACTGCGGGACCAAGTCACCCCCATCTACGGGGACAGCATGAGCGCTGTAAGTTCTCCCATCATTTTATGAGTATAAAAACCATTCCATCGGTAACAACCAATTGGCAAAAGCGACAATTTTTAACGATAAGAAAGTGTCTTTAAAACCGGTCCAAGTCAAGGGATTAGTAAATATAGACATAGTTTATTTTGAAACCTCTTTCAAAAGGAAAGGCAATATTTACCCAGATAAATACAATGACATATTAACAGAAACTTCGGGAAAGCAGACAAAACCTAAAATAAGGTTTAAAACGTTTCTATGAAGAAAGGAAAGCTAATGCAAAGATAAGGACATGCGTCGCTCACTCATAGATATATATGCTGCTAGACTTCTACTGCTTGAATATATATGCAACACGCCGCGGTTTCTTGGAAGCAAAATGCTCAATAACGCGCTGATTAAAGTCATGCATCCCAGAAATAACGTCTCTGTGAATGGATAAAACAGCCAAAGAATTTAATCTATCTTGCTTCATTGTGTTTCTGAGATACGTTTTAATACGCTTCAGCGTGCTGAATGTTCGCTCTGCGTCGGCGGAAAAAATAGGCGTCGTCAAAATGATGTCCAGAAATTTTGCAGACGCCGCAAAGGTAGTTACTAGAGTGTTATCTATGAGGAACCCATAGAGCGCGCTTGTTGATGTGATGTTCAAAAAAGTTTGATTGGTGTATATACATCGCAATTCATTTTCTAATTTACCCACGTTTATCATGGGGTAAAATTTGGAGACAGTAGCCAACAAATGGATGGGAAATTGACGTGCAAATTTTAAAAAATTTTTGGGGTTCATCAAAGAGAACGCGGCAAGGTGTTCAATGCGCAGACGATCGCCTATTTGATTCACCAGAATGTCACAGCATTCCTTTGCAGACAAAATCAAACGCTGCGTTGTTTGCCCGCGGCGTAAAGAAGCACTCCATGTGTCGTCGTATTTTATTGTTTCCCGGATACGAGATACAGCATCGCAGAAGTCTGAAATACACGACTGCACAGACGCTCCATCCATTAGCCTTGACTGCAATGCGCCGTATATCATCCACGTGATAGAATATTGTGGAGAAAAAATGAAAACTCACCATCTTCTAGCAGACGCTTTAGACCTGCCGCCTCCCTCACAGAGCGTTCGTCCCAAACCGGAGAGCTCTGAATGCCATTGAAACACTCAATGAGCTCAGACCTAATTTCGGACACGCCCTGCACCACGCATGATTGGAAGTTCCAACGTGTTAGTGCACAAGCTGGGAGACGGCGGCTACATATCTGGCGAAGGAGGTCAGAGCGCTTCGGCGAAACGGAAAAAAATGAAGACAACCCCGAAACATTTGCAAAAAATATAGGCCTGCGGACGAGAGGGGTATCAAGACACATATTTTTAAAAACGAGGTTAAATTGGTGTGCATAACAATGTAAAAAATGCGCATGAGGAAAATCTTCTTTTATATAAACTTGAACACCATGTTTCGACCCACTCATGACTGCCGCGCCGTCATAAGTTTGAGCTATCAATTTTGACTTCGCGTTGTAAGGCTGTAACACTTCTTTCAGTACAGCCGATATCCCGCAAGCCGTGCGATCAACGATTGGTACAAAGCTGTGAAATCTCTCGGTAGGTTTACCATCTTTCACAAACCGAAAAATCACAGCCAGTTGGGAAACGCACGTGATGTCAGTTGTCTCGTCAGACTGAATCGAAAGGAACTGGCAATTCTCAATTTCCAGAGCCAAATGTTGTAAATAAATTTTATACATTGAGTCGAGCAAATCATTTTGGATATCCTTTAGATGTCCCTTTCGAAACAGTTGCGGCATCAAGATGATCTCCCAATACTGTATCTAGGGATGCGGTGTATTCCACCATATCCAAAAATACCCCTCTATTAGAAGAGCCAGCCCGTTCATCGTGCCCACGGAGGGACAGCTCGTGACAACCAATGAACTTCAAAACATCTATCAATCGACCGAGAACATGGCGGTTTTTCTCGACGTTTTGGTTGTACCGACGAATAGAAACCGCGCGCCCTTCATCCAACTGTGATGCAATATTAACATTTCCGAATGTTCGGTATTTTACTGCATTGTCCAGATGCTCCATAGAAGATTGATGATCCCTGGCACGCTCGGAAAGATGTTTAAGATCTCTAAAACCAAATTTACACCAACGTGAGTCACGGGCGGTAGCAAAAAGTAGGCGATAAAAACAAAAAAGTGCATTTTTGTCCTCGCTGTAACACAACCATTCGTGTTTTTTATACCAAGTTTTTGCGCAGAATGTACGCCGACGCTTTCCTCCGTCATGGGATTGTTCCAGTGAACAATTTTTTGGTTTATAAGGACCAAGACGTTGTACCTCTAATTTTTGTTCCAGCGGCAGCTGCGAAAACGGAGTGCGAAGTAGTGCATCAACCTTATTCATTATGAGGTCTAAGGCTAAGAAATGCGAAGCCGGAAAGAAGTGAGGAGCTCAAAAGGAATGTGGAAAATAGAAAGCAAATGGACTAAAGGTCTCTAACTGATTCAAATAGCGAAACAAGCGACAAAAACGAAGGCGAGAAAACTATCAACTCTTCAAGCAACCAACGAACGAGAAGGAATGCGTGAATATGTCAACACGTTGTTGACAACCGTCACTCCGCCAGGACAACTAGCCATCAACTTTTGTCAGCGTGTGAGAGAAGATGTGTTCGGATACATGCAATTGTTGCAAATGGAATGCCAACAAATCGTCGATTTTTCAAAATATTCGATGGTGTTATTTCCATCCCTCTTGAAGGGACTTTCACTGCACCAAACCCCACCAACCAATTTTTTTATGCTCGGGCCCATCTCATCTGTTAAAGGTAAAATGATGATCTGATAATCTATGCGATTTTGGACCTAGTTCATAGTTAGTGATAGGCATTCATGTATTTTTGTCTTATATTTTTGAGAACAAGTTTTAAAGGTTTTTCCTGCTATATTTTCATAATGTGGCACTATTACTAAGAAACCAAAAAAAGTGAATTAATTATTTCTAGACTTCTCGAAATCTATTATATTCTTCGAGGCCTGGCGGTGCGAAGTATATGAACCTAAGAGGTCGTGATGTGCTTTGGACACACCTGCTCCAGCTTTATGAAAAAGAGAACTCAAGTTTGGCTTTGATTCGAACACGTCTGACGCAAGATCATGTCATATTAAATACACGGTCGAAGGTGATGGTTCCAACACCACCTGGTGATATTTTCAAACATAAGTATCTTTTATTTTGAATGGGGTAATTTAATCTTTCTAATTGCAGATGAAAGTAGTCCTTGCAAGGGATGTCCTTAGTTTTAAAGTTGGGCAATGTCTTCGTGATATTCCAGGTGCAGAGGGTACTTCAGAGTATGTATTGATGATCGACAAGTGAGTTCACTGTTATTCAAATTTCTGGTGTATGTAATTGCTTAAATGAAAGATGATAAAAGTTGCATATGCTTTTCAAAGGTGGTTCACTATAGTAAATTGTAACATCACATGTCCAATACGCAACATCAATGACGAACGGCTACTTTGGTTGAGATCATCCTCCAAAAAACTTCTCGCTTGGAAGGTGATTCAATTACTTGTCCCTGGATATCCAAGTTGACCCTTGTAATAGGGAATGATAGACAAAATGGGTTAAACAAATGATCTTCGTTTTATTTGCAGAATGATCCATTGAGTCGCATGGAGCATGGTCATGGCCACTCCGACACTTGATGGCTTGATTTTTACAACAAACAATCTGTTAGCGTTGTGTGAAAGGTTGTTACAACAATTACCTTATGTTTGTCTACATAGTTTCACACAGGATGTTCTGAAAGCATTTTTTGGAAACTTGGTATGTAATTTGAAATATTAATTTAGGGCTGGCTTATGAACAATTGGCGATTTGTAAAAAGTGGTAGACCATGTCAAATTGAAACATGCTAATTGATATATTGCACATACATTACAGAAACAGCTGGAAAGAAGAAGTCAGAACCCTGACATTACACAGGTGGCATACGGCATTCAGCATTTAACACAGAGAAAGGCTATAAAAAAAATAAGAGGTGGCAATACAACATTTGGCAAGAGTAACGCATGGACCACTGTTTGTGATGATCTCATGCCAAAAAGAATGAAATAAAAAACAGCATGGTTTTTGGGGTAGTGGGACCCCTGGTATACCAAAAGGCGGATGAGGTGAATATTATCCAGCCAACGGCATCCACATGTAATGTACCTCTTTGGGTAGTGGGACTCTTGGTATACCAGAAGGCGGATGAGCTGAACTTTGTTCAGCCAACGGCATCCACAGCAGTTTCTTTACTAAGCATTGGCGATCTGCCTATCCATGCTTGGGTTTCTTCTGTTCAAAAAGAGATCCAACTCAGGGGCTGGAACCTTGCCGTGGTGAGTTGGCTTCTCACAACTACCAGCCGGCAGAATTAGATGTTCAGTGTATCTAAAAATAGTGTGGAGCAGTGGTTCCCAAACTATCGGGACCCAATATTTATTACCACAGCTTATGGCGACTCACTTAAATTTCTAATCATCGCAAAACTACCGTGTTTCCTCGAAAATAAGACCTGGCCTGAAAATAAGATAATAATTTGAATTTTCAAAATGATTTTCAATTAAACCCTATCCCTAAAATAAATTTTAAAATGTGTGGGAGAGGAAAGGTTCATTGGCCTGAGGTAAGGTGAAGATCACACCACTATTCAAGATTGTGTTACACCACTATTCAAGATTGTGTTAAGTCACAATCCCAATTATGATATTTGTCACTTGATTTTTGTATAGGAATTACAAATAAAAACAATGTCGGTTTTTATATAATGTTAGTAAAAAATCTTGTGATTTTCTACAATGTAACTTTATTTTTGATATATGAACGCAAAAAACATAAGTGTTATTCTTCAAAAGAAAATAAATCTAAATCCTGTCTAAATTTCGGGGAAACACGGTAAGAAATATTTCTCTTGTTTTTTCTTAACATTTACGTATTCGAGTCGCCACCGATCCTAATAACCAGTTAAGTCACAATCCCAATTATGATATTTGTCATTTGATTTTTGTATAGGAAATACAAATAAAAACAATGGATGTCGGTTTTTATATAATGTTTAGTAAAAAATCTTGTGATTTTCTACAATGTAACTTTATTTTTGATATATGAACGCAAAAAACATTAGTGGTGTTCTTCAAAAGAAAATAAATCTAAATCCTGTCTAAATTTCGGGAAAACACGGTAAGAAATTTCTTTTGTTTTTTTCTTAAGATTTACGTATTCGAGTCGCCACCGATCCTAATAACCAGTATAATTAATCAAATCTTTCTACATCTTTCCACAACCCACTAAGATTCCTTTCGCGACCCATAGTTTGGGAACCGCTGGTGTAGTTGATGTTAGGTAGGAATTGATACATTGTTGAGTTTAAGATCCCCATACCAGCATTTCTTTGAATATTGGTTGACAAATCCAATCTAAACAATATCGATCCATATATCAAATTTATTTATACTTCCCATAACATTGTCATTTTAGTGTAGCATTTTTAACAGCACCACTTAACATTGGTGCATATATTTTGAAAAAAAAGTAGTAAATGTCAATTAATGTTGCAATATTACCCTGCTGTAACTTACTTTACATGGCCAAAATTTAGTAATCTGTCAATCTGCAGTGATTTACAAGTATTATTGTATAAATGCGAGTTTGAAGGAAATCATACAAGAAAGGTTGGGAGTTGGAATCTTCAACGATCAACATAATTAAAGTTTTATCGTATCTTTGATCCATCCTAATCCGGACAAAGCCTTCTTCAACTCAGGGGTGTCAAAAGTGGGCCGTATTGCATTTTGAAAATTGTGCCAAGGGCCGCGTTTGACATTTACATATTAATTTATTACTTTCCACTGTGTTGCAAAAAGTGATAAAATCTATCTATCCTAAACTAGCAAATAATAATGTAATTTTTCAAAGCTACTTACCATTGTCCAAGTAATTAGAGAAATGATAACCTTTATCACAGTTATAGCTGCAAGCAGTACCCCCGTATACTGATTCAGTGTCGCATATTACGAAACCATTATCTATTTGTGAAGGAGAATTGCAACCACGAATACACATCCAGGTGATCTTCCATACATGTACGGTTACTGCCTTTAAATTCTCACCATATTCACTTTGAAAGGTTTGAAAAATGTATTACAGTAAGATAAAAACCTTACAAAATATAACAATTATTGTTAATCGTTCGAGGGCTGCGAGTTTGACACCCCTGGTTTAAATGCACCCAAGTTATTATGAAACCCAAATAAAACAGCTGATATTAAAACAAATCTAAACCACTTTTTACTGCCAGCTGGTATTGGTCCAGGAATTGGTAACTTTTAAAAATGAGACGACCACGGCTATAACTCTGTTTTATTCTGTATGCCAATATACATTTTTACCACTTGAGTCACTAGTGAGCAACTGTGTAACTTTCTCTTTTAGCTGGTTTGTCGGACTGCCGGCAGTGTAGATATTTCCTCTGTGTATTAGGTATTATTATAGTGTTTTAATGCCGTAAATCTATGTAATTCTTGTTGTAAGATGATATTAGTAGTACAGGTTTACTATTTCTCCAGTTTGGCATAGCTCTGTTCACTAGTTAGCTTGTATTTAAAACTTCCGTAACTAGTCTATTTTCGCAGTTTATTTCCTGTGTGATTTCCGTATTTCTATGCGTATTTCCATGTATATTACGTGTTTGTCGATAAGATAGGATTTGTGTTGTATCTTTAGTGTCATACTAGTTGTTCTTATGTATTTCTAGGCACGTTTTACCCGTTTTTTTATATCCCATTATAAGTAAATAGTTCATGACTATGACGTCATAGACCAATTCCGTATCTTTCTGTTTCGTATGTATCCTACGGTATTTGTACTGTGTTTTTCATGTTTTTATTTGTTTATTGTATTTCGTATTGGAGTATTTGGTTGTATTAAGTTCTTACAGGTGTATAATTAATCTAATTAGTTAACTTAGTTACTCTTGCTGTATTTGGAACCGCAAGAAGATTATTTTGTGATCGACATCTATAGCAATTACAGCGTCCAATAAGCTGGCAGAAAGAACCTGAGTGGTGATATCAATTTTGGTACGCCACACGTGTTTATAAGTTTCTCGTTTATATAAAACAAAGCAAAGTCACAAATATCCTGTTAGTTCTTCATATATTTTATCTGGCATAATTCGAAATATTAGTACATATCAACTATAATTGCTTGGTGATTTTCAACACTTTACTACACTACAGCGACGTTTCCGGAGCAATAGAGGAATATTATTTTAGTTACTAACTTCATTTATTTTACCATGATGCTCGTTTATATACGGATTATAAACCTCATTAAAGAGTTCGAAAATAGGCGTGCAGAGGCTTGAAACAACTGTTCTAGTCTACCTGCAGGGATTTATTCCAAGTCTTTCTGTAGTCATACCATTGAGTTGATGTCCAAAACCTTCCCATTATTAAGCTTTTTGGTGGAAAAAATTCATTTATATTATAAAGCTTGCCTATACCCACACACTCCCGATCGGACCATGCCACAACACAATGGTTTTGATTTTATTACTGTGCAATGTATGTAATAAAACAACAACATTGGATCAACAAAGATAATCGTTTCAGTTTCTCATGCAGATAATAAACGAATTTTTGATGCTTCATCTTGAACTGCTTTTTACAAACGGGTAACCTTGTTGTGGCACAATGAACTATATTTACTCCCCGGACCCTTAAAACGAAGTTTACAATTAAATCTCCAAATTATATGTGGCAGTAGGAGCGGGGTGTATTTTAAACATATTACTTCTGGCTTTTTTACAAAGCAGATGGTTACAGTCGTGGGCGTAAAATTTTTCTCCAGAAGGGGATTGCCTTGTATATTACGCCTAAGCAAAATATGAGCTTTTACCTTGATTTTTTGAAAGCTGGGACACACACGCAAAAAGTATCGTCCCCATCTGTTGCACAGTCTCTCTCATCAATTGCGCATGGGCTTCCATTTGCTCATGCATCATTTTTTCTTCCCACTCCCTTTGTTCCTAGTAAAGGATTTCAAAGTCAACTGAAGGTCTTTTCACTGCACAATGGCATAAGAGTCTTTTACTTAACTAGGCTTTCACTTAACTAGATCTTTTGACTCATTAAAAAGATCGTTCGTTGTTGCAGATGCAGTATTTTTTTAATACTGACTAGAAATGAGTCTTGAATTGAAACGAATATTAAATGATGTGTTTATGAATATTGCCGCATGAATAATTGGATGGATTTTGTGAGAACTATAATTTGTATTGTGGCTTTCAACCGGGGATGAATATTGGAATGAAGACTAAATACTAAATTTTTAACGTTATATTTTGCGTTGATTTATCGCTTTCTTACCACCAGACAAAATTTGATTTTCTCTTTATTAATTTTTAATTAATCTAATTCTAAACAACGGAGGCTGTTTCTGGCGTTTTTGCATATATTATTTATATCCGTCGTACATGAAATATTGTACAATTAATCAAAAAATAAATAAATCGAGAAAAAAACGGACATACAATATTTTAATTGCAATTGGCGAGAATAAACTATACAGCCTATACACTAAAATTACCGTGTGCAGCAGAAGTTGGCGTCAAATTACTTGTATTTGAACGTTTTTTCGTTTAAGGAACTAATATTTAAATCGAATTGAGTGAGTCAGTCAGGCGAGAATTGTTAAAATGAACAAAAGAGACAGTCGAAAAAAATGTTCATATCGTTAGTGTGTATTTGCAGCATCATGCTCGGGTGAACGGAGTAACAACGACGCTGCGTCGCTGAGATAAATTAAGGGGAATTCCCAGCTAGGGATGTCCGTATCTTAATACTAAATTATTCTAGAATAATACTGAAAAAACCTTTCGTATAACGTTTTAAACCAAATTAACCGGTGTTTTTTTAATGACAAATCATTGTTGCAATTCTACATGCTTTCCTGTTGAATAAGTATGGAATTGTATTGCAACTTGCAAGTATTGCTTTATTGAAAGAGCTCTCGCATTCACAAAGAGTCTAGCTGGGCCACTGCTGGGCCATAGAGGCATTTTCGAATGGGCCACGAGCGTATTATAATTACTCTAGTTATTGAAAAGTTTAGTTTCATTTGTGTCACTATAATCAAATTTTTATGGTAGTAGCAATGAATGATGCTGCCGCTTTTTATTCTGATTCTTAAAGTGAAAGTATTTATTTTTGCAGAAAGATTCTCGATTTTCTTGTAGTTTTACCCTTGCATGAGACTAGACTCTAGCTCCATAAAAGATAAACTTAGAACTTTATTGAAAGTTAACATGATGAGGAAAGCGAAGAGCCTACACTTTCATAATAAGTTCAAGGCCCTGAGAGATAAACTTAAAACTTTACTGGGCGTGAACATGATAAGAAACGCTTAAAGCAGGGGTGTGCAACCTTTTTCACTGGCGGGCCAAATTCAAGTAACTGGGTGAAGCCGCGGGCCGCACTTTTATTTGATATAGACTTTTTCGTAATTACCGGTACAAAAATTGTTTATTTTTGCTAGTTATCTTACGGCATTATTAGGATTCCTTGCAGAAATAGTGAGTTGAACACAAACTTGTGTCACTGATATCAGTTCTCTCATCCAATGCCAGACTGAAAGCTTCACACGATTTCAATCTCTCTTTCAAAGTTTCTTTGATATTATCTGATCATTTGTTCGGCGTGAAACAAGCGGGAAAGGCTGGTTTGCTCCACCAAATGTTTTTTCTCTAGACATGCATATTCTGTAAATATTGTCAAACAGTTTTTAATAAATTCTCCGTCACTGAAAGGCTTTCCCTTTTCTGCCATACATTCACAAAGTTTAAAACTCAACTTTGTCACCAGTTCTGAGTCCTTCTTGTAAGTGGTGTAAAAATGGATTTTTTAAATGTTCCATTTTGTCTACTCGTGCCTGGCCAAGAATTTGATCAAACTGGGAGTGCTTAGGTATGTAATGACGTTTAACATTATACTCTTTGATGACTGCAATAGTACTTTGAAAAGAGAGGCAGACAGCACCTTGGTTGTATGGGACAACAAAATATTTTGTACACCATTCACTGTTGAATACCCTTCCTTCTTCATCAATTTTTGCTTCTTAGCTGCCGACATTTTACTAGCACTGAAGTTATCAAAAAAATATTACCCTCACGAAAATAGGCTACTGAACTGCTTCAAATTCTTGAAAGCTAGTGTTACGGTAGCCAAAGTCCAACTTAGTTCAATAGCCCCGCAAATAGTCTATGACTGCAATGCATTTATACGCGCTCCCAAAACCTGTCTTGCTGTCTATGATACACTGGAAATATGCAGCTCTGATATTGTTGTTTGAAATGATATTTTAATCCAAGTAAATCCACAGTTAAACAGAATATCCAGTTATTAGATGTAATCCAATAAAGCAACTATACAGGAATTGATTGCGGTAAATGACAATTGTGTCTATCCAACCAATAGTTCTACGATAAACAGATGAAGAAGATAAGCAAATTTACTATGTGCGCTCCCGGTTTCAGGTTCTTGCCGAAGAGGCCTTACGGTAACTAAGAATACACATCAGTGAACCACTGCCCACTAGCGGTAATACACAGGAGCTAACTTTGAAAGGGGGTACACACAATACAAAAACTAACTATTGGCCCCAGTAACATGGCTCCCCAAAAAGGGTTCTTTGTTGGCAAAGAAAACTTTTTTAAACGAAACATATGTACAGTACAAAAAGTAATAAAACTAAGATGTTGGCTCCTCGTCCGGGGAATCGCCATCTTTGGCTGCACGAACCAACAACACAAGTTTATGTATCGGTCTGTCGAGGTATGTCACCGCTTTTGTTCGTTTGCCTCTAGAATCAAGATTACAATCGGCAACAAGAACTCTAACTTTTCGAATGAGGCCATCCTCAGACGGATACAAGGCATCAACTCTGGCAAGTTGCCATTCATTTCTTGGGGCATTCTCATCGTTCACTATGACAATATCTCCAACACATAAATTCAGTTCAGTTTTAGTCCATTTCCCTCTTGGTTGTAGTGTTTGTAGATACTCCAATCTCCACCGATACCAAAATTGGTTCAAAATGTACTGGACTCGTCTCCATCGACGTCTTGCATATACATAAGGTCTTTGAAATTGTCCAGGTGGAGGCAGAAGAACCTTTGGCTTCATCGTCAAAAGATGATTTGGTGTTAATGGCTCGGGTGAACCCACATCACCTAAATTAGAAACTGTAAGTGGCTTAGAATTAACCAAATGTTCAGCCTCCACAAGTACAGTACGAAAACTTTCATCATCAAGCTGTGAACCGAACTTCTGCATAATTGGCTCCAGAGCATTTCGAACTGTCCTTATTTGACGTTCACAACTTCCATGCATATGACTACATTTTGGAACATTAAACTTGAATTCGAACCAATCACACTCATTAGACAATAAATATTCTCTGACCTTGCATTGATCTATCTCACCAATAGCTTTTAGTAATTCGTTTCTTCCTCCAATAAAATTTGTTCCACAATCTGCTCTCAACTGCTTAATTGTTCCTCGTCTTGCTAGGAATCTCCTCAAGGCATTGAGAAATGAATCTGTATCTAATAAATTTGCAGACTCTAAATGAACTGCTCTGGAAGATAAACAAGTGAATATTATACCATATCTCTTTAAAATAGATCTACGCTCCTTTATTTCAAAAGGGCCGAAAACATCAACAGCTGAATAATCAAACAAGGCTGCTTCATTCACACGATCCTCTGGAAGATCGCTCATCCTTTGAACCTCAAGAGGTCTTCGGATACGTCTGCATGCAACACATGAAGTTATAAATTGTGACACAGCTGAGGTGCCTCCAACAATCCAATACCCATTTTGACGTATCTCATTCAGTGTCATTCCGCGTCCCATATGATGAACTTTCATATGAAAATGACGAATAATCAAATTAGTAACATGAGAATGTCTTGGCAAAAGCAATGGATGCTTACAATCCATGGGCATATTTGCTCTCCCTATTCTACCACCTACACGAATTAGTCCATCTTCATCGATATATGGATCCAATTTGTAAATTGAACTTCGGCTAAGTTTGTTTCGAATTTTAATTTTGGCTCGATCCAAAATTGCACCAGAAACTGCACAACTTTGCAGCTGCTCTATTTCCTCTGAAAAATGAATTTGCTGTAAACATCTGATAATTACTTTCTCTGAAATCGACAAATTTTCGACTTCCAAATTATTCGCACAATCAACTTTTCTCAGCTTGTGACAAAATCGAATACAGTTGGCCACAGCTCGCTTGGCTTTGAACCAAGAAGAAAATATGTCCAGTCTATCAATATCAAAATTATACCCAACAGTATTTTCTTTTTCAACTGTTATGAACGCTGTTGCCTTTTTCATTTCATGTTTCAACAAGGCATCTGTTTTATTATTTGGTACATAGGAAACTTCTGGTGGTTCATAAGCTCCTTTACATTGCAAAAACTCAGGACCATTCCACCATTTTGAATCAGCAATTGACTTTTTTACTGATATACCACGACTTGCCAAATCACTTGGGTTTTGATTAGATTCAACATGTAACCATGTACTAACATCAGACACATCAAGAATTTGTTGTATCCTATTTGCAACAAATACATGAAATCTTTTCACTGGATTGTTCACATAACCCAGCACCACCATACTATCAACCCAAAAATATTCCTTAATATTTTCATACCTTAGTTCTTCCCGTAAATATCTGCTCATTCGTGCAGAAATTGTAGCTGCTGTCAATTCCATCCTTGGAATGGAAATTTGTTTCAATGGAGCAACACGAGATTTCCCCATGAGCAAGGTGCAGTGTGAATCTCCATTTTCATTCACCAATCTGACATATGAACATTGACCATAACCAGACTGACATGCATCTGAGAAATGATGCATTTCAACAACTTTCACTACTCCAAAATTTGGTGATTTGATGCATCTGCTGATTGTTAAATTATCAATGCCATGTAAGTCGTCAATCCATGCATTGACTCTTGGTTGTACATTCTCTGGGATAGGATCATCCCAATCAATTTTGCTTTTACAAAGTTCCTGCAAAATTTTCTTACCTTCCAATATCACAGGTGACAGAAATCCCATTGGATCAAATATAAAACTCACAATTGATAGAAATCCTCTTCTGGTTCGTGGTTGATTTTTCAATTGCAAATGATAGCGAAAAACATCATCATTCACATCCCACAGCATACCTAGAACTCTCTCAATTGGAAGTGGATCATTATTCAAATCAATTGTTTTTACACTACTAGCCCGATCACATTCAGGAATAGATTCTAAGACTTCTCTCCGATTCGACACAAATTTATGCAACTTTAGACCTGCTTTGGCACACAGAGAAGTACTATTTTTAATGAGCAACTTAGCTTCATTAACAGTTTCGAGAGACTGTAAACCATCATCCACATAAAAATTATCTCTCACAAAATCAGCTGCTTCTATCCCAAATGCCTTTTCACCATCATCTCCAGCTAATTTCAATCCATACATTGCAACACCTGGGCTACTACGAGCACCAAATGGATGTCGAGTCATTCTATACTCAGTTAATTCTGATTCGGTGTTACCATTATTCCACCAAAAGAATCTCAACAAATCTCTGTCTTGTTCTCGTACAACAAACTGATGGAACATACCTTTTATGTCTCCCATTACAGCAATTTCCTCTTTCCGAAATCGGCACAAAATTCCCGTCATTCCACTCATAAGATCTGGTCCAGTGAGCAAATGATCATTTATGCATTCTCCTTTATACAAAGCACTCAAATCGAAAACAACTCTGATGGTTTTCTTCTTACTATGAAAAACAGCAGTATGTGGCACATAATTAACTTTTCCATCACTAACAACAAGTCTATTTTCTGGCACCCTTTCAGCATAATTTTTTATCATATCTTCCATGAATTCAACATATTTACTTTTATACTCTGAATCCTTTTCAAATCGTTTTTTCAATTGCATTACTCGTTTCAATACCATGGGCTTGTTATTCGGTAATTTAACTTGGTCACATTTCAATGGTAAAGGCATTTCATACATTCCATCGTCACATTTAATAACATTTTCAGAAAGTATTTTCACAAACCTTCGATCCTCAATTGACATATTTTCATGCTTACTTTTGTGATCAACAAAATCTATTTCCATCATCTGATTGAGCTGTTGAGGACTTACAATTTCTTTTACTTTTGTGGAAAATACAAATGATGATTTACCATTGCTCTCTAACAGATTTTCCGCTGTGGAACAATCTTGTGTCACTTCGACACGATGAGATATTGAACTTTTATCATCACGTTTGCCATTTTTGCAAACATTTCCAATTATTCCCCAACCCAATATAGACTTTTGACCATATGGATCATTTTCCCGTCCATGAATTATGTCACGAGGCCTTACCGCACTAGGAATGTTACTACCAATGAGAATACTGACCTTCAATTTTGAATCATAAGGCATAAGTTTGTCTGCAATTTTCTCCAAATGTTTCCACTGTTTGGCAACTTCAGGTTTTGGAATTTGTGAAGGGCTCGCAGGTACTTGCTCACGAGTATAAGCTTGTGGAATATCTATCTTTACTTGACGATCCATACTCATCACCTGTAGTCCTCTGATTCTCTGCGAAGACACCAACGCTCCAGATTTCATCATCGTAGAGAGATTTAACTGTGTCTGTACACCTTTTACATCAAGTTGCTTTTGCAATTCCTCAGAAACAAAACAACAATTAGATTGATCATCTAATATGCAGTAGCACTGGATTTCCTTAGATGGATTTTTACTATTTCTCACAAATACTGGAACAATCATAGAATTATGTTTGCCACCACTTTGACCTTCTATGGTGCAAACTTGAGTACATTTAGAATCACTTTTATCAAGAGTTTTATCCACATGGAGGGCAGTCAAATGTAACCTATTGCAAATCTTACATGTAACCCTCTGCTTACAAAAATTAACCCTGTGACCTCTATTAGAACCACATCCATAACACAGTCTCTCTTTCAGAAAAAAGGTCTTCTTGTCCTTTATTGACAATTTACCAAATTCATCACAATCATCTATATGATGACAAACACTACAAAATGGGCATTTGTTCGCATTCATATTTTCTACTTTATGAGCATATGCTCTCGCATTCTGTGCACTTCTATAACTGGAAAAAGACTTACTTTTCTTTTCCCTGTCATCATATGACTTCACATATTCACGATTTTTGTTCATATGTTCAAGCTCAGGAATATTCTCCTTTTCTGACACTTCATTTACAAATTTAACAATTTCATCAAAGGTGGATAGCTATTTTTTCCATATTTTGATCTCCAATTTTTAACAGTACCACGCCAAGCATCTTGCAAATAGGTTGGTAAACGTTCAATTACTTTTACACTTTCAACAGAAAAATCAAGTACCTCCAGATCTTTGATCCTATGTTTTGCAACTTTGACTTGGTCAAGGAAATCACCATATCTCTGAATTCCAGCAGCATCACGAAATCTAATTCTTGGCCATGATGCCAATTTGTCAAGAAATGCTTTACATATGACACTTTCATTGCCATATCTTGACTTTAATTTTTCCTTTGCTTCTGCATACGCAGTATCAGACTGTAACAACACAAGATCTTGAATCATTGTTTTAGGATCCCCTGATAAATGTTGACTCAGTAAATTAAGTTTTTGGCGTACATTGGTAGTTTTAGCTTCAATAAGAGCATCAAAATCAGATTCCCAGGCAGGAAATTTTAATGGATTACCATCAAAAATATCAACTTTAATTTGTGGCAAAGCATATGCATTGGCTAGCATACTATTTGATATTGCCAACTCTCTCAAACATGCACTTAAATCATTATTTACACGAGAAACACTATTCATGTTAACTTCAGGAGAAACAAATGTAGTGTACGCACCTGATGGAGAATGCTGAAAAGCATTTGCATGTTGTGAATTCATACCTGAATTAATATTCTCACATACAATATCATTTGAGTTATCTTCTCCATGAATTGTTTTCAAACTATGATCCCAATCTGATTTCAAGATCTGTGATTGTTGACTACTTGAATTTGCAATAAAATCTTCTTCATTCAACCCGAAAGGATTTTCAACTTGCTGGACCTTCTTGCAAACTTGTGCTCTTGCCTTCTTCGACTCGAGTTCCTTCTTGTGCAAGTGCAATTCCAACTGGCTTTGCTGCATTAACTTATGCATTTGAAGTTGACTTTCATCAGCCAAAATCTTCATTTTTCTTTGATATTCCAGCTGTAGTGCCTGAAGATTGAGCAACTTCTCTTCTTCCACGGATTTTACTTTAACTTCGAGTTCCCCAACATCCTTCTGTAAATCATACCATTCTTGCTTACTGTCAAGAGCAATCTTTTCTGATTTACGACTAACATTACTAGATGCAGATGTCCGATATGTGGAGCTTCTGGATGAACTTTCATCTCTCTTTTCCATGAGATTATCAACAGTTTCTTCAGCAATCCTAGTCGCATCTTTCACTTCTCTGTCCACTTGTTGAATACCCCGAAACAAAGATGTCCTCTCCTTTCTTGACACCATCTCTTCAAGCGCTGACCACATCTCCATTAATTCCCGTGAAGATGCACGCATTGCAGATGATGCTCTTAGGATATGGCTAACATGCTTTGCTGTTTCGCATAGTTTCACAAGCTTCTGACAAAGTTTAGATACGCTTTGCCTCTGTTGATCAAACTCTTGTTTCCTATTTTCCACAACTTTCGATGACGGTCTGATCTTTCTCTTTGTAATGTTTACAATATCACCATGTTCCATGGATGCTGGCTCAGAAGTTACAAGTTTACCTTTTGCAAACCATTTCCGCGCAGATTTCATCATGAAATAAATCTGTTTACACTGTCACCCAAACGGAAAGCAACACTGTTGCCAGTCAGTTACTGTAAACTCCTGGAAGTTAAATGACTAGGGAAACTCTTCAGCTTTTATCAGTGCTGTCACCACTGATAATCTACTTTTTCCTTTCACAACAGTACTCAGGCCTCCAAGCTGGAACTTCCACTCTTCTAAAGGCTGATAGACTTTGTCATTTACTGTTACGCCTTTCTACTAAAGGCTGGAAGATATGTTGTCAATTACTTCCACTCTTCTTAATACAACCAAATACTTCAAAGGCTGGAAGATATGTTGTCAATTACTTCCACTCTTCTTAATACAACCAAATACTCCAAAGGCTGATAGACTTTGTCATTTACTGTTACGGTAGCCAAAGTCCAACTTAGTTCAATAGCCCCGCAAATAGTCTATGACTGCAATGCATTTATACGCGCTCCCAAAACCTGTCTTGCTGTCTATGATACACTGGAAATATGCAGCTCTGATATTGTTGTTTGAAATGATATTTTAATCCAAGTAAATCCACAGTTAAACAGAATATCCAGTTATTAGATGTAATCCAATAAAGCAACTATACAGGAATTGATTGCGGTAAATGACAATTGTGTCTATCCAACCAATAGTTCTACGATAAACAGATGAAGAAGATAAGCAAATTTACTATGTGCGCTCCCGGTTTCAGGTTCTTGCCGAAGAGGCCTTACGGTAACTAAGAATACACATCAGTGAACCACTGCCCACTAGCGGTAATACACAGGAGCTAACTTTGAAAGGGGGTACACACAATACAAAAACTAACTATTGGCCCCAGTAACAGCTAGTGACTGGAAAGTGTCTAGCAGTCACTATGAGGGACTATTACATTACAATGTATTGTTGTAAACAAGCGAATCAAGTGAAGAAGCAATGGCGACTAACAACAATTCCTGGCTAGTGAAATAACACATTTTATCTATAAACGTAATCTGCTAGACAGAACCTATAGCTCAGTGGTTCTTAAACTTTTTCGAGCGCGACCCAAATCTGAGTTTTATGAATACTCGCGACCCAGTCCTAAATAACGCAAAATGTGTTTTTAATGTTAGTACAGTTTGACTCAAATACAGACAACTATTTATTAGAAACAGTCCATTGACTCAGTGAGATTGATGAAACTGAAATTTCCTTTTCATTATATCTTCAATACACAGCTCTATTTTACTTAACGCAATACGCAAGTTGTCACGGGTATCGAGGCGATTGCGAGCTTAGTTTTGATAACCGTCAGTGCCGAATATCCTCGCTCGCACAAGTGCCTTGTCGCGAATTGTAGCAGAAAAGGCGTCCGCTGTCCGTCGCAAACACGACATCCTAGCTGGCCTTCGGTATCTCTCGCAATATCTAACTTTTTACTCATCAAATGTGCACACACTGCTTCGTTCGCGGTAAATGGTGCCTCGAGATGGAGTCACATTTTCTCTAGATATTGAATAATCTAATGTCGAGAAGCGATCTTTTTCATTGCGTCGTCTATTACAATTTACATTACCAAAAAGACACCCATTTTTGGTTATTTTAATCCACTAAGACAACATTCCACGCGGTCAAC
Organism: Styela clava; assembly: GCF_964204865.1. Lineage (NCBI taxonomy): Eukaryota > Metazoa > Chordata > Ascidiacea > Stolidobranchia > Styelidae > Styela > Styela clava. The sequence goes on along the minus strand of NC_135258.1, from coordinate 4,398,275 downwards.
ACAACGACAAGCGACGTGCATGGTTACCGATACCATAAAAATAATACACAGGACTGGCATATCAGAATCGTGATGTAACAATAAGCTCAATACAGTTCTTTCCGTGAATGAAATTTTATATTTCATTATTTTCAAATACCAGAGTTTAGAAGCTGAATTGAAACATTGGGAAAGCTGAAAATTCGTCCTTCTTAGATTGCCCTTGCATTGACGACCTTGTCGCAACCATTTTTAAACCTTCCGCGACCCATGTTTGGGTCGCGACCCATACTTTAAGAACCACTGCTATAGCTGAACGAGTCTAGGTTTCATCATTTTCATCCGGTTCTGTTACGAACAGAACATTGAGAGTAACCAGTAATTCTAACCGGTTCGCTGATCTCGAAAAATTCCGTGAGAAGGTTCTATAGAACCGGTGCGAACGAGCTGAATCCCACCACGGGGGATAGTTATTTGATTATGTGCGAGAGGATTGCTGAATTACTCGCCGCCGTACGGTGGTTCACGTAACCGCTGGTCGGTTACGGCTTCGTCCACCATCAAATCCATGCATCTGAACACAAATATCTAACGGTTCCATTACATTTGAACCCATGACAATCGCACCTGCATACTATCGCACTTATGAATTGTTTTTTGTTTTACGGATATTTGAACATATACTCACCCTAACCCATGGGTTTTAGCACCCGCATATAGATTGAACCCGCGGATATACGCATGGGTTCAAATGTACGTGGGTTCAAATGTACGGTCACCATATCTAACTATCTATCTCCATACCCGACATAGACTGGTAACCGGGCGAGAGATCGTGGTTCGCCATATGATTGAGCCGTCTTTTCATTCCCACTGGATAACTATGTAAATCATATCCTATCAGATACTGATATTATGTACTCCACTAGCGCTAATAATAGCTTGTTTAAAGCCTTTTTCATAGCAACAAAAATTTAACAAAATCAGTTCTATACCTTTGTCGTTGTATTTTGATCAATTTCCTTTTAATCAAACCCGCTAGGTGTCTCTATATCAACTTTTCTATACTGTTTTGCCAAGTCTGTGTACCCCCTCTTCCGCATCAATGGAGCATAAGTAATTAATATCTATTCGAGACATCGTCAAGTATACTGTTGAAGACGAAAAGATAAATCAACTCGATGTTTAATGTAAATAAATTTTGTCTGTGTGCGGCATTGCTGGGCTCTCGGCATTGCAAGCAAATTCACATAACTGGTAACATTTTCTCCACAATCAAAGTTGGAGTCGCGGTGAAAAACGAATCTGATCTACTCTCGGTTCCCAGTAATACTATAAAAAATATTTATTCAATTCTAATAGTGATCCGGAACTTTTTACCACCATAGTAAAATCAACGCTTTAAGCGCTAGTTCACGTCACCCAACAAGAACGCTCTGTGGTGTATAAGATATAAAGTATTCACAGAAGCTTAGCTTTCGTCGTCAAAGTCTTGAATTGAATGTAAAATCAATTCACAAAAACACACGTTAAAACTTCTTTACGACGTCATAGTGAAATTACAACAATGGCCAAATAAGTGATATTCTGATTTTTAAATTTAATTTTGCTATTTCAAGACGAAAAGTTAATATGGAAATGTCAAACTCTTCTCTGCAAACTGCAACCTTAAAAATGTCAGAAAACGAGATCTTAATTCAACGGGGATGTTATCTACGGGTTATTATTGGTAAGTACATTCTGTTACATTCTTGTTTATACTTTTATTTATTCCAGAGAACTTGAACGAAGTTAAGTGCGCTAAAAGGCGATCTCTAGGTAAAATCATGGACTCAAAGGCCAGTGTAAGTTTAGACCATGGTTTCCAAAACTGTTTGCCGCCAATGTCCTGAAAGTGTGCCGTGTATTTTAAGAAGCTGCTTTACACAATATTCAACATGAATTTTATTTTATAGCAACCAGTAATTGGGGTAGTTTGGTAACATACAAAGATTTATTATTTTATGCTCACCGATAGGTGATGTATTGTGCAACAATTTTCTACCAGGGCGTTGAACGTTTTAGACCACAACTTGGCTATATTCACTTGGCTATCACAGACACTCCCCCAACTCGTAATAGAACTAAAACAAGGAAAATCGGAATAAAATTATGGCCGTACTCTAACCTGGTACACATATTACGGGAGTACCTGATAATGATGTTATTAAAATATTTATATATCAGGGATACATACACAAGGAAACGTTCATTTAGATTAAATAAGTTTGAAAGCAATTTATTTGTTTCCACCCTGGCACTGCACTTTGTTGCAGCAGAAATCAGGCTGCTCCCGAAGACGGACACCAGAACGTAGTATGCGTACCAGGTTGAGGTTAGGCCATAATTTCAGGCAAAATACCACGGGATTCACTTGGCTAGTCCCCGAACTCGTAATAGAATTAAAATAAGCAAAATTGGAATGACATTATGTCCTAACCCTGCCCTGGCACACATACTACGCTCCGGTGTCCGCCATCTTGGTTCACATATTACGGGATTTCCGAAATCAGTGAGAGGTGAATTGTCAGAATAACCTCATGATTACTGAGGCTCAAACATGAAACCCGATTTGGACTGGTTGACCACGAATCGCCAAACAATTAGGATAAATTATCAGCTTTCTTCCTTCTCTCAGATAAATATCAGTTTCCTGTCCAATAACAAATAAAGATTCGAATTATGTGATAAAGCTATAAAACAGCTGCTTGCCATAAAATATCGGAACCAGAAAGTCAGTGTTAACATCTTTAGTTAGTCACATTGGGACAGCTGATGTGAGATTTTAAAAAATAAATTTTGCACACAAAATTGGCAAAAGCTTCCATAAGTATCACATAATTATATAAAGTATGGTTACTGGATTGAAAAGATATGAAAATAATCACACAGATTTGAATGTAAAAATTCTAAAATCACGACAATTTGATGAAGCATGAATGAATTTAAAGTTAGATTGAGTACAAAAAATGGTGCCCGGGAAAATGGTTCAAAAGTTGGACAGTGTAAAAATAAATCATCGAATATCTATAAATTAGGTATTGTAAAGTTGGAACGTGAATACCAATCCACTCAACGTTGTTGTAGTGGAGTCCTATTTGCACCCGCACCCGCCTTGAAGAATTATGCGCAATCTCCCAGCTTCTAGTAACTGCACAACCAAAGTAAAGAGGCAACGAGATCCTTAGAAAACGAACTGTATTCATCAATCTCCACATATGAGTAAAATGTTGCTACAGCACAGAAACTTGAAGACCAACGATAAAACTAATTTATAACGACACGGATGCACTATAAACAACCAATGAAAGAATGACAAAATAACATTCACAATGACAAGCAATAATAACCAATACTAAATAAGACCTAACTGAGCTAAATTAATATAACAGATTTCACGAAACCCGCACCCCTAATGTAAACTATATCCAAGACAAATTTCAATACTAAACGACACTTTTGCAATCCCACAGTGCCGTATAGAACAAAGAATCAGAAAGCGTTATCTCAAAACCCGGGGAAAAGTTTCACTCCCTATTTCTTCACTATGGCGCAATAATGAGTTACCGTCAACAGGAAATCAAGATAAAGAAAGATAGAAAATAATTCGTCTGGGATTGTTAATATAATAGAGAAATATAAATGGACAAAAGTGTGAGGCGTGCGAGGTCAAATCTAACATTCCGGCCCCAGATAATTTAGACTTATAATTATCTCAATAAAAGAGGTGATCGAAGTAGCCGAACACAAAGCATATAAGTAAACCAAATAGGAAAATAATGAATACGAAATTGTGTATGGAAAAATGTGAAATGTAATATACAGAAACAAAATAAATAATCATCAATCAGACATTTAATCAAGTTCAAGTGAACATATCTTCCTAACATCACGCATGAACGTAGATTTAGAGGTTCGTACCTTCACCCTATGCACAATGCCTAGTCTATCAGGATAAACCTCATCCACAACAGCCATTGGCCAACTACCACGGGGAAGTATGTCATCACACATAAGTACTAAGTTACCAGGCTTCAGGTTAGGGGAGGGATGAAACCACTTTGAGCGTTTCTGAAGCAGAGGTAAATATTCCCTAGTAAATCTCTGCCAAAATATATCCAACCACCGCTGGACATGTCTATAGCCCTGTCTATACTCATCAGCCCGCAGAAAAACATCAGGGGGTAGATCAGGATCTAATTTACTTAGTAAAATAGAATGGAGGTCTCTGGGATCATTACTTACTCGGGTAAGGGGTCTGTCATTTAAGATGGATTCCACTCCAGCCAGAAAAGACCAAAGTGAATAATCGGTTAATGGTTTATCATCAAGCATATTCCTCAGAATCTTCTTAACTACTCTGATCAATCTTTCAACAACTCCATTCTGGTGACTTGCAAGAGGTGGTGAAAAATGCCATTGAATTCCCTTTTGTGCAAGAGCATTGTCAATTTGTTTCTTATTCCAATTTGTAATTCCATCCTTGAGAGCTTTACTTCCAGCAATAAAATTCGTACCATTGTCAGAGTACATGTGAGCTGGTCTTACACGTCGCGAGACAAAACGAAAAAAGGCTTGTAAAAATGCAGAGGTATCCAAACTCTATGCAACCTCCAGATGAATTGCTCGAGTAGAAAGACAAGTGACTATAACTCCGTAACGCTTATGTTCGCTTCTGCCCAACTTGACCTTTATATGACCAAAATAATCAACGAAGCTGTGAAAGAATGGTCTATTTCCTGTACAAAGCCTAACAGCAGGCATATCTGACATCCATTGTTTACCAGGTCTGGCAGATCGAATCTTGCATGGCATGCATTCTCTAAGAACTTTTGCCACCGCTGACTGAAGATGCAATATCCAATATTTTTGTAACAAATAAGCCTGTACTTGATTGCTTCCACAATGTCCATGTTCACAGTGGTAATAATCAATTAGTAGTTTAGTAGCATGGTGATATGGGGGTAAAATTACAGGATTCCTTTGATCAGGTTGTAATTCAGATTGACGAAGCCTGCCTCCAACTCGAAGTATGCCATCAGCCACATATGGATTACACTGCAAAAGTTCTTTAGCAAATGGCGATTTAAGTCTCTTTCTGTCAGAAGGTGGAGGGCCCGAACTCATCATATCTTTAAAATAGCAAAACTCAGCAGACAATGAATCTGCTTGTATAAGTTTCACAATATCTATAGTTGCATTTTCCCGTTCTGCAACAGTAAAACAACCAGTAACTGGAGAATCAGAACGATGTAGCAATTTCCCAATCATGTAAGTCTTGAATCTTTGAAGCCATATCACAGAGGAAATAAGTCTTTCAAATTTAGAGTAACGTTTCAACAACACCATAAGTCCAGGTTGTTGTATTATAGAATTCTTGTCCTTGTAGGAAATCTCATTATAATTAACTTTCACTTCAGAACATATTTCAGAGTCCTCAATTGTTTCAGAAATATGTGAATTTCTCAATGGTTCCTTGCTTCTCAGAAAAGAAGGTCCTTTGAACCAGCAATCAGCTTTGTGGCGCTTGTCAGGCATTAGTCCACGACTGGCAATATCTGCTGGATTAGACTTAGTGTCAACATGATGCCATTGTCTAGGTTGAGAAAGCAAGTGAATTGTATTCAATCGATTAGCAACAAAAGTTTTGAAACGTTCAGATCGACTGTTTATCATTCGAAGAACTGTCATTGAATCCGTATAGAAAAATACATCTGTTATCACTTCATTCAATTCCAATTCTGTAGCAGCAACCGCTGCAGTCAGTTCAAGACGTGGTATCGTTACAACTTTCTTTGGAGCCACCCTTGACGAGCCTTTAACAAATGCAGTGTGAATGTTTCCTGCATCGTCAATTATTTTCAAATAAGCACAAGTTCCATATGCAAAAGAACTTGCATCACAAAATACATGTAACTGAAAAGTAGATGGAGTAAATCCTTTTGGTCTGTTGCATCTACAAAATGATAGCCCATTCAATGAAGGTAATTTAGATAACCATTCTTCCTATTTGTCTCTAAGAGGGCCAGTAATTGCATCATCCCATTGAAATTCTTCATAACAAAGATCTTGCAGAATGATACGAGCTTCAAGTACAAATGGTTGAACATACCCAAGAGGGTCAAATATCTGCGACACCATTGATAATATGCCACGACGAGTAGAAGGACGTTCTTGAATTCTGACAATAACAACAAATTGATCAGTGGCTGCATTCCAATTCAATCCTAAAGTACGACTCACCGCATCATCGCCTAGTTCCAGAGCATGAGCGACGGGAGCCTTGTCTTCTTCAGGAACACATTGTAGAACTTCTGGTTCATTGCTTAAAAATTTAGTCAAGTGAAAACCTCCTGTTGCCAGTAAATCAGTAGTCTGTCGAACTAATGTAGATGTCTCCTCTACTGTATCTTTTGAAAATAATCCGTCATCTACATAAAAATTAAAGCAAATGCATCGAACAGCGGTCGGATCAGCATTAGATAAATTATCTTCTGCAACCTTTCGTAGAGCAAAGGTTGCAATAGAAGGTGAGCAGGTAGTACCAAAGGCATGAGATAGCATTCTAAATTGATAAACAGGTTTTGTAAGATCATGTGTAGGAAACCATAAAAAACGAAGAGATTGTGTATCTTCACGCTTTACCAATATTCTGTGAAACATCTGTCGAATGTCACACGACACAGCAATGGGGTTCAAACGGAAGCGTAGAAGAACTCCAACTAATGAGTTATTGAAATCAGGTCCTGATAGTAAATTCTTGTTCAGTGATTTTCCATCAAACTCTGCTGAACTGTCAAAGACAACACAAAACTTCGATTGTCTTGTTGCATGGTGTGGAATGAACCAGGTTCTCTCTGTAGGTGCCAATTCATCTTCTGGTATCTGTTCAGCATATCCATTCTTTATATATTCATCCAGTTTCTCAATGTACTTTGTAGCAAATTCAGCATCCTTCGCTTGACAGACATGAGACGTTTGAGAGCCATGTTATAGTTGTACGGTAATTTAATATCATCATATTTCCATAATAAACCAATTTGCAATCGTCCGTCAACACGCTTCAAAGTATCATTCATAATTTGTGTAGCTCGTTCATCATCCAAAGAAGGTTGTGTTGTTAATGGATCTGCATTCATATCAGCAAAATCATTTCCACAAGTTTGACAGACAGCAATTTCACGGTTAACATCACTCTCATCCAGGATATCATCATGCAATGAGGAACAAATAAAGAAAAAAATCACAACCATTCAATTTGCTGCTTTCTGTCCCCTGACAATCTGTCACTTCCGGCTTGGTAATGATTTTGCAATATAGTTCATGGTTGTCAATTGTAGGTGTCTGTGAATTATCACATGCAATTTCTTCCTCCTGCAAATTGTGATCTTCTTCTGGAAGACTTTGAGGTGACATGCAAGTATCGCATGAAGTGTCATTAAATGATAGCAATGGAAGAGTAGTTGAAATAAAATTCACAGCTACATCACTTTGTAAATTCTGTAGATCAGATATCATAGGCACAGAAGTGTTAATATAATTCAGGGAATTATTATCAGATTTCATTGATGGATCTTTGCCAAAGAGACACCATCCAAGACATGTAAGCAAGGCTCCTGGAGTACCAGGAGGTCCGACTCGGGAATCAGTAAATGGACAATTACCCAAGGTATCTGCCCCAATTAATAGTTCAACATCGCCATCAATATCTGGGAACTTCAAACCATCCAAATGAGGATATTTGTCAATTATATCCGGCTTTGGCAATGAATCTCTGACGTCAGGAATTTTGTCAAAAGTTAAAGCATTGTGTACTTCAACAATGTTAGTATTATTCACGCCATTTAGGCGAAATGATACTCCTTCTCCAGTATGAACAACAACACCATTTGTAGTGCGTATCATGCAACGCTCTGGTTTACCAGAAAGGCCAATAGATTTCGCTAGACGAGTAGAGCAAAATGATCTTTGAGATCCTAGATCCAAGAAAGCAATTGTTTTCTTCTTATCACTTGCGTCAGGTAAATGTATTTCAACAGCAACAGCCATGAGTCGAACAGGGCACAAAGTGTTGAGTACAGACATAGAATTCACAGAAGTTGTTTCAGTTTGAGGTGCATGTAATGGTTCCTTAGAACGCGACTGATGCAACGCAGGCTGCTTGGCTACCTGCTCCAAATGTAACAGAGTGTGGTGAAGTCCACCACACCCTTCTTTTAGACACCTCTTCTCTGAAGGACAACTGCTAGAAAAATGTTTCTTGGATGACATGCAATTGAAGCAAATAGACTGGTCCTTTACAAATTGTCGTCTGTTAGAAATGCTCTTCTCTTTGAATTTGTTACAGCGCATCAGAATGTGATCGCCTTTACAAAGATAGCAAAACAAAGCAGATTTGCCATTCTTGCCAGAGTTATTAGTTTTGTTGTAATTTTGTTTGAAGTTAGGTTCCGATTTTGGCGTACTTAAAGTGGTGAATGTAGAAAACTTCGATGGACGCTTGTTAATGTATCCTTTATGACCAGATGATTTTGTCGCCAATTCTGCCAGAGTGCGACCATAAAATGTGTTGTACAAACGAGCTCTAGACTCAATGAATTTCAGCAAATGGTTGAATGACGGGATTGTGAATGAAGTCCATGTGCCATTCATGACATAGTCAGTACGCATATTAGGAGGTAACCGTTCAAAGATAGCAACAAGATATGCTGGGGCATCGAGTAAATTCCCTGCATTCCAATTGTCAAACACAATAGAACAGTTACGCATCTGTGATGATAGTTTGCAAAGTCCCTTGACGTCATTTACACGAATTTTCGGTCCTTCAGTAAGTTGCTTTATAAATGTGCTGATGATCAGTGATCGATTGCCAAAATGAAATTCTAAAGTGTCCTTAGCTGCATGAAATGCTTGTGCTGGGTCATCAGCCATTCGCAAGTGCTTAATTACTTCATATGCCTCACCTTTGCAGTGAGCAAACAATTGTGCCAACAATGTAGAAGGATCAGATGTGAGACGTCCAATTGTGTTATAGAAAGATCTTATAAATGCATGATACTCTAATGGATCACCAGCAAATTCTACTTTATCCAATGCTGGCAAGCGGAATTCTTGTTGAATATTTCTTCCCAGAAGGTACAAATCATCTTTGCTGGCAGCTTGATGATGGATAACGTTAGGGGAAGGTAAGGATGGTTGTCTCATAACGGTAGGGTGAGGTAATTGTGAGCTTGACATATAAGGAGGTATGAAAGATGGAATTGTGGCAGTATTTGTGCACAAGGCATTTGAAATGGTAGGATGAGGAAAATATGGTCCTACAGGTCTTGTTAAGGGAGGTAACACTGATGTTATCTGCTGAGATGAGTTTGTATAAACAGGGCCTGGAGGCAAACTACTAACAGTGGTAATAGTATTTGGCTCAGCCTGTGGAAAACTACTACAAAATGTTGAAAAATAAGCACTAGTATGGGCCTGCGATACAACAGGCATAGTTACATTAACATGAGAAAATATGTCTGGCCTATTGTAATCAAAAGACATAGTATCAGCTGGCGCAATAAGCCGCTGTGGGACAGAATTTATAGGTTGTGAATACACCTACTGTGAAATATTTGCATTAGAAAATTGGTTAGACTCTACAACACTGCATGGGGTTGAAGACTGAACTGCATTAACAGTAGAGAAAGGATAAAACGATGGTTGTAAAACAGGAAAAGACGAATTCAAATAAGAACGTATACCTGAATTTTCCAAACTACTGTTAGACAAAAGTGGAACTGAACTAGGTCTCTGACTCACTTCAGTTGAACGTCGAAAAGTTACATCCCGTGCTGAGATGACGGTGTCAACATCCAAAACCGAATTGGAAGAGTCTCTGTCACTTGCCAGTTCATCAAGCAGTTGAGCTTGTTGTTCTTTAAACTTTGCTTTCATCTCTGCTAATCTTTGCTTTTGCGCCGCTAGTTCTCTTTCTTGTAATGCTTCAAGTTTTAACATTCTTGATTTCTCCAGTCTTCTATAAGATGATGAAGAAGATTTAGATTTCGACGAATGAGATATTGACCGTTTGGAAATGTAACTAATGTCGGCTTCTTTAACACAGAAGTCCAAATATTGGCGATAAATCATGTCACATGATTTCAATTTATCCATAACCTGAGTCAGGTGTAATTTTGCCACATGTTGATCAAGTCCATTATTTAAAATATAATTCTCCAAATACATTTTCCAACTGTTCAGATGATCGCATACTTTCTGATAATGTAAAGTAACACTCTGTTGATTTTGCTTATCCAGAATAGGTTGTGCAAAAATGTTATTCAAATCCGTAAAAGTCTGTCCATAATGGTCATTTGCTTGACGTAGATGATCATCCTTTATTGTTTGACCCAATGAAAATTGTCGAGCTTGAACTGCAGGAATGGTGATGTCACCAGACGATTCATCAATAATATCTTTAGAAACATTTGAAGCCATTGTTGAGAATAGTAGTCAGATGTTCTTCAAAGTCGGTCAATCGAATATTAGTTTTATTTCAATGTAAAGTTGGAACGTGAATTCCAATCCACTCAACGTTGTTGTAGTGGAGTCCTATTTGCACCCGCACCCGCCTTGAAGAATTATGCGCAATCTCCCAGCTTCTAGTAACTGCACAACCAAAGTAAAGAGGCAACGAGATCCTTAGAAAACGAACTGTATTCATCAATCTCCACATATGAGTAAAATGTTGCTACAGCACAGAAACTTGAAGACCAACGATAAAACTAATTTATAACGACACGGATGCACTATAAACAACCAATGAAAGAATGACAAAATAACATTCACAATGACAAGCAATAATAACCAATACTAAATAAGACCTAACTGAGCTAAATTAATATAACAGATTTCACGAAACCCGCACCCCTAATGTAAACTATATCCAAGACAAATTTCAATACTAAACGACACTTTTGCAATCCCACAGTGCCGTATAGAACAAAGAATCAGAAAGCGTTATCTCAAAACCCGGGGAAAAGTTTCACTCCCTATTTCTTCACTATGGCGCAATAATGAGTTACCGTCAACAGGAAATCAAGATAAAGAAAGATAGAAAATAATTCGTCTGGGATTGTTAATATAATAGAGAAATATAAATGGACAAAAGTGTGAGACGTGCGAGGTCAAATCTAACAGGTATTGTGTACTTATTGGTGGAATCAGAAACTTTTTACAAATGTTTAGAACAGGGGTGTGCAACAGGTGGCTCGCAATCCACAACCTGACACGCAAGGCCATTTAGTGTGGCCCCAATCAATACTCAGATATTTTCCCATCAAGCTTTTTTTTGCCGTTTTGCCCAGTGCCGGTATAACTGTATGCTACAGCCCATTATCTTATCCTGCCTTTCCCGCGGTGCTGTGTACATGAAATTTTTTTCTGTGTAGGCCAGCTACATGACTGAAGTTTATTATATGACCCACCGACAGAAATGCTAACAAATTTGACAATCAAGATTATCTATATTTATTTCGCAGCCCAAGCAGTGTAAGTTGAAAAATTGTAGACGGTTTGCATAGACAACCATAATTTATTTAATATATTAGAATGTTGTGTACAAACAACTGAAAAAATTAAATGTTAATACTTTTCCAGAAATCATGATCAACAACCTGATGAATTGTTAGTCGTTGGTCTTTATCATCGTGTGTCATTCTTGTGAGCAGATCATTGGCCAAGTGAGGGTTAGGAATCAGTAAAGCACTTGGATCAATATCTACTGTAAAATCTAAGATTGGCCCTTGGTCAATCAGTTTATTAGACCATAATTTATACAAGATGTTCCCCAAAAGAATAATATCATTTTGAAAGCTGGGAATATTTTCGAAAAAAAATTTAGAATAATTATGGAAACAAATTTTCACATTTTGCATGTCAAGTGAAAACAACATATTGGGTTGAAATATTCCATGAGCAGTATTATGTTTATGCAGATGTTGTAGACCACTAACTAACTGTTTTGCATGTATGAGAGCAAGTCTAGGATCAAAAAGAATTTTGTTTTTCTTTCTCTCTTTATAATAATCATGAATGGTTTGGAACTGGAATCTTTCAGTAGCAACAAAAAATTCACTTGTTTCATTCAAACGACCACTAACAATAACAGAGATTAAGTTTGGATGAGGTGGAAGTTGCTGAAGAGCTTTTACTTCTTGAGGAAATTCTTCAATCCACCAAGAATACACCCATATTGCTAAAGGTTCTGTCTCTGAATTCGGAAGTTTCCGTTGACCTTCGTAAACTGTTAAAGCCAATTCTTTATGAACCACATTGTCTTTATACCACAAGATGTCATCAGTGAGTTGTATGCGATCTGGAAATGTCACATTTAAAAAATTAATTTGAATTAAAAAACAATTTATAATAAACACTGGGGGCCAAATGACAATTTTAAGCATGGTCTCAGTAAGTATAAAGTTCAGACACTTTTCGTTTGGCACAATAGTCATAATATTTAGAAAAAATTGAAGAAATATGAATGCCAAGCACTAATACCTTTAGTTTGCGATGCCATTATATTTTGAAAATTAATGCCATGCACTCATTGTTTTATGTTAAAAATGTAGTATCCGTATTAGGTGTTCAGATAAATCGAATGAGCGAATCAAATAACTGTAGTGTATGTGCAGGCAATTTGGAACCAAAACCTAATTATGAGGATGAGCTCAAACCCAACTAATTAACTGTCGGTAGACGAAATGACATATTACACTTTTTCACAGATTTGTTTTTGACGGTGCACGACGAACATTTACGGTAATACGCAATTTCATGAATTAAACTTTACTGAATTCAGATTTTTTTAATTTATACAATGAAACTCTTAACCGATAGAGTTTTTTGAGTTAAATTCAAATTCAAAAAAAAAAGTTAATATGCTTCAATACAAGGAATGTTGAAATAAACATTTCTTACTTTTTGAGTTCAGAGCTGCCTTTCTATTCTTTTCTTTGGCTTCGAGATATTTTGCAAAGTGGAAATTATTAACAAGCTTTGATAATGATGTTGCAACTTGTGAAGAATGACTAAAATTAGATTGATTAGTTTTTGTAGGAAAAGTTATTTGATTGTTACGAATAAGTTTTATTACCTATTACTATGGTCCATCCCTGTATGATAACAGCCATGTTAGATACACCAATGAGAATATATATTCATAACAACATGCTTAATCAAGGATAAGTGTGACCAGGATTCTTATTTTGAATTTATGTTTATTTTAGATTTGGTATTGCCTCATTCGAACAAATACTTCTGCAGTGGATACTATTCTTGGTAAATCTAAAATATATTGTTCACGAAAAATATTTGTGAGACAGCCACAATTTGTGAAACAATTACAAAACATGGCTGGCTCAATAGACAAGGGTTCTATTTGCTACCGCGAAAATAAAATATGGGTCGATTTCCTACGACCTATATATACCCTTGTTTGATAATTCGCACGCTAAAAACCAATTTTATTGGATTGTGTAAATAGGAACATTCAAGTAGAACGAACAAATTGCTGACTCTTAGGGCTGTCCAAGCGAACCAAATATTCGAAATCCAATCGAATCGCAAATTATTCGAATTGTTTTTCGGCTAATTTTCGAATCGCTAAAAGTAGGTACATAAAGCGGAAACAACCTTTGCAGCACGTTTTTCATTGGGCAAGCGGCGGCGCTTCGAGCTCAGACTACTCTCGCTCCCGACTTACTTGGTTTCCCAATATTTCTCTCGTCTTCATTTTGTGATAAACAAATCATTCCTAAAGCCCGCCCAATGGCACGTGTTCAGCCATTTCATGCATGGTCATCATGACTTAAAAGTTATAATCGGTAATGACGTTTTTGAGAGAGAAGAGAAAAAGGCAATTTAGAAAACGATAGTTCTATAATTAAAATCGATTTGGAGCTGTTGAGTTCGTTATCATAGGAACATGGTACAGGCAACTCAAAGCTGAAACAGGTATTGTGGGATCTTTATGATGGCAATACCTTGAGTTAGTTATCATAGGAACATGGTACAGGCAACTCAAAGCTGAAACAGGTATTGTGGGATCCTTATGATGGCAATACCTTCTTTCAATGGAATTTGTAATTTCTTATGATGGCAATACTTTATTATCCATCTATATATCTCGACAAATAATGAAATTCTTGAATTTGGATGGCTGTTGTACACTAACAATATTATAGTCATCAAATAATATTGTCATCAAACTAGCTTCAAATTTGTTAAATGCAATTTTGAATTTGAGCAACAGTTATGGGTATATTAATGGTTGTTATCATTTTGCTGAAAATTACACGAAAAAACCTAAGGCTAGTGAATAGGATTAAATTAGCATCTACAGGCTTTACATGTCCTGTTAAAACGGAATCCATTAGAATTGAGATTGCAATTTTTGAATTGTGCAATTCTTACTCATAACACTCCACAGTTTTCGAAACCCAAATTTTGGAGTCCTCACAATATTTTTGACCAGTTCATACAAGCGATCTCCTTTCATAACACTGAAAGTAAGTCAGATGTAACTGCACATACGTTACCACAACATCTAAGGGCAGGCATTTATTGTATAATATAAACAGATTTAGGATTGCGCAATAATAATCAGTTCGATTCGGCGAAAATCTTCGATTCGAATCAAGAAATTATTCGATTTTGGACAGCCCTGACTCCACAATGCTGTAAGGTAGTGCATGTAACATGTAACCACCGCTCAGTCATAGCTTCCTCCACTTAAAGTTCATGCATCTAAAACAAATAAATGTTTATCTATTTCCTTATCCAACAGTGACTGCTGTCCATTTAGGAAGAAAGATTGCAAATGAATTATAATCAGCTTATACTTTAAAATAAATATAAAAACCTTTCAGATTTCTTTTTTGTTGGCAAATCTGATTTAAAATTTCCATTCCTAAAATGTGGAAGCAAAAGTTCATCATGGACGCTTGTCTGAGAGCTGCCAGGTGCAGATTCTTCCTGTAGATCTCGGAATAGTAAACCTGAACAGAAAAAAGTTTGGTTTACTTCCAGTTTGCAATGGAGCAATATCTTAACGACCTTTTTCTACAAGAAAACGTTTTCGAACAGGAGAAGAATGCATTTTTTGTGATTTTCTATCGTTGTAAACGTGGGTAGTTATATATATAGCGTGATTTTTAGATTTTTTTCGATAGTTTTATGACGATAAACATGGTTAAGTTTTTTGGTAATCGTACATAAAAATTTTGATAGGCGTGGTGTTGGCACTGACGTCACTCCACCTAGACCATGACATTCTGCCAACCTGTGGAATATGCGCGCTTGCTGCAGCGCTAATGTCGCCTTGGGTACCGGTACTGGAAGCGTTTAACATTGACAGTTTTTTTCTCGGACTTCCAGAAGAATAGCACCAAAATGGCGCACAACCTGAACATAGTATGTGTGTACCGGTCAGGATTCAGGTTGTGCGACATCTTGGTGCGCATACTTCTGGAGCACCATTTTTCTATACCATTTCACTCGCGTTTGTTTACTGGTTTTACGCATTTATACCTATACAGTTAGCAATATATATACGCCATCTACTGAAGAGATGCTGATGTGTCATTTATTTTAAACCACCTGTACCAAGTGGGTGGAAACTAAATCATAACGGATATGTTAGCAAATAGGTCCCAGTAGGGTAAGTTGTATACTGGTACAAAACAAAGATAAATATCTTCAACCTATTGCATTAATTCAATAACGGTACAGTACCGGTATCCTAAGTAGATTAAAAACATGCATGCCTTCGGAGAAAGGTCGCTCGCTGTAAGGAAAGCCAGTAAGGAAAAGTCAACCTGATTGTATAAGTGAACAGACTGCCATTCCGGCTAAACGTTACTAACTGAGACAAGAGAGCTATGCTCAAATATGTGGACACGTAGCGCCACCCAGTGGCAATAATTTTGATGACGTCATAGCGAAAAAAAAAGTAATAGCCTTCTGAAAAATTTTATCTTTAACCACTAAAAATCTCAAAGCAATTGGTCCAGTATTCGAAGAGAAAAGCGATTTTTTAAAAATGGAGACGGAGACAAATAACAACAACAATAACAACAAAATTTTGAAACGATCGTTATGGCCACTAAACGTGTCCAATAACTGGCTAGCAACTTCCGTGCCCAACATGCACTGGTAGACTGAACGAAAATCCATGGTTTGCCATATGATTAGGCAATCGTATCGACTGTTCTCTCCCCCCGGGATAAATATGTAAATCCAAGCACAACTTTAATTGTAATGTAAGGCTTTTTAAACGAGTGTGTAGGCAGGGGTGTCTCAAGGGCAGCGTTTCCCTAACTTTTTCGGCCACGGAACACCTCCACTAATAATAAGGAATAAGGGGAATATGCCCCTTATTATTATTATTCTCATGTATAACAAGAGAGCTATGCTCAAATATATGGACACGTAGAGTCACATAATTTTGATGACGTCATAGAGAAAAAAAAAGTAATAGCCTTCTGGAGAAAATTTTTATCTTTAACCACTAAAAATTTCAAAGCAATTGGTCCAGTATTCGAAGAGAAAAGCGACTTTTTAAAAACGTGTCAAGCGGTACTGAGTTAGCAGTCAGGCAGCATCTTACCTGTACACTGTAGGCCATATACGGTAATTGATCACAGAACAGTTGTTCCCTTGCAAATTTTATGTTGTTTACACTTTAGGACAGATAATTGATCCCAGAACAATTCTTCCCTTTCAAATTTTATGTTGTTTCCAGTAGACTCTCATCAAAATAAACAAATATAGTAGGCTACAAGTGCTACAACGCTTGCATTACTGCACTGGTAGGACCGTGAAAGAATAAGTTAGGGTAATTTCATTGTGGTAAGACACTGGTACCGGCACCAGTACCAGTATCGTACTTACGTACTGAGCTACCAGTACCGGTTAGCAGTCAGCCAGCATCTTACCTGTACACTGTAGGCCATATACGGTAATTGATCACAGAACAGTTGTTCCCTTGCAAATTTTATGTTGTTTACACTTTAGGACAGATAATTGATCACAGAACAATTCTTCCCTTTCAAATTTTATGTTGTTTCCAGTAGACTCTCATCAAAATAAACAAATATAGTAGGCTACAAGTGCTACAACGCTTGCATTACTGCACTGGTAGGACCGTGAAAGAATAAGTTACGGTAATTTCATTGTGGTAAGACACCGGTACCGGCACCAGTACCAGTATCGTACTTACGTACTGAGCTACCGGTACCGAACCTGTAGGTCTGATATTCCGTTCCGCATACGATAGGCTATAAAACTTGCATTGCAGCATTAGTAATACCGCGGAAGGAATAAGTCAATTTCACTGCGTTACGGTACCTGTATGGCAACTTACCAGTACCGACCTACAGTAGCTGTGGTACTGAGCAAGACAATCGATCGCGAAACCGCTTGAAATAAGTGTAAAACAGTGTTCCCATGAGTAAAAATAAATACCGCGAAATTTTGTATGAAATATCATATCTCATAGGATTCATATAAAATTTAAGAATAAACAAAAGTAATAGCCTTCTAGCGAAAAAATTAATCTTTAACCACTGAAAATTTCAAAGCAATTGGTCCAGTATTCGAAGAGAAAAGCGACTTTTTAAAAACGTGTCAAAGAACAAGAACAAGAACAACAAGAACAACAACAACATAATATTGAAACGATCGTTATGTCCACTACGTGTCCAAAAAGGTCTTTCTTTAAACGCCGAACACGGTATATTGAGGTCCCAGTATTCTGGTATCACATACTGTACCAAGAAACACGAGCAGTTGGAGCGCATATTTCACAGACCACAACGCGTTGGCAGAATGCCATGGTATAGTGAGAATGACGTCATCCGAAACACCGCTCTCATTAAAATTTCAATGAACGATTATCAAAAATCTTGACCATGTTTATCATGATAAAAATATCGAAAAAATGTAAAAAATATTCTATCCTCAAAACTGCCCACGTCTACATTGAGAGGTATCTAGAAAATAAAAAAAAAATGCAAATTTCTGCTCTGGTGATCACATTCCCCATAAGAGCTCATGTTAAAATCGCTTTGTTTATGCCACTTTTATATTTTGCGCGTAGGATGGGTTTTGAAAGACTGAGGTTTATTATCAACATGCCAAAGTATTTTGATCATGATCAAATTTTATTCCTACCTTTTACATTTGGTGGAGACATATACTTATGAGAAAGAACCTCGTCTATTATTGGACGTTTACGAGGAACAAACTGCAGCATCCATTCCAGTAAATCTTTTGCAATTTCTGAATTTGGGACTAAAAGTCCATCCAGGTTCAAGTTTTTATGGTTTTTCATGAAATGATTCCATAGATCCCTTTCGTTGCCAAAGGGATGTTTACCGTCACTCCATACATAGTAAACAATGACAGCCAGTGAATATATGTCAGTTTTTTGAGAAGTTGGAAATCCAGCCACAAATGATTCAGGGGGTCTGTAGCCGTCAGTACCGAGGCCTTTTCTGGTGTAAACTGTTTGTGTCTTTGACTCGATGACTTCGCTTATTCCAAAATCACCAATTTTGACAACTTTTTGATCCAAGGATAAAAACACATTATCAGGCTTGAGATCTTTGTGCACCACAAGTGTTTCATGAATGTATAAAATTCCAGCAAATAACTGTTTGGCAAAATCAAGTGCAAGTTCAGGATCAAATGGGATTTCAGCTTTCTTTCGATTTTCGACAAAACCTCTCAAGTTATCTTGGTTACATTTGTCCATTGCAATGTACATATATTTCATTGGACCTTGTTGGTATTCGTCTGAATGAATCACAGAGACTACATGAGTGTGAGGGTTCAGTAAGAGAAGAATTTTTGCCTCCTCCACACTTTGTTTGTTGTATTCAACAAATTTTATTGCAATCAGACGAGTTCCATAAGTTGCACTTGATATTTGTCCTTCATATACGTCACCATGGTTTGAAATTTTTCTATCCCGAAACAACAAAATAGAATCGGAGAGGTTGATCGTATCTGAAAAGTGAGAATAAATATAGAAAATTAAAAAGATTTGAAATATTTATGATATAAAATAAACCAATGACAAAAGGTGAATCGGATAAAATTTGAGAGATTTAAAATATTGCCAGATGATAACTACTCCTAAATCTCATTAACTAAGTATATGGAAACAGTCAATACAGATCGAAATGTTGCTGGTTTAAATCTACACGAGGCAATTGCAAACATGAAATGAAAATACAAACATACCTTCGCTATTTTCATCTTCAGTTTTTTCATTTTCCTCCATATTCAGATTTTCCTCCAATTTGACAATTTAAACCAAAGTAAATTAAACCCAACTACTAGAAGAAAAAAAAACTCAAAAGGTAAAATTTCACTAGCCCCCATAGAAAAGATGGGATGGTATGTTTGGGTAAAACTGGCTTTTGCTCTACATATTTAGATAGACCACTGTGAAGCTAGTAGCAATTTGACCTTTGTGTGCAGCGAAGCGGAAAGGTACATATTTACAGCAGAAATGAAGTCGTGTCAGAATGTACACCCGAAAAATGCAGATTTAACAAAGTTAGAATAAGATTAAAAGAAATTTATTCATCATTTAGGGAAAATTAACATCTACAAAGAAAAAAATAACCATGAACTGCTTGATGGAGTATGAAAAAACAAAAAAAAAATAAAACGAATTTTATTTAACTTCCTCCGAAACAAGAAGATGAGCAATTTTCTTGTACAGTACAACAAAGCAGGTTAGATGGAACACAAGATTAAAAAATGGGGAGCCGGCGTTCCGCCTTAAGAAAGGGGTAATTTTCACTAATGAAGAAGGTTACATGAAGTTTTTCACAAGACTAGAAACTGGGCCTTCCTCATTTCAGATTCTAGGGTATTCACAAAGCGAACATGGCGTTAATTGTTAAAATTACATATATTAAAAAAAGCAAGAAATCCCTTTTTCAAAGCCTAATAGCAAGTCCTTCCGCTCTAGGGAAGCGAGATTTGACTAGTTATTAATGAAGAGGGTTACATTGAATTATTTACACAATTCGAAACTAACCCTTCAAACTTTCAGAAATTGCGGTATTCTCACAGCCAATATTGCCCTTAATAGTAAAATTACGTATGTCATAAAAAAGGTAAAATCACCATTTTTCAAATCCTCCCGCCCAAGAGGCGTGCGATTAAAATATTTCATATTAAATAGGGTTATTTTTAGCTTTTTCATACACTTCAAACCTATCCCTGCAAAATTTTAGAAATTGGGGTATTCTCACAGCCAATATGCCCCTGATCGTTAAAATTACGTATGCCAAAAAGTGGTAAAATTACCATTATTCAAATCTTAATAGCAAGTCATTTTGCCCAAAAGGCACGAGATTTAATTATTTAACAATAAAAAGGGTTACCTCAAGTTATTTATATACCTGGTACCTAACCCTGCAAAATTTTATAAATTAGGGTATTCTCACAGTCAATATGCCCCTATTCGTAAAAATTAGATATATGAAATGGGGTAAATATTACCACTTTTCAAATTCCAATAGAAACTCATTCCGCTCAAGAGGCGCAAGATTTAATTATTTAACATTAGAGAGGGTCACCTCAAGTTTTTCATATAGCTCGAATCTAACCCTGCAAAATTTTAAAAACCGGAATATTCCCACAGTCAATATGCCCCTATTCGTAAAAATTAGATATAGAAAAATAAATATTACCAATTTCGAATCCTAATAGCAATTTATTCTATCCAAGAAGCACGAGATTTGATTTTTTACCGATAAAGAGGGTTAACTCAAGTTTATTATACAACTCGAACCTAACCCTGCAACATTTTAGAAATTGGGGTATTCTCACAGCCAATATGCACCTAGTTGTCAAAATTCGTTATAAGAAAATAGAATTCTAATGAATTATATTATTTATCTTTATAATGCTTTTTTCTGCAAAATAATTTTTTTCTGCAAAATAACTGCAAATAACGACTGTAATTATGCGTTACGGTAGGATTTACGTATGAATCTAAATACACAGCCCAGTATCACAGAATAAACATAAGCGGAGAAGAAAAAAGTTATAGATTAAACTTTTTGGCAAAACGAATTGGTAAATTTACTGTGATTGTAGTGTGATATCGATACCAGGATACCAAGTAATGGCGAAGTTCCAAGGATGGAAATGAATATGGTTTGAATAATCATATCCTAATAAAGAATAAGTTTTTATTGATTTTTCAATTTACTTGCAAAAAGAACGTATTATGTAATGAAAACTATTGTTGTGAACAGACATCCTTTAGGTGTTAAAGGTTCTTTATATCCCCCCATTTTCAGATTTCTCTCAAATTTGTTCATTCTACTGTTTGGTCAGTTCCAACCATTAAACTAAACTACTGGAAGAAATGTTTCTTAAGAAATAAGTCGAGACAAAATTTGGAATTTTACTAGACGTCTTAGAAAAGTAAGAACGATATAAAAGGTTCGAAACTGACTTTGCTTTACATATTTAGTTATAGTGTTATATAAATTCTTAATTGGTCGATTCATTGAGTTCCTGTTTTTGCTTCCTTTCACGGCCTTGTTCTAAGCTATATTGAAGCGCATAATAAATTGGCCCTTCCAGCTCTGAACCTACATATTCTACTCATGTATGTTTCTTTGGTCACAGCAAAAGTCTTAAAACACCTCATGAAGAATATTCCGATTTTTGCGTGTTCCGAGATAAATTTTGGAACGAGCTAATAGGTTCTAGAAAACAATTTTTAATACTTATTTATTATGAAACACGAGAATCTCAAAATAATCATTAGCGGAGAGGAGAAGTTATAGATTAAACTTTCGGGCAAAATAACTTGGTTAATTTACTGTGATTGTAGTGGGAAATCTATACCAGAATACAAAGTGATAGCGAAGTTCCAGCAACATTGCTTTGTATGTCCGATGAATTATTTTGAATGATCATATCCTAATTGAGAAAATTTTTAAACTGCTCAAGTATCAAAACAACAAGACCGTATTATGTAGTGAGATTACTGGCGTGTACAGACAACGTAGCAGTGCTTCGTACCAATCGTTTGTTGAGCGCTTATGAGGTAATAATGCAAATAAAAAGAACCTCGCGTTTGTTTGTTTTTGGTGTTGTTTTGAGCGAGTGCGTAGAACGCTATATAACTCATTATGAGAAAAGTGTATTGCTATACTACGGCCCTCGCCAATTTTTTAATTTACGAGCCCATATGTCTGTGTTTTGTCTTGCTATGAGAAGACATGAAATAAATGTTGTTTCACATTTTACCTATGGCTAGAGTCGAAACGTTACTATAAGTGTATTGTACTGTTTCTCATATTTATGTTAATGTTATAAGTATATATATGCTTTTCCTCAGCCTTATTCGGAGCAAAATGTGGATACCCCCTTGTGAAACTGTTTTATTATTCTTGATTCATCTCCACGAGTCCGCTATTTATGAAAAAAATTTAGTAAAGCTACTTGATTTCGCCATTATTTGAATTGTTTAATAATAACTTGGTGAAACTCAGTGCTTGAAATTAAATATACAAGATCGGTTAACCCTTTCCATCTCTGCGCCAAATATATCTAACTGAACAGGGAAAGTTATAAGTGTAATGAATACGTGTTGTAAATATAGATTTCTTTGACCAATGAATTCAAAAATATTTTCCACAAAATCCATCGTATGCCTTACGATGCTTCCGTCAACGGCAGACAAAAATATCTTCCCACACTGGGGGTCGCGATACCGCAGGGAAAGGGGTTGCTAAACAAGTTTTAGGGGTCGCAAAAAAACACAATTATGAAAATGAGTGTGGAACATAAATCTCACGATTTCAGGGGAATACATAGAATCAGAAAAGTGGCACGCTTACATAACAATGCTGATTTAACAGGGTTCGTAAGTTCTTTTTTTCCCTCTATTTTCAGATTTCACTCAAATTTTATGGTTCTACAGCTTGGTCAATTCAAGATAAATTAAACCAAACTATTAAAAAATAATTTTCTTAAGAAATAAGTCAAAACTAAGGTTAAATTTTACTAGCCGTCTTCCTAAAGGTGGTAAGAATCAAGATTATTGATATTGGCTATTGCTCTACAGATTCAGTCATAGTTTTATATAAATTTATAATGTGCTCGCTTCCTTATTTCGGCATGTTCTGAGCTTCAATAAAGTGCGTAATAAATTGCTCAGTGCCTCTTCCATCGCTAAATCTACATATTCTAATCATGTCTGTTTCTTTCTTCTAACAATTCTAAAACACCTCATAAAGAATATTTCCAATTTAGCATGTTCTAAAATAAATTTTGAAATAAGCTGTTAGGCTCTCGGTAACAATTTTTGATACTTATTAGTAATGCAACACGAGAGTGCACAACCATGCATTTTTAAAGAAAATTCACTGTATTTCTTTCCTGGGGTAAATATTACAGACAACGTATCAGTGCTTCGTACCGATTGTTTGTTTGAGGTAATAATGCAAATAAAAAAAAAACTCGCTTTTGTTTGTCGTGGGTGTTGTTTCAAGCGAATTCGTGAAACGCTTTATGACTCGGCGAGAAAAATATATCGCTATATTACGACCCTCGCTATTTTTTTTTAATTTTCACAGGTACATATCGGTTAGTATGTTGATAGGTATTTGTCTGTTTGGCTCTCTGTCTGTCTGTTAGATACAACGCGATATTTCACAAAGGGGAGTTTGAATCTGCTCCAAATCTTGCGTGTGCATTTATCATACCTCGGACCATAGCCTATTGATTTCGGATGAATTATGTCGTATAGTTAGCGAGTTCTTGATTAATAGGTGACGGGACACGCGGTGTCGCTATTGAATCGAAGCTAAGGGTACACGCCGCTAGATCGATAAGTCGGCGGTCTCAACAGGGTTTGTAGGTTCTCTATTTTCGGATTCCTCTTAAATGTGTTAATTCTACAGCTTGTCAATTCAAGCCAAGATAATGAAACCAAACTATTGAAAAACATTTCATTAAGAAAATAAGTCAAAACAAAATGTTGAAATTTTACTAGCCGTCTTAGGAAAGTAGGAACGATATAAAAGGTTAAAAACTGAATTTCGCTATACAGATTTAGATGGGGTTTTGTAAATTCAATGTGTGCTCAAATTATTGAGTTCCTGTTCTCGCTTTCATATCCCAGCTTCGTTCAGAGCAATAATAAAGCGCGTAATAAATTGGTCAGTGCCCCTTGCATTGCTAAACCTGCATATTCTACTCATTTCTTCTTCTTTGTTCAGAGCAATAGTCTAAACACCTCATGAAGAATAGTCCCAGTTTTTCTTGTTTTGAAATAAATTTTAATATAAGTTCTTAGGCTCTAGGTAACACATTTATTACTTATTAATTATGCAACACGAGAGGGCGCAGCCATGCATTTTTAAAGAAACTTCACTGTATTTCAATCCTGGTGTAAATATATTCGAATAACTTATAGCAAAATCCCATGTCCCCCATTGCTCCTGACAATATTACTAGTAAGCAGCGATATTACGCGTGTTTACTCCTCAATATGTTTCATAAAGACTGCAATTATGCGTTACGGTAGGATTTACGTCTAAATACGCAGCCCAGTATCTCGGAATAAACATAAGCGGAGAGGAGAAGTTGTAGATTAAACTTTCGGTCAAAATAACTGGTTAATTTACTGTGATTGTAGTGGGAAATCTATACCAGGATACCAAATGATAGTGAATTTCCAGCAGCATTGCTTCGTATGTCGGATGAAAATGAATTTGTCTGAATAAACATATCCTAATTGAGGATAATTTTAAAGTTGATTGTACATACAATTTACCTCAAAACAACAAGACCGTATTATGTGATAGAAATTATCGGCGTGTACAGACAACGAACGTATCAGTGCTTCGTACCGATCGTTTGTTGAGCGCTTATGAGGTAATAAGGCAAATAAATAATAACCTTGCGTTTGTTTGTCTTGTGTGTTGTTTTGAGCGAAAAGGTGAAACGCTTTATGACTCTTTACGGGAGAAGTGTAATGCTATACTGCAGCTCTCGCTATTTTAGAAACGACATGCCACTACTTGTATATTGCCTTGCTGTGCGAAGATTTGAAATAAATGTGGTTCTACATTTCACCTATGGCTACAGTCGAAGCGTTACTATAAGTGTATTGTACTGTTTCTTATGTTTATATTATTTAAATAGGCCTATATCTGCATTTCCACATCTTTACTTGGAGCAAAATGTGGATACCCCGCTTGTAAAACTGTTTTATTATTCTTGATTCATCTCCACGATCCCGCTATTTATGAAAAAAATTTAGTAAAGCTGATCTGATATCGCCAATATTAGAATTGTTCATTACCAACTTGGGTGAAACTTAGCAGTTGAAAATAAATATACAAGATAGGTTGACCATTTCCTTCTCTTCGCCAAATATATCTAATAGAACCGGGAAAGCTATAGGTGCAATGAATATGTGTAGTAAAAATAGATTTTCTCAACCAACGAATTCGAAAAATTAATTTAACAAAATCAATCATATGCCTTACGATGCTTCCGTCAAAGTTCGAAAACCAATAGGATTTTCCTGATGGTTGATTATTCAAGTTATATCGAAGATATTGCAGGTGTATATGACGTCACCGAAAACTTTCGTTAAATCTTTTACGCCGATATTACAGGGTTAGAAATGTAAACAACATTACCCAGTGTCTAATGAAGGGAGAACCATTTATTTTATTTATCGCAAAATAAATTTCATTTAATTTTAACAAATTCCTAACCTAATACACATAATAGGTTCAGTTTGTGCTCCATCTTGGTGCATATACTTTGGGGGCACCAAAGCGGATATAGGTTAAGTATAAACACGATAAATATAGTATGTACCACATTTATACTGACGTATCATTTCGAAAATAGAAAAGGGCGAATAGTAAAACCAAATATCTGCAATGATAAAGTATAGAAAGAATACAGAGGGGCCTCACAATAAGCAGAGTTTACTAGGGGTCGTCTCATTGTCTAAATCCGGCCCTGATTCAAATTTACGTAGGTTGCCGCTGATTCAATATATTATCCATTATTAAATTCGCACTTGTTATGCTAGATTTAGGCGGTGGGTGGGTCCCTGATCCAGCTGCTTTAGGATTGTAGTAGGCCCGTTAGCTATTTTTCTGGTCTTTTTCAATTGAAGCGTCTTTCTGATATCTCGGAAAAACATTCCGGTTAAAATTTTGTGACTTTGGTTGAGGTACTAAATTAGCAATAAAACCAGGTGAAATGGAAAAATCGAGGTAAAATTTCCTTACATTTTTCAAAGTATTATACCGGCAACGTGTGCGGCTGCCACAACGCAACATTATGGCATAGTGTCTTTGCGATGTAAGGGGCGTTTCAATAAAGAATACAAAAGATACAGAAAAACCTCATTTAAAACAGGCTGTTTTGTTTTAAATTAATACAAAAACTAAATCCTACATAAGACAGGCAGATGGGCTTGTAATTTTAAAATAGGGAGGCAGTGGCGTAGCCAGCCCAAAATTTTGGGGGGGGGGCCAAATTTGAAAATTTTAGAAATTATATTGGGTTTAAAACACAAGCGCAAAACAACAACAGTTGGTCAACAAGCAAACTGATTCAATTACTCAGCTGGATTTTTGTGAATACAAAATCCATTAATAAACATTTTTTTATTTGAAACAACAAATATTAACAACGCAATTTGAATAAGTAAAATACATCGCCCCGATTAAAAGTCCATCCTTCGCTTCCCGCTAACTATGCTCGACACAACTCGATTAATTTTCTCCTCGGTGACCATTTCACGGTGACAGTGAAGCACACACAAATCCGAAAGTCGATTGGACGTCATTGATGAGCACAGCCATGTCTTTACCTGTTTCATGCAGGACAAAGACCGCTCAGCCTCAACGGTGGTTGCTGGTAGCGTCATAACGATCTGTATTGCGGTGTACACGCTTGGATAATCTCGAGCGCTCAGAAGAAGCCCCTCCAAACATTCGTCGTTAACGTCGGAACTTAAAGAAGTTCTCCACAGTCTCACTTCATTCTGGAGGTTATCCAATAAATACAGACGCTCTACCTCATCCACGTGAACTGGTTTGTTCGGTGGAAGAATTGATAGCAATGAAAAAAATTATGGGTTGTCAATGAAGCGTTCCCGAATAGAGCAGCTCAAGCCGTCGACGTATGGGAGATATACGGAACGTTTAAAATACTGGGATGCTGAATCAGCACAGACATTGTCGCGATACACTTGTACTTCGACTACCCTGGGTATTGTCAACTCTTTCAAGCCAGCTATTTCACAAGCTCCTTTGTAAATATTCAATGCGATTTCAGAGTCATTGCGTTCTTCAGCGATAACGCTCTGAAGAGAGGATGTGAGGTTCTTTACTGACGGCACACTGACTCCGACCGCCTGAAGTGCGCGCGCTAGTGGCTCCATTAGTGCCGAATATCGACCAATCAAACATACGGCGTAGATAACCGACGACTTTTCTAGAGCAGATTTCAGAGAAAAAGCCTTCGCCCACGTCTCACTGTTAGCATCTCTCGCCAAAGAATCAAGAGCCTCAAGTACTCGTTTGAAGTTGCATTTGAAGATTCGGATGCTCTTGTACTTCTCAGACCATCTGGTGGGGCAGAACAAAGGGATGTTAATTCCTAAACCCGCGCGCCTTTTAGGGCTCTCCCTGAAAAAACGAATAGTCTCACGAATGATATCACAGGTGCTTCTGATGATTGCAACTTTACTTTGGTCATTTATGACCAAATTCAAACAATGAGAAGCGCGATGCACAAATATTGCGCGCGGGTATTAATCACAAATGCGTTTTTGCACACCGCTGACGTGACCTGCCATTGTCGTTGCACCATCATAGCCTTGCCCCACAAGTTTTTGCAAATTCACTCCTATACCAGAGAGGTGGGTCAAAATATTTGAGGAAATTGATTCGGCAAAAACAGAATCCATTTCCACTAATCCTGTGAAGCGCTCGCACACTTCACCACCTTTCACATACCTCAAAACGATGCTTAGTTGTTCTTTCCCAGAAATATCACATGATTCGTCGGGTATTACTTACACAAACGATTTATTAGCCTCCATAACGATATCTTGCACTATCATGTTGCTTGCTACCTTGAGAATTTCATTTTGTATCATCGGGCTTGTATACTTAGCGTTTCCGGCCATTCGAGCGAAATGCCTTTTCAAATCTTCATCCCCTGCGTCGATAGAAATAGAAGAAGGTTCACAAAATTTCCACTATCGCCGGAATATCCGCGCAAGGGTATGTCACCTGAAGCACAGAACATGACAGTCTTGACAATGGAAGTCATTATTCGTCTGTTTTCTTTTGTTTGCGTAGCATATTGGGCCTCCATGTTTGCACGCACATTTTGACCAGTTTCCATGCTTTTGACAAAATTTTTCGCAGCTATATTTGATTCTCGGTGGTAATTTGTGTCTCGATGTGCTACAGCCTTTTCCATAAATTTTTTGTAGTCAATGCATGGTCTTGTAACAAAGGCAGTGTCCCTGAGAGTTCCATGCTTCAAACGCGCTTGCATGACTATGCATATCTTACACAAACCACCCCCATCAGAGAGTTGGGTGTAAACTAACCAACTGCAAAATCTGTTATCGTCACGCAATTTTTTGAGAAATTTACGACGACTTTGTCTAACAGTATCCAGAATCGTCAAGTTTTTCGGACCATCCGAAGTTAGAAGCCTGTATCTCTCCGCATCGGTAAGCTGTGTATGTTTCTTAAGAATAAATCCAAGATCGTTTGTTTTCCCTTCGTTGATTATTAGTTCATCTTCGGGAATAGAAGTGATAGACGTAACTGACGTAACCGGTGCATCCACAGCCTGAGAAGCGCTTATTGATGTATTTGAGGAAAGCGAGTCTTTATTTCGCTGGAAAAAACTATCTAATTTCGCCTGTTTAAATTTAGCCATCGAAGTAATTTGGTCATCAAAATCCAAGCGTTTCGAATAAAAATCCGGCGAGAACAAATCAAGACCGAGTAACTGACCGAAAGCTTGCGAAACAGTCTTTCCCATACTGCTCATAAGAGCGAACGGTCAAGTATTTGTGACGTAACAATGACAATCAGCAAGCGTGACGAGACAAGATGCCACAAAACTGGTGGATTAGGAATGGAATTCTTGAAAATTTTGGGGGGGGGCCATGGCCCCTCTGGCTACGCCTATGTAGGGAGGGCTCTAATATAACAGTATACTTTTCTCATAAAGCGCTAAAAACAATACCCATAACAAAAGGACGCCGTGTTACTTTAATACACAATAGCGCTCTGCAAACGATCGGTATGAGGTGTTGAAACATTGTTTGTACCCACCAATAATTTTCATCAAATAGTGCGGTCTTGTACCGGAATAAACTTAAAGGCCAAACAACTCAAAAATCATTTTCGATTAGGGTATGAATGCTGTATATAAGGCATCGTTGTCCTGCGCATCAAATTTTTTCTGGAAAATACCTATTACTTGGTATCCTGGCATCGATATCACACTACAATCACAGTAAATTTAACAATTTATTTTGAACGGAAGGTCGAGTTACGACCCCCCTTTTCGATATGGTGTATTCAAGCTTTGAAAGCTGAGCCATGTTTTTAGGTTCATATGTAATTCCTTTCATAACGCATAAACAATCATCCTCAGGAAACACAGTGTCGAGTAAACACTCGTGGTGTCTGCTGCTCACTATTGTAGAAATTAGAAGTAGTGGGAAATAGTAAGATTTAGTGAAGTAACACACCCGGAAAGAAATACAGTGTAGTCCTAACGAAATGTATTGCTGTCGAACATCATGTTATATAAAAATAAGACTGTTTAAGTTGAGTTTTGTCGAATGTAATTAGCTCTTTTAGAATTGACCGCTATGGTGGCCCATCGTTGTCACGCGTAAAATTGGAAAAAAAAAATAAAAAACACTGAAAATAAAAGCAAAATAAAAAAAAATAGAGGTGAAAAAACATGAAAAAAAAATTAAAAAAAAAATGAAAAATAAAAACGAAAATAAAATAAAATCGAAATAAAGAAAAAAAAAAAAAAAAAAATTGAAAAAAAAAACTCGAATAAAAAGAAAATAAAAAGGTTGACAACGATGGTCCGCATCGTGGCCCATCGTTGTCACGCGTTTTTAATTTGAGAAAATTTGCTGCTGCTTGGGACCAACGTTGTCAGGAATAATCCTACGCGCACAAATGTGTTCTCTGGGTTTCTAACTCACTACTGATTTTCTTGAGCAATATCCAATAAATTAAATATGAAAATGTTTTATAAATTTTCCATGCTACAAGTTCAACCAGAAGTAATATATTTATAATAATGTTAAAAGAATATAGAATTGAAAACGAAAATTCGGAAAATTTGTTTTTACGTGTAGAAGGTAATTGAATTAGAGAATGCTGCTTAACTGCTCAGTTGTCCGGACACTCGTGCGATGCCGCTACCGTCTGACCAAAGGGGTTATAGTCGCTTTGCGTCTGACCGTAACGGTACCCATGCAATCACTCATGAAACGAATGGGAGATACGGATAGTCTTTTAAAATAAATCAAGGGATGATTTTATTTTCAGTTTTTTATATTATTTTTAAATTTTTTTTTCCAATTTTACGCGTGACAACGATGGGCCACCATAGACCTCCATTTCAGAAAAATTTTAAAATTATTCTTAACAATTTATGTGTTGAGTCGCTTTATAAGATTAGCAATTTATTTGCGTTACGTAGTTTCTACGTTGAGAATAATATATCACTTCGAAATGAAATCGTAACTTTCGGAAACGCGAATCCAAAGATATGTCGAATATATGCGATTAGTGTGAGTTGTTTAAATAAAACTAGCCATCCCCCCAGTTGGCATCGAGATTCGCTATTCGGGAGCAATATGCCAGTATATGACTATATATTCCTTCAACCTTAAAAACAAAGTGTACTAATTTAATCCGTAATAATGTATTTTTATTGAAACGCAATATTATATATAATTTTTACTATGCCAGTTCTCACTAAAAACGAGTATTATGATGTCGGGTTTTCTGGAACCATGATGATTTATGCCTGTAGCTAAAATTTAGTAATTCACCCAATTAAAAACGCACTTGCTATGTAACATTTGTCAGTTTGTAAGCGCCAGTTCCCCAAAACAATCTCGAAGACAGCTTTGAAAACTTTTCAATGATAAAGTATAGGAAGAATCTTCCCGTGGCCATGGCCGACAATACGTCCATTTTAGAGGGGCCTCGCAATTAGCATAGCTTTGTCGTCTAAATCCGGCCCTTATTTAAACCTACCTAGGTTGCCGTCGATCTATGTGTGTACTCCATTGTTGTATTGGAACTGTTAACGCCGACTTCATGCGGTGTGCCTGATCCAACTGTTTTTGGATTGTAGTATGCCCGTGAGCTATGTTTCATGATTTTATTTGTATTTTTTGCTTAAGGCGTCTCCCTGATATCTCGGATAAACATACTTGTTAAAATCCAGCTACTTTGGTGTAGGTACTAAATTGGCGATAAAGCTCCGTGAAAAGAGTGGAACTCGAAGTAAAATTGTCTTTAAAAACTTGAACATTGTATATACCAGTAATTTTCATCAGATAGTGCGGTCTTGTTCCGGGATAAATTTGAAGACCAACGACTACAAAATTATGCTCGATTAGGATATCAATGGTGTAAACGAAGCATCGTTGTCCTGCGCTCTTCTGGAACACAACCATTACTCGGTATTCTGGTATCGATATCACACTAAAATCACAGTAAATACACTAATTAATTCTGACTAGACGATCGAGTTACAACCTCCTTTTCAGAATAGGTCATTCAATCGCTGGCAGCTACAGAGCCGCGTATTTAGGGTCGCACGTAAATCCTTTCATAACTCATAATGTATTGCCGGTAAAAATATAGTGTGGAATAGTGAGCGTCATATCGGTGCTTACAATTATGATAATCAGAAGTAGTTGGAAATATTTAGGATTTAGTAAAGTAAGTCACCACGAAAAAAAATACAGTGTACAAGTCTTTTCCAAAATTCAAAATCTTGCGGTCTATCATATTATACATGGTGTCCGAAAATTCCCTTTTTAATTTCATTATGAGGTCTTTTCTTAATATATCTGAACCACGTTTGTTTAATCAGTGTTTATCCAAGCTTTTCACTTCGTTTAAAAAACTTGCAGCGGTCGAACAAGTACGTATGGTATCGATAAATACCTTTTCAAACTTGAAATATTTTAATTAATACTTCGTGGACACCCCGTAAATCTATGAATTTTCAAGGTGAGTTTTGTCGAACGTGTCGCACTTTTACAATTGACTTCAATTTCAGAAAAATCTCAAATATATTCTAATTATTTTGTGGAGTCGCTTTTAAGAGTAGCTAGTTATTTGCATTATATAGTTTCCACGTTGAAAATAGAATAGAACTTTAAGGCCATAACTTTGAGAACGCGAGAAGCTATTGCTTTGCTGAGCGTTGGCGATGAATTTGCGTTGATTGTCTCTCTATTTGCATCTAGACTCGATATTGAAAAAGAATTTAGGCGCATTAATTAAGATGAAACGTTTAGGTACTATCGAAGTATGTGAACCAAGATAGTAGACACCAGAACGTAGTACGTGTACCAGGTTAGGGTTAGGCCATGATTTTATTCCAATTTTCCTCATTTTAGTTCTATAATGAGTTTGAAAAATGGTCTTAGTTCAGTTAACAGTTAATTTTGGCATCTAAGTTTTCATCCAAAGCCTTGATAAACCATTCAAACATACAATAGCGAATGCGAAGCGTTTTCCCTAAATATTCTACCGTTATAACTGTTCTATCGTTTTACCGTCAAAATCATAGGTGAGGAATAATACTTTTGGACGATATTTTTTTAATTTTTGCTCCCAATAAGGAACTATACAACCAGGCATCAATTTATGAAGTTTCGACATAAATATTCAAAAAATGCATACAGTATGTTGCAAGTAAGCTTTTATAAGAAATTTTTTTAGGTTCAGCGTTTTGAGTTATAGCATAGAACAAGGCATAATTAATCAGAGCTTTATAGGGGGGAGGGAAGTTATAAAAGGAAGAAAAAAAGTTAATGAATAGAGCCCGTTGGGAATATGTATAGCACTGCCTATATCTCAATTCGATTCCAAGGAATGAACCCTATATATTTATTTCTTATTTTCAAATACGGCTAATGATGTTTTAGGTTTTGGTTTGATTGTTTCATTCAACGTATTTTCATTCAATAGTTTGGTTTAATTTATCTTGGCATGAACTGACCAAACTGTAGAATTAACAAATCTCAAGAGAAAACTGAAAATGGAGGAAAACAAAGAACCTGAAGCCAAAGATAGTGAAGGTTGGTTTGTTTAAAATTTACACATTTACCCCCGGGAAACGAAAGTTAATAAGACGACTTAATCATGTGGCCAACAACAGCCTCTCGTCCGGTTACCAGCCCATGATGGGCATGGGATTAGTAGTCAAATATTTAATTTCAAATGCATGGACTTGATGGAGGAGAAATGGGTAACCTGGTAACCGACCACTGCGGCTAAGAGTCCAGCAATCTTCTCGTACATAATTATCCCCAACGGAATTCAAACCCCCGCAGGGGAATCATGGATGCGGTGGCAAACATATTCCTAACGATTAGCACAATGCACTACACCACCGAGCCTCTATGTCC
The DNA here is from genome assembly GCF_964204865.1 of Styela clava. NCBI lineage: Eukaryota > Metazoa > Chordata > Ascidiacea > Stolidobranchia > Styelidae > Styela > Styela clava. Next base: position 4,364,479 of record NC_135258.1, on the reverse strand, counting down.
TGTATTTTAACCGATGTCTTGTATTTTAATTTATGTTGATTGTCGTGTTTTCTTTTAAACCAGCAACCTCTTGATCAGTATTGCTTCCAGCTACTTGGTTAGTGAGGTTAAAGAGTAGCCAGCATCTGAAAATATTTTTAATCTCTCAAATTTTAACTGGTTCGCCTTTTTGGCATTAACTTATTTTATATCATAAATACATTGAAACATTTTGATTTTCTATATTTATTCTCACTTTACAGAATCGATCAATCTATCCGAAACTGTTTTAATGTTTCGGAACAAGAAAATTTCAAACCATGGTGACGTATATGAAGGACAAATATCAAGTGCAACTTATGGAACTCGTCCGATTGCAATAAAATTTGTTCAATACAACAAACAAAGTGTGGAAGAGGCAAAAATTCTTAACCTTCTGAACCCTCACACTCATGTAGTCTCTGTGATTCATTCAGACGAATACCAACAAGGTCCAATGAAATATATGTACATTGCAATGGACAAATGTAACCAAGATAACTTGAGAGGTTTTGTGGAAAATCGAAAGAAAGCCGAAATCCCATTTGATCCTGAGCTTGCACTTGATTTTGCAAAACAGTTATTTGCTGGAATTTTATACATTCATGATAAACTTGTGGTGCACAAAGATCTTAAGGCCGACAATGTATTTTTATCCCTGGATCAAAAAGTTGTCAAAATTGGAGATTTTGGCATAAGTGAAGTCATCAAGTCAAAGACACAAACAGTTTACACCCGAAAAGGTCTCGGTACTGACGGTTACAGACCCCCTGAATCATTTGTGCCTGGATTTCCAACTTCTCAAAAAACAGACATATATTCACTGGCTGTCATTGTTTACTATATATGGAGTGACGGTAAACATCCCTTTGGTGACGAAAGGGATCTATGGAATCATTTCATGAAAATCCATAAAAACCTGGACCTAGATGGACTTTTGGTTCCAGAAGCAGAAGTTGCAAAAGATTTACTGGAATGGATGCTGCAGTTTGTTCCTCGTAAACGTCCAATGATAAACGAGGTTCTCTCTCATAAATACATGGCTCCACCGAATGTAAAAGGTAAAAAGAATTGATTGAAATGTAAATACATGGGTATTTTGATGGTCAACTAGATGTGCTGGGGATCGGGCCATTGACATATACATTATAATTTAACTGCTATTTCTAATCTGCGCGTCGTGAAGTTTGCTATATTTTTTTTTCATTTTATTTTAACTTATAGCTGTGGTTCCCAACCTTTTAGTTATATTTTTTTTCCTATGTTTGAAAACGTTTTCTTATAGTAAGGGGTTTTAGAGGTACTGCCCTATTGCTAACTGAAATTAAACACTCATCAAAGAAAACTTTGTGTTAAGGTTTACTATTCCGAGATCTACAAGAAGAATTTGCACCTGGCAGGTCTCAAACAAGCATCCATGATGAACTTTTGCTTCCACATTTTAAAAATGGAACTTTCAAATCAGATTTGCCAACAAAAAAGAAAACTAAAAGGTTTGTGTATTTACTTTGCTGTAATATTTGATTATTACTCATTTGCAGCCTTCCTTCATAAATCTTCCCAATTTGCTTTTGCAAAAAGGCTGAGTTATAGTTTTTATCACGGGGTAGAGGTAAGTCAAAAAACGGCTTATTCATATGGCATACCACTGCCTCTCGTTCAGTTAGCAGTCCATGTCGGGTATGGGATTAGTTAACCATTTATTTGTTTCAGATGCATGGGCTTTTTAGTGGAGAAAGCCATGACCGACCGGTGGTTGCATGTTACATGACCCCTATACAGCATTGAAAAGTCAGCAATTTGTTCGTTCTACTCGAATGTTCCTATTTACACATTCCAATAAACTTGGTTTATAGCTTGCGAATTATCAAACAAGGGTATATGTCGGTCGTAGGAAATCGACCCATATTTTATTTTCGCGGTAGCAAATAGAACCCTTGTCTATTGAGCCAGCCATGTTTTGTAATTGTTTCACAAATTGTGGCTGTCTCACAAATATTTTTCGTGAACAATATATTTTAGATTTACCAAGAATAGTTCCCACTGCAGAAGTAGTTTTTCGAATGAGGCAATACCAAATCTAAAATAAACATAATTTAAAATAGGAATCCTGGTCCCACCTATCCTTGATTAAGCATGTAGTTATGAATATATATTCTCATTGGTGTATCTAACATGGCTGTTATCATGCAGGAATGGACCATAGCAATAGGTAATAAAACTTATTCGTAACAATCAAATAACTTTTCCTACAAAAACTAATCAATCTAATTTCAGTCATTCTTCACAAGTTGCAACTTCATTTTCAAAGCTTGTTAACAATTTCCACTTTGCAAAATACCTTGAAGCCAAAGAAAAGAATAGAAAGGCAGCTCTGAACTCAAAAAGTAAGAAAGGTTTATTTCAACATTCCTCGTATTGAAGCATATTAACTTTTTTTTTGCATTTGAATTTAACTCAAAAAACTCAAAGTTCCTGCACATAAACCGCAATTAACGCAACGGTGGCATTGCAAACTAAAGATATTAGTGCTTAGCATTCGTATTTCTTCAATTTTTTCTAAATATTATGACATATTGTGCCAAACTAAAAGGGTTTTGAACTTTATACTTACCGTGACCATGCTTAAAATTGTCATTTGACCCACAAGGTTTATTATAAATTGTTTTTTAATTCAAATTAATTTTTTTAATGTGACATTTCCAGATCGCATACAACTCACTGATGACATCTTGTTCTATAGTGACAATGTGGTTTATGAAGATCGTCGTTTCGTAGTTTACGAAGGTCAACAGAAACTTCCAAATTCAGTTACAGAACCTTTAGCAATGTGGGTGACTTATTTGTGGAATAAAGACTTTTTGCACAAACTAGAAGCTCTTCAGCAACTTCCATCTCATCCAAACGTAATCTCTGTTATTGCAAAGGGTGGTTTGAGGGAAACAAGTGAACTTTTTATTGCTACTGAAAGATGCCAGTTCCAAACTCTTGATGATTATTATAAAGAGAGAAAGAAAAACAAAATTCCTTTTGATCCTAGACTTGCTCTCCTACATGCAAAACAGTTAGTTAGTGGTCTACAACATTTGCATAAACATAATATTGCTCATGGGATATTTGAAACCGATATTGTGTTTTCACTTGACATGCAAAATGTGAAAATTTGTTTCAAGACCTATTTTTTAGGTCTTTTAATATATAAGCCCGGCTATAAATATGATATTTTATCCTTTGGTCACACCTTGTATAAATTGTGGTCTAATAAACTGACTGACCATGGGCCAATCTTAGATTCTACAGTAGCTATGGATCCCAGTGCTTTACTGATTCCTAACCCTCACTTGGCCTTTGATTTGATCACAAGAATGACACACAAAGATAAAGACCAACAACTAACAATTCAGCAGGTTGTTGATCATGAATTCTGGAAAAGTATCAACATTTAGTTTTTCTTTCAATATTTATTTGTCTTGTGCATGTTTTTATTTTTATTTCTACAGACTAAGTCAAGTTTCTTTTTCCAACTAGTAAAAATCAGTTAAAAAAAAACATTTTTTTATCAGAGTGCTGGGTTTAGCCTTTTTTGTTTAGACTACTTAGCTCATTTTAATAAATGTTTACCTAATCATCCAAACCTCCCATTGTACCGGTGGTCTTCCCAACAAACTTATGGCCACCAGAGCGACCACTTACTATTGGAGGCTTGAAATCGGTGGTCGCGCACTGGTCGTTCGATAGCAGATTCGTCTTCCGAGAATCGTACTTTGGTGGCTTGTATAACCTTAACCCCTGTTCGTAGAAAGTTAATTTAAGCTGCAGCGTGTAGACAAAAATTTCACATCACATTTCATTAATTTTCCCACCCGCGTTTACTCATTTTCTTTCACTCTAACAACAAGATGAAAAAGTCGCGGCACACTCATTACAGATGAAGTTTTATTAAATCCCCTATCCGGAAACATTATGCGTTTCATCTCTAAATAAGAGTTCGTGGTCTCTATCGTTTTTTAGTCTTAGTTATTGTCAGCGCAGAAAACTAATATTTTACAAATCATGAAAATGCAAATGGAAAATTACTTTTGTGTAATATATTATATCGTAAGTGTACTATATATATTTTTCAGTAACGATAGATGAATACTCGCTTTCTGAAATTGATGACAGAAAATCTACGTGTCGAAGTTTAAACAAAATTTGTGGTAAAAGTAAAAACTCTCTCAATATATACTGTTTTTATAGTTCAGAGGGAAATGTGAAAAATCATAAACATGGAAAAAGTGAAATTAGGAAAATTGCAATTCTTCCAAAATTAATAGCCGCTCAAGTATCAATGACTACTTGTCTAGCTATGGCTACAAATATTTTTATTTGACAAATTTTGTATCAACGAATATGAAATTTTTCGAACTCAAAGTTTCTTCACAGTCAGCTTGCATTGTAAGGTTGTAGTCTAAAACGTTCAACGCCCTAGTAGAAAATTGTTTCACAATACATCACCTATCGGTGAACACATAGAATAATAAAACTTTGTATGTAAGTTACCAAACTACCCCAAATACTGATTTCTATATAATAAAGTTCATGTTGATTATTGTGCAAAAAAGCTTCTGAAAATACGCGGCACATTTTCAGGACATTGGAGGTATACTGGTGTGCCGGGGCACACAGTCTGGGAAACCCTGATCTAAACTTACACTGGGATTTGAGTACATACTTTTACCCAGAGATTAGGAATGGCGGAATTGAGTCCGGATTTGGATGCAGAATCGATTCTTCGGGGAATCGACTAGAATCGATTCTGATGTATTGGAATCGATTCTCGAGGTTGAACTTGGATTGCTAACAATGTGTAACGTTTTGTGGCAATTCCTTAACATATATGTACAAACTGCTTTACTGCTATGTTGAGTTGCTACGACGCCGCAAACTTCACTACAAATATATAAATATATTTCGCTAGTAGGTTTTTACGTCTATTTATTTCTAGAATCTCTGTGGGTTCTGAGGGATTCTTTTTTTTGTGCGATTTTGTCTCCTGTGACAAATTGGATCCTGATACTACTTTGTTTTGGTCTTCTTTCTTCTGACGCGTAGATAATATCCCCGTTTGATTAGGATCTCGTTTCCTTCAATTTTTCGGGTTGCAGTTTGTATAGAAGGGTTCGACATTTTCATATTTACTTTTCGTATTAAATCGGCAAAATAAAACTAAATTTAAAATCCAGAATTTCACCTATTTGGTCTTTTGTAAATTTACTATGACGTCATAGAGATGTTTTAGCGTTTGTTTTTGTAAATTTATTTTTACATTCATTCAAAGACTTTGACGACGAAAGGTGAGTACTGGTTTTAAATTTTATATTTTGTCGCAACAGCACCTTCTTGGGTGAGCCACATGCCTAATTAAAATGGCTTAGTATTTGATAATTTAGTTAAACTTTGATCGTAGTAGCAATTAATGATGATGCTGTTTTTGCAACTGAGTGGTATTTCTTATTTCATTAATAAAGTAGGAGCGTCTATCTTCACGAAACTTTATTTTTTATTTTTATTCAGTTTTTTCCTCACATAAGTAAGTTTGTGAGCCACAGAATTATTTACGCAACGGTAGTGGCCGATTGTGCGAGTCTTGATCAAGCGAAATGCACATTGTATCGCTATAAAAAATGCTGCTTCATTAGGCGGGCTCGTGTTGGATCAGCCAAAGTGAACAAACGTTGTTTTAGACCAGAGATGCCTCCAGGGCGAGCGTTCATTTTTTTTGTCCGGAATAAATATTTTTTCCAATATGGAAGATTATAATACAGCTACCAATGTGTACCATATGTGCACCATACTTTCCGAAAACATATCAGCTTTCTTCCCTCCGGGATAAATTTGTGAATCCTATCAAGACTAGTTGTCACATAAACTGGCTTTCAACAGCAAAGGATCAAGCAATCTTAGTGTTCCCAAAATTGAATAACATAGTCTTCATATAATTATTTGTCGGGAGCATAAGATATAGTCACTAGGTTGAGTATGGGATTGTCTGGGGTTATCGGAAAGAAAGTCCTAAACGACTATTAGAACTAAAATTGTATAATTATTTTTATAGTATTACTGGGAGCCGAAAGGAGGTTATTATCCCTATTCCTACTCACACACACATCCTATTCCTCTGTTTTGCACCGCAATAGTTCATACCCGACTTAAATTGCGGAGGAAATGTTAAACTATCATTAGTTATGTAAATTTGCTTGCAATGCCGAACACAGCCAATATTAATTGACATTAAAATTGAGTTAATTTATCTCCTCATTTTCAACAGTATGCTCGGCGATGTCTCGAACAGATATCAACATTACTTATGCTTCATTGAAGCGGAAGAGGGGGTACACAGACTTAACAAAACGTTATCATGGATATTTGGAGCCGAGTATTGTGTTTTCACTTGACCTGCAAAATGTGAAAATTTGTTTCCAGACTTATTATTTAATTTTTTTTTTAAATAATCCCAGCTTTAAAAATGATATTTTAATATTGGGGAACATCTTGCATAAATTGTGGTCTAATGAACAGATTGATCCCATTGATTTACTGATTCCTAACCCTCACTTGGCCCATGATTTGCTCACAAAAATGACACACGATGATGAAGACCAACGACTAACAATTCAGCAGGTTGTTGATCATGAATTCTGGAAAAGTATCAACATTTAATTTTTTCAGTTGTTCGTACACAACATTCTAATATATTAAATAAATTATGGTTGTCTATGCCAACCATCTACAATTTTTCAACTTACACTGCTTGGGCTGCGAAATAAATATAGATAATCTTGATTGTCAAATTTGTCAGCATTTCTGTCGGTGGGCCATATAATCAACTTCAGTCATGTTGCTGGCCTACACGAAAAAATCATTTTATGGACACAGCGCCGCGGGAAAGGCAGGATAAGATAATGGGCTGTAGCATACAGTTATACCGGCACTGAGAAAAACGGCAAAAAAAGCTTGATGGGAAAATATCTGAGTGTTGACTAGGGCCACACCAAATGTCTTGGCGGGCCAGGTTGTAGATCGCGGGCCACCTGTTGCACACCCCTGTTCTAAACATTCGTAAAAAGATTCTGATTCCATAAGTAAGTACACAATACCTAATTTATAGAATTTCGATGATTTATTTTTACACTGTCCAACTTTTGAACCTTTTTCCTGGGCACCATTTTTTTACACTCAATTTATCTTTAAATTCATTCATGCTTCATCAAATTGTCGTGATTTTAAAATTTTTCCATTCAAATCTGTGTAATCATTTTTATATCTTTTTAATTCAGTAACCATACTTTAAATACTTATATGATACTTATAAAAGCTGTTTTTGTGTGCAAAATTTATTTTAAAATCTCACATCAGCTGTAACCGATATGACTAACTAATGTTAATACTGACTTTCCGGTTCCGATATTTTATGGCAAGCAGCTGTTTTTATAACTTTATCACATAATTCAAATCTTTATTTGATATTGGACAGGTATCTGATATTTATTCGAGAGTTTCTGGTGGCGGAAAATATTGATACCAAAGTGATTTAGTGGCGCATAAGTTCGAAGGGTGCTCCCGTTGTATGTACACTTAGATGGCGCACAACCTGAACATAGTATGTGTACCATGTAGGGGTTATCAGGTTGTGCGTCATCTTGGCGAACATACTACGGGAGCGCCATTCGAAGTATATGGGTTATATTGGTTTCACTTTGGTATGCGATCTCATAGGTTGTGAGATCATCACGTACCATAGTGGTTTTATGATCATGATATCGCATACGAAAGTGGAACCGGGTATAATTCCCAAAATAAAATATTTCTACTGAAAATTCTATTTCTATAACAGGTTGTAAGTTAGGATACTACACTTATGACTCCTTATTTAGACAATATTCAATTCAACGAAGAGTGGCAACCTCTCTAATAAAGTTCGTTCCATCACCTGTGAGAACAAGGTGATAGGCAAGCAGATATGGGTTAATATTCTGGGAATACAGAACTGATGAGTAAGGTATAGAACCACACATTTATTCATAAGTAAAATGCGACAGATTCCGGCCCCTTTCCCAGAACAACAACATAATAACAAAACGATACATATGCCTACTTTGAGTCCAAGAAATCCATTCTATTTTATCGATATGTCCACTAAAATTCCAGCCGTATGTTAAAGAAATTGTGCCGAATGTCATATGGGGTAAAAAAATTTGAACTGTGATATTTCCCTAGTGCGACTCAGAGAAGAAAATCGCGTGCCAAGAAACGTCATAAAAAAACATAGGTAAAGACTAGTCATTCATTTATTCAATTAGGTGTTTTGAATTGTCACCCCAAACAATGCTATAAATAAGTATTTGTGGCTATTTAATTCACAATTAAACGACAGCGAAGTATGGTCCACGTCTAAAATTTCATACTGGTTATTTCATTTTACACACTTTTTCACAAAAATAAAAACGTTCATAAAACGTTTGCACTTTTACTCAGAACAAGAAACAATGCGACATTTTGCAGTAACTCAGTTTAATTTGTCATTTTTGGGTTTTAGCTGAGTTGACAGTGGTTAAAATGTATGAGAAACGGTGCCTTGTTGATGGAGGAGTGAAAATTCTATGAAGAATTGAGATCTTAATTTCACTCATCTTGGTAATCCCACACTACAATCACAGTGAATTTACCAATTTGTTTAACCCAGACGTTCAAATTACGACCAGTTTTCTCTGCAGTTCATTCAATCGTTGGAATCTACTGAGCCATAAATTTATATTTGCACGTAAATCCTTCCATGAAGCAAAAACAACTATTATTAGAAAATATTTTGTGTCGTAATATCACTTCATTCTCGTGTAAATATCAGAAGTAGTGAAAATATATAAGATTTTCTCATGAATAAATCAGCAATATTAACAACAGGAAAGAAATAAGGCGAGGTCTCTTTTAAGATTGTCATAACTTATAAAGTTGTTTAATTAATTAATGGGTAACGGAAATTACAATCTGAAGTAAGTCGAAACTTTTTTAGCATTAAATTATAATGTGTGGTGATATACTACTTCATTCGCTGTTTACAAATTTTAAACAACGGATTTGCGAACTTATACGACAATAATGGGCGCTCCAGAAGTACTAGTGGTAGGAGTATGTTCACTTGGCTAACACAGACAGCCCCCGAACTCGTATTAGAGCTAAAATAAAGAAAATCGGAATAAAATTATGGCCTAACCCTAACCTGTTACACATACTACGTGAGTACCCGCGAAACAAAATCTGGGTCGGCGGTATGCGACTATCACTGGACTGGGCAGTGAATACTAGATTTGTTAGGTAGGTCGATTGGAAATAGTTTTCAAGGCGTGTGCGTATTCTCTGGACGTATATTTCAAACTTGAACCCATGTTAGGTTAGGTGATATCATTAGACATTTTAACAAGCCAGAATAAATCAAAAACTGCTTGTTTTTAGCAAGGGCATAATCAGCATAAAATTTTATTCCATGGCGGAAAGCAATTGTTGTTTTCAATGAGACGTAAACCGACGCGTACACGGACCTTTTGCTCCGAACAGGGCCATGTATAAGCAGTCTCTAAATACGTCATGAATAACTTGCAGTACTGTACACCAGGAGTGTGCAACCTTTATTATAGGAGGGCCAGATACAAGTAACTGAGTGATGCCGCGCCGCACCTAGAAAGGCTCTGAATACGAGAAATGCAACTTGCGAAATTTCCTAATTATTAAATAAAAATATTGAGGCCGAAAACCTAATTAATAAACGCGTGTAGTGAGATTTGTTCATTTTAGGTCAATTTAATACAGTGCTTGAAGGAGGGATGTCCAATTCAAATTTATTATTCGATTATCGCGACCTTCGAATATCGTTTTTTTGTGGTATTTAATAAAGTATCTGCCATCCTTGCGTTCTCTCTCAGCGGTCAACTTTTGCCGTTCTCCCACTCTCCGCAGTCTTCGTTTAGCCTAGCCTATAGTCGGCCAACGCCATAAACAAACATACAGTTAGTTCTAGAATGTTATTTGGTATTGCTCTTATCTTTCTTCTTTCTATGTGTATCTATTATATTCAATATGCAGTCATCTAATTCTAACATGCATTTGTCACAAGTTTTAAACATTACTGTTTTTTATGCAAATATTATGTCAGAGTTTTATGTGGGCTTGGAACGGATTAGGGCATTCACAGGTAAAAGGCGTCCCTACTCACGAAAGTTTTTACCTACGAAAGGCTCCCGGATAGAATTAATTTCGTAGGTTGCATGCACAAAACAAAAACATTGTTTATTTTCGTCTCGGATCTTAAGGCATTGTTAGGGGTTCTTGCCAAAATGTTGAGGTAAAGTGCATCGATTTCTAAAGAAAACTTTGACTCTTGTTCAAATTTATTGTCACGCCGGTTCTAAACGATTTCAGTGAGAAACGTTTTATAACATTGTATATTTTGCAATAGAATTTTGCTAGCTAGTTTTGTTAATATGACAGTGGCACTCAGGTACTGGTATAAGCTTTGAGGCGCAAGGAGATTGGAATTGCTCGCACGTACCAGATTAACTAAACTAGAAACTTGAAACACCAATAAAAAGTGATATTTCTCCGCGGGCAGCATAATTTTTTCTGTTGTTTGCATTTGGCTCGCAGGCCGCCGTTTGCACTCCAAATTTTGAACAATGGATCTGCGAATTTATACGACAATAATGGGCGCTCCAGAAGTATGTGTACCAATATCGAGGTAATTAATTTTGTTCGCATATTTTACATCAAGCTATGTAAAGGGAATGAAACCTATGGGCAGGGGGTATGTTCACTTGGCTAACACAGATAGCACCCGAACTCGCAATAAAATTAAAATAAGGAAAATCGAAATAAAATTATGGCCTAACCTAACCTGGGTTCACTCCGACTTCTTTTTCTTATTTTCCGAACAGGGCCATGTATAGGCAGACCTTGAATACTTCATGAAAAACTTACGGTACTGTTCACCATTGATAAACCATAATGTGTGGTGATACACTACGCCAATGGCTGCATACAAATTTCGGCGCTCCAGAAGTATGTGTACCAATAGGGAGGTAACTAATTTTGTTTGTTTATTTTACATCAAGCTGTGTAAAGGGACTGAAACCTATTAGCACAGGCATGTTCACTTTGCTAACACAGACAGTCCCCAAACTCATAATAGGACTAAAATAAGAAAAATCGTAATAAAATTAAGGCCTAACCTTAACCTGGTACACAAACTACGGGGATACCCAACATTTTGGTTGGCTGGGGTCGGTTCTGGGCAAAATTACAACCTTTTTTATAAAATAAGCATGTTACTATTCTTCGCAAATGTGTTGAAGTAAAATATTTAGTGTATGTGTGATACTATACTATCGCTCAGTATATTATCTATACTATACAGCATTTTGACTTAATGATATAACTTTAAATATACACGTAAAGCATCATAATAGATTCAACAGTGGAATATGGGGTGGATATAATCATTATTCATGTTATATGGATCCCGTATACGAGACATAATAGTTCATCGCCTCAAAGAATTGCAAAAACTTCACCATTACTAGATATCCTAGTGGCGATATCACACTACAATCACAGTAAATTTACCAATTTGTTTTACCCAGACGATCGAATTACGACCCCCTTTTCTATGAGGTTCATTTTATCGTTAGAATCTACTGAGCCGTAAATTCAGTTTTGCACGTAAATTCTTTCCTAACGCAAAAAACAGCTATTATTAGAAAATATTTTGTGCCGTAATATCGCTTCATTCTCGTGTAAATGTAAGAAGTCGTAGAAATATAGAAAATATTCTCATAAAAAAATCGGCAATATTTACAACAGATAAGAAATACGGCGAGGTCACTTTTAAAATGCCTTGTTATGAGTTATCGTGTTGTATAATTAGTAAGTAAAGGAAATTACAAGTCGAAGTTAGTCGAGCAATTTAAAAAGGTATTTCCATGTTCAAAGAAATTTGAATATATTCCATTTCATTCCAAATGAAGTTGTGCAAAATCGTTCAAACAAACGTAGTTATTTGTTATATATAATTTCCACATTGATAATAAAACGCAAATTTCAGACGACAATATCTTCGGAACGAGCGAAACGGCGCCTCAGAAGTATGTGTACCAATATGGAGGTAACTAATTTTGTTCGCCACAAGTTGTGTAAAGGGACGGAAGCATACGGGCAAGCGGTATATTTACTTAACTAACACAGACAGTCCCCAAACTCGTAATAGAACTAAAATAAGGGAAATCGGAATAAAATTAGGTCTAACACTAACCTGGTACACATACTACGGGAGTACCCGTGAAACAAAATCTCTGTCGACCGTTTGCGGCTATAACTGAACTGGGAACTGAATGAGGTCGTTTGGTATATTAGTTAAGGATATGAAAGTTACAGAAAGAATTATTCTTTACTAAGGGAATATCCGAGATCTCTTATGCGTATTCCCTGGAAGTATATTTCAAAAGTTATCACCGTTTAGGTTAAGTGAATCTTTATTACTCTCTAATAAGCCAGAATAAATCAAAAACAGCTTGTTTTGAGCTAGAGCGTAGGCAGCCCAAAATTTTATTCCATGGCGGAAGACAATTTTGTTTTCAATGAGACGTAATCCGACGCGTACACGTACATTTCGCTCCGAACAGGGCCATGTATAATTAGTCTCTGAATACTGCATGAATACCTTGAGGTACAGTACACAGGGAGTGTGCAACCTTTATTACAGGAGGGCCAGATAAAACTAACTGGGCGGGGCCGCACCCAGAAACTCGACCTACGAAAGGCTATGGATACGAAAAATTGGACTTACAATAATCCTTTTTGTAAAAATATTGCTTCAGCTAACGTAAGGTTCCCTTAAACGCGTGTAGAGATATTTGTTTATTTTAGGTCAATTTAATGCAGTGCTTGAAAAAGCGATGTCCAATTCGAATTTAGTATTCGAATATCGCGACCTTCGAATATCGTTTTTCGTGTTAAAAAGATACCTAATATGGCGCACATATCATAGCGCCGCCGTCCACGTTTTGATTTAATAAATTATTTGCCATCCCATTGGCCCGTTTGTTTTCCGCGGGTACAATGAAAATAGATGGAATAAAAAATAAATAAATAAATTTGATTTTCATGTATGGGTGTGCTCATTTCCGTTGATTACGTTCTCTATTAGATGTCAACTTGTGCCATCTCCTCCGACCACCCTCCTTCTACTCTCCGTGTTTTCGTTTAGCCTAGCCTAGCCCCTAGTCGGCCAACACCAAATGCAAACAAACATCCCGATGCTAGATGTTATACGGTATTGCTCTGTTCTTTCTTCTTTTCATGCGTACCTTTTCTATTTATTATGCAGTAATCTAATTCTAACACGTATTTGTTACGGGTTTTGACCATTATTATAATTCATACAAATATTATGTGCGAGTCTTGTGCGGAGCCATGGGACGGATCAGGGCATTTACAGGTAAAATGCGTTCCTGCTTACTAAATTTCCTACGAAGAGTTTCCGTAGCGAATTAATTTCGTAGGTTGCATGCACAAAAACTTGTTTATTTTTGTTATTGATCTTACGGCATTGTTGGGGGTCCTTGCAGAAATGTTGAGGTAAAACGCATATCGGTAAATTTCTAAAGAAAACTCCTATTCAAATTTATTGCCACGTCGACCCTAAACGAGTTCAGTGAGAAATACGTTATTATAACATTGTGTATTTTGCAACAGGATTTTGTTGGCTAGTTTTGCTAATATAACAGTGGCACTCAGGTACTGGTATATGCTTTGCGACGCACGCAAAGAGATTGGAATTACTTGTCCGCACCAGATTAACTAAATTAAAAACTCTGTAAACAAATTTTAAACAACGGATTTGCGAACTTATTTGACAATAATGGGCGCTTCAGAGGTATTTGTACCAATATGTAAATAAATAATTTTGTTCGCCTATTTTACATCAAGTTGTTTAAAGGGTCTGAAACCTTTGAGCAGGGGGTATGTTGACATGGCTAACACAGACAGTCCCCGAACTCGTAATAGAACTAAAATGAGGAAAATCGGTATAAAATTATGGCCTAACCTTAATCTTGTACACGCACTACGGGGGTACCCAAATTTATAACATTCTTTATAAAATATGCATGTTACTATTAATCGCAAATGTGTTGAAGTCAAATAATTAGTATATATATGTGGGTGATACTATGCTTTCGCTTAGTATATTATCTATCGTACTATACTATATCGGATATTGACTTAAGGATATAACTTTAAATCTACACGTAAAGCAACATAATGGGTCAACAGTGGAATATGGAGTGGATATAATTATTATTCATGTTATATGGATCCCGTATACGAGACATAATAGTTCATCGCCTCAAAGCATTGCTAAAACTTCACCATTACTTAGTATATTAGTGTTGATATCACACAACAATCACAGTAAATTTACCATTGTGTGCCTTACCCAAACTATCGAGTTAGGACCCCTTTTCTCTGGTGTTCATTCAACCGTTACAATCTACTGAGCCGTACATTTAGGTTCGCACGTAAATCCTTCCATAACGCGAAAACAACTATTATTAGAGAATATTTTGTGGCGTAATATCGCTTCATTCTTGTGTAAATGTCAGAAGTAGTGGAAATATAGAAAATTTTCTCATGAATAAATCGGCAATATTTACAACAGGAAAGAAATACAGCGAGGTCTCTTATAAGATGCCTTGTTATAATTCATCATGTTGTTTATAATGAGTAAGTAACGGAAATTGCAAGCTGAAGATAGTCGAACGTTTTTAGCATTTTGTTGTTATTTCCATTTTTCAAGAAATTTGAAAACATTCCGTTTCATTCGAGATGAATTTGAGCAGAATCGTTCAAATATTCGTATTTGTAATTTGATATTTGTACAGGTATTTGTAATATATAATTTTCACATTGAGAAAAAACGCAACTTTCAGACAGAAAAATACCTTATAGAGCGATTGTAATAAAATCTGGGTCGGCCGTTTGCGACTATCACTATCAGTTGTTAGGTAGGTCGTTTAGTGATAGTTAAGGATA
Source organism: Styela clava (assembly GCF_964204865.1). Classification (NCBI taxonomy): domain Eukaryota; kingdom Metazoa; phylum Chordata; class Ascidiacea; order Stolidobranchia; family Styelidae; genus Styela; species Styela clava. The sequence goes on along the minus strand of NC_135258.1, from coordinate 4,349,341 downwards.
TGAAAGTCATATACATGATTAATCTATGACTAAGGGAATTCTTAAGATCGTGTGCGTATTTACTGGAAGTATATTTCGAAATTTATCTCCAGTTAGGTTAGTTGATATCAATAATTAGACATTGTAATGAGCCATAATAAATAGAAACTGCTTGTTTTCAGCAAGAGCGTAGGCAGCCTAAAACTTCATTCTATGACGGGAGGCAATTTTTGTTTTCAATGAGACGTGATCCGACGCGTACACGGACCTTTCGCTTCGAACTTGGCCATGTATAAGCAGTCTCTTAATACCTCATGAATAACTTGCGGTACTGTACACCACTTCTAAACCATAATGTGTGGTTATATCCTACATTATTCGCTGTATACAAATAAAAACAACGGATTTGCGAACTTATACGAAAATAATGGGCGCTCCAGAAGTATGTGTACCCATATGGAAGTGACTAATTTTGTTTGCCTAATTTACATCAAGCTATGTAAAGGGAATGAAACCTATGGGCAGGGGGTATGTTCACTTGGCTAACATAGACAGTCCCCAAACTCGCAATAGAACTGAAATAAGGAAAGTCGGAATAAAATTATTTCATGATTTATGTTCTAACCCCAACCTGGTATACACACTACGAGGTACCCAAATTTTTGCCTGTCTTGGGGCCGGTTCTGTGCAAAATTATAAAATTCATTATAAAATGAGCATGTTACTATTCTTTGCGAATGTGCTAAGATAAAATAATTAGTATATGTATGATACTATGCTATCGCTTAGTATATTAGTCAGTCATATACTATATAGCAGGGTTGGCCAACACGTCGATCGCCGCGTCTCGAGTAGTCGATCGCGCGTGATGTTGATTTATTTAATATAATACCTTAAAAAATTGCTTCGAATAAGTTCCATACTACGCATTTTGTGTGTTTTAGAACCGGAATAATCTGAATTGTATGATATGCATAAATCTTAAATAAAGCATCAAAATGAAATTGAACATAAAAAATACAAATTTTTACAAATACAAACAGTGGAATGTGCAGTGAATATAATTATTCATGTTATATGAATCCCGTATACGAGACATAATAGTTCATCGCCTCAAAGCATTGCTGAAACTTTACCATTACTTGGTATCCTGGTATTGTTACCACACTACAATCACAGTATTTTTTTTAACAAGTTGATTTGCCTAGACGATCGAATTACGGCCCTTGTTCTCTGAAGTTCATCCAATTGTTGGAATCTTATAAGATGCATTGTCATAACTTATCACGCGGTATGATTAGTAAGTAACGAACTGGGCAGTGAGTAACTACATTTGTTAGGTAGGTTGTTCAGTAATAGTTGATGACATGAAAGTTATAGATATGATTAATCTATGACTAAGGGAGTTTTCAAGAGCGTATGCGTATTCCCTGGATTAGACATTCTGAGAAGCCCGAATAAACCCAAAACTGCTTGTTTCCAGTAAAAACGTATACAGCCACAAAAGCGGGGTAGGATTTTTTGATTGCAATGCGATGTTTTGTTTTTTCATTTTTTTCGAGCAGGGTATGTGTAGGCAGTCACTGAAAACGTGTGGTACTTACAACCACTGATAAATCATAAGATGTGGTGATATACTGCACCATTCGCTCTATACCAGTGTTTCCCAACCCGAGTCCGCGGTCTTAAATGAGTCCGCGGAGCGTTCGAATGAGTCCGCAACGAGCCAGAAATTCACTGCGGGCCGCAAACGTTTTTGCGAAACTTAACTAACAGCCAAGTTACAATTTACGTTAGAATTTACATAAAACATAGCAACTTTATTCACATAACAATAATCAAGTCAATAATAATTGGTTACTGAGTAGGGCTGGGCATATATTCGAATATTCAACTATTAGAATAGCAATTTACTATTCCAAAATTTGGTGGTGTCGCTTCATTGAACGATGAGATTTCACAACTCGCTTGCGGATTTCCGACGAAAACAAGAGTCTGCTGTGCACAAGCGTCGATAGATACCTAAGTGGTGTTTCTCGCGAGTTCGAACAACGAGGAATAAATAATTATTTTTTTTTGGTAGGTAGTAATGGTGGCGACCCAAAGTTCCTAAATTGAAAAGCGGCCAGACAAAATACTGAAAATGAAACGGAGAGCCCATAATTTTTTGTTTTATGGTGGGCCGCGACCAATTGAAAACACTTTTTTAGGCAATTTTCCCTTTGTATTCTTCGCTTCACTGCCCCCACATTGGTACGTGCAGTACTGCCGTAGGTGTTGTACGAACAGCTCAAATTTGTAGAATTCACAAAAATACGAATCAAAATATAATCGGGCACTTTACCACGCATTTTTGTGTCCACGGACTGTCATGATATTTTCTGAGTACTATTGCTTTTATTTCATCAACACAACCGCAAGTTAAAATGACCACGATGAAATTAATAATAAAGCAAGTCGACGAATATGTATTTTTGATTTACAAATATACTTTAAATATATTTTTATTAAGTACTAAAACAAATTCTTTCTGGAAATTTATAGCAGATAGTAATATTTTTCTAACAGCGATAACAAATTCGCAAGATCGCAAAAAATATGTATCAAAACTAAATATAATCGGGCAATATATGCTCACATTATTATGTTCGAAGATTGCCGTGGCATTTTAAAAAACTAATGCTTTCATCGTGTCGTAAGTCGACGCAACCGCGAGTTACTATGAACACAAATAAATTAAAATAGAAAGACATTTTAAATTCTCGTTGTCATGGATTGAATGTTGTGCGACAGAAAAGGCCATTGTTGAAATTTGTTAAAATTATGTTGTGCTTGGTTTTATTGCCCCTTGCAATAAACGCACCTTGAGTCCGCAAAGGTTTTCGCCGGTGAAAAAATAGTCCGTGACCAAAAAAGGTTGGGAAACGCTGCTCTATACAAATGCAGGTTGCTCCCAAAGTATGTGAATCAAGATGACGGACACCGGAACGTAGTATGGGTACCAGAATAGGATTAGGTCAAATTTTGAGATACAATAACTACAGTAGTCCTCGAAGTCGTAATAGAACTAAGATTGAAATAAAATTATGGCTTAAAACCAACCTGGTACACATACTACATTACGGTGTTTGCCATTTTGGTTCTAATAATTCGGGAGTACCCAAATTTCTGCTTGTGTGGGATCCTGTTTCGTGCGTATTTTATAAAATTCTTCATAAAATAAGCATGTTACTATTTTTCGCAAATGTGTTGAAGTAAAACAAGAGAGCTACGCACAAATCTATGGACACGTCAGACCAGAGCGAATCAGTCCTTACCGGTACCTTTGACGCTACCGGTACCCTCAAAAAAGTTCTGAATTTTTAGTAGCAAGAATTTTGCAGAATCAAAACGTACAGCCAGTCATGACACTGACTAAAATCCGTGTTCCCATGGATAAAAAATAATACAGCAAAATTTTAGACGAAATATCAAATTTCATAGAATTCACGCAAAATTTTGAAATAAATAAAAGTAATAGCATTCTAGCGAAAAAATTAATCTTCAACCACTGAAAATTTCAAAGCAATTGGTCCAGTATTCGAAGAGAAAAGCGACTTTTTAAAAACGTGTCAAAGAACAAGAACAACAACAACATAATATTGAAACGATCGTTATGACCACTTCGTGTCCAATAATCAGTATATGTGTGATACTATGCAATCGTCTATTATTAATCCGACGCGTACTGGCGCCTTCCGGCCGTACATAACCATGTATGAGCGGCCACTGAATACTTCATGAAAAACGTTCGGTACAGTACACCCATGATAGACCTTAATGTTGGTGAAACCTATGGGCAGGACTATATTCATTTGGCTAACACAGTTAATCCCCGAACTCGTAATAGAACCAAATACACCACTGATAAACCTTAATGTGAGGTGATATACTACACCATTCGATGTATACAAATGGTCGCTTGTGTGAGTGCCTGTTCTGGGTGAAATTTAAAAAATCCTTCATAAAATAAGTCTGATACTATTCTTCGCAAAGGTGTTGAATTAAAATAATTAATGTATAATTGATACTATGCTATCGTTTAGCATTAGTGTTTCTCAACCTTTTTCTGCCAGCGCCCCCTTGGACGACTTTTTAATTAGCAAACGCCCCCCTAACAAAAAAGTCAAAGCAACTTTATTCTCCATTTATCATTAGTATATTCTGAAGGTTGAGCCTAGTGAAATGCCATCAGCTTGATAATATCTGGCTTCATTTCAGTCAAAACAGTCTTGAGTCACCTCGTCTGACACTGTCGAGGGAATCTCTCTTGATATGTAAAAAGTGCGGTCACTGCACTAAATACTCGCTCTACCAAGAATGAGCTGGCAAGAGCAATAGTAAACTTTTAAACCGATCTCACTTGTGAGGATATTTCAATTTGATGCTGTTTCCAAAAATGTGAAACATTAAACATGAGTTTGAAAGTAAAAACCCAATGGTAATGGTGCATTTTTGCTCCTGGAAATTCAGGGTTATCAATAAAACAGAAACCAAAAATTTCTTCACTTTTATCAGAAAAATTATTTAATTTTGTTCGCGCATGAACTTCTGTTTGCATATGATTATACTCAAAGGTTTCGCAAAATTTTCAACCAATCCCTTAGTTTTCTGCTGAAGCGCACATTCTATGCTATAACGGCTAGGAAATGAAAAAATCCAAATAGTGAATACAGAACAGTTTGTGCTGAGAAAAATATGGACATTACTTGAGGAATTGATAGCGGTGACCAGCAGTGGTTCAAGCATGACAAGGTGACCCTCATACACCAAATCAGATGCTTGCTTTCCTGAGAGAGAAATCAGCAGTGACATCCAGTGGGTACCTTAATTATCGGACTGAAATTTTTCAGATTTTGATATGTAGGTAGTTCGAAGGACAATTTGTATAAGAACAATCTTCAAACGATTGGTGAACTAAAGGCTGCAATTGCAGAAATAAAATAGAGAAATACCCAACGAAGAGTGATTGACAATGTTGCAAAAAGAATGCAATTGCCGAGAAGGACAATTAGAACATATTCTAAGAACAAAATTTTTGTGCAAAACTTTCCGACACTTTCGGGTACAAACATAAGTGTCTGTGCTGTAATAATTAGAGCTGTGACGTCATCAAATTTGTCAATTGAAGCTTTGAACATGATAATTCTGTAAATACATTTGTGAATTTCAGAGTAACCATTCTTGCTATAATAGTAGTTTTGGTATTGTTCTGTTGGAAAAAACTTTACGGAAACGTTAAAATAAAAATTAATTAAATGGAAATTAAATATTAACCCTCTACTGTACACAGAATATCTCAAGGTCAAGGTTTTTTATTGAAAATTTTAGAAATTTTTCCGCATAAAACAAATATTATTAGAGGAGTGTGATATATTGCTGAATAGAATTCTAGCACACGCTTTTAAAAAGCCATGAGTGAAGCTTTAGGGCCTAATGGTTGACAAAACACATAATTTTAAAAATACCAATGTAAAATGGGTAGGGGTTGGTGCGCCGAGAAGGTTGCATAATTCACTCCATATTCGTATAAGTAATCGAGAAATTGTCTTTCTCGTTAATTGGGGACCACGCTGTATAATACTGGTTTTAATATAAATCGGTTAAATATGCTGCTTAAAAGTTACTCTATTCGATATTTTGAACTTACGAAACACAAATGATAAACCGATATTAAACAATGTCAGACGCATCATGATATAACAACAGGCTAGATCTTCGCCTTTTGCCAATTTATGTATTACTTATGTAGCTTTATTATTCAACGACCCAAGAAATAAAAATGAACAAGTCATGTCGCAAGTCTGGCGTACGTCAGTAAAATCGCCCAGGTCTGACATGTTGCTCTTAACAAAACCAAAATTGTAACATAAGAGTGTTATAACACAACCTACACAACCCGATAGTAAAATGAAGCTGTTTTTCAAAACAGTACAATGAAACGTGCAGTGCATGGTAGCATATGCCGTATGCGCTATGTATTATAGTAAAACAATACGGATTTAAAACAGTCAAAATACCTATTTCACGTTGAGCGAGAAATTTCCAACACCAAAATCACAAGCACGCTAGTTTGAACCAAAACATAGGACTAAATGGCATAAAATAATATACTTCATGTGAGTTCCCGTATTGCTGCCAGCGCCCCCCAATCGCCCAGTTTGACAGCCAGCGCCTCTCAAGTTTGGCATACGCCCACTTTGGGAACCGCTGATTTAGTATATTACTCCATATGCTTGCCCGGAGCCATGCTCTGAGATTAAAGGTAGGAATGAAGGTTTTTCTACACTCTCGCTATATGCAATACTTACCTCATTTCTCCATTGATAACGCAAATTCATTGCACTGATTGCAAAGTTAATGAGTAGGTCGTTGCAAACAAAAACGGTCGGATAAGCCATAGTTAATCGGTTAACCGAACCTAGTGTAGTTAACAATCGCAGTTAATTTGACATTCGTGATGTAACAAAATGACAAGATTTTTCTGGGTATTTTTATGACGAAACAACACCAAATAGGATTTTTGTTCACCATCTCGCAAATGCGACGCGTGTCACACATAATGAAGCGGCGGGCACATGTGGGTCGCGGGCCTAGGTTTTGGCCATCATGAGCCTCGTATGAATAAATAAATGGTATATATAAATAAATAGGGGGATCCTAACTACAAGCATTGGTCGCTTTTTGAAATATTGATATTGGATTTGTATTTTTCTGTTTAAATTTATTTTTCACTTTCTCATGTTAACATAAAATAAAAATGTCTATTGGTAATTTAACTTTACCGCGCAAATGATGACGGAACGATGATATGGAATGTTTCTATCCCTATGGATATATATAGATTGGATAAAAAAAGTTGAAGACACACAGACTCTACAGACCTGATCCAATTGGGTTCATGGAAAACTTTGGTGAAGCAACGAAGCATGGAATTGGGGAAAGCGGTGATGAACCACAAGCTAAGATCAGATGTACGGAAAGCAGCTTAACAAATACAGGTGATTGATTTTCTGCTTTAGTCAAAAATATAACATAAATATTAGAATAAGCGATAAGCATAAATAGAATGTTTTATCTGTTGAACAGTAATCTTATCAGGTTTCAAACATTTCAAATTAAGTGATACCTTGAGTTTCATTATATAAAAATTCATTGGAATAAATATGAAACTAGCAATCAAAATGTTTCTTGATCAATCAAACCTACAAAAGCGTATATCAAAGCACCTATATCAAAGCTATACTGACTCCGAGATACTTCGGACTACCAGTTGGCGTAAGATATTTCAAATTATGAGTATGATTTCAGTCGACTTGTATTTGCATATTAATATTTTAAATGCATAACACAAACTCTCTAATGCCACATCCTGGTCAAAACGTCTTCGGGCCAAAAAGTCTGTAAATCTTATCAAATATTGCTTGTTTCCTTGGATGTTTTTTTTTGTTGCTTTTCAGATTCGATCAAACTCTCCGATTCTATTTTGCTGTTTCGAGATAAAAAAATTTCGAACCATGGTGATGTATATGAAGGAGAAATATCGAGTGCAACTTATGGAACTCGTCCGATTGCAATAAAGTTTGTTCAATACAACAAACAAAGTGTGGAAGAGGCAAAAATTCTTTACCTACTGAACCCTCACACTCATGTAGTCTCTGTGATTCATTCAGATGAATACCATCAAGGTCCAATGAAATATATGTACATTGCAATGGACAGATGTAACCAAGACAACTTGAGAGGTTTTGTGGAAAATCGAAAGAAAGCCGATATCCCATTCGATCCTGAACTTGCACTTGATTTTGCAAAACAGTTATTTGCTGGAATTTTATACATTCATGATAAACTTGTGGTGCACAAAGATCTCAAGCCTGATAATGTGTTCTTATCCCTGGATCAAAAAGTTGTCAAAATTGGTGATTTTGGCATAAGTGAAGTCATCGAGTCCAAGACACAAACAGTTTACACCAGAAAAGGTCTCGGTACTGACGGTTACAGACCTCCTGAATCATTTGTGCCTGGATTTCCAACTTCTCAAAAAACTGACATATATTCACTAGCTGTCATTGTTTACTATGTATGGAGTGACGGAAAACATCCCTTTGGCGATGAAAAGGATCTATGGAATCATTTCATGAAAAACCATAAAAACCTGAATCTGGATGGACTTTTAGTTCCAGATAAAGCAGTTGCAAAAGATTTACTGGAATGGATGCTGCAGTTTGTTCCTCGTAAACGTCCAATAATAAACGAGGTTCTCTCTCATAAATATATGGCTCCACCGAATGTAAAAGGTAAGAAAAATTGATTGAAATGTAAATACATGGGTATTTTGATGGTTGGTCAACTAGATGTGCTGGGGATCGGGCCATTGACATATACATTGTAATTTAACTGCTATTTCTAATCTGCGCGTCGTGAAGTTTGCGATATTTTTTTCATTTTATTTTCCCCTCAATAACTTATAGCTGTGGTTCCCAACCTTTTTGTTATTTTACTTTTTTCCCTGTGTTTGGAAACGTTTCCTTATAGTAAGGGGTTTTTGAGATATTGCCCTATTGCTATCTGAAATTAAACACTTATCAAAGAAAACTTTCTGTTCAGGTTTATTATTCCGAGATCTACAGGAAGAATCTGCACCTGGCGAGTCTCAAACAAGCATCAAAGACGAACTTTTGCTTCCACATTTTAAAAATGGAACTTTCAAATCAGATTTGCCAACAAAAAAGAAAACTAAAAGGTTTGTGTATTTATTTTGCTGTATTATTTGATTATTACTCGTTTGCAGTTTTCATTCATAAATGTTCCCAACTTGCTTTTGCAAAAAGGCTGAGTTATAATTTTTATCAACGAGGAGAGGCAAGTCGATAAACGGCTTAATCATATTGCATACCACTGCCTCTCGTTCAGTTAGCAGTCCATGTCGGGTATGGGATTAGTTAACCATTTATTTGTTTCAGATGCGTGGGCTTTATAGTGGAGGAAGCCGTGACCGACCGGTGGTTACATGTTACATGACCCCTATATACAGCATTGAGAAGTCAGCAATTTGTTCGTTCTACTCGAATGTTCCTATTTACACATTCCAATAAACTTGGTTTCTAGCTTGCGAATTATCAAACAAGGGTATATATAGGTCGTAGGAAATCGACCCATATTTTATTTTCGCGGTAGCAAATACAACCCTTGTCTATTGAGCCAGCCATGTTTTGTATGTGTTTCACAAATTGTGGCTGTCTCACAAATATTTTCCGTGAACAATATATTTTAGATTTACGAAGAATAGTTCCCACTGCAGAAGTATTTGTTCGAATGAGGCAATACCAAATCTAAAATAAACATAGCTTCAAAATAAAAATCCAGGTCACACTTATCCTTGATTAAGCATGTTGGTATGAATATATATTTTCGTTTGTGTATCTAACATGGCTGTTATCATGTAGGGATGGACCATACCAATAGGTAATAAAACTTATTCGTAACAATCAAATAACTTTTCGTACAAAAACTAATCAATCTAATTTCAGTCATTTTTCACAAGTTGCAACTTCATTATCAAAGCTTGTTAATAATTTCCACTTTGCAAAATATCTTGAAGCCAAAGAAAAGAATAGAAAGGCAGCTCTGAACTCAAAAAGTAAGAAAGGTTGATTTCAACATTCCTTGTATTGAAGCATATTAACTTTTTTTTTGCATTTGAATTTAACTCAAAAAACTCTATCGGTTAAGAGTTTCATTGTATAATTTGAAAAAATTTGAATTTAGTAAAGTTTAATTCATGAATTTGCGTATTACCGTAAATGTTCGTGCACCATCAAAAACAAATCTGTGGAAAAATGTATTCTGCCTTTTCGTCTACCGACAGTTAATTATTTGGGTTTGAGCTCATCATAATTAAGTATTGGTTCCGAGGTGCCTGCACATACACCGCAATTATTTAATTCGCTCATTCGGTTTATTTGAACACCTAATACGGATACTACATTTTTACCATAAAACAATGAGCGCATGGCTTTAATTTTCAAAATATAGTGGCATTGCAAACTAAAGGTATTAGTGCTGGCATTCGTATTTCTTCAATTTTTTTCCAAATATTATGACATATTGTGCCAAACTAAAAGTGTTTTGAACTTTATACTACCGGGACCATGCTTTGAATTGTCATTTGACCCACAAGGTTTATTATAAATTGTTTTTCAATTCAAATTTATTTTTTAAATGTGACATTTCCAGATCGAATACAACTTACTGATGACATCTTGTGGTATAAAGACAATGTGGTTCATATACGAGTAGTATTGGCTAAAGGATTGGATTTCACAGTTTACGAAGGTCAACGGCAACTTCCAAATTCAGTTACAGAACCTTCAGCAATATGGGTGTATTCTACGCGGAATAGAGGCTTTTTCCACACACTAAAAGCTCTTCAGCAACTTCCACCTCATTCAAACGTACTCTCTGTTATTGCTAGTGGTCGTTTGATTGAAACAAGTCAAATTTTTGCTGCTACTGATAGATGCCAGTTCCAAACTCTTGATAATTATTATAAAGAGAGAAAGAAAAACAAAATTCTTTTTGATCCTAGACTTGCTCTCATACATGCAAAACAGTTAGTTAGTGGTCTACAACATTTGCATAAACATAATATTGCTCATGGAATATTTAAAACCAATATTCTGTTTTCACTTGACATGCAAAATGTGAAACTTTGTTTTTCAAGTTTTTTCTGGTATAATGCCAGCTTTCAAAATGATATTTTATCTTTGGGTTACATCTTGTATGAATTGTGGTCTAATAAACCGATTGTCCATGGGCCAATCTTAGATTTTAGAGTAGCTTTGGATCCAAGTGATTTACTGATTCCTAACCCTGACTTAGCGTTTGATTTGCTCACAAGAATGATGCACAAAGATAAAGACCAACGACTAACAATTCAGCAGGTTGTTGATCATGAATTCTGGAAAAGTATCAACATTTAGTTTTTCTTTCATTATTTATTTGTCTTGTGCATGATTTTTATTTCTACAGACTAAGTCAAGTTTATTTTTTCCAACTAGTAAGAAACAGTTGTATGAAAGTTTTCAAAAAAAAAAAAAACGTTCATTGATCAGAGTGATGGGTTTAGCCTTTTTGTTTAGACTACTTAGCTCATTTTATTGAATATTTACCTAATCTCCCCCCCCCCCTCCTTGTACCGGTAGTCTTCCCAACTACTTATGACCACCAGATCGACCACCTACTATTGGAGGCTTCAAATCGGTGGTCTGCTATCGGCGCACTGGTCGTTCGATAGCAGATTCGTCTTCCGAGAATTGTACTTTGGTGGCTTGTATAACCTTAACCCCTGTTCGTAGAAAGTTAATTTAAGCTGCAGCGTGTAGACAAAAATTTCACATCACATTTCGTAAATTTTCTCACCGGCGTTTACCCATTTTTTTTCACTCTAGCAACAAGATGAAAAAGTCGCAGTGCAGAAAACTAATATTTGCAGAATCATGAAAATGCAAATAAAAAATTACATCTGTGGAATATATTATATTGTATGTGTACTATATATATTTCCTAGTGACGAACGATGAATACTCGCTTTTTGAAATATTGAAATTGATGACAGGAAATCTACTTAGTGTCGAAGTTTAATAACAAAATTTGCAAAATAAAGGTAATTTTAAAATCCAGAATTTCACCTATTTGCTATTTTTTTGTAAATTTACTATGACGTCATAGAGATGTTTTAGCGTTTGTTTTTGTAAATTTATTTTACATTCATTCAAAGACTTTGACGACGAAATAAAGGTTTTTGTGAGTATTTGTTTTAAATTTTATATTTTGTCGCAACAGCACCTTCTTGGGTGAGCCACATGCCTAATAAAATTGGCTGAGTATTTGATAACTTAGTTAAATTTTGATCGTAGTAGCAATTAATGATAATGGTGTTTTTGCAACTGAGTGATATTTCTTATTTCATTAATAAAGTAGATGTGTTTATTTTTACGAAATTTTTTTTTATTTGGTTTTTTCGTTACATAAAAAGGTTTTATGAGCCACAGAATTATTTACGCAACGGTAGTGAGCCACGGATGAAAAAGGGTTGAGAACCACTGTTCTAAACTATTTACCCAGCAGTGGCCGATTGTGCAAGCCCTGATCAAGCGAAATGCGCATTGTATCGCTATAAAAAATGCCGCTTCATTAGGCGGGCTCTGCAATCTGTTTTGCACCGTAGTAGTTCATACCCGACTTAGATTGCGGAGGAAATGTTAAACTATCAACAGTTATGTAAATTTGCTTGCAATGCCGAACACAGCCAATATTATTTTACATTGAAATTGAGTTGATTTATCTCCTCGTATTCAACAGTATACTCGACGATGTCTCGAGTTACTTATGCTACATTGAAGCGGAAGAGGGGGTACACAGACTTTTTTTGTTTCGTTTTCATATAAGTAAAATTATAGACAGACTTGACAAAACAATACGGAAAAATTGATTTGAAGACACCTAGCGGGTTTGATGAAAAGGAAATTGATTCAAATAACACAACAAAGGTAATGGACCGATAATGTTAAACAAGCTATTATTAAAAGATGCAACACTAGTGGAGTACAAAATGTTAATTTATATTTTATTTAACAAAAATCTACTTAATTTTTTATCCAGTGGTTCTCAAACTTTTTATGACGCGCCCGTTTTTTATAATTTGTCAATAATTTGTTTTTTTAATTTGTCACCCCACCACAAAAATAAAAAATACCCAGTTAACGATAAATTACAAATAACAGATAGTAAGGCGAAAGTAGGTTTTATCAAAGAAATATGTGGTTAGAATCGCAATCTCTAAATAAAGAAATATAAATTTCCGAAATGAGGCGGACAAGATCGAATCTAATAAATAATTTTATTTTTATTTAGAAAAAGGAGGTGAAGCTATGACGTCATCTGGAGACAGAGACGCAAAGACGAAAGATATTACGTCATATTCGGAGCATCACCACGAAGGCACACATACTGCCTGTCAAAAAGACTCCGGTGAAGGTTTTAGAAAAAATACACAAAAAAATATGAAAAATTTTATAATTTGTGATTTGTGTGGATAGTTGGGGTTGGTAGAATGGAATCGTACATGCGGAGTGGTAAGTATAGACGTTATTAGGTAGAATTAATAGTATAAAACCAGTAATAAAGTGACGTATATATACATTTTTATATTTTTGCTACCATATTATTTTGGAGACTATTTTGGAAACCAGGGCGATCTAGAAGTATGTGAACCAATATGGCGGGAACCAGAACGTAGTATGTGTACCAGGTTAGTATGTGTGCCAAGTGACTCTCAAAGTATTTGTACCTGAAATTATGGCCTAGCCCTAACATGGTACATAAACTACTTCCGGTGTCCGCCATCTTGGTTTACATACTACAGGAGTACCAAAACCATTAGTACTGGGACGTATATATGCATTTATATATGTATGCAACGACGTTATAAGCGAGACATAGTAGTATAAAAAGCAGTAATAGGGGGGCGAATATTTATATTTATATATGTATGCAAAGACGTTATTAGGGAGACTTGGTCGTATAAAAACCAGTAATATGAGACGTATATATATATATATATACGTCTCCCTAATAACGTCGTTGCAAACATATATAAATGTATATATACGTCCCCCTATTACTGTTTTTTATACCACAAAGTCTCCCTAATAAACTCGTTGCATATATATTCGAATATATATATATATATATATATATATATATATACGTCTCCCTAATAACGTCGTTTTTGGATTTTATGAGCCTAAAAAATAAATTAGTTGAGTCTAGTGGGGTATCCAGGGAGGAGGGTATGGGGCGGGTGTTGAATGACGTGTAAATAAGTAAACTCGTTCTTGTATTTTGTTTAAGATTAATTTTAGTTAGACAACCTAAGTAATTGCGTAACTTGCACCGCAGCTAGCTAACGATATACGGCAGGGGTATGCAAGTACTAACGGTCGAGGTGAATTCTACAATTTTCTGAGTGATGGATTTTATGTTTTCAGTAATTTATGTGTCTGGAGGATCCAGGATCCAAGAATCCCAACTACATACCAAACACGAATTATCTAATTTTTCATATTTTTTTTGTATTTTTTCTAAAACCTTTTGGCAGGCAGTATGTGTCTCTTCGTGGTGATGTTCCGAATATGACGTAATATCTTTGGTCTTTGCGTCTCTGTCTCCTGATAACGTCATTACCTCTCCTCCTTTTAAATTAGTTGTTTGTTTATACAATGTAATCTATGACGTCTTGTTTTTGAAATGTCATTCCTTCGTAAAGAGCAGTGAAAAGGTTTGTTAGTCGAATTTTTACATTTTTCCGTGAGAAAATCAATCCGGATAAAGAATAGGAGGACGTATATATATACATTTATAAGTGTATGCAACGACGTAATTAGGAAGACTCAGTAGTAATAAAACCAGGAACAGAGGGACGTATATATATTTATACAGTTATAAGTGTATGTAACGAGGTAATTAGGGAGACTTAGTGGTATAAAACCAGGAATAGAGGGACGTATATATATACATTTATAAGTGTATGCAACGACGTAATTAGGAAGACTCAGTGGTAATGAAACCAGGAATAGAGGGACGTATATATATTTATACATTTATAAGTGTATGCAACGACGTAATTAGGAAGACTCAGTAGTATAAAAACCAGGAATAGGGGGACATATATATACATTTATGTATGCTTTCAGCGACATTATTTTGGAGACTTAGTAGTATAAAAGCCACGTATATACGTTATATATCCTTTTCGTTCTATCAGGTGTCGATTGGCTAGTTCTTCTTGAGTGTTATGCTTGATTCCTACGACCATTGCCGACTCTCGTTGCTCGCTGCTCTCCGGACTATTTACGCTGTATTCCTCCTGTTACATGAGACTCACTTTTTCTTTGCCATTACTCTGATATCGCCCCTGTAACTCCCTACATGACACTCCTTCATTTTGTGTAAGAGAGCACTGCTTGCCACCTCGCTTGCCCTACCTACCATGCAATCGGCTCACTCATTATTTTTTACCCCATTGTTTTAGCCCTTATATCGATTTGGCTATGCCACCTGCGTCGTCTGCTGCTTGCCTCGTCTCCTGCATGCCATTTGCCTACTTATTAATCCTATTTATTGCCTCATTGTTGACCATATCTATAAAGCCACTTGCTCGATTCTTGCGATCCTCGCCTGCTTTTCGCCCACGGACTCACTTATTACTACTCGCTGTTTCTTTGCTCCACACCCTGACTGTTTTGCTCGATTCTTACTATATTTACCTATTCTTCTTGCTTTATAACAGTTACATTATTGATTTAACAGTAGACTGACTTGTGTCCTAATAGGAATTCGAACCCACCTCTGTGCACTTTAAACTAATCATACTCTTCAGCGATATCTACTGTTGGAAAATTACCATCATTCATTTCGATAAAAAAACGTTTTGGTTTAAAGATGAAAAGTGTTATTTCGACACATGAACTCGTCACAAGCATTGACGTTTCGTTTATTTAGTTTCGGTTGAAAATGTTGGTTAGCATGCATCATTCAGGATAGGATGGGATATTACCAATTTATTCTGTGTCGAGGAAGACGCTTCTATTGAAAATATGGTATTAATTTATTGTCGGTTTTACATTTTCACTAAAACTTTATCTTAAATGATAAGACGTTGCAAATTTTGATCTCCAACTTCAAGCAGTGATTTTCGACTCAAGTTTCCACATTCTTGGTAACAACTGTAGCGCCGGATAGGATTTACATATTCATCCTGGGGGACAGGAAAGTCGTTGAGGTCGAATATTCACATGGTGAACCACGGACTCTGGTCCGGGTATCAGTCCATGTTGAGTATGGGATTGGTTAGCCACTTATTATTTGTTTCAGATGCATAAACTTTACGGTGGAGGAAGCTCTCGCGCGTAATTATCGCCCACAGGACTCGAACCTGCGAATTCACTCAGGGTAATCAGGGGTGCAGTGGCAAGCAATCAAACAGTACTTTATTTTTCCACCATACTAAAGTACACTTCACGAATAAACAATACATAAAAAGAAGAAAAATATTAATTCAGAGTGAAGGGAGACGTGGTACAACATTACTGGTTATCGAGCAGCGACACCCGTGATTTTAATTCTAACAGTAATGAATAAATCCAACAGTGATTAACGTTGACAGTATATAATGAGCATACGTGAAATTGACATCCTAAGAAGATTCCGACTTGAGCACTAGAAAATGCTAAAGCATGCCAAAAGAATTAGGGACTGACATCCGTTGAAAGTATGCCAGAATATTTGGGAACTATAATTCTTTGAGAAAGTCTGAAAGTTTGGGAATTTGTTTCAAACTAATATTTGTGTCAGACTTTTGAAAAATAACAAATAAGGCAAGACCTTAACTATATTTAGGATTGGACAAAAGCCACAGCGTGGTAAAATTTTTACTGACAACGCTATGTGGCAATGTAGACAATGAAACGCTCGTTTTCATCATCAAAAAACCTACCTTTCAACAAAATATGATAAAACGTAGAAACACCTAAACATGAGAGATATTGCTTAATTAGTTCCTCAGTCATATAATGTCTGCTCAAATTCCAGGATATGGCGATACAGAGATTCCAACCATCTTCATTTTGCGTAGTGGTGTGGAAATAGCCGGTCTGATACGCCCCCAAGTGTTCAAATGAATGCAAGAGACATTATCTTCGATGGTTCGAAATAATGGCAAAAAATAAAAATTCCGTTGTTATAACAGATTGTTCGTGCGTTGAGATTACAAGCGACTCAAAAACTTAGTTATTTTAGGTTGCAGTGATTCGAATCAGATCCCTGCATTAGGAATTTAAATAAGTTCGAGTCGTGGATGAACTAAGCATGTATTTCAGGGGTGGCCAACCTTTGGCGCATGCGCCAAACGTGGCGCATTGCATGATTAGAGGTGGCGCATTGCATCTTTAACCCTTTTCATGCCAAAATTGTTAATTGCACTTGGCTTCTCCACGCCAAGCCGTTTTTTTGCGATTTACATGGTGACTTTTGATTGTACCTAAAATCTATTCTCCTTACTCCACGTCGCCCACTTACGGCTTGTTGGAATTAGAAACAACAGGCGATTATCGACGTTAGCTTTTGGACGGACTTTATGACATTCATTCTGGAGTTTTAGCAAAAATTAGTAAAATTCTCTATTTTTTCCCTACTGAAGTAAAAAGTTCAGAACTTTTGGAGAAAATAGAAAATCGTCATTTATCAGCTTGAAACATGGATTTTCCACTGCCCAGACTTCCCAAATATCTCCCAATAACCATTGAACAACCAGTTGAATTGCCAAAGCCTAAACAATTTATTATAAATCAACCCACAACATGCTGAAAATGACCCCTAAATACCACCTTTTTCATCCAAACTTCAAATGACCGTTGTCAACAAAAGCGAAGCGTAAAATCGCTTGCTGTGACGCAAGTACTAATCTCGAAAAAGCCTGGAGTAAAATCACGCGACGCTAGGCCAAACAGCTGATTAGCAAAGGCCAATTGGAACCGAGGGTAGAGTACTCTACCCTTGGCCGGGTGGGGGCAGTAACATAAGTAACATAAACCCATTTTCACTTAGTGAACTAACCATAATGAAGATGCCAAGCAATATACAATTGGAACTAATTGACTTGAAAACTCATCCATCATTGAAAATTAAATTTGATGAGCTTTCTTCAGTCCCAAGTGCATCTGACATAATCAAGTCCTGGCAATCGTTACCCCGTGAAAATTTTCCAGAACTGAAAAAATTTGCCCAGGGTTTTATATGTCGTTTCGGAACGACATATAGATGTGAAAAAACATTTTTCTGCCATGAAACTAATTAAAAGCAAAGCGAGGTCAAGACTTACAGATTTGAAATTTGAAGAATGCACTGCTCCTCTCAGTAACAAACTTAACTCCAAGAATAAAAAAACTTCGAAAGTAAAACAGCAGCAAAAGTCTCATAAAGGCGGTACTTAAATAAAATTGATCAGTTTTATTTATTATACTTCCTTGCTTAATTTCTATTCATGTGGAGTTGTAAATTGTAAAAACTACATATACGTGTGTATATATGTGTGTGTGTATTATAAATTTATACAATTTCAACAAGGAGCGGACATTAGGCGTTCGAATACAAGAGATTTACGGCGCATCTGAAACATTATGTTTAAAACGTGGCGCATGGTATGTGAAAGGTTGGCCACCCCTGAATTGTATTTAATGAATTATCAAATTAACAAAAATCTATTTTTTGGAAAATAAAACAAAAAGTTCTTCCTAAGTTAGACACTGGGTAATGTTGTATACTAGCCTGGTAATATCAGCGTAAAAGATTCAGTGACAGATTTCGGGGGATTTCATATACGCCCGCAATATTTCTCGTCGCTTGATCTCGGTATAGCTTGAATTAAGGTGAATAACAAGCAGAAAAATTTTATTTTTTTGTCGGACTTAGACGGAAGCATCGCAAGGCAAAAGATTGATTTTGTGGAAATATTTATTTGATTTCGTTGGTTAAAACTAAAGAATTTTTTATTCACAACACATATTCATGCCACTTACAGCTTTTCTGTTCAATTAGATATATTTGGCGCAAAGATGGGAATGTTTAACCGATCTTGTATATTAAATTTGAACTGCTAAGTTTCACCTAAGTTAGTAATGAACGAATTAAATAATGGCGATATCAGATAGCTGTACTAAATTTCTCCATAAATGGCAGCTCGTGGGGATGAACCAAGAATACAAAACAGTTTTACAAGGGGGGTTCCACATTTTGCTCCCAATAAGGATGAGGAAAAGCAGATATTGGCCTGAAAAAAGATTATATAAACACGAGAAAGAGTACAATAATACACTTATAACAATGCTTCGACTGTAGCTATAGTTGAAATGTAGAACCACATTTATTTCATGTCTTCTCACAGCATGGCAAATGACAAATAAATGGGCTCGTAAATTCGAAAATAGCGAGGGCTTACACGTCTCCCATAAATAGTAATAAAGCGTTCCACGTATTTGCTCAAAACAACACCCAAGACAAACAAACGCGAGGTTATTTTTTATTTGCATTATTACCTCATTGGAGCTCAACAAACACTCGGTACAAACCACTGATACGTTGCCTGTACACGCCAGTAATTTCTACCACATAATACGGTCATGTTGTTTTCAGGTAAATTGAATGCTTAAGCAATTTCATATTATCCTCAATGAGGTGTTTTCGACTTTTGCTCTGAACAGAGAATCAGACATGAGTAGAATATGCAGGTTTAGCGATAGAAGGGGCACTGACCAATTTATTACGCGCTTTATTATAGCTCAGATTTAGAACAAGGACGAGCGAAACCAGAAACGTAATGAATCGAACACATTAGGAATTGTGAATTTATAAAATCCTTACCTAAACCTGTACAGCAATAGTCAGTTTTGACTCTTGTTTTGAATTTTTTCTTCCAGTTTGTTTTCCATTTAACTTGGTTTGAATTGAACAAGCTGTAGAATTAACAAATTTGAGTGAAATCTGAAAATGGGGCGAAGTAAACAACCCGCGACCCCTGTCAAGCCAGCATTGTTATGCAAGCGCGCCGTTACATAATCCAATCTATTTTTTGAAATCGTTGGGTTTATTTTTTTCACTAGTTTTAATGTTTGTGTTTAGATTCTTAAGTCTAGACAAGTAGAATAATTATAGTACTTTGTGTGAAATTGGTACATTCTGTGCGACCTATAAAATTTTTGCGAAACACTTAAACGATGTTTGTTCACCCCAATAATTTTCATCACATAATAAGGTCTTTTTGTAAAGTAAATTGAAAAACAATTAAGAAGTTATTCTTAATTAGGATATGATCATTCAGACCATATTCATTTTCATCTTCGGAACTTCACCATTTCTTGGTATTATAGTGTCGATATCACACTACAATCACAGTAAATTCACCATCTTGTTTTGTCCAAAAGTTTGAGCAATTCATTCTCTTCGCTACTGTTTAGTCAAGCGCTAGAAGGTACTTAGTGTGTATTTAGGTGCAACGTAAGGAGGCAGGCACGAGTTTATGACCTTTTGATAAACCAAACTAAGACGTGTATAACCAAACTACATAAATTCCACACGTTTTGCACAGAATATGGCATTAGACAAGCAGTCGTGGGTGTCAGGAACAATTGAGGACATAAGATTTTGCTTTAATGGAAAATATTTGCACAAGGAATGAAATACAGTGAAGTTTCTTTGAAAATGCATGTATTAAGCATTGCTATTTCATGCTAACATTAACTTTCATTTCGATCGTAATATATCTCATTGGGTATAAAGAAAAACAAAAACAAAAATACTGTTAATGGTATTGGTTCAACGCATTTAAAATTTCTATAACTTGTGCGGTAACGAAGCCACACATGTGAACTGTTATGGAAAGCCTTGGTGGAACAACAAAGCATGCAATCGAGGAAAGTGGTGATGAACCACCAGCTAAGATCAGATGTACGTGTAGAGTTAAGAGGTTCTACAGGTCCTATTTCTGATTATTGGGCTGTCTTGTCAATCTACTTCCGTAGCTAACTCTCGACACAGTAGTAACGCACACATAAACACATCCAACTTGTATGAAAGAACTTGTAATGAAAGTATATTTACAGTATATACAAGTCACAGTCCAGTAAAATTCCACAGTCAGGTTAAAAGTTCCACAGTAGATAGATAAATTTCCACAGCAAGTATAACGGCAGTGTAACACAGTGAATGTCAAAACTTGATGTCTGTATGTAAATGTATTGTATGTGTATTGTATGATGTGGTTACAATATATTTGTGTCTCCAGCCCAACAACAGTACTTAAATTTAGCTACAAGACACAAAAACAATAAAAGAGTATAATTAGCCTTCGACATACAACTCAATTAGAACCTATATTACTAAATAACCCTAAACATCTTAACAATTCTAAATTAGCATAATCAAAACCCTACAATTTGCAACTCAATGCCGCAAAGTAATCGCAGCTACTAACAAAGAAATTCATGTGACCAGGCCTCATTGCACTGTCTCCCACACTAATAAATAGGACATTTAGTATAATACAATAAGAATAACAAGGGCATGAATACAAATCAGCTGATATAAGAGAGTATTGCACCATCATTGCCAAGACTTCAAACTTTCTCTCGGTCAGTGACGCTTAATATAAATAAACAAATAAATAAACGAGAGCAAGTCTGGACATGTTTATCGGGACCAGAATAACTAAAACTAATAGGTTAATTCACGAAAGTTAAATTTCTGCCTGTAACATTCCGGCCTCTAAATAACTCTGGGAACACAGAGTTAATTATAAATAATTCAAATTACAGGCAACAGGAAATTTCAACTTCAATATTAAACATAATAAAACATGAAATGTTCACTAGTAATCAAAATTATTAAACAGCTTCAAGATGACACCGTAAATAGGCAACTGCATTGTACAATCACCATATTTGGAGCTCTTGAACCATCTTGGCATAGAAACTCTTTTAAATTCAGGAAGTTGAACCATCCACTTTTTCCATAAATCAATATCTTTATCAGGTAACTGTTGATCCCAGGTAAAATTCTCTGCACATAATTGTTGAAGTAATCTCTTCATAGGTAACAAAAAAGGACCCAAAATACCAAGAGGATCAAAAATCTGTGCTTGCATCGCCAACAATCCACGTCTTGTATATGGTTTTTGCTCAATATTGACTTCGAAACGAAATGCATCAGTAGATACATCCCACAGTAAACCCAATGCCTTCTGTGACATATTTTCTTCAAAATTAAAACTTATTGTAGTAGGTGATCTATCTGCTTCAGAGATAGTTTCCAAAACTTCAGGTTGAGAACTCAAAAACTTAGTAAGATGAAATCCCGAATCATCAAGAAGCGAGGACAAATCCTTTATACGATGAACTGCATCTTCCACGGTTGGCTCTGACCGAAGCAAATCATCGACGTAAAAATTTTCATTAATTGCACCTAAAGTTTCCTTGTCCATGTGATCTCGATTGTCGACAGTAACTCTCCTCAGGGCATAACAGCATACACTAGGAGCCCAAGAGCCACCAAAAATGTGAACATTCCAACGATACTCTGCAACTGGTTGATTGTAATCTCCATCTTGCCACCAAAGGAACCGCAGAGAATCTCTGTCTTCCGGTGCAACCAACACTTGATGATACATTGCAGAAATATCACCAATGACCAGAACTTTCTCTTCGCGACATCTTGTGAGGACACCAAACAAACTGCTTGTTTCGGGTGGTCCGCTTAAAACATTGTCATTCAATGATATATCGTTACACTTGGCAGACGCGTCAAAAACAATTCGAAATTTTCCTCCAACCCCATGGTGAGGAATATACCATGTATTTTTCTTGTGTATCAAATCTTGGTCTTCAATTTTACTAGCATATCCTTTAGAGATGTATTCATCCATCTTGGCTTTATATTTTTCATAATATCCAGAATCTTTGACACAACGTCTCTGTAAATTCTCAAATCTTCTTTCAGCAACTTGCTTATTATCAGGCAACTCGATATCAGATGACCTCCATGGAATTTTGACTTGATATCTTCCATTCACTTTACAAATTGAATCATTCATGATCTTTAAAGCCTGTTTGTCTTCAATAGATGGTAAAGTGTCAAATCCACTGACATTAGAATCCTTTAATTCATTCCGAAAAGCTTGCTCCATCTGAACATGCAATTCTTCATTATCCAAATGAATCCAATCAAGATGTTTTAAAATTGGTTGATGAAATTTACCATCCGGCCCGAATAATGCCCATCCAAGACCAGTATGTACAGCAAATGGCTCTGAATTACTCCCACGTCGCATTCCATAACACGCATGAGCTTCAGGCACATCTACACCAATCAGGACTTCAACTTTTGCATTCTTTGCATTTGGAAAATTGATATCTTTCAAGTATTCGTATTTCGCCATCGCACTATTAGACGGTATGTTGCATTCTAAATCCGAGGGAAGATCGTCCAACACTCGAACTCCATGCATCTGAATAATCCTAGTTTCATTGAGTCCTTGAATATTCAGTGACACTTCAGGACTTGATTTATGTTCAATTTTTCCACCCAACGTCTTAATTACGAGTGGGTCGCTGTTGCCTTGTAAACCAAGTTTCTTCATAAGCTCAGTTTTGATAATGCTAACATTACTGCCATCATCAATGAATCCATATGTGTCGTATGATTGATTATCGGTTCCCCATACTCGCACAGGAACCACCTTTCTTCTTATAAAGGTGGCAGGTTTAACTTCAGTAGCACACAACTGAGTCGAAGTTACACCGGCCTCATTGGCGGTCGTAGCTCCGGCCTCATTAGACCTCACATCTTGAGGTGATTGCACATCTGTACTACCATTTGGTTTCACTGAATCAGGCTTCTTATTAACATGCAACAGTGTGTGATGTCTTCTATTGCAACCTGGTGCTCTACAATGATAATTTGACTTGCACTGGCTTGCAAAATGATCTGGAAGCAAACAATTGAAACACAACTTGTTCCTGGAAACAATCTCGAACATCTCTTTGGCTTTCCTTTTCTTAAATTCTTCACACCTCCACAACTGATGATCAGATTTGCACACAACGCACTCTCGTAGTGGTTTTCTCAACGTGGCATTACTCAACTTAGAATCAGCTGTGGGTGCTTTAGAAGATGACTCTTCAGAAATGAGAAATGATGACACACTGCGGTTGCCCCGCTGACTCGGACTATCAACATATCTCTTCCCTTTTTGTGTCTCAAGTGCAAGCTCACCAAATCCAGATCTATTCACATTTGAAACTGTCTCCATAAATGTAAGAAGAGTATCAAAATTGACAATATCTCCATTGGTGTACTTCTCATTAGCAATGTGAGCAAATTTCCATAAATGTTGTATTGGAAATCTCTTTACAATCTTTCTTAATGTAGTTAAATCATCCAAACTACATCTGGCATCATATTCCTTGAATACAATGAGGCAATTCCGTGCCTGGGTGACCAATTCATCCCATGCATTAACATCATTCGCCTTTATTGAGGGACCTTCAGTAAGTAATTGCATATGTGCATCAATTATGAGATGCCTCTGACCATAATTTCGATGCAAAATACTTCGTGCCAGTTCATAACCTCTTTCTGCAGGTAAAGAACCACATGACAATATTGCTTCTTTAGCAGGACCTTCACAATTGGAAATCAAACAATTCAATTTTTGAGCAACATCCAATTGACTCGAACCAATAAAAGTATTGAATTCTCGAACAAACTCTGTATATTTAAGAATTTCTCCTTTAAATGTTGTCATCTTAATATGAGGGAACATCAAACCTTGCTTAATGACATTTGCTACATTCAGCATTCCTCCCTGTAAAGCTTGCGTCAGCTGCGCCATCGCATGAACAGTGTGATCCGGCGTACCATATTCCATCTTAGTATGGCTTCTTATAGTACCCGGTGACTCAATCTTAATTTCATGGGCTGCTGACCTGTTTACAGGTTCAACTTTCGGCACTTCAGTTTGAACATTTCTAACTTCAGTGGGACTCAAGCGAATGAGATGCTGATTTGTACTGGCATCAAATCTATGATCATGCATAATATCACTCACCAAATTCTTCGCAGGTGATGGAACTTGATTCTCATACGATATGAATGGAACGTTCGGATCCAACATACATCCTTTGTCATCATTTGCCATAGGAGTAAAAAATTGCCGCAAGATTCTATTTGCTTTCTCTAGATCAAAGTCCGACACATTTGATGGTTTCATAGGAGGCGGAAGTGACGTATCAGCCACATCATCTTGACTTAATAACTTTAAATGATCAGTAATCGGTGTTGACTTCACAACTTTCTCAGAACTAGATTGAGCTTCAAATCCATAAAATGTTGAGCCGTCAATAACTGAACCTTGTCTTGAATGGCTAGCACTTGACATCATATCATACTCAATTTGAGCTTCTTCAGCATCTGCTTCAGCTGCTAAAGTCTGAGAATCCAGTTCAAATTGCTTACGTTTCATGTCAGACTCGACCTCCAGTTGTCTACGTTTCAGCTCTGATTGTTTCAAGATTTGTTGCTTTCTTAAATTTGCAAGTCGCAATCTCTTCTCTGCCTTTGCTCTTTCAGACATACATGACTTAGTAGTGGATCCAGAAACAATTGACATCTTTCAGTCTTTGCTTGACTTCGAACTTTCGAGACAATAGTCGAGACTTATATTGTAACTTAATGTAGAGTTAAGAGGTTCTACAGGTCCTATTTCTGATTATTGGGCTGTCTTGTCAATCTACTTCCGTAGCTAACTCTCGACACAGTAGTAACGCACACATAAACACATCCAACTTGTATGAAAGAACTTGTAATGAAAGTATATTTACAGTATATACAAGTCACAGTCCAGTAAAATTCCACAGTCAGGTTAAAAGTTCCACAGTAGATAGATAAATTTCCACAGCAAGTATAACGGCAGTGTAACACAGTGAATGTCAAAACTTGATGTCTGTATGTAAATGTATTGTATGTGTATTGTATGATGTGGTTACAATATATTTGTGTCTCCAGCCCAACAACAGTACTTAAATTTAGCTACAAGACACAAAAACAATAAAAGAGTATAATTAGCCTTCGACATACAACTCAATTAGAACCTATATTACTAAATAACCCTAAACATCTTAACAATTCTAAATTAGCATAATCAAAACCCTACAATTTGCAACTCAATGCCGCAAAGTAATCGCAGCTACTAACAAAGAAATTCATGTGACCAGGCCTCATTGCACTGTCTCCCACACTAATAAATAGGACATTTAGTATAATACAATAAGAATAACAAGGGCATGAATACAAATCAGCTGATATAAGAGAGTATTGCACCATCATTGCCAAGACTTCAAACTTTCTCTCGGTCAGTGACGCTTAATATAAATAAACAAATAAATAAACGAGAGCAAGTCTGAACATGTTTATCGGGACCAGAATAACTAAAACTAATAGGTTAATTCACGAAAGTTAAATTTCTGCCTGTAACAGTACGGAAACCAACTTAACGAATACAGGTAAGACCTACTATGTCTGGTGAGGAACGAGTTATAACTTTATTAAGATCTTACAAACTGATGATAGAGGTGATAGTGGCGTACTTAGTTTATATTTATTTTTGATGAACCTATGAATATAAAAATAATATTGCAAGTCTAATTTGATATAACTATGCTTTAATTTGATGTTGAAAGAAATTAAACAATCATTTTCTCCTATTTGTATATTAATACTTTAAACTCATAACTTAAATATCACAGTCTTAAACTCTTTAATGCCACATTGTGGTCAAATGGTCTGTTGGGCGGAAATCTGTAAACCTTATCAAATTTTGTTTTTTCAGATTCGATCAAACTTTCCGATTCTATTTTGCTGTTTCGAGATAAAAAAATTTCGAACCATGGCGATGTATATGAAGGAGAAATACCGAGTGCAACTTATGGAACTCGTCCGATTGCGATAAAATTTGTTCAATACAACAAACAAAGTGTGGAAGAGGCAAAAATTCTTTACCGACTGAACCCTCACACTCATGTAGTCTCTGTGATTCATTCAGATGAATACCAACAAGGTCCAATGAAATATATGTACATTGCAATGGACAAATGTAACCAAGACAACTTGAGAGGTTTTGTTGAAAATCGAAAGAAAACCGAAATCCCATTCGATCCTGAACTTGCACTTGATATTGCAAAACAGTTATTTGATGGAATTTCATACATTCATGATAAACTTGTGGTGCACAAAGATCTTAAGCCTGATAATGTGTTTTTATCCCTGGATCAAAAAGTTGTCAAAATTGGTGATTTTGGCATAAGTGAAGTCATAGAGTCCAAGACACAAACAGTTTACACCCGAAAAGGTCTCGGTACTGACGGTTACAGACCCCCTGAATCATTTGTGCCTGGATTTCCAACTTCACAAAAAACTGACATATATTCACTGGCTGTCATTGTTTACTATGTATGGAGTGACGGTAAACATCCCTTTGATGACGAAAGGGATCTATGGAATCATTTCATGAAAAACCATAAAAACCTGAACCTTGACGGACTTTTAGTTCCAGATAAAGAAGTTGCAAAAGATTTACTGGAATGGATGCTGCAGTTTGTTCCTCGTAAACGTCCAATAATAAACGAGGTTCTCTCTCATAAATATATGGCTCCAACAAATGTAAAAGGTAGGAAAAAATATTATTTGAGATATTGTGATTGCTAACTGAAAGTTAACACTTATCAAAGAAAACTCTCTGTTCAGGTTTACTATTCCGAGATCTACAGGAAGAATCTACACCTGGCAGCTCTCTAACGAGCAGCCATGATAAACTTTTGCTTCCACATTTTGAGAATGAAGCTTTCAAATCAGATTTGTCAACAAGAAAGAAAACTAAAATGTTTGTATACTTAGCCTGTATATTGATTTATTATATCTTACAAATATTTTTTGTGGACAATATATTTTATTTTAAAATTACCAAGATTAATTCCCAGGAGTATTTTTATTGACTAAGGTGACTGTTTATCTAAAACAAACTGCAAAATAACATAATTTTCCTGTCTTAGATTGAGCAGGAGGCTATAAATGTTTTTTGTTGGTGTGTTTAACATGACTAATATCATGCAGGAATTAACCTTAGCAATAGATGAATAGAATATTAATATTGGCTGTTGTAGTCAAATAATTTTTTCAACTAAAACTAGCCAATCATAATTTCAGTCATTCTTCACAAGTTGCAACTTCATTATCAAAGCTCGTTAATAATTTCCACTTTGTAAAATATCTTAAAGAACAAGCAAAGAATAGAAAGGCAGCTTCGACCTCCGTAGGTAAGATAAGTTTATTTCAACAATGCTTGTATTTTTACTTAACATTTAATTTCCGGGTGTTTTGTATCCGATTTACCACAAAAAAACTATCTTGGATAAGAAATGATGTTATGTTTGCTCAAAATTTTTTTGAAATAATAATTCTGCCATCATGTACCATCAAAACCAAGTCTGTGCAAAAATATAACGCCAGTTAACTGCGACTTGGCATTGGCAAATTTTTTCTCGACTCGCAGTAACTAAAATAAAAAAAGCAAAATTAAATAATACAGAAAATATTTTAAAAGTACTAAAATTGACAATACCTTTAAGAGACGGATTCTTGCACAAAATATCTTATCTTGGTCTTCGTACTGGTTTCATCTTCGATCAATATTTTGGTTTTAACATGAGGTAGTGTCGGAAAAGTTTTGCCACGACCCCAATTTTGCGCTCTCACGTTGACCCCTAGTTTGAAAAGTCCAGATTTAAACTACGGTAATATTTATTTTGTAAATCACTTAACTATTTTCTCCTTCAGATCAAGTTTTGTGTTTAATTTTCTTCTAAAAATATGACATTTTAGATCGCATACATCTCACTGATGATATCTTGTGGTATAAAGACAATGTGGTTTATGAATTTTTGGATTTCACAGTTTACGAAGGTCAACGGAAACTTCCGAATTCAGACACAGAACCTTTAGCAATATGGGTGTTTTCTTCGTGGGATGCAGACTTTCTTTACAAACTAGAAGCTCTTCAGCAACTTCCACCTCATCCAAACCTAATCTCTGTTATGACTAGTGGTCGTGTGAATGGAACAAGTCAACATTTTATTGCTACTGAAAGATGCCAGTTCCAAACTCTTCATGAATATTATAAAGAGAGGGAAAAAAACAATATTCCTTTGGATCCTAGACTTGCTCTCGTACATGCAAAACAATTAGTTAGTGGTCTACAACATCTTCATAAATATAATATTGTTCATGGGGAAATGGAGGGGAGTATTCTTTTTTCACATGACATGCAAAATGTGAAATTTAGTTTTCAGAACTATTTTATACCATATTACTCCTATGGATATAATCTCAGTATAAGTGATATTATTACCTTAGGGTATAACTTGTATAAATTATGGTCCAATCAACAGGAAATTCGTGTTTTTCAATATTCCTTTTCGCTTGCTTTTAATCCCAGTACTCTACTTATTCCTAACCTTCACTTGGCTGGTGATTTGCTCACAAGAATGACACACGATGATGAAGACCAACGACTAACAATTCAGCAGGTTGTTGATCATGAATTCTGGAAAAGTATCAACATTTAGTTTTTTCTTTTCATTATTTATTTGTCTTGTGCATGTTTTTTTTTTATATTTCCAAGTAGTATAAAAACCAGTAATAGGGGGGCGTATATATGCATTTATATATGTATGCAACGACGTTATTAGGGAGACATAGTAGTATAAAAACCAGTTATAGAGGGACGTATATATACATTTACATATGTATGCAACGACGTTATTAGGGAGACATAGTAGTATAAAAATCAGTAATAAAGGGATGCATATATGCATTTATATATGTATGCAACGACGTTATTAGGGAGACATAGTAGTATAAAAATCAGTAATAAAGGGATGCATATATGCATTTATATATGTATGCAACGACGTTATTAGGGAGACTTAGTAATATAAAAACCAGTAATAGGGGCGTATGTATACATTTATATATGTATGCAACAAACTTATTAGGGAGACTTGATAGTCTAAAAAACAGTAATAACGGGACGTATATATACATTTATAAATGTATGCAACAAATTTATTAGGGAGACTTAGTATTATAAAAACTAGTAATAAGGGGACTCATATATACATATATATATGTATGCAACAAACTTATTATGAAGACTCGGTAGTATAAAAACCAGTGATAAGGGGACGCATATATACATTTATAAATGTATGCAACAAACTTATTAGGGAGACTTAGTATTATAAAAACTAGTAATAAGGGGACTCATATATACATATATATATGTATGCAACAAACTTATTAGGGAGACTTAGTATTATAAAAACTAGTAATAAGGGGACTCATATATACATATATATATGTATGCAACAAACTTATTAGGGAGACTTGGTAGTACAAAAGCCAGTAATAGGGGGACGTATGTATACATTTATATATGTATGCAACAAACTTATTAGGAAGACTTGGTAGTATAAAACCAGTGATAAGGGGACGCATATATACATTTATAAATGTATGCAACAAACTTATTAGGGAGACTTGGTAGTACAAAAGCCAGTAATAGGGGGACGTATGTATACATTTATATATGTATGCAACAAACTTATTAGGGAGACTTAGTATTATAAAAACTAGTAATAAGGGGACTCATATATACATATATATATGTATGCAACAAACTTATTAGGGAGACTTGGGTAGTACAAAAGCCAGTAATAGGGGGACGTATGTATACATTTATATATGTATGCAACAAACTTATTAGGAAGACTTGGTAGTATAAAACCAGTGATAAGGGGACGCATATATACATTTATAAATGCATGCAACAAACTTATTAGGGAGACTTAGTATTATAAAAACTAGTAATAAGGGAACTCATATATACATATATAAATATATATATGCAGCAAACTTATTAGGGAGACTTTGTAGTATAAAAGCCATTAATAGTGGGAAGTATATATACATTTATATATGTACGCAACGACGTTATTAGGAAGACTTAGTAGTATAAAAGCCAATAATAGAGTGCGTATAGGGTATTTACACATTGATATATATATATATATATATATATATGCAACGAAAATAATAAGGAGATTTAGTAGTATAAAAACACTAACAGAGAGACGTATATACACATTTATACGTGCTTGGTGTTTCAAATCTAAAGTATAAAAAAGTAGAATATATACGGTACTTTGTGTTAAATTGTTGCACTCTTTGCAACCCCTAAAACTTGTTTCACCCGTACCCTCCATGCGGTATCCCCCCCCCCCCCAGTGTGGGAATATTTTTTGAATTTGTGGGTTAATGAAATCTATATTTACAACACGTATTTTTTACGCTTTAGTTTTCCCTGTTCAACTAGATATATTTGGCGAAGAGATGGAAATAGTCGACCTATCTTGTATATTTAATTTCAACTGCTAAGTTTCACCCTGAGCTAAGTTGGTAATGAACCACTCTAATAATGGCGATATCATTTAGCTTTACTAATTTTTTTTTTAAAAGTAGCGGGATCTTGGAGATGAATCACGAATAATAAAACAGTTTTGCAAACGGGGTATCAACATTTTTCTCCGAATAAAGATGTGGAAAAGCAGATATAGGCCTATTTATTTAATATAAACATAAGAAATAGTACAATACACCTATAGCAACGCTTCGACTGTAGCCATCGGTGAAATGTAGAACCACATTTATTTCAAGTCTTCTTACAGCCAAGCAATAGACAAGTGGGCGTGAGCGTGTAAATTAAAAAATAGCGAGGGCTGTAGTATAGCCTCACATGTCTTCCATAAAGAATCATAAAGAGTTCTACATATTCTATCAAATCAACAACCAAGACAAACAAAACGCAAGGTTACTTTTTATTTGAATCATTACCTCATAAGCGCTCAACAAACGATCGGTACGAAGCACTGATACAATGTCTGTACACGCCTGTTTGAAACCTCACCACATAATTCGGTCTTGTTGTTTTGAGGTAAATTGAATGATTGAGATATTTCAAAATTTCCTCAATTAGGAATATGATTATTTAGACTAATTCATTTTCATTCGACATACAAAGCAATGTTGCTGGTACTTTACCATCACTTGGTATTCTGGTAACTCACACTAAAATCACAGTGAATTTACCAATTTGTTTTGCCAGAAAGTTTAATCTATAACTTCTCCTCTTCGCTGATGTTTATTCTGAGATACTGGTCTAAGTATTTTAGTTCATACGTAAATCCAACCGTAACGCATAAATACAGTCGGTATTTACCTCTCATGCGGTATAGTTTATAACAGGGGTGGGCACAATTTTTTAGTATAAGAGCCGCATGCTGCAAGTCAGAACTTTAAAAGAGCCGCAGAATTTGTGAATTTATTAATATTATCAAAATACTATGAACAGAAAAGAAATTCACACAAGAATCTAATACCAATAAATAGATAAACAAGGCAACTATGTTTTCATCTTCGTACTTTCGTTTTTTTTTAATTTTGGACACATCGCATAGTAAATTAGCTTAGACTAACTAACCGCAATCAAGCTGCAATATCGCCGACGCATCAATAAACATTGACCATTGTGACGAAAGATTTGCTGACTCGACTGACTTAAATTCAACGCTACAGCGATTTTCGTACTAAAACATAATTTGTCCTAATTATTGACGAAAACTTCTTTACGACTTTTATTAAATTAAAAGAGTTTACGTTAAAGTTTTTCTCTTAGTTAAAATTTGGATAATAATTTATGTTAGTGAGAAGAGCCGCACAAAAAGTCTGGCGAGCCGCGGTGTGCCCACCCCTGGTTTATAAGTAATAAAGTTTTGTAAGCTAAGTTTTCTAGAGTCTAAGTTATTATTTTAAAATTTATTTCAAATCAGGCAATATTGGAAATATTCTTCATGAGGTGTTTTAGACTTTTGCTGTGAACAAAGTAGCAGACATGAGTGGAATATGTAGGTTTAGCGATGGAAGTAGCAAGGACAAATTTACTAAGCGCTTTGTTATAGCTTGGCATTGCCGACGTAAAGGAGCAGGAAGAGGAACTCAATGAATTGATAACATCATGAATTATGAATTTATATATATACCTGTAGAGCAAAATTCTGGTTCAACCTTTTATATCGTTCCTACTTTTTAAAGACATGTATTGAAATTTCAACTTTTGTTTTGATAAATTTGAGAGAAATCTGAAAATGAAGGAAACTAAAGAACCCGCGACCCCTGTTAAATCAGCATTGTTATGCAGGCGCGTCGCTACTTTGATCATATGTATTCTCTTGAAATCGTGAGATTGAGATTTATGTTTTGCACTAATTCAATGTCTATAAAAGTAGAATAGAAATAGTACTTTGTATGAAAATGGTGCACTCTTTTCAACCTATAAAATTGGTTGCGAAACACTAAAACGATTTATGTTCACACCAATAATTTTCTTCCCATTACACGGTCGTTTCGCAAAGAAAATTGAAAAACAATGACTCTTCGATACTCCAGAAGTATGTGGACCAAGATGGCAGACAGTGCAACGTATTAAGGCTAGCTAGGCCATAACTTCAGGTACAAATACTACAGGAGGCACTTGGCTAGTCCCCGAACTCGTAATAGAACAAAAATAAGAAAAATTGAAATAAAAGTATGCACTAACCTGGTACACTTAGTACGTTACGGTGCCCGCCTTCTTGTTACACAAACTTCCGAATAGCCGATTATTCAGACTATACTCATTTTCCCCGATATACAAAGCAATGTTTACCATCACGTGTATCGATTAAAATTAAAATTTGTAAGCTAAGTTTTTAGAGCCTAAGAGCATGGAAAATTATG
Organism: Styela clava; assembly: GCF_964204865.1. Taxonomy (NCBI): domain Eukaryota; kingdom Metazoa; phylum Chordata; class Ascidiacea; order Stolidobranchia; family Styelidae; genus Styela; species Styela clava. Next base: position 4,315,768 of record NC_135258.1, on the reverse strand, counting down.
AATATTTTCCATGAGTTTTTTAGGCTTATTCCCCGATCAGCAACTAGGAAGACAGACACGAGTTAACTTTTTATTAACCTAACTAAGACGTGCAACTATATATTAAATTACATATATTCCACATAATTTCCATGGAATATGGCATTAGACAAGAAGTCAGAGAAGTAAATATGTGGATTTAGCAATGTGATGGCCCAATTTGTTTTCTAACACGATTTATATCAGTGAACATGGCTGAGAAAAGGCAGCGAGAACAGGAACTCAATGAATCAAGCACATTTTAAACTTTGAGTTTATATAACCCCCATCTAAACCTGTCAGTTTTGAACCTTTTATATCGCTTCTCCTTTTTTAGACGGCTAGTAAAATTTCAACTTTTGTTTTGAAATATTCCGGTTTGAACTGGCCAAACTGTAGAATTATAAAATTTGAGAGAAATCTGAAAATGCGGGAAAATAAAAAACCTGCGACCCCTGTTAAATCAGCATTGTTATGCAAGAGCGCCGCTTCTCTGATCCTATGTATTCTTTCTAAATCGTGAGATTTATGTTTTGCATTAGTTTTAATAATTGTGTTTCGAATCTCAAGTCTATAAAACTAGAATAGTTATAGTACTCTGAGTAGAATTGGTGCACTTTTTGCGACCTATAAAGCTTGTTGCAAAACACTTAAACAATATTTGTTCACACTAATAATTTCCATCACATAATACGGTCTTTTTGCAAAGTAAATTGAAAAACAATTGAAAAATTATTCTTACTTAAGATTTGATTATTCAAACTAATTCATTTTCATCCGACATACTAAGCAAGGTTGCTGGAACTTTACCATCACTTGGTATCCTGGTATCGATTCCACACAATTACAGTAAATTTACCGATTTGTTTTGCCCAAAGTTTAATCTATAACTTCTCCTCTCCGCGTATGTTTATTCTGAGATGCTGGGCTGTGTACTTACGTTCGTACGTAAATCCTACCGTAACGCATAATTACAGTCGTTACGGAACATACTGTGGAAAAAACACGTGTAATATCGCTGCTCTCTAGAGTGAATTCCAGGAGCAAAAAATTTATGATTGTGCCCTTTCGTGTTGCATAACTAATAAGTGATAAAAGTTGTTACTCATAGCCTAACAGCTTACTTCAAAACTTATTTTAAAACAGGCAATATTGGAATATTCTTCATGAGGTGTTTTGCGACGAACAAAGAAGCGAACATGAGTTGAATATGTAGGTTTAGCGATGGAAGGAACACGGGTCAAACTTATTACGCGCTATGTTATAGCTTAGAACTGTGTTTCCCAACCCGAGTCCGCGGTCTCAAATAAGTCCGCGGAGCGTTTAAATGAGTCCGCAGCGAGCCATAAATTCACTGCGGGTCGCAAACGTTTTTGGTAAACTTAACCATCAGCCAGCCAAGTTACGTTGGGATTTACATAAAATATAAAAACCAAGTTTATTCAAGTTTAATCGAGTCAATAATTACTGGTTACTGAGTAGGGCTGGGCTTATATTCGAATACATACAAACTATTAAAATAGCAAATATACTATTCGAAAATTTGGTAACAGGTGACGCGACAGGTCACTTGCGCGTCGCTTAATCAAACGATTGGATTACACAACTCACATCGATGAAAACACGAGTCGGCCGGCACAAGCGTGGATATTACCCGAGTGGTGTTTCTCGCGAGCTCGAATAATGAGGAATAATTTTTTTTCTGGTAGGTGTCTAACGGCGATTACAGATACGCAAGATCGCAAAAAAATATTTATCAAAGCTAAATATAATCGGGCAATATATTCTCATATTAATATGTTCGCAGATTGCCGTGGCATTTTAAAGAAGTAATGCTTTCATCTTGTCATAAGTAGACGCAACCGCGAGTGACCATGAACATAATTAAATTAAAATAGAAACACATTTTAAATTCTCGTTGTTGTCATAGATTGAATATTGTGCGACAGAAATGGCCATTCATACACTAAAAAAAGTCGGCTCTTTTAACAAACGCGCAATTGCGGCGAATCCATTTTCCCATTTTGAAATTCGTTAAAATTCTGTTGTATTTCGTTTTATTACTTCTTCACACAGAGTACGGTTGTAAAAAACGCACGTTGAGTCCGCAAAGGTTTTCGCCGGTGAGAAAATAGTCCGCGACCAAAAAAGGTTGGGGAACGCTGGCTTAGAACAAGGCTGGAATAAGGGAGGAACATGAACACAGAAAACCGCGCCCATCATGAAATTATATAACATCATCTAAATATGTATAGCAAAAGTCACTTTTAACCAAACATATCATTCCGTCTTTTGTATGACGGCTAGTGAAATTTTAACCTTTTTTCTCCTAGTAGTTAAATTTAATTTAGTTTAATTTACTTTGGTTGGAATTGTCAAATATGAGAAAAGTATGAAAATGGAGGAAAATAGAGAAAGTGAATCTGAAGATAGTGAAGGTTGGTTTGTATTTTTATTTCTTGCTCCCAATTGCCTCGTGTAGTTTTGAACAAGCAACCTTTCGATCACTATTGGGTGCTACTTGGTTAGTGATCTGCTTGGCAATAATTTATTTTATATCATAAATATATTAAATCTTTTTATTTTCTATTTTATTCTCCCTTTTCAGACTCGACCAAACTCTCCGATTCTATTTTGCTGTTTCGAGATAGAAAAATTTCAAACCATGGTGATGTATATGAAGGACAAATATCGAGTGCAACTTATGGAATTCGTCCGATTGCGATAAAATTCGTTCAATACAACAAACAAAGTGTGGAAGAGGCAAAAATTCTTTATCGACTGAACCCTCACACTCATGTAGTCTCTGTGATACATTCAGATGAATACCACCAAGGTCCAATGAAGTATATGTACATTGCAATGGACAAATGTAACCAAGATAACTTGAGAGGTTTTGTGGAAAATCGAAAGAAAGCCGAAATCCCATTCGATCCTGAACTTGCACTTGATTTTGCAAAACAGTTATTTGCTGGAATTTTGTACATTCATGATAAACTTGTGGTGCACAAAGATCTTAAGCCTGATAATGTGTTTTTATCCCTGGATCAAAAAGTTGTCAAAATTGGTGATTTTGGCATAAGTGAAGTCATAGAGTCAAAGACTCAAACAATTTACACCAGAAAAGGTCTCGGTACTGACGGTTACAGACCCCCTGAATCATTTGTGCCTGGATTTCCAACTTCTCAAAAAACTGACATATATTCACTGGCTGTCATTGTTTACTATGTATGGAGTGACGGTAAACATCCCTTTGGTGACGAAAGGGATCTATGGAATCATTTCATGAAAAATCATAAAAACCTGAACCTGGATGGACTTTTAGTTCCAGACAAAGAAGTTGCAAAAGATTTACTGGAATGGATGCTGCAGTTTGTTCCTCGTAAACGTCCAATGATAAACGAGGTTCTCTCTCATAAATATATGGCTCCACCGAATGTAAAAGGTAAGAAAAATTGATTGAAATGTAAATACATGGGTATTTTAATGGTTGGTCAACTAGATGTGCTGGGTATCGGGCCATTGACATATACATTGTAATTTAACTGCTATTTCTAATCTGCGCGTCGTGAAGTTTGCTATATTTTTTCCATTTCATTTTCCCCTCAATAACTTATAGCTGTGGTTCCCAACCTTTCAGTTATATTATTTTTTTCCATGTTTGGAAACGTTTTCTTATAGTAAGGGGTTTTTGAGATATTGCCCTATTGCTAACTGAAATTAAACACTTATCAAAGAAAACTTTCTGTTCAGGTTTACTATTCCGAGATCTACAGGAAGAATTTGCATCTGGCAGGTCTCAAACAAGCATCCATGACGAACTTTTGCTTCCACATTTTAAAAATGGAACTTTCAAATCAGATTTGCCAACAAAAAAGAAAACTACAAGGTTTGTGTATTTATTTTGCTGTATTATTTGAATATTACTCATTTGCAGTCTTCCTTCATGAATGTTCCCAACTTGCTTTTGCAAAAAGCCTGAGTTATAATTTTATCACGGGGGAGAAATAATTCGATAAACGGCTTAATCATATGGCATACCACTGCCTCTCGTTCAGTTAGCAGTCCATGTCGGGTATGGGATTAGTTAACCATTTATTTGTTTCAGATGCATGGGCTTTATAGTAGAGAAAGCCATGACCGACCGGTGGTTACATGTTACATGACCCCTATACAGCATTGAGAAGTCAGCAATTTGTTCGTTCTACTCGAATGTTCCTATTTACACATTCCAATAAACTTGGTTTCTAGCGTGCGAATTATCAAACAAGGGTTTATATAGGTCGTAGGAAATCGACCCATATTTTATTTTCGCGGTAGCAAATAGAACCCTTGTCTATTGAGCCAGCCATGTTTTGTAATTGTTTCACAAATTGTGGCTGTCTCACAAATATTTTCCGTGAACAATATATTTTAGATTTAGCAAAAATAGTTCCCACTGCAGAAGTATTTTTCCGAATGAGGCAATACCAAATCTAAAATAAACATAAATTCAAAATAAGAATCCTGGTCACACTTATCCTTGATTAAACATGTTGTTACGGATATATATATTCTTATTGGTGTATCTAACATGGCTGTTATCATGGAGGGATGGGCCATAGCAATAGGTAATAAAACTTATTCGTAACAATCAAATAACTTTTTCTACAAATACTAATCAATCTAATTTCAGTCATTCTTCACAAGTTGCAACTTCATTATCAAAGCTTGTTAATAATTTCCACTTTGCAAAATACCTTGAAGCCAAAGAAAAGAATAGAAAGGCAGCTCTGAACTCAAAAAGTAAGAAAGGTTTATTTCATTATTCCTTGTATTGAAGCGTATTAACTTTTTTTTTGCATTTGAATTTAACTCGAAAAACTCCAAAGTGCCTGCACATAAACCGCAATTAACGCAACGGTGACATTGCAAACTAAAGCTATTAGGGCTTGACATTTGTATTTCTTCAATTTTTTCTAAATATTATGACATATTGTGCCAAACTAAGAGTGTTTTGAACTGTATACTTACCGTGACCATGATTAAAATTGTCATTTGACACACAAGGTTTATTATAAATTGTTTTTTAATTCAAATAAATTTTTTAAATGTGACATTTCCAGATCGCATACAACTCACTGATGACATCTTGTGGTATAAAGACAATGTGGTTCATGAAGAATTGGATTTTACAGTTTACGAAGGTCAACAACAACTTCCAAATTCAGTTACAAAACCTTTAGCAATATGGGTGTGTTTTTGGGATAAACTCTTTCTTAACAACTTAGAAGCTCTTCAGCAACTTCCACCTCATCCAAACGTAATCTCTGTTATTGCTTATGGTCGTTGGAAGGAAACAAGGGAACGTTTTCTTGCTACTGAAAGATGCCAGTTCCAAACTCTTGATGATTATTATAAAGAGAGAAAGAACAACAAAATTCCTTTTGATCCTAGACTTGCTCTCATACATGCAAAACAGTTAGTTAGTGGTCTACAACATCTGCATAAACATAATACTACTCATGGAAAATTAGAAATATATTCTGTTTTCACTTGACATGCAAAATGTGAAAATTTGTTTTCAGATTTATTTTTCATTTTCTCTCATATATAATTCCAGATTTAAAAATGATATTTTATTCTTGGGTCACACCTTGTATAAATTGTGGTCTAATAAACAGATTGACCAAGGGCTAATCTTAGATTCTACAGTAGCTATGGATCCAAGTGCTTTACTGATTCCTAACCCTGACTTGGCCTTTGATTTGATCACAAGAATGACACACAATGATGAAGACCAACGACTAACAATTCAGCAGGTTGTTGATCATAAATTCTGGAAAAGTATCAAAATTTAGTTTTTCTTTCATTATTTATTTGTCTTGTGCATGTTCTACAGACTAAGTCAAGCTTCTTTTTTTAACTAGTAAAAATCAGTTAAAAAAAAACATTTTTTGATCAGAATGATGGGTTTAGCCTTTTTTGTTTAGACTACTTAGCTCATTTTAATAAATGTTTACCTAATCATCCAAACCACCCTTTACCAAACCACCCAGTCTTCCCAACTACTTATGGCCACCAGATCTACCACCTACTATTGGAGGCTTCAAATCGGTGGTCGCGCACTGGTCGTTCGATAGCAGATTCGTCTTCCGAGAATCGTACTTTGGTGACTTGTATAACCTTGACCCCTGTTTGTAGAAAGTTAATTATTTAAACTGCAGCGTGTAGACAAAAATTTCACATCATATTTCGTAAATTTTCTCACCGGCGTTCACCCATTTTTTTTTCACTCTAACAACGAGATGTAAAAGTCGCAGTGCAGAAAACTAATATTTGCAGAATCATGGAAATACAAATAAAAAGTTACATCTGTGAAATAAATTATATTGTATGTGTACTATATATATTTCCTGGTAACGATCGATGAATACTCGCTTTTTGAAATGAATGACAAAAAATCTACTTAGTGTCCAAGTTTAATCACAAAATTTGCAAAATAAAGGTAATTTTAAAATCAAGAATTTCACCTATTTGATATTTTTTGTAAATTTACTACGACGTTATAGAGATGTTTTAGCGTTTGTTTTTGTAAATTTATTTTACATCCATTCAAAGACTTTGACGAAGAAAGGAAGAGCTTCTGTAAGTACTGGTTTTAATTTTTATATTTTGTCGCGACAGCAACGTAATTATTTACGCAACGGTAGTGGCCGATTGTGCGAGCCTTGATCAATCGAAATGCGCATTGTATCGCTATAAAAATTCTTCATTAGGCGGCTCGTGTTGGATTAGCTGAAGTGAACAAAAGTTGTTTTAGACCAGAGATGCCTCCAGGGCGAGCGTTCATTTTTTTTGTCCGGGATAAACATTTTTTCCAATATGGAAGATTATAATACAGCTACCAATGTGTACCATATGTGCACCATACTTTCCGGAAACATATCAGCTTTCTTCCCTCTGGAAAATTTGTGAATCCCATCAAGACTAGTTGTTACATAAACTGGTTTTCAACAGCAAAGGATCAAGCAATCTTAGTGTTCCCAAAATTGAATAACATAGTCTTTATATAATTATTTGTCGGGAGTATACGCTATTAGACAGATTATTCTATAGTCACTAGGTTGGGTATGGGATCGTCTGGGGTTATCGGAAAGAAAGTCCTAAACGATTATTAGAACTAAAATTGAATAAATATTTTTATAGTATTACTGGGAGCTGAAAGGGGGTTATTATCCTTCTTCCTACCCACACGAACAATCCCACGCCATCTGTTTTGCACCGCAATAGTTCATACCGTAGGAAATGTTAAACTATCAACAGTTATGTAAATTTGCTTGCAATGCCGAACACAGCCAATATTAATTTATGTTAAAAATGAGTTGATTTATATCCTCGTTTTCAACAGTATACTCGACGATGTCTCGAACAGATATTATTATTACTTATGCTCCATTGAAGCGGAAGACTCGACGAAACAGTACAGAAAAATTGATCTGAAGACACCTATGAAAAGGAAATTGATCAAATTAACACAACAAAGGTAATCAATCGATTATTTTAAACAAGCTATTATTAAAAGATGCAACACTAGTGGAGTACAACATGTTTATTTATATTTTATTCATCAAAAATCTACTTAATTTCTTATCCAGTGGTTCTCTAACTTTTTATGACGCGCCCGATTTTTATAATTTGTCTCTCGCCCCACCAAAATAATAACCAGTTCACGATACATTACAAATAATAGATAGTAAGGCGAAAGTAATAAAATAAATAAAGAAATGTAAATATCAGAAATGAGGCGGACAAGATCGAATCTGATAAATATTTTTATTTAAAAGAAGGAGGTGAAGCTATGACGTTATCTGGAGACAGAGACGCAAAGACGAAAGATATTACGTCATATTCGGAGCATCACCACGAAGGCACACATACTGCCTGTCAAAAAGACTCCGGTGAGGTTTTAGAAAAAATACACAAAAAAATATGAAAAATTTTATAATTTGTGATTTGTGTGGATAGTTGGGGTTGGTAGAATGGAATCGTACATGCGGAGTGGTAAGTATAGACGTTATTAGGTAGAATTAATAGTATAAAACCAGTGATAAGGTGACGTATATATACATTTTTATATTTTTGCGACCATATTATTTTGGAGACTTAGTAGTATAAAAACCAGGGCGATCTAGAAGTATGTGAACCAATATGGCGGGAACCAGAACGTAGTATGTGTACCAGGTTAGTATGTGTGCCAAGTGACTCCCAAAGTATTTGTACCTGAAATTATGACCTAGCCCTAACCTGATATACTACGTTCCGGTGTCCGCCATCTTGCCACGTATATATGCATTTATATATGTATGCAACGACGTTATAAACGAGACATAGTAGTATAAAAAGCAGTAATAGGGGGGCGAATATTTATATATGTATGCAAAGACGTTATTAGGGAGACTTGGTCGTATAAAAACCAGTAATAGGAGACGTATATATATATATATACGTCTCCCTAATAACGTCGTTGCAAACATATATAAATGTATATATACGTCCCCCTATTACTGTTTTTTATACCACAACGTCTCCCTAATAAACTCGTTGCATATATATTCGAATATATATATATATATATACGTCTCCCTAATAACGTCGTTTTTGGATTTTATGAGCCTAAAAAATAAATTAGTTGAGTCCAGTGGGGTATCCAGGGAGGAGGGTATGGGGCGGGTGTTGAATGACGTGTAAATAAGTAAACTCGTTCTTGTATTTTGTTTAAGATTAATTTTAGTTAGACAACCTCAGTAATTGCGTAACTTGCACCGCAGCTAGCTAACGATATACGGCAGGGGTATGCAAGTACTAACGGTCGAGGTGAATTCTACAATTTTCTGAGTGATGGATTTTATGTTTTCAGTAATTTATGTGTCTGGAGGATCCAGGATCCAAGAATCCCAACTACATACCAAACACGAATTATCTAAATTTTCATATTTTTTTTGTATTTTTTCTAAAACCTTTTGGCAGGCAGTATGTGTCTCTTCGTGGTGATGTTCCGAATATGACGTAATATCTTTGGTCTTTGCGTCTCTGTCTCCTGATAACGTCATTACCTCTCCTCCTTTTAAATTAGTTGTTTGTTTATACAATGTAATCTATGACGTCTTGTTTTTGAAATGTCATTCCTACGTAAAGAGCAGTGAAAAAGTTTGTTAGTCGAATTTTTACATTTTTCCGTGAGAAAATAAATCCGGATAAAGAATAGGAGGACGTATATATATACATTTATAAGTGTATGCAACGACGTAATTAGGGAGACTTAGTATTATAAAAACCAGGAATAGAGGGACGTATTTATATATCCATATATGTTTGCAGCGACGTTATTAGGAAGACTCAGTAGTATAAAAACCAGGAATAGGGGGACATATATATACATTTATGTATGCTTTCAGCGACATTATTTTGGAGACTTAGTAGTATAAAAGCCACGTATATACGTTATATATCCTTTTCGTTCTATCAGGTGTCGATTGGCTAGTTCTTCTTGAGTGTTATGCTTGATTCCTACGACCATTGCCGACTCTCGTTGCTCGCTGCTCTCCGGACTATTTACGCTGTAATCCTCCTGTTACATGAGACTCACTTTTTCTTTGCCATTACTCTGATATCGCCTCTGTAACTCCCTACATGACACTCCTTCATTTTGTGTAAGAGAGCACTGCTTGCCACCTCGCTTGCCCTACCTACCATGCAATCGGCTCACTCATTATTTTTTACCCCATTGTTTTAGCCCTTATATCGATTTGGCTATGCCACCTGCGTCGTCTGCTGCTTTCTCGTCTCCTGCATGCCATTTGTCTACTTATTAATCCTATTTATTGCCTCATTGTTGACCATATCTATAAAGCCACTTGCTCGATTCTTGCGATCCTCGCCTGCTTTTCGCCCACGGACTCACTTATTACTACTCGCTGTTTCTTTGCTCCTCACCCTGACTGTTTTGCTCGATTCTTACTATATTTACCTATTCTTCTTGCTTTATAACAGTTACATTATTGATTTAACAGTAGACTGACTTGTGTCCTAATAGGAATTCGAACCCACCTCTGTGCACTTTAAACTAATCATACTCTTCAGCGATATCTACTGTTGGAAAATTACCATCATTCATTTCGATAAAAAAACGTTTTGGTTTAAAGATGAAAAGTGTTATTTCGACACATGAACTCGTCACAAGCATTGACGTTTCGTTTATTTAGTTTCGGTTGAAAATGTTGGTTAGCATGCATCATTCAGGATAGGATGGGATATTACCAATTTATTCTGTGTCGAGGAAGACGCTTCTATTGAAAATATGGTATTAATTTATTGTCGGTTTTACATTTTCACTAAAACTTTATCTTAAATGATAAGGCGTTGCAAATTTTGATCTCCAACTTCAATCAGTGATTTTCGACTCAAGTTTCCACATTCTTGGTAACAACTGTAGCGCCGGATAGGATTTACATATTCATCCTGGGGGACAGGAAAGTCGTTGAGATCGAATATTCACATGGTGAACCACGGACTCTGCTCCGGGTATCAGTCCATGTTGAGTATGGGATTGGTTAGCCACTTATTATTTGTTTCAGATGCATGAACTTTACGGTGGAGGAAGCTCTCGCGCATAATTATCGCCCACAGGACTCGAACCTGCGAATCCACGCAGGGTAATCAGGGGTGCAGTGGCAAGCAATCAAACAGTAATTTATTTTTCCACCATACTAAAGTACACTTCACGAATAAACAATACATAAAAAGAAGAAAAATATTAATTCAGAGTGAAGGGAGACGTGGTACAACATTACTGGTTATCGAGCAGCGACACCCGTGATTTTAATTCTAACAGTTATGAATAAATCCAACAGTGATTAACGTTGACAGTATATAATGAGCATACGTGAAATTGACATCCTAAGAAGATTCCGACTTGAGCACTAGAAAATGCTAAAGCATGCCAAAAGAATTAGGGACTGACATCCGTTGAAAGTATGCCAGAATATTTGGGAACTATAATTCTTTGAGAAAGTCTGAAAGTTTGGGAATTTGTTTCAAACTAATATTTGTGTCAGACTTTTGAAAAATAACAAATAAGGCAAGACCTTAACTATATATAGGATTGGACAAAAGCCACAGCGTGGTAAAATTTTTACTGACAACGCTATGTGGCAATGTAGACAATGAAACGCTCGTTTTCATCATCAAAAAACCTACGTTTCAACAAAATATGATAAAACGTAGAAACACCTAAACATGAGAGATATTGCTTAATTAGTTCCTCAGTCATATAATGTCTGCTCAAATTCCAGGATATGGCGATACAGATATTCCAACCATCTTCATTTTGCGTAGTGGTGTGGAAATAGCCGGTCTGATACGCCCCCAAGTGTTCAAATGAATGCAAGAGACATTGTCTTCGATGGTTCAAAATAATGGCAAAAAATAAAAATTCCGTTGTTATAACAGATTGTTCGTGCGTTGAGATTACAAGCGACTCAAAAACTTAGTTATTTTAGGTTGCAGTGATTCGAATCCGATCCGTGCATTAGGAATTTAAATAAGTTCGAGTCGTGGATGAACTAAGCATGTATTATTGTATTTAATGAATTATCAAATTAACAAAAATCTATTTTGTGTAAAATAAAACAAAAAGTTCTTCCTAAGTTAGACACTGGGTAATGTTGTATACTAGCCTGGTAATATCAGCGTAAAAGATTCAGTGACAGATTTCGGGGGATTTCATATACGCCCGCAATATTTCTCGTCGCTTGATCTCGGTATAGCTTGAATTAAGGTGAATAACAAGCAGAAAAATTTTATTTTTTTGTCGGACTTAGACGGAAGCATCGCAAGGCAAAAGATTGATTTTGTGGAAATATTTATTTGATTTCGTTGGTTAAAACTAAAGAAATTTTTATTCACAACACATATTCATAGCACTTACAGCTTTTCTGTTCAATTAGATATATTTGGCGAAAAGATGGGAATGTTTAACCGATCTTGTATATTAAATTTGAACTGCTAAGTTTCACCTAAGTTAGTAATGAACGAATTAAATAATGGCGATATCAGATAGCTGTACTAAATTTCTCCATAAATGGCAGCTCGTGGGGATGAACCAAGAATACAAAACAGTTTTACAAGGGGGGTTCCACATTTTGCTCCCAATAAGGATGAGAAAAAGCAGATATTGGCCTGAAAAAGGATTATATAAACACGAGAAAGAGTACAATAATACACTTATAACAATGCTTCGACTGTAGCTATAGTTGAAATGTAGAACCACATTTATTTCATGTCTTCTCACAGCATGGCAAATGACAAATAGATGGGATCGTAAATTCGAAAATAGCGAGGGCTTACACGTCTCCCATAAATAGTAATAAAGCGTTCCACGTATTTGCTCAAAACAACACCCAAGACAAACAAACGCGAGGTTATTTTTTATTTGCATTATTACCTCATTGGAGCTCAACAAACACTCGGTACAAACCACTGATACGTTGCCTGTACACGCCAGTAATTTCTACCACATAATACGGTCATGTTGTTTTCAGGTAAATTGAATGCTTAAGCAATTTCATAATATCCTCAATGAGGTGTTTTCGACTTTTGCTCTGAACAGAGAATTAGACATGAGTAGAATATGCAGGTTTAGCGATAGAAGGGGCACTGACCAATTTATTACGCGCTTTATTATAGCTCAGATTTAGAACAAGGACAAGAAAAGCGAGCGAAACCAGAAACGTAATGAATCGAGCACATTAGGAATTGTGAATTTATAAAATCCTTACCTAAACCTGTACAGCATAAGTCAGTTTTGACTCTTGTTTTGAATTTCTTCTTCAAGTAGTTTGTTTTCCATTTAACTTGGTTTGAACTGAACAAGCTGTAGAATTAACAAATTTGAGTGAAATCTGAAAATGGAGCGAAGTAAACAACCCGCGACTCCTGTTAAGTCAGCATTGTTATGCAAGCGCGCCGTTACATAATCCAATCTATTTTTTGAAATCGTTGGGTTTATTTTTTTCACTAGTTTTAATGTTTGTGTTTAGATTCTTAAGTCTAGACAAGTAGAATAATTATAGTACTTTGTGTGAAATTGGTACATTCTGTGCGACCTATAAAATATTTGCGAAACACTTAAACGATGTTTGTTCACCCCAATAATTTTCATCACATAATAAGGTCTTTTTGTAAAGTAAATTGAAAAACAATTAAAAAGTTATTCTTAATTAGGATATGATCATTCAGACCATATTCATTTTCATCTTCGGAACTTCACCATTACTTGGTATTCTAGTGTCGATATCACACTACAATCACAGTAAATTCACCATCTTGTTTTGTCCAAAAGTTTGAGCAATTCATTCTCTTCGCTACTGTTTAGTCAAGCGCTAGAAGGTACTTAGTGTGTATTTAGGTGCAACGTAAGGAGGCAGGCACGAGTTTATGACCTTTTGATAAACCAAACTAAGACGTGTATAACCAAACTACATAAATTCCACACGTTTTGCACAGAATATGGCATTAGACAAGCAGTCGTGGGTGTCAGGAGCAATTGAGGACATAAGATTTTGCTTTAATCGAAAATATTTGCACAAGGAATGAAATACAGTGAAGTTTCTTTGAAAATGCATGTATTAAGCATTGCTATTTCATGCTAACATTAACTTTCATTTCGATCGTAATATATCTCATTGGGTATAAAGAAAAACAAAAAAAAATACTGTTAAGGGTATTGGTTCAACGCATTTAAAATTTCTATAACTTGTGCGGTAACGAAGCCACACATGTGAACTGTTATGGAAAGCCTTGGTGGAACAACAAAGCATGCAATCGAGGAAAGTGGTGATGAACCACCAGCTAAGATCAGATGTACGGAAACCAACTTAACGAATACAGGTAAGACCTACTATGTCTGGTGAGGAACGAGTTATAACTTTATTAAGATCTTACAAACTGATGATAGAGGTGATAGTGGCGTACTTAGTTTATATTTATTTTTGATGAACCTATGAATATAAAAATAATATTGCAAGTCTAATTTGATATAACTATGCTTTAATTTGATGTTAAAAGAAATTAAACAATCATTTTCTCCTATTTGTATATTAATACTTTAAACTCATAACTTAAATATCACAGTCTTAAACTCTTTAATGCCACATTGTGGTCAAATGGTCTGTTGGGTGGAAATCTGTAAACCTTATCAAATTTTGTTTTTTCAGATTCGATCAAACTTTCCGATTCTATTTTGCTGTTTCAAGATAAAAAAATTTCGAACCATGGCGATGTATATGAAGGAGAAATATCGAGTGCAATTTATGGAACTCGTCCGATTGCGATAAAATTAGTTCAATACAACAAACAAAGTGTGGAAGAGGCAAAAATTCTTTACCGACTGAACCCTAGCACTCATGTAGTCTCTGTGATTCATTCAGATGAATACCAACAAGGTCCAATGAAATATATGTACATTGCAATGGACAAATGTAACCAAGACAACTTGAGAGGTTTTGTTGAAAATCGAAAGAAAACCGAAATCCCATTCGATCCTGAACTTGCACTTGATTTTGCAAAACAGTTAGTTGCTGGAATTTTATACATTCATGATAAACTTGTGGTGCACAAAGATCTTAAGCCTGATAATGTGTTTTTATCCCTGGATCAAAAAGTTGTCAAAATTGGTGATTTTGGCATAAGTGAAGTCATCGAGTCAAAGACTCAAACAGTTTACACCAGAAAAGGTCTCGGTACTGACGGTTACAGACCCCCTGAATCATTTGTGCCTGGATTTCCAACTTCACAAAAAACTGACATATATTCACTGGCTGTCATTGTTTACTATGTATGGAGTGACGGTAAACATCCCTTTGGTGACGAAAGGGATCTATGGAATCATTTCATGAAAAACCATAAAAACCTGAACCTGGACGGACTTTTAGTTCCAGATAAAGAAGTTGCAAAAGATTTACTGGAATGGATGCTGCAGTTTGTTCCTCGTAAACGTCCAATAATAAACGAGGTTCTCTCTCATAAATATATGGCTCCAACAAATGTAAAAGGTAGGAAAAAATATTATTTGAGATATTGTGATTGCTAACTGAAAGTTAACACTTATCAAAGAAAACTCTCTGTTCAGGTTTACTATTCCGAGATCTACAGGAAGAATCTACACCTGGCAGCTCTCTAACGAGCAGCCATGATAAACTTTTGCTTCCACATTTTGAGAATGGAACTTTTAAATCAGATTTGTCAACAAGAAAGAAAACTAAAATGTTTGTATACTTAGCCTGTATATTGATTTATTATATCTTACAAATATTTTTTGTGGACAATATATTTTATTTTAAAATTACCAAGATTAATTCCCAGGAGTATTTTTATTGACTAAGGCGACTGTTAATCTAAAACAAACTGCAAAATAACATAATTTTCCTGTCCTAGATTGAGCAGGAGGCTATAAATGTTTTTTATTGGTGTGTTTAACATGACTAATATCATGCAGGAATTAACCTTAGCAATAGATGAATAGAATATTATTATTGGCTGTGGTAGTCAAATAATTTTTTCAACTAAAACTAGCCAATCATAATTTCAGTCATTCTTCACAAGTTGCAACTTCATTATCAAAGCTCGTTAATAATTTCCACTTTGTAAAATATCTTAAAGAACAAGCAAAGAATAGGAAGGCAGCTTCGACCTCCGTAGGTAAGATAAGTTTATTTTAACAATGCTTGTATTTTTACTTAACATTTAATTTCCGGGTGTTTTGTATCCGATTTACCACAAAAAAACTATCTTGGATAAGAAATGATGTTATGTTTGCTCAAAATTTTTTTGAATAAATAATTCTGCCATCATGTACCATCAAAACCAAGTCTGTGCAAAAATATAACGCCAGTTAACTGCGACTTGGCATTGGCAAATTTTTTCTCGACTCGCAGTAACTAAAATAAAAAAAAGCAAAATTAAATAATACAGAAAATATTTTAAAAGTACTAAAATTGACAATACCTTTAAGAGACGGATTCTTGCACAAAATATCTTATCTTGGTCTTCGTACTGGTTTCATCTTTGATCAATATTTTGGTTTTAACATGAGGTAGTGTCGGAAAAGTTTTGCCACGACCCCAATTTTGCGCTCTCACGTTGACCCCTAGTTTGAAAAGTCCAGATTTAAACTACAGTAATATTTATTTTGTAAATCACTTAACTATTTTCTCCTTCAGATCAAGTTTTGTGTTTAATTTTCTTCTAAAAATATGACATTTTAGATCGCATACATCTCACTGATGATATCTTGTGGTATAAAGACAATGTGGTTTATGAATTTTCGGATTTCACAGTTTACGAAGGTCAACGGAAACTTCCGAATTCAGAGACAGAACCTTTAGCAATATGGGTGTTTTCTTCGTGGGATGCAGACTTTCTTTACAAACTAGAAGCTCTTCAGCAACTTCCACCTCATCCAAACCTAATCTCTGTTATGACTAGTGGTCGTGTGAATGGAACAAGTCAACATTTTATTGCTACTGAAAGATGCCAGTTCCAGACTCTTCATGAATATTACAAAGAGAGGGAAAAAAACAATATTCCTTTTGATCCTAGACTTGCTCTCGTACATGCAAAACAATTAGTTAGTGGTCTACAACATCTTCATAAATATAATATTGATCATGGGGAAATGGAGGGGAGTATTCTTTTTTCACATGACATGCAAAATGTGAAATTTAGTTTTCAGAACTATTTTATACCATATTACTCCTATGGATATAATCTCAGTATAAGTGATATTATTACCTTAGGGTATAACTTGTATAAATTATGGTCCAATCAACAGGAAATTCGTGTTTTTCAATATTCCTTTTCGCTTGCTTTTAATCCCAGTACTCTACTTATTCCTAACCTTCACTTGGCTGGTGATTTGCTCACAAGAATGACACACGATGATGAAGACCAACGACTAACAATTCAGCAGGTTATTGATCATGAATTCTGGAAAAGTATCAACATTTAGTTTTTCTTTTCATTATTTATTTGTCTTGTGCATGTTTTTTTTTTATATTTCCAAGTAGTATAAAAACAAGTAATAGGGGGGCGTATATATGCATTTATATATGTATGCAACGACGTTATTAGGGAGACATAGTAGTATAAAAACCAGTTATAGAGGGACGTAAATATACATTTACATATGCATGCAACGACGTTATTAGGGAGACATAGTAGTATAAAAATCAGTAATAAAGGGATGCATATATGCATTTATATATGTATGCAACGACGTTATTAGGGAGACATAGTAGTATAAAAATCAGTAATAAAGGGATGCATATATGCATTTATATATGTATGCAACGACGTTATTAGGGAGACTTAGTAATATAAAAACCAGTAATAGGGGCGTATGTATACATTTATATATGTATGCAACAAACTTAGTAGGGAGACTTGATAGTCTAAAAAACAGTAATAACGGGACGTATATATACATTTATAAATGTATGCAACAAATTTATTAGGGAGACTTAGTATTATAAAAACTAGTAATAAGGGGACTCATATATACATATATATATGTATGCAACAAACTTATTATGAAGACTCGGTAGTATAAAAACCAGTGATAAGGGGACGCATATATACATATATATATGTATGCAACAAACTTATTAGGGAGACTTGGTAGTACAAAAGTCAGTAATAGGGGGACTTATGTATACATTTATAAATGTATGCAACAAACTTATTAGGGAGACTTAGTATTATGAAAACTAGTAATAAGGGGACTCATATATACATATATATATGTATGCAACAAACTTATTAGGGAGACTTGGTAGTACAAAAGCCAGTAATAGGGGGACGTATGTATACATTTATATATGTATGCAACAAACTTATTAGGAAGACTTGGTAGTATAAAACCAGTGATAAGGGGACGCATATATACATTTATGAATGTATGCAACAAACTTATTAGGGAGACTTGGTAGTACAAAAGCCAGTAATAGGGGGACGTATGTATACATTTATATATGTATGCAACAAACTCATTAGGGAGACTTAGTATTATAAAAACTAGTAATAAGGGGACTCATATATACATATATATATGTATGCAACAAACTTATTAGGGAGACTTGGTAGTACAAAAGCCAGTAATAGGGGGACGTATGTATACATTTATATATGTATGCAACAAACTTATTAGGAAGACTTGGTAGTATAAAACCAGTGATAAGGGGACGCATATATACATTTATAAATGTATGCAACAAACTTATTAGGGAGACTTAGTATTATAAAAACTAGTAATAAGGGAACTCATATATACATATATAAATATATATATGCAGCAAACTTATTAGGGAGACTTTGTAGTATAAAAGCCATTAATAGTGGGAAGTATATATATATTTATATATGTACGCAACGACGTTATTAGGAAGACTTAGTAGTATAAAAGCCAATAATAGAGTGCGTATAGGGTATTTACACATTGATATATATATATATATATATATGCAACGAAAATAATAAGGAGATTTAGTAGTATAAAAACACTAACAGAGAGACGTATATATACATTTATACGTGCTTGGTGTTTCAAATCTAAAGTATAAAAAAGTAGAATATATACGGTACTTTGTGTTAAATTGTTTCACTCTTTGCAACCCCTAAAACTTGTTTCACCCGTACCCTCCATGCGGTATCCCCCCCCCCCCCCCCCAGTGTGGGAATATTTTTTGAATTTGTGAGTTAATGAAATCTATATTTACAACACGTATTTTTTACGCTTTAGTTTTCCCTGTTCAACTAGATATATTTGGCGAAGAGATGGAAATAGTCGACCTATCTTGTATATTTAATTTCAACTGCTAAGTTTCACCCTGAGCTAAGTTGGTAATGAACCACTCTAATAATGGCGATATCATTTAGCTTTACTAATTTTTTTTTAAAAGTAGCGGGATCTTGGAGATGAATCACGAATAATAAAACAGTTTTGCAAACGGGGTATCAACATTTTTCTCCGAATAAAGATGTGGAAAAGCAGATATAGGCCTATTTATTTAATATAAACATAAGAAATAGTACAATACACCTATAGCAACGCTTCGACTGTAGCCATCGGTGAAATGTAGAACCACATTTATTTCAAGTCTTCTTACAGCCAAGCAATAGACAAGTGGGCGTGAGCGTGTAAATTAAAAAATAGCGAGGGCTGTAGTATAGCCTCACATGTCTTCCATAAAGAATCATAAAGAGTTCTACATATTCTATCAAATCAACAACCAAGACAAACAAAACGCAAGGTTACTTTTTATTTGAATCATTACCTCATAAGCGCTCAACAAACGATCGGTACGAAGCACTGATACAATGTCTGTACACGCCTGTTTGAAACCTCACCACATAATTCGGTCTTGTTGTTTTGAGGTAAATTGAATGATTGAGATATTTCAAAATTTCCTCAATTAGGAATATGATTATTTAGACTAATTCATTTTCATTCGACATACAAAGCAATGTTGCTGGTACTTTACCATCACTTGGTATTCTGGTAACTATATCACACTAAAATCACAGTGAATTTACCAATTTGTTTTGCCAGAAAGTTTAATCTATAACTTCTCCTCTTCGCTGATGTTTATTCTGAGATACTGGTCTAAGTATTTTAGTTCATACGTAAATCCAACCGTAACACATAATTACAGTCGGTATTTACCTCTCATGCGGTATAGTTTATAACAGGGGTGGGCACAATTTTTTAGTATAAGAGCCGCATGCTGCAAGTCAGAACTTTAAAAGAGCCGCAGAATTTGTGAATTTATTAATATTATCGAAATACTATGAACAGAAAAGAAATTCACACAAGAATCTAATACCAATAAATAGATAAACAAGGCAACTATGTTTTCATCTTCGTACTTTTTTTTTTTTTTAAATTTTGGACACATCGCACAGTAACTTAGCTTAGACTAACTAACCGCAATCAAGCTGCAATATCGCCGACGCATCAATAAACATTGACCATTGTGACGAAAGATTTGCTGACTCGACTGACTTAAATTCAACGCTACAGCGATTTTCGTACTAAAACATAATTTGTCCTAATTATTGACGAAAACTTCTTTACGACTTTTATTAAATTGAAAGAGTTTACGTTAAAGTTTTTCTCTTAGTTAAAATTTGGATAATAATTTATGTTAGTGAGAAGAGCCGCACAAAAAGTCTGGCGAGCCGCGGTGTGCCCACACCCCTGGTTTATAAGTAATAAAATTTTGTAAGCTAAGTTTTCCAGAGTCTAAGTTATTATTTTAAAATTTATTTCAAATCAGGCAATATTGGAAATATTCTTCATGAGGTGTTTTAGACTTTTGCTGTGAACAAAGTAGCAGACATGAGTGGAATATGTAGGTTTAGCGATGGAAGTAGCAAGGACAAATTTACTAAGCGCTTTGTTATAGCTTGGCAATGCCGACGTAAAGGAGCAGGAAGAGGAACTCAATGAATTGATAACATTATGAATTATGAATTTATATATATACCTGTAGAGCAAAATTCTGGTTCAACCTTTCATATCGTTCCTACTTTTTAAAGACATGTATTGAAATTTCAACTTTTGTTTTGATAAATTTGAGAGAAATCTGAAAATGAAGAAAACTAAAGAACCCGCGACCCCTGTTAAATCAGCATTGTTATGCAGGCGCGTCGCTACTTTGATCATATGTATTCTCTTGGAATCGTGAGATTGAGATTTATGTTTTGCACTAATTTAATGTCCATAAAAGTAGAATAGAAATAGTACTTTGTATGAAAATGGTGCACTCTTTTCAACCTATAAAATTGATTGCGAAACACTAAAACGATTTATGTTCACACCAATAATTTTCTTCCCATTACACGGTCGTTTCGCAAAGAAAATTGAAAAACAATGACTCTTCGATACTCCAGAAGTATGTGGACCAAGATGGCGGACAGTGCAACGTATTAAGGCTAGCTAGGCCATAACTTCAGGTACAAATACTACAGGAGGCACTTGGCTAGTCCCCGAACTCGTAATAGAACAAAAATAAGAAAAATTGAAATAAAAGTATGCACTAACCTGGTACACTTAGTACGTTACGGTGCCCGCCTTCTTGTTACACAAACCTCCGAATAGCCGATTATTCAGACTATACTCATTTTCCCCGATATACAAAGCAATGTTTACCATCACGTGTATCGATTAAAATTAAAATTTGTAAGCTAAGTTTTTAAAGCCTAAGAGCATGGAAAATTATGAATATTTTCCATGAGTTTTTTAGACTTATTCCCCGATCAGCAACTAGGAAGACAGACACGAGTTAACTTTTTATTAATCTAACTAAGACGTGCAACTATATATTAAAATTACATATATTCCACATAATTTCCATGAAATATGGCATTAGACAAGAAGTCAGAGGAGTAAATATGTGGATTTAGCAATGTGATGGTCCAATTTGTTTTCTAACACAATTTATATCAGCGAACATGGCTGAGAAAAGGCAGCGAGAACAGGAACTCAATGAATCAAGCACATTTTAAACTTTGAGTTTATATAACCCCCATCTAAACCTGTCAGTTTTGAACCTTTCATATCGCTTCTCCTTTTTTAGACGGCTAGTAAAATTTCAACTTTTGTTTTGAAATATTCCGGTTTGAACTGGCCAAACTGTAGAGTTATAAAATTTGAGAGAAATCTGAAAATGCGGTACAATAAAAAACCTGCGACCTCTGTTGAATCAGCATTGTTATGCAAGAGCGCCGCTTATCTGATCCTATGTATTCTTTCTAAATCGTGAGACTTATGTTTTGCATTCGTTTTAATAATTGTGTTTCGAATCTCAAGTCTATAAAACTAGAATAGTTATAGTACTCTGAGTAGAATTGGTGCACTTTTTGCGACCTATAAAACTTGTTGCAAAACACCTAAACAATATTTGTTCACACCAATAGTTTTCATCACATAATACGGTCTTTTTGCAAAGTAAATTGAAAAACAATTGAAAAGTTATTCTTAATTAAGATCTGATTATTCGAACTAATCCATTTTCATCCGAGATACAAAGCGAGGTTGCTGGAACTTTACCATCACTTGGTATCCTGGTATTGATTCCACACTAAAATTACACTAAATTTACCGATTTGTTTTGCCCAAAGTTTAATCTATAACTTCTCCTCTCCGCTCCGTTTATTCTGAGATACTGGGCTGTGTACTTACGTTCGTACGTAAATCCTACCGTAACGCATAATTACAGTCGTTACGGAACATACTGTGGAAAAACACGTGTAATATCGCTGCTCTCTAGAGTGAATTCCAGAAGCAAAAAATTTATGGTTGTGCCCTTTTGTGTTGCATAACTAATAAGTGATAACACTTGTTACTCATAGCCTAACAGCTTACTTCAAAACTAATTTTAAAACAGGCAATATTGGAATATTCTTCATGAGGTGTTTTGCGACGAACAAAGAAGCGAACATGAGTTGAATATGTAGGTTTAGCGATGGAAGGAACACGGGTCAAACTTATTACGCGCTTTGTTATAGCTTAGAACAGTGTTTCCCAACCCGAGTCCGCGGTCTCAAATAAGTCCGCGGGGCGTTTAAATGAGTCCGCATCGAGCCATAAATTCACTGCGGGTCGCAAACGTTTTTGGTAAACTTAACCATCAGCCAAGTTACGTTGGGATTTACATCAAACATAATAAAACCAAGTTTATTCAAGTTTAATCGAGTCAATAATTACTGGTTACTGAGTAGGGCTGGGCTTATATTCGAATACATACAAACTATTAAAATAGCAATTTACTATTCGAAAATTTGGTAACAGGTGACGCGACAGGTCACTTGCGCGTCGCTTAATCAAACGATTGGATTACACAACTCACATCGATGAAAACACGAGTCGGCCGGCACAAGCGTGGATATTACCCGAGTGGTGTTTCTCGCGAGCTCGAATAATGAGGAATAATTTTTTTTCTGGTAGGTGTCTAACGGCGATAACAGATACGCAAGATCGCAAAAAAATATTTATCAAAGCTAAATATAATCGGGCAATATATTCTCATATTAATATGTTCGCAGATTGCCGTGGCATTTCAAAGAAGTAATGCTTTCATCTTGTCATAAGTAGACGCAACCGCGAGTGACCATGAACATGATTAAATTAAAATAGAAACACATTTTGAATTCTCGTTGTTGTCATGGATTGAATATTGTGCGACAGAAATGGCCATTCATACACTAAAAAAAGTCGGCTCTTTTAACAAACGCGCAATTGCGGCGAATCCATTTTCCCATTTTGAAATTCGTTAAAATTCTGTTGTATTCTGTTTTATTACTTCTTCACACAGAGTACGGTTGTAAAAAACGCACGTTGAGTCCGCAAAGGTTTTCGCCGGTGAGAAAATAGTCCGCGACCAAAAAAGGTTGGGGAACGCTGGCTTAGAACAAGGCTGGGATAAGGGAGGAACATGAACACAGAAAACAGCGCCCATCATGAAATTATATAACATCATCTAAATATGTATAGCAAAAGTCACTTTTCACCAAACATATCAACCTTTTTTCTCCTAGTAGTTAAATTTAATTTAGTTTAATTTACTTTGGTTGGAATTGTCAAATATGAGAAAAGTCTGAAAATGGAGAAAAATAAAGAAAGTGAATCTGAAGATAGTGAAGGTTGGTTTGTATTTTTATTTCTTGCTCCCAATTGCCTCGTGTAGTTTTGAACAAGCAACCTTTCGATCACTATTGGGTGCTACTTGGTTAGTGATCTGCTTGGCAATAATTTATTTTATATCACGAATATATTAAATCTTTTTATTTTCTATTTTATTCTCCCTTTTCAGACTCGATCAAACTCTCCGATTCTATTTTGCTGTTTCGAGATAGAAAAATTTCGAACCATGGTGACGTATATAAAGGAGAAATATCGAGTACAACTTATGGAACTCGTCCGATTGCAATAAAATTTGTTCAATACAACAAACAAAGTGTGGAAGAGGCAAAAATTCTTTATCGACTGAACCCTCACACTCATGTAGTCTCTGTGATTCATTCAGATGAATACCAACAAGGTCCAATGAAGTATATGTACATCGCAATGGACAAATGTAACCAAGATAACTTGAGAGGTTTTGTGGAAAATCGAAAGAAAGCCGAAATCCCGTTCGATCCTGAACTTGCACTTGATTTTGCCAAACAGTTATTTGCTGGAATTTTATACATCCATGATAAATTAGTGGTGCACAAAGATCTCAAGCCCGATAATGTATTTTTATCCTTGGATCAAAAAGTTGTCAAAATTGGTGATTTTGGCATAAGTGAAGTCATCGAGTCAAAGACACAAACAGTTTACACTAAAAAAGGCCTCGGTACTGACGGTTACAGACCCCCTGAATCATTTGTGCTTGGATTTCCAACTTCCCAAAAAACTGACATATATTCACTGGCTGTCATTGTTTACTATGTATGGAGTGACGGTAAACATCCCTTTGGTGACGAAAGGGATCTATGGAATCATTTCATGAAAAACCATAAAAACCTGAACCTGGATGGACTTTTAGTTCCAGAAAAAGAAGTTGCAAAAGATTTACTGGAATGGATGCTGCAGTTTGTTCCTCGTAAACGTCCAATGATAAACGAGGTTCTTTCTCATAAATATATGGCTCCACCGAATGTAAAAGGTAAAAAGAATTGATTGAAATGTAAATACATGTGTATTTTGATAGTTGGTCAACTAGATGTGCTGGGGATCGGGCCATTGACATATACATTGTAATTTAACTGCTATTTCTAATCTGCGCGTCGTGAAGTTTGCTATATTTTTTTTTCATTTTATTTTAACTTATAGCTGTGGTTCCCAACCTTTTAGTTATATTTTTTCCCCGTGTTTGGAAACGTTTTCTTATAGTAAGGGGTTTTAGAGATATTGCCCTATTGCTAACGGAAATTAAACACTCATCAAAGAAAACTTTGTGTTAAGGTTTACTATTCCGAGATCTACAGGAAGAATCTGCACCTGGCGAGTCTCAAACAAGCATCAAAGACAAACTTTTGCTTCCACATTTTAAAAATGGAACTTTCAAATCAGATTTGCCAACAAAAAAGAAAACTAAAAGGTTTGTGTATTTATTTTGCTGTTTTATTTGATTATTACTCATTTGCAGTCTTCCCCCATAAATGTTTCCAACTTGCTTTTGCAAAAAGGCTGAGTTATAATTTTTATCACGGGGGAGAGGTAAGTCGATAAACGGCTTAATCATATGGCATACCACTGCCTCTCGTTCAGTTAGCAGTCCATGTCGGGTATGGGATTAGTTAACTATTTATTTGTTTCAGATGCATGGGCTTTATAGTGGAGGAAGCCGTGACCGACCAGTGGTTACATGTTACATGACCCCTATACAGCATTGAGAAGTCAGCAATTTGTTCGTTCTACTCGAATGTTCCTATTTACACATTCCAATAAACTTGGTTTCTAGCTTGCGAATTATCAAACAAGGGTATATATAGGTCGTAGGAAATCGACCCATATTTTATTTTCGCGGTAGCAAATAGAACCCTTGTCTATTGAGCCAGCCATGTTTTGTAATTGTTTCACAAATTGTGGCTGTCTCACAGATATTTTTCGTGAACAATATATTATAGATTTACCAAGAATAGTTCCCACTGCAGAAGTATTTTTCAAATGAGGCAATACCAAATCTAAAATAAACATAAATTTAAAATGAGAATCCTGGTCACACTTATCCTTGATTAAGCATGTGGTTATGAATATATATTCTCGTTGGCATATGTAACATGGCTGTTACCATGCAAGGATGGACCGTAGCAATAGGTTATTAAAACGTATTAACAATCAAATAACTTTTTCTACAAAAACTAATCAATCTAATTTCAGTCATTCTTCACAAGTTGCAACTTCATTATCAAAGCTTGTTAATAATTTCCACTTTGCAAAATATCTTGAAGCCAAAGAAAAGAATAGAAAGGCAGCTTTGACCTCAAAAAGTAAGAAAAGTTGACTTCAACATTCCTTGTATTGAAGCATAATAACCTTTTTATCGGCTTTATCGGTTATCGGAATTTCATAATATTAGTTGAAAAAATCTCAGTAAAGTTTATTTAATGAATTTGCGTATTACCGTAAATGTTCGTGCACCACCAAAAACAAATCTGTGAAAAAGTGTATTATGTCATTTCGTCTACCGACAATTAATTAGTTGGGTTTGAGCTCATCTTCATAATTAAGTATTGGTTCCAAAGTGCCTGCACATACACCGCAATTATTTGATTCGTTCATTCGATTGATTTTAACACCTGATACGGATACTACATTTTTAGCATAAAACAATGAGCGCATGGCTTTAATTTTCAAAATATAGTGGCATTGCAAACTAAAGGTATTAGTGCTTGGCATTCGTATTTCTTCAATTTTTCCTGAATATTATGACATATTGTGCCAAACTAAAAGTGTTTTGAACTTTATACTCACCGTGACCATGCTTAAAATTGTCATTTGACCCACAAGGTTTATTATAAATTGTTTTTTAATTCAAATTAATTTTTTAAATGTGACATTTCCAGATCGCATACAACTCGCTGATGACATCTTGTGGTTTAAAGACAATGTGGTTAATGAAGGCAGGACTTTCACAGTTTACGAAGGTCAACGGAAACTTCCGAATTTAATTACAGAACCTCTAGCAATATGGGTGTTTTTTTCGTGGAATGAAGAATTTCTTCCCAAACTTGAAGCTCTTCAGCAACTTCCACCTCATCCAAACGTAATCTCTGTTATTGCTTCGAAGCTGGAAAGCGATCGACTTTTTGTTGTTACGGAAAGATACCAGTTCCTATATCCTGGGAAATATTATGAAGAGAGAAAGAAAAACAAAATTCCTTTTGATCCTAGACTTGCTCTCATACATGCAAAACAGTTAGTTAGTGGTCTACAACATCTGCATAAACATAATACTGCTTATGGGATCATGGAAACCAATATTCTGTTTTCACTTGACATGCAAAATGTGAAAATTTGTTTTGAGAATCATTTTTCATTTACTTTCATATATAATCCCAGCTTTCAAGATGATATTAATTTTTTTGGGAACATCTTGTATAAATTATGGTCTAATAAACAGAATGACCAAGGCCTAATCTTATATTCTACAGTAGATATGGATCAAAGTGCTTTACTGATTCCTAACCCTCACTTGGCCTTTGATTTGATCACAAGAATGACACACAAAGATAAAGACCAACGACTAACAATTCAGCAGGTTGTTGATCATGAATTCTTGAAAAGTATCAACATTTAGTTTTTCTTTTCATTATTTATTTGTCTTGTGCATGTTTTTTTTTATTTCTACAGACTAAGTCAAGTTTATTTTTTCCAACTAGTCAGAAACAGTTGTATAAAAGTTTAAAAAAAAAAAAAACGATTTTTGATCAGAGTGATGGGTTTAGCCACTTTTGTATAGACCAGTGATTCACAGAGTGGGCGATATTGCCCCCCGGTGGGCGAAAACGATACATTGGGGGGGGGGGGGGGGGGGGCTGTGGGCTGTTCCGAAAAAGTCGAAGCGGGCGATAGGGAGGCGATTTCGCAAAACCTGTTTTTGGTCGGCGCATCGTGCACTTGATTACTGTACTCTGCGTGCTTTTGTAGATTTAAATCACGTGGGCTATGAAGGATCGCTGGACTCGTCTTTGCAGTAAGGTACCGTGGTTTGCGTATCCCAGTGGTCGGGAAATCTGTAGTGATCTGGCCCGGGACGCTTCACTGAATATATCTTTCCCCGACCTTTGACCCCGACAATTTTCCCTATACTTTACCATTCTAAATATTCGATGTTTATTTTAAGAGTGGTTTCGCGTGTTGGTGCCTATAAAATGAAGTATATGTTTCGACCTAACATTCTGATTCATACCATTCAACAATCTGCTTTTTCAAAGTACCGATAAAGAATTTTAGCCCAGTCTATCACAGCTATTTCTACACTAATTTTTGATTACTGTAATTAAACTGAAACTCCTAGGAGGACAAGGTGTCACATTGACTTATTTTATTTAAATTTCCAAAAAACAACTTAAAACTAACGAATATAATTCAAAATCGCAAAAATTAGGTAATGTTCACGACACGCCTGAAAGTCTATCTGAGTGAGGAATGTGTCTGAGCGGATGCGAAAGGGGGCATTGTTACGTTTATTTTTGCATCTTGCTGGTAAACATCCAAACGGCGGTTTCAACGATGAATTAATCTTATTTATTATCTACGCTCGAGGATTAAATTACATTTTTTTCAAGTAACAGAATTTATCGTGAAACACGTTTAGACTAAATTTTATTATATCCTAAAAACTATATTGAACAGCTACTCGCACAACGAGCCTGCAATTTAATTATAATTAGACAATTGAAAACACGCAGAAAAGTTGATGTTATTGCAATGCAATAAGGAAATCAAATTCATATTCTATTCGAGAGGCTCATCACTGCTCAATTTTTTTTAAGAATGTATCTTCTTGAAGAAAATCTTTATCAAAATTTCACAAACCATGCAAAAATATTCACTTCGATGTTTGGAAGTATATATTTGTGCGAACAATTATTTTTGAAAATGAACATTACAAAGAACAAGCAAAGAACTAGGATTAGTGATGCTCATTCAGAAAATCTTCCAATCTTGGCGTCACAATAAATGTCATTGTAATAATTTTTTAATAAGACGACTGAGTGGAGTTCACGAATTGTCGCAGTTTTTGCACGATGTTCCGTTTTTAACATCAAAAAATATATGCGATCCGCAAGAGAATAGCAACCCTAAATTTTGTCCCGCGAGCGACTTAAATTTGCCGACCCCGACGTGGTAGGATGAGGAATGGGGCATGGATTTTACCGAAGACCGTTATATATCATATTTTTCGGTGAAGGTCATCAGGCTGTAGGGATAAATGAGATGTATCTAAATCATTATTATAAGTTTTGAAAAATTAATTTTGTTTCCATTATTTTAATGTGAAACGGGGTGAATTTAGGGAGTTAAATGGTATAAGGCAAGAGTACACGGCGGTTTTTGAGAAGGTAGAACCCCGGATTCTTTCATTTCCGACCTCTGATATGGTGAAAAAGTGGTTTTCAGCCTTGACACTATCAAAACAACTAAATCGCCTTTCCATTAGTAAAACGGGGTAATCTTAGATAAAATAAGAAACTCGCTGAAGAACACCAAGCTCATCCATCTCAAAAACACTATAAACTATGATTTGTCTCCGTATTTGGTCTGTAATATATTCGTTTCAGACTTTCAATTGGTACAAAAAGTTTGGAAACCACTGGTTCAGACTACTTAGCTCATTTTTTTTAAATATTTAACTAATCATCCAAACCTCCCATTGTACCGGTGGTCTTCCCAACAAACCTATGGCCATCAGATCGACCACTTACTATTGGAG
Organism: Styela clava; assembly: GCF_964204865.1. Lineage (NCBI taxonomy): Eukaryota > Metazoa > Chordata > Ascidiacea > Stolidobranchia > Styelidae > Styela > Styela clava. The sequence continues at coordinate 4,286,228 of NC_135258.1, read as the reverse complement.
GCTTGAAATCGGTGGTCGCGCACTGGTCGTTCGATAGCAGATTCGTCTTCCGAGAATCGTACTTTGGTGGCTTGTATAACCTTAACCCCTGTTCGCAGAAAGTTAATTTGAGCTGCAGCGTGTAGACAAAAATTTCACATCATATTTCAAAAATTTACCTATCGCCGGCTACTTATTTTCTCTCAGTTAATTAAAGGTGGTGGGCATAGCTGAGAAATAATAGCAATTTTTATCAGATTGTTAGAACTGAACTTACACGACTGCAATTTGACGAGGCCCTCAAATACCACAACTCCGACCAGGATTCGACCGATAATTCCCTCTATGATTGTCTGAACCAGGTGTTCCTATACCAAATGTAACCAAGATAACTTGAGAGGTTTTGTGGAAAATCGAAGGAAAGCTGAAATCCCATTTGATCCTAAACTTGCGCTTGATTTTGCGAAACAGTTATTTGCTGGAATTTTATACATCCATGATAAACCTGTGATGCACAAAGACCTCAAGCCTGATAATGTATTTTTATCCCGGGAAAGTTGTCAAAATTGGTGATTTTGGTATAAGCGAAGTCATCGAGTCGAAGACACAAACAGTTTACACCAGAAAAGGTCTCGGTACCGACGGTTACAGACCCCCTGAATCATTTGTGCCTGGATTTCCAGTATCTCAAAAATCTGACATATGTTCACTGGCTGTCATTTTTTACTATGTATGGAGTGACGGTGACCATCCCTTTGGCAACGAAAGAAATCTATGGAATCATTTCATGATGCATGGACTTCATAGTAAATGAAGCCGTGAAACACCCTACGGTGAATGTGCCCGGCAATCCTCACACACATAATTATCCTCCGCAGAATTCAAACTTGCGTACCCACACACACACGCAGGGTAATTAGGGCTGTGGTGATGCGTGATTCCTAATGCTCAGTTCAACACAACCCGCCACGCCAAAACCCAGTCCCAGTTGAATATTTCGATTCTATACTTCACAGTAAACTTGGTTTCCGCTTGCCCGAAGCCTTGTCTGGGTTGTGTGAAATATCAAACAAAGATATAAGAAATCCACCAATAAAAATTGTGAGATGTTAAACACTACCAGACTCGGGCTGCTCCTTAACCCCACTAGCCAAGTAGCTGGAAACCCCCAATACGGATAGTTGTATCCCCATATAAATAACATTTCCTACTAAAATTAACTACCGTAATCATAATTTTAGTCATTCTTCACAAGTTGCAACTTCATTATCAAAGCTTGTTAATAATTTCCACTTTGCAAAATATCTCGAGGCAAAAGAAAAGAATAGCAGCTTTGACCTCAGAAGGTAAGATGATTTAATTTCAATATTTCTTTCATTTTTACCAAAAGATTGAAACACAATAACATTTCATTTCTAGTTATAACATCAGATTTACGACAAAAAAAAACTATACTAGATAACAAATGATTTGTGTGTGATCAAACTTTCATCAAACTGACTTCATGCCATCATGTAACATTATAACCAAGTCTACGAAAAAAGATAACGATATTTAACTGCATAGTTAATTCGAAATAAAGGTTCCCATTTCATCGAGAGGAACAGATGCCCAGAACACGAAAACGCATGACGTCAATTCGCATTTGTGATTTAAATTCATACTATGGCAATCTCTGCATACTATGGCAATTTTTATAGAGAAGTTGATGAATACTTTTCGAGTGACACGTTCGCAATGATCTTGCAATTTTGGTATTCAAGTTATTATAAGCAAAGATGTTTAATATGCTGTAGATTTGAAAGAGTCACTACCAAAACGTGACGTTTTGAACGACGTAATGAGCGTGTCGATATCCGCAAAAACGTTACGTCGAGATGTTATTATTTAGACCAGGGGCGCCCTTCGATAAACTTCGTAAAAAGCCGGGTTCACGATCTCGTAACTGTGTCTCTCAGAATCGTGATTGCGAAATCACGTTGAATGCGATTCACCAAAGACCTCGTAATCACTTGACGCACGGTCACTAGCATTCTCTCAAAATCTTACGCACCGTCGCAGTTAAACAAAATGCACTGACGGTATGTTAGTCGTTGGCGCTGACTGATCACTCAGCCGTATCAGTTGTCGCCGCTTACGGTAGAGCGTGTTTCGCCCTCGCGGTAACCTATCGGCTTTCTCTGCTTCACCTTTGCAGCCTGCGTTTTGAAATTTTGTTCATATTGCAGTGGCGTAATCTATAGACTGACGGATAGGCTATAATGGAATCAATGCTGAAGTTACAGAGAGAGAGAGAGATTTATTGCCACAAAACAAATTACATATTGTGAACTATTTGTGTAACAGACAATAAAATCAGTGAGTTACCAAAGCTTGTTGAAAATCCATATTTTTAATTTTTCATTGAGTCTATAGTCCTCCATTAAGGTCCTTTCACTTGCATGTAGCGGATTTTTTTCTTTCGGATACGACATGGAGAGATTGTTGAGCTTTTCTTCTGCAAGCTTCAAAATAGGTAGCCATTTTCGAATCTGTGTTTCTAATACTGTAGGCCAATGCTAGAATAAACAAAAAACAATGACTTCAACAACTGAACAATTTCGGAATCTCAACCCTAGTTTAATCTGTAAATGCGGCAGATATCTATGGTGGCCCATCGTTGTCACGCGTAAAATTGAAAATAAAAATAAAAAATGAAATAAAAAACCGAAAATAAAAAAATTGTTGTAAAAAAACATAAAAATAATTGAAAAAAAAAATGAAAAAAAAAATTAAAATTAAAAAAAAAAAAATAAAAATAAAAACGAAAAAAAAAACAAAAAAAAAAATTAAAAAAAAAAAAAAATTAAAAAAAAATTGAATAAAAAGAAAATAAAAAGGTTGACAATGGTCCGCCTCGTGGCCCATCGTTGTCAGGCGTTTTTATTTTTAGAAAGTTTGCTTCTGCTTGGGACCAACGTTGTCAGGCATAATCCTACGCGCACAAATGTGTTCCCTGGGTTTCAAACTCACTATTGATTTTCTTGAGCAATATTCAATATGAAAATGTTCTATAAATTTTCCATGCTACAAGTTCAACAAGAAGTAATATATTTATAATAATGATAAGAGAATATAAAATTGAATACGAAAATTCGGAAAATTTGTTGTTACGTGTATAAGGTAATTTAATTGGAGAATGCTGCTTAACTACTCAGTTGTCTGGACACTCGCGATGCCGGTACCGTACCGTCTTACCAAATACCGGTAGTCGGTTATAGTCGCTTTGCGTCTGACCGTACCGGTAGCCATACAATCACTCATCATCTCCCATTCTTTCACGAGTGATTGCATGGGTACCGGTACGGTCAGACGCAAAGCGACTATAACCGACTACCGGTATTTGGTGAGACGGTACGGTACCGGTACCGGTAGCCATACAATCACTCATCATCTCCCATTCTTTCACGAGTGATTGCATGGGTACCGGTACGGTCAGACGATACCGTACCGGCATCGCGCGAGTGTCTGAGCAGTTAAGCAGCATTTTCCAATTAAATTACCTTCTACACGTAAAAACAAATTTTCGTATCCAATTCTATATTCTCTTATCCTTATTATAAATATATTGCTTGTGGTTGAACTTGTAGCATGGAGAATTTATAGAACATTTTCATGTTGAATTTATTGGATATTGCTCATGAAAATCAGTAGTGAGTTAGAAACCCAGGAAACACATTTGTGCGTGTAGGATTAAGCCTGACAACGTTGGTCCCAAGCAGCATCAAATTTTCCAAAAATAAAAACGCGTGACAACGATGGGCCACGAGGCGGACCATCGTTGTCAACCTTTTTATTTTCTTTCTATCCAATTTTTTTTTTCCAATTTTTTTTTTTTTTCAATTTTTTTTTAATTTTTTTTGTTTGTTTTATTTTTCAATTTTTTTTTTAATTTCAATTTTTTTTTTATTTCTTTTTTTCAATTATTTTTATGTTTTTTCAGAACTATTTTTTTTATTTTCGCTTTTTCATTTTATTTTTTCATTTTTTTTTAAATTTTACACGTGACAACGATGGGCCACCATAGATATCCCACAGCTAAGTTAACGGCACTAGACTACATACACGCTTACCCGAGTAAGTCCTTTTGGTACTATGCCAATTTTTTTTACAAAGTATGCTAACGTCTCAACGAGCCTATTTCAATTTGAATCACTGCTGAGAGCAATCCGAACTGTTAACGAGGCGAAAATTGTCCTCGTTCAGGGTTGCCAGACTCCAGCGATCAAAAAAAGCCAAATTAAGACGTAAAAAAAGCCAGAAAAAGCCAACAATTTTACTAAGTACAAAAGCCCCATGATTTGTCAGATTTTAAGCCCTTGGCAACATAGTGATGATGATGTAGAGCCATCAGTTTATTTGGTGAGGCACACGAGTAGAAAGTAAAGTTCCTATAGAACTGTAGAAAGTAAAATAAATATCAAGCGGACAGCATTATTTTACCATTTAATATATACAATACAGGGTGCTTCTTCAGTCTGTCAGTATGTAATATACCTACATGTTTCTACTTAAACTTGTGATATACCTTAAAAAATTCAACCTATAACGTACTTTACTATTGAAAATTTTTTCACTTTTAAAATCTATAAACCAACAATTTTATTAAAAAATTATCTAACCCCCTGCCGCTCACAGATGGGCCACTGATATCTAATTTAGTAATTTTAGCGTAGTTAATTACATCGTTACTGCAATTGCAGAATGAAACTAAAGCTCATATAAACTATACCGTATCAGGCATAATGAAAATTAAGTTATACAACTATTTTTTGGAAACAGAACGTAAAACTGACAAATAACACGCAAAACTTTAAAAACGAGGCAATGTTTACAACCCTGCTTGAAGATCTGTCTGAGCAGCTGCAGAAACTGCAATTATTTCTTATTGGGTATGGTTAAGAGTTAATGTAACAAACAAGGAAATCGATGCTCCAGGAAATCCTAATGTTAGGTAGCTAAGTACAGGTAATAGGCTAGTTGTTACACACTAAATATTGTATTTTATATGATTCTAATAATAGACACTAGAATAGACTTGAAAAAAGCCAAAAAAAAACGCCAAAAAGCCAAAGGAAAATTCTGACGCCAAACGCGTTAGAAAAAAGCCAAAAATGGCAACCCTGTCCTCGTTAGCTAGCGAGCTCTTCAGCGCGTTAAAAAACTTTCGTGAATACCGATTTTCGATAAAATGTGAGAAGAGGGCACTTTACGAGACGTCTCATTTGGCGCCAAAAAATTCTCTCGAGTAATTTTTCTCAAATATTTACGAGGCTCTGTGAATACCATTTTTGCTTTTCACGAGAAAGTCGGTGCTTAACTAACACGTTAACCGGTAACGAAGCTTTGTGAATGGGGCCCCAGGGGTGTGTGAACTGCGGCTATAAAAAAAAAAAATGTGCGGCCCGTGGAGAAGTGCCAATTTGGAATTGTTGGCAAAATTTTCCCTCCTAGACTGGCGGGCCATGTAAGTGTGACGTAAAAAGTTACAATTATGAACAATATTTACAGTGTTGTGGAAGTGGAAAACAATAAGCCTCATACCAATCTAAAGTCAATCGCAATCTCAACAAACTCCTTCAATTAGTTTTTAGCTGAAACATCAAGACTTGGTTCTAGTTTGTTTGTAGCAGCATCAGGCGGGCCGGATTGAATTACCCAACGGGCCGGATTTGGCCCGTGGGTCGAAGTTTGCCCATGTCAGAATTTTATACCCATGACGTTACAATGCCCTACCAGCTAACTTTGCGATGCGAATATCGTATTTCACGAAGCAGTCACTTGTTGAGCAATTGATGGCTGAGCATTTAGAAAGCGGTTTGAAGAATTTTACCATTGGGAGATACGAAAGCAAAACAACTTTTGGTTTCATCATATCAGTCGATTTTGTCTCAATCTAGTCTAGTATAAAACCGATTTAACAGCGAAATATTTGAAAATGAATGTTGGGTATTTTTACAGAAAACACCTCGACTATGATAACTTCTTACATTTTAAAAATACAAAAATGGCTTGTTTAGATTACGCTGAAAATTCACATTGGTTTCTCATTGTGATATTGGTGGGGATTTGTAGAAAGATCCTAAAAATGTGTTATAATTTCTTCAGTCAGATGGGACAGATTTATTTTGGCGATTCATTCGTTCGTCATTTCATGAAGCACTCAAACAGACAATAGTCTGAGATACTAATAATATTTCCTTGTTATGTAACGGTCAACCAGGAATTTACAACATTAGATGAAGAAGAAACCCTTTATCTTTTGACATGATGCTTTATGCAACATGAATGTAATATCTAGAAATGTATATCGTTAAATGTAACACAAGCAGATACTTTGCAAATTAAAATGAGACTGCGGTACTTCGCCAGACTTTCTTCTAGCCATATCTGGACGCTAAAATTGCCAATCTCGAATAAAGCAACAACATCGTGGCTATTATTATTGTCTAATCGCGACAAATATAATCATCCAATGAGGTATAACCAAATGACGCATTCAATCCTGTATTATATTGTATGTACCTGCCGAGCCCTATTTTTAATATTGAGTGCTTGAAACAAAATTGTTTCCGGTTTAGTGGCGGTCACCCTGTGTAGACTCTGAGACTGTGTCTACTTAGTATATTTCTCAAGTTTAAATTTTTGTGTCGCTTCTTGCGGAGAACCCTAAGGGTGTCCCTTAAACTTTATCGATTCATGAACAATGTACATATATTACCCGAATGCTCGATAGTTTCAATAAGTATTTCTAGAAGCTCGACTTCACTGTAACATCGGGCGTTATCAGAGCAATAAAACGTATACGTTGTCAAAATATTCCAGTAAAATTTTATTGAGCTCCAGTGTATTGACTGCGGAATATTTTCCAATGAAGTAAAATGACGGAATTTGATAACATTTTTATTTATGTTAGGTTTTATGTGGTGAACACTGATTAAGTGTATTCATATAGCCTCAGTTCATGCTTGCAAATGCTAACATTTCTGCAGAAGTTAGGTTCAGCATGCTTCCCGCTGCAATAGAATATTGCTAGTTGAGCGGCAAAGAAGTTCAGAGGGAGACGCTCAGCGGGTAACACCAATATTTTCTGTGCCAATACTTAGAGGCAAATTACAATTAATAGGCGCTTTCTAAGATGGACATTGTTCTCAAAATCTGATGGAGGTAAATGAAATCTTGTGGGCGTTCCTATGAATAGTACAGACTTCGATTCAACGAAATTCGTGGACTGAGGTTTAATTTGGTGAAACGACAATTTCTGCGTGCCTGATAGGTGTCATATTGAACATAGGATGAGACAATTTCGTTGCATAACAAGACATATTGTTGCGTTTAAAAATAAAATCATTGGGATATAACCTCTTTTGTTTATACGTAAATCGATTTGATATTTAAACAAATTTTTGATGTTTAAACATGTTCATATTCCCGTTTATTGGCAATTCTGACGAATCCATATTCAAATTTAGCCACGTGAAAGAGAACCAAAATTGTAACGGAATTCCAAAATTTTTGTGTTGAAATATATGTTGTGTGGGGATTTACATTTCATTTTGCTGCTCTTTTAATCAATACTGAATTAACGGCATTCAATTTACAACGAATCTGTCGCGTTCGCCTTATTGCAGGCACAATTGCTTCAATTCCTCCCGATTCATGGCATTCACATCTAAGAATTTCCATACAGATACCATAGATACAGCGATAAATATTCATTCAGTTTGAAGACATATTTTTCATCATGAAGTTCCCTTATGATGCTTTTCGATAGATATAAGTCTAACGACATTGTATAACTATTATTGCTGAGTAAACTAGTAAGGCCTATACAAATTATACTAGGGGGAAGGAAGAGGCTCTGCATTTACATTGTCTAATCTTTGGACGACGTGAAATAGATATGATATGTGAATACTGTTGCACGATAGAGCTCATTAAATAAAATTGGTATGGCAAGATAATTTCCACCGTGTATCACTTTAGCTGGTTTTAGCCGTTTTCCAATGCATTCTTGGTGTGCAGTTTTTACAGTATGTTTCGAACTATGTTAAAATGTGATGATTGCTACATTTTGATTGTCATAACGAACAAGAGCGCTACGCCCAAATATATGGACACGTCTGTTTGCAGTACAGTACGGTTTACCGTACCGTCAGATCACAGTCTACAAATATATTCACACCAAGTGAAGCAGTACAGTAGGGCACAAAATGGCGTCCGGTGTCCGCAGAACATTAAATGACGTCATAGCAAACAAAAACAAATCTCACAGAGCTAACAGAAATATTTAAAATGAATAAAAGTAATAGCCTTCTGGGGAAAAATTTTATCTTCAACCACTGAAAATTTCAAAGCAATTGGTCCAGTATTCGAAGAGAAAAGCGGATTTTTAATATTTCCACTAGGTGTGTTATTCTGTGTCAAACAACAAGAACAACATAATATTGAAACGATCGTTATGTCCACTACGTGTCCAATAAACAGCTTTTGATATTCAGTTTCGCGCGTCGTGAAATTCCAGTTTTACCAAATAGGGCGGTGAGTGACCCTACTGCTCGATTCGTACTATTGAGAACATTGCGTATAACGCGTATAAATATTTCGATGTGTTTCTATTTTTTATAAATATGCTATTACCAGAATTTAGTTCTTTTCTGCTTATATTTTGTCTGCTTTGAGTTGGACGTAGGTAAGTTTGACAAATTATTTTATCAGATAGTACGGAACAGAATATATTACAGATATGCCAATAAAAAATATGTTTGAGGATTTACAAATTTAATGTGATATTTGAACGCGCCTTCCTGATTCTATTCCGATCACGTTAAGTTCACGATTTCGATTTATGTTGTAAGTTTGGTCACAGGTGTTCATGTGAGATGAAGTCAGGGGAGAGATTGCGGTGGAAAGAGAGCAGTGTTATACGTCAAGAAATTTACGTGTACTTTTATTTCATATTTCAAATTCGAATAGTTTTTGAGTTCGAATAGTTAGTAGTAATTTTGTCGTTTTGCTGCCTCGTATTTACCAATGTGAGCTGTTGTATGCGCATTGCCGTAATAGTTAATTTTGCGAGACTAACTACTTGGTCTTGCTCAATTATTCTGACGTCTCTGTAGGCGCATAGTAATGCAGGGGTTGTTGAAGTTGAAGTAGAACTGCAGTGTCGAGAGTATTTTGGCTCACTAACCAGAGTGGGATATTTTGTAAAAATCTCCCGCCAAAAAATACCCACACCACCGCTCAAAATAAAATAAATAGTAAATATTCAGTTAAGGTTGGGATGCAGATTGCGATGGAAATTAAAATTTTCAAATCATTCCTAACCCCAAACGCAACTGAATATTTACTAATTGTGTTTTTTAAAACTTAGCGAGGGTGCTTTTTACACTTTTGCATTATTGGTAGGGGATTTGTACAAAAGATCTCGAGAATGTGTTATAGTTTCTTGATTTGCAATGTCAAAAAAAGCATTTTTAATCGGTCGCGAACCATCATAAAACTAAACTTATGGTGTTCTCCGTTTTATTTTTAGGATTTTGTATTGCCGCTTTTCAATTTAAAAAATTTAAATTTCCACCATTGACATCTACTAAAAAAAAAATTATTCCTCGTTGTTCGAACTGCGAGAAACACCACTTAGGTATCTATCGAAGCGTGTGCAATTTCGTGTGTTTTCGTCGGAAATCCGCAAGTTCGATTAAGCGACGCGCAAGTGACCTGTCGCGTCACCTGTTTCCAAATTTTCGAATAGTAAATTGCTATTCTAATAGTTGAATATTCGACTATATGCCCAGCCCTACTCAGCAACCAGTAATAAGGACTCGATCAATGTTATGTGAATAAACTTGCTTTTTATTTGTTATGTAACTTCTAACGTAAATCTCAACTTGGCTGATAGTTCAGTTTCGCAAATACGTTTGCGACCCGCTGCAGTAAATTTCTGGCTGTCCTAACCTAATACACATAATATGTTCAGGTTGTGGGCCTCTTGGTGCACATACTACTGGGGCACCAAAGCAGATATAGGTTGAGTATAAACACGAGAAATATAGTATGTACCACATTTATACTGACGTATCATTTCGAAAATAGAAAAGGGCGAATAGTAAAACCAAATATCTGCAATGATAAAGTATAGAAAGAATCTTTCAGGGTTTGGGGAAACACAGACGGAACTCACAATAAGCATAGTTTACTAGGGGTCTCATCGTCTAAATCCGGCCCTTATTCGAACTTACGTAGGTTTCCGCCGAATATATATTATCCATTATTATATTCGCACTTGTTATGCTAGATTTAGGCGGTGGGTGGGTTCCTGATCCAGCTGCTTTAGGATTGTAGTTGGCTCGTTAGCTATTTTTCTGGCCTTTTACAATTGAAGCGTCGGGGCTCCCGAAGTATGCGAACCAAGATGGCGGACATCGGAATGTAATATGTGTACTAGGTTAGGGTTAGGCCATAATTTTAGGTATAAATACTACGGGAGGCTCTTGGCTAGTCTTTGAACTGATAATAGGACTAAAATAAGGTAAATTGGAAAAAAATTATCGCCTAACCCTAATCTGTTACCCATGTTACGTTCCGATGTCCGCTATCTTGGTTCGCATACTTCGGGAGCACCGAAGCGTCTTCCTGATATCTCGGATATACATTCCGGTTAAAATTTTGTGACTTTGGTTTAGGTACTAAATTAGCGATAAAACTAGGTGAAATGGAAAAATCGAAGTAAAATTTTCTTAGATTTTTCAAAGTATTATACCGGCAACGTGTGCGGCTGCCACAACGCAACATCATAGCATAGTGTCCTTGCGATGTAAGGGGCGTTTCAATAAAAAATACAAAAGATACAGAAAAACCTGATACAGGCTATTTTGTTTTAAATTAATACAAAAACGAAATTCTATATAAGACAGGCAGATGGGCTTGTAAATTTAAAATAGGGAGGGCTCTAATATAACAGTATACTTTTCTCAAGGAGCGCTAAAAACAATACCCATAACAAAAGAACGCCGTGTTAATTTAATACACAATAGCGCTCTACAAACGATCGTTACGAGGTTTTGAAACATTGTTTGTACCGACCAATAATTTTCATCAAATAGTGCGGTCTTGTACCGGAATAAACTTTTAAAGGCCAAACAACTCAAAAATTATTTTCGATTAGGGTATGAATGCTGTATATAAGGCATCGTTGTCCTGCGCATCAAATCTTTCCTGGAAAATACCTATTACTTGGTATCCTGGCATTGATATCACACTACAATCACAGTAAATTTAACAATTTATTTTGCACGGAAGGTCGAGTTACGACCCCCCTCTTCGATATGGTGTATTCAAACATTGAAAGCTGAGCCATGTTTTAAGGTTCGTATGTAATTCCTTTCATAACGCATAAACAATCATCCTCAGGAAACACAGTGTGGAGTAAACACTCGTGATATCGCTGCTTATATTGTAGAAATCAGAAGTGGTGGGAAATAGTAAGATTTAGTGAAGTAACATATCCGGAAAAAAATACAGTGTAGTCCTAACAAAATGTATTGCTGTCGAACATCATGTTATATAAAAATAAGACTGTTTAAGTTGAGTTTTGTCGAATGTAATTAGCTCTTTTAGAATTGACCTCTATGGTGGCTCATCGTTGTCACGCGTAAATTTGAAAAAAAAAACAAAAAACACTGAAAATAGAAGCAAAATAAAAAAAAATAGGGGTGAAAAAACATGAAAAAAAAAATTTAAAACAAAAATGAAAAAAAAAAACTTAAAAAAATAAAATAAATAAGAAAATAAAATAAAAACGAAATAAAAAAATGCAAAAGAAAAATTAAAAAAAAAAAAAAAAACTCGAAGAAAAAGAAAATAAAAAGGTTGACAACGATGGTCCACCTCGTGGCCCATCGTTGTCACGCGTTTTGAATTTGAGAAAATTTGCTGCTGCTTGGGACCAACGTTGTCAGAAATAATCCTACGCGCACAAATGTGTTCCCTGGGTTTCTAACTCACTACTGATTTTCTTGAGCAATATCCAATAAATTAAATATGAGAATGTTATATAAATTTTCCATGCTACAATTCAACCAGAAGTAATATATTTATAATAATGTTAAAAGAATATAGAATTGAATACGAAAATTCGGAAAATTTGTTTTTACGTGTAGAAGGTAATTGAATTAGAGAATGCTGCTTAACTGCTCAGTTGTCCGGACACTCGTGCGATGCCGCTACCGTCTGACCAAAGGGGTTATAGTCGCTTTGCGTCTGACCGTAACGGTACCCATGCAATCACTCATGAAACGAATGGGAGATACGGATAGTCTTGTAGAATATAGTGAATCAAGGGATGGATCATTAGTCTGGATCGGTATGTTATGGCTGCACGGTATGAGGCAGGCGCAGAGAGTGTTTCAGTAGTCTATATTCTACTAGACCAGGGCTACTCAACTATTTTTACCGAAGGTCCGCATACAAAACTTTAAACATATTTGGGTCCGGACTTCCCAGAAATTATATTTCGGCATCCTTAATTCCTCGGCTGACTAATGATAAGATTGTCAAGATTGTTTGGTATGGCGTCATTGTCCTTTTCATATATATTTTTAAATCTATAAAAGTGATTTTATAAAAAGAAATTTCAAAAGTGGGGCTAATGATCCAAAATAAAGAATTATACGCGGTCCGAATCGAATATCCGAAAGGTCCGGATTCGGACTGCGGTCCGCCAGTTGAGTAGCCCTGTACTAGACTATCCGTATCTCCCATTCGTTTCATCGATACGGTCGGGCGCAAAGCGACTATAACACCTTTGGTCAGATGGTACCGGCATCGCACGTGTGTCCGGACAACCTAGCAGTTAAGCAGCATAATCCAATTCAATTACCTTCTACACGTAAAAACAAATTTTCCGAATTTTTGTATTCAATTCTATATTCTCTTATCATTATTATAATTATATTACTTGTAGTTGAACTTGTAGCATGGAGAATTTATAAAAGATTTTCATATTGAATATTGCTCAAAGAAATTCGAAGTGAGTTAGAACCCCATGGAACACCGTTTGTGCGCGTAGGATTATTCCTGACAACGTTGGTCCCAAGCAGCAGCAAATTTTCTCAAAGTAAAAACGCGTGACAACGATGGGCCACGAGCCGGACCATCGTTGTCAACCTTTTTATTTTCTTTTATTTCAAATTTTTTTTACTTTTTTTTTACTTTTTTTTATTTCGTTTTTATTTTTTTTCGTTTTTATTTTTAATTTTTTTATTACATTTTTATTTTTTTTTCATTTTTGTTTTATTTTTTTATGTTTTTTTACCACTATTTTTTTTGTTTTACTTTTATTTTCAGTTTTTTATATTATTTTTGAATTTTTTTTCCAATTTTACGCGTGACAACGATGGGCCACCATAGACCTCCATTTCAGAAAAATTTTAAAAATATTCTTGACAATTTATGTGTTGAGTCTCTTTATAAAATTAGCTATTTATTTGCGTTACGTAGTTTCTACGTTGAGAATAATATATCACTTCGAAATGGAATCGTAACTTTCGGAAACGCGAATCCAAAGATATGTCGAATATATGCGATTAGTGTGAGTTGTTTAAATAAAACTAGCCATCCCCTCAGTTGGCATCGAGATTCGCTATTCGGGAGCATTATGCCAGTATATGACTATCCCTTCAACCTTAAAAACAAAGTGTACTAATTTAATCTGTAATAATGTATTTTTATTGAAACGCAATATTATATATAATTTTTACTATGCCAGTTCTCACTAAAAACGAGTATTATGATGTCGGGTTTTCTGGAACCATGATGATTTATGCCTGTAGCTAAAATTTAGTAATTCACCCAATTAAAAACGCACTTGTTATGTAACATTTGTCAGTTTGTAAGCGCCAGTTCCCCAAAACAATCTCGAAGACAGCTTTGAAAACTTGCAATGATAAAGTATAGGAAGAATCTTTCCGAGGCCTATGGCCGACAATACGTCCATTTCAGAAAGGCCTCACAATTAGCATAGCTTTGTCGTCTAAATCCGGCCCTGATTTAAACCTACCTAGGTTGCCGTCGATCTATGTGTGTACTCCATTGTTGTATTTGAACTATTTACGCCGACTTTATGCGATGTGCCTGATCCAACTGTTTTTGGATTGTAGTATGCCCGTGAGCTATGTTTCATGATTTTATTTGTATTTTTTGCTTAAGGCGTCTCCCTGATATCTCGGATAAACATACTTGTTAAAATCCAGCTACTTTGGTGTGGGTACTAAATTGGCGATAAAGCTCCGTGAAAAGAGTGGAACTCGAAGTAAAATTGTCTTTAAAAACTTGATTTAAAACAAGATGTTTTGTTTTGAATCGATGAATAAAAAACTAAACCCTACATCAGACAGGCAGATGGGCTTGTCAGTTTAATACAGCCAGGGCTCTAGTATAGCATTGCACTTTTCTAATAAAGCGTTCTACGTCTTCGCTAAAAACAATATCCGTAACAAAAAGACGCCGTGTTTTTTTGTAAACACAATAGCGCTCTACAAACAATCGGTACGATGTATTGAAACATTGTATATACCAGTAATTTTCATCAGATAGTGCGGTCTTGTTCCGGGATAAATTTGAAGACCAACGACTACAAAATTATGCTCGATTAGGATATCAATGGTGTAAACGGAGCATCGTTGTCCTGCGCTCTTCTGGAACACAACCATTACTCGGTATTCTAGTATCGATATCACACTAAAATCACAGTAAATTCACTAATTAATTCTGACTAGACGATCGAGTTACAACCTCCTTTCCAAAATAGGTCATTCAATCGCTGGCAGCTACAGAGCCGCGTATTTAGGGTCGCACGTAAATCCTTTCATAACTCATAATGTATTGCCGGTAAAAATATAGTGTGGAATAGTGAGCGTCACATCGGTGCTTACAATTATGATAATCAGAAGTAGTTGGAAATATTTAGGATGTAGTAAAGTAAGTCACCAGGAAAAAAATACAGTTTACAAGTCTTTTCCAAAATTCAAAATCTTGCGGTCTATCATATTATACATGGTGTCCGAAAATTCCCTTTTTAATTTCATTATGAGGTCTTTTCTTAATATATCTGAACCTCGTTTGTTTAATCAGTGTTTATCCAAGCTTTTCACTTCGTTTAATAAACTTGTAGCGGTCGAACAAGTTCGTATGGTATCGATAAATACCTTTTCAAACTTGAAATATTTTAATTAATACTTCGTGGACACCCCGTAAATCTATGAATTTTTCAAGGTGAATTTGTCGAACGTGTCGCACTTTTACAATTGACTTCAATTTCAGAAAAATCTAAAATATATTCTAATTATTTTTGCGGAGTCGCTTTTAAGAGTAGCTAGTTATTTGCAATATATAGTTTCCACGTTAAAAATAGAATAGAACTTTGAGGCCATAACTTTGAGAACGCGAGAAGCTATTGCTTTGCTGAGCGTTGGCGATGAATTTGCGTTGATTGTCTCTCTATTTGCATCGAGACTCGATATTGAAAAGGAATTTGGGCGCATTAATTAAGATGAAACGTTTAGGTACTATCGAAGTATGTGAACCAAGATAGTAGACACCAGAACGTAGTACGTGTACCAGGTTAGGGTTAGGCCATGATTTTATTCCAATTTTCCTCATTTTAGTTCTATAATGAGTTTGAAAAATGGTCTTAGTTCAGTTAACAGTTAATTTTGGCATCTTAGATTTCATCCAAAGCCTTGATAAACCATTCAAACATACAATAACGAATGCGAAGCGTTTTCCCTAAAAATTCTACCGTTATAACTGTTCTATCGTTTTACCGTCAAAATTATAGGTGAGGAATAATACTTTTGGAAGATATTTTTTTAATTTTTGCTCCCAATAAGGAACTATACAACCAGGCATCAATTTATGAAGTTTCGACATAAATAATCAAAAAATGCATACAGTATGTTGCAAGTAAGCTTTTATAAGAAAATATTTAGGTTCAGCGTTTTGAGTTATAGCATAGAACAAGGAATAATTAATCAGAGCTTTATAGGGGGGAAGGAAGTTATAAAAGGAAGAAAAAAAGTTAATGAATAGAGCCCGTTGGGAATATGTATAGCACTGCCTATATCTCAATTCGATTCTAAGGAATGAATCCTATATATTTATTTCTTATTCTCAAATACGGCTAATGATGTTTTAGGTTTTGGTTTGATTGTTTCATTCAACGTATTTTCATTCAATAGTTTGGTTTAATTTATCTTGGCATGAACTGACCAAACTGTAGAATTAACAAATCTCAAGAGAAATCTGAAAATGGAGGAAAACAAAGAATCTGAAGCCAAAGATAGTGAAGGTTGGTTTGTTCAAAATTTACACATTTACCCCCGGGAAACGAAAGTTAATAAGACGAATTAATCATGTGGCCAACAACAGCCTCTCGTCCGGTTACCAGCCCATGATGGGCATGGGATTAGTAGTCAAATATTTAATTTCAAATGCATGGACTTGATGGAGGAGAAATGGGTAACCTGGTAACCGACCAGCGTTTACTTGAACCAACCACTGCGGCTAAGAGTCCAGCAATCTTCTCGTACATAATTATCCCCAACGGAATTCAAACCCCCGCAGGGGAATCATGGATGCGGGGGCAAACATATTCCTAACGATTAGCACAATGCACTACACCACCGAGCCTCTATGTCCTGTATTTTAATTTATGTTGATTGTCGTGTTTTCTTTTAAACCAGCAACCTCTTGATCAGTATTGCTTCCAGCTACTTGGTTAGTGAGGTTAAAGAGTAGCCAGCATCTGAAAATATTTTTAATCTCTCAAATTTTAACTGGTTCGCCTTTCTGGCATTAACTTATTTTATATCATAAATACATTGAAACATTTTGATTTTCTATATTTATTCTCACTTTACAGAATCGATCAATCTATCCGAAACTATTTTAATGTTTCGGAACAAGAAAATTTCAAACCATGGTGACGTATATGAAGGACAAATATCAAGTGCAACTTATGGAACTCGTCCGATTGCAATAAAATTTGTTCAATACAACAAACAAAGTGTGGAAGAGGCAAAAATTCTTTACCTTCTGAACCCTCACACTCATGTAGTCTCTGTGATTCATTCAGACGAATACCAACAAGGTCCAATGAAATATATGTACATTGCAATGGACAAATGTAACCAAGATAACTTGAGAGGTTTTGTGGAAAATCGAAAGAAAGCCGAAATCCAATTTGATCCCGAACTTGCACTTGATTTTGCAAAACAGTTATTTGCTGGAATTTTATACATTCATGATAAACTTGTGGTGCACAAAGATCTTAAGCCTGATAATGTGTTTTTATCCTTGGATCAAAAAGTTGTCAAAATAGGTGATTTTGGCATAAGTGAAGTCATCGAGTCCAAGACACAAACAGTTTACACCAGAAAAGGTCTCGGTACTGACGGTTACAGACCCCCTGAATCATTTGTGCCTGGATTTCCAACTTCTCAAAAAACTGACATATATTCACTGGCTGTCATTGTTTACTATGTATGGAGTAACGGTAAACATCCCTTTGGTGACGAAAAGGATCTATGGAATCATTTCATGAAAAACCATAAAAACCTGAACCTGGATGGACTTTTAGTTCCAGATGCAGAAGTTGCAAAAGATTTACTGGAATGGATGCTGCAGTTTTTTCCTCGTAAACGTCCAATAATAAACGAGGTTCTCTCTCATAAATACATGGCTCCATCGAATGTAAACGGTAAGCAAAATTGATTGAAATGTAAATACATGGGTATTTTGATAGTTGGTCAACTAGATGTGCTGGGCATCGGGTCATTGACATATACATTGTAATTTAACTGCTATTTCTAATCTGCGCGTCGTGAAATTTGCTATATTTTTTCCATTTCATTTTTCCCTCAATAACTTATAGCTGTGGTTCCCAACCTTTCAGTTATATTATTTTTTTTTATGTTTGGAAACGTTTTCTTATAGTAAGGGGTTTTTGAGATATTGCCCTATTGCTAACTGAAATTAAACACTTATCAAAGAAAACTTTCTGTTCAGGTTTACTATTCCGAGATCTACAGGAAGAAATTGCACCTGGCAGGTCTCAAACAAGCATCCATGACGAACTTTTGCTTCCACATTTTAAAAATGGAACTTTCAAATCAGATTTGCCAACAAAAAAGAAAACTAAAAGGTTTGTGTATTTATTTTGCTGTATTATTTGAATATTACTCATTTGTAGTCTCCCTTCATAAATGTTCCCAACTTGCTTTTGCAAAAAGGCTGAGTTATAATTTTTATCACGGGGGAGAGGTATGTCGATAAACGGCTTAATCATATGGCATACCACTGCCTCTCGTTCAGTCAGCAGTCCATGTCGGGTATGGGATTAGTTAACCATTTATTTGTTGCAGATGCATGGGCTTTATAGTGGAGGAAGCCATGAACGACCGGTGGTTACATGTTACATGACCCCTATACAGCATTGAGAAATCAGCAATTCGTTCGTTCTACTCGAATGTTCCTATTTACACATTCCAATAAACTTGGTTTCTAGCGTGCGAATTATCAAACAAGGATATATATAGGTCGTAGGAAATCGACCCATATTTTATTTTCGCGGTAGCAAATAGAACCCTTGTCTATTGAGCCAGCCATGTTCTGTAATTGTTTCACAAATTGTGGCTGTCTCACAGATATTTTTCGTGAACAATATATTATAGATTTACCAAGAATAGTTCCCAGTGCAGAAGTATTTTTTCGAACGAGGCAATACCAAATCTAAAATAAACATGAATTTAAAATGAGAATCCTGGTCACACTTATCCTTGATTAAGCATGTTGTTATGAATATATATTCTCGTTGGCATATGTAACATGGCTGTTATCATGCAAGGATGAACCGTAGCAATAGGTTATTAAAACTTATTAACAATCAAATAACTTTTCCTACAAAAACTAATCAATCTAATTTCAGTCATTCTTCACAAGTTGCAACTTCATTATCAAAGCTTGTTAACAATTTCCACTTTGCAAAATATCTTGAAGCCAAAGAAAAGAATAGAAAGGCAGCTCTGAACTCAAAAAGTAAGAAAGGTTTATTTCAACATTCCTTGTATTGAAGCATATTAACTTTTTTTGCATTCGAATTTGACTCAAAAAACTCTATCGGTCAAGAGTTTCATTGTATAATTTGAAAAAATTTGAATTCAGTAAAGTTTAATTCATGAATTTGCGTATTACCGTAAATGTTCGTGCACCACCAAAAACAAATCTGTGAAAAAGTGTATTATGTCATTTGGTCTACCGACAGTTAATTAGTTGGGTTTGAGCTTTTCTTCGTAATTAAGTATTGGTTCCAAAGTGCCTGCACATACACCGCAATTATTTGATTCGCTCATTCGATTTATTTGAACACCTAATACGGATACTACATTTTTAACATAAAACAATGAGTGCATGGCTTTAATTTTCAAAATATAGTGGCATTGCAAACTGAAGGTATTAGTGCTTGGCATTCGTATTTCTTCTATTTTTTCTAAATATTATGACATATTGTGCCAAACTAAAAGTGTTTTGAACTTTATACTTACCGTGATCTTGCTTAAAATTGTCATTTGACCCACAAGGTTTATTATAGTTCAAATTAATTTTTAAAATGTGACATTTCCAGATTGCATACAACTCACTGATGGCATCTTGTGGTATAAAACCAATGTGGTTTATGGGGGTCTGAATTTTACAGTTTACGAAGGTCAACGGAAACTTCCAAATTCAGTGACAGAACCTTTAGCAATATGGGTGTATTCTTCGTGGACTGAAGGCTTTTTTCACAAACTAAAAGCTTATCAGCAACTTCCACCTCATCCAAACGTAATCTCTGTTATTGCTAGTGGTCGTTTGAGGGAAACAAGTGGACTTTTTGTTGCTACTGAAAGATGCCAGTTGCAAACTCTCGATGATTATTATAAAGAGAGAAAGAAAAACAAAATTTCTTTTGATCCTAGACTTGCTCTCGTACATGCAAAACAGTTAGTTAGTGGTCTACAACATCTGCATAAACATAATACTACTCATGGAATATTAGAAACCGATATTCTGTTTTCACTTGACATGCAAAATGTGAAAATTTGTTTTCAGAATTATTTTTCAATTTCTTTCATATATAATTCTAGCTTTAAAAATGATATTATTTCCTTGGGTTACATCTTGTATAGATTGTGGACTAATAAATTGATTGACCATGGGCAAATCTCAGAATTTTTAGAATTTACATTAGCTATGGATCCAAGTGCTTTACTGATTCCTAACCCTCACTTGGCCAATGATTTGCTCATAAGAATGACACACGATGATGAAGATCAACGGCTAACAATTCAGCAGGTTGTTGATCATGAATTTTGGAAAAGTATCAACATTTAGTTTTTCTTTCATTATTTATTTGTCTTGTGCATGTTTTTTTTATTTCTACAGACTAAGTCATGTTTATTTTTTCCAACTAGTAAGAAACAGTTGTATGAAAGTTTTCAAAAAAAAAAAACCTTTATTGATCAGAGTGATGGGTTTAGCCTTTTTGTTTAGACTACTTAGCTCATTTTATTGAATATTTACCTAATTTCCCCCCCCCCCCCCCTTGTACCGGTAGTCTTCCCAACTACTTATGACCACCAGATCGACCATCTACTATTGGAGGCTTGAAATCGGTGGTCGCGCACTGGTCGTTCGATAGCAGATTCGTCTTCCGAGAATCGTACTTTGGTGGCTTGTATAACCTTGACCCCTGTTCGTAGAAAGTTAATTTAAGCTGCAACGTGTAGACAAAAATTTCACATCACATTTCGTAAATTTTCTTACAGGCGTTCACCCATTTTTTTTCACTCTAACAACGAGATGAAAAAGTCGCAGTGCAGAAAACTAATATTTGCAGAATCATGAAAATGCAAATAAAAAGTTACATCTGTGAAATAAATTATATTGTATGTGTACTATATATATTTCCTAGTAACGATCGATGAATATTCGCTTTTTGAAATAGATGACAGAAAATCTACTTAGTGTCGAAGTTTAATAACAAAATTTCAAAATAAAAGTAATTTTAAAATCCAGAATTTCACCTATTCGGTCTTTTTTTGTAAATTTACTATGACGTCATAGAGATGTTTTAGCGTTTGTTTTTGTAAATCTATTTTACATTCGTTCAAAGATGTGACAACGAAAGGAAGAGCTTCTGTGAGTACTGGTTTTAAATTTTATATTTTGGCGCGACAGCACCTTCTTGGGTGAGCCATATGCCTAATAAAAATGGCTGAGTATTTGATAATTTAGTTAAACTTTGATCGTAGTAGCAATTAATGATGATGGTGTTTTTGCAACTGAGTGGTAATTCTTATTTCAATAATAAAGTAGAAGTGTCTATCTTCACGAAACATTCATTTTTTATTTTTCTGTAGTTTTCCTGATATAAGTAAGTTTGTGAGCCACAGAATTATTTACGCAACGGTAGTGAGCCACGGAAGAAAAAGGGTTGAGAACCACTGTTTCAAACTATGTTACCTAGCAGTGGCCGATTGTGCAAGCCCTGATCGAGCGAAATGCACATTGTATCGCTATAAAAAATGCTGCTTCATTAGGCGGGCTCGTGTTGGATCAGCCAAAGTGAACAAACGTTGTTTTAGACCGGAGATGCCTCCGGGGCGAACGTTCATTTTTTTTGTCCGGGATAAATATTTTTTCCGATATAGAAGATTATAATACCGTTACCAATGTGTACCATACCTTCCGAAAACATATCAGCTTTCTTCCCTCGGGGATAAATTTGTGAATCCCATCAAGACTAGTTGTTACATAAACTGGCTTTCAACAGCAAAGGATCAAGCAATCTTAGTGTTCCCAAAATTGAATAACATAGTCTTCATATAATTATTTGTCGGGAGTATAAGCTATTAGACAGATTATTCTATAGTCACTAAGCGGGGTATGGGATCGTCTGGGGTTATCGGAAAGAAAATCCTAAACGACTATTAGAACTAAAATTGAATAAATATTTTTATAGTATTACTGGGAGCCGAAAGGAGGTTATTATCCCTATTCCTACCGACACGAACAATCCCGCGCAATCTGTTTTGCACCGCAGTAGTTCATAACCGACTTAGATTGCGGAAGAAATGTTAAACTATCAACAGTTATGTAAATTTGCTTGCAATGCCGAACACAGCCAATATTATTTTACATTGAAATTGAGTTGATTTATCTCCTCGTTTTCAACAGTATACTCGACGATGTCTCGAGTTACTTATGCTACATTGAAGCGGAAGAGGGGGTACACAGACTTTTTTTGTTTTGTTTTCATATAAGTAAAATTATAGACAGACTTGACAAAACAATACGGAAAAATTGATTTGAAGACACCTAGCGGGTTTGATGAAAAGGAAATTGATTCAAATAACACAACAAAGGTAATGGACCGATAATGTTAAACAAGCTATTATTAAAAGATGCAACACTAGTGGAGTACAAAATGTTAATTTATATTTTATTTAACAAAAATCTACTTAATTTCTTATCCAGTGGTTCTCAAACTTTTTATGACGCGCCCGTTTTTTATAATTTGTCAATAATTTGTTTTTTAATTTGTCACCCCACCACAAAAATACCCAGTTAACGATAAATTACAAATAACAGATAGTAAGGCGAAAGTAGGTTTTATCAAAGAAATATGTGGTTAGAATCGCAATCTCTAAATAAAGAAATATAAATTTCCGAAATGAGGCGGACAAGATCGAATCTAATAAATAATTTTATTTTTATTTAGAAAAAGGAGGTGAAGCTATGACGTCACTGGAGACAGAGACGCAAAGACGAAAGATATTACGTCATATTCGGAGCATCACCACGAAGGCACACATACTGCCTGTCAAAAAGACTCCGGTGAAGGTTTTAGAAAAAATACACAAAAAAATATGAAAAATTTTATAATTTGTGATTTGTGTGGATAGTTGGGGTTGGTAGAATGGAATCGTACATGCGGAGTGGTGAGTATAGACGTTATTAGGTAGAATTAATAGTATAAAACCAGTAATAAGATGACGTATATATACATTTTTATATGTTTGCGACCATATTATTTTGGAGACTTAGTAGTATAAAAACCAGGGCGATCTAGAAGTATGTGAACCAATATGGCGGGAACCAGAACGTAGTATGTGTACCAGGTTAGTATGTGTGCCAAGTGACTCCCAAAGTATTTGTACCTGAAATTATGACCTAGCCCTAACCTGATATACTACGTTCCGGTGTCCGCCATCTTGGTTTACATACTACAGGAGTACCAAAACCATTAGTACTGGGACGTATATATGCATTTATATATGTATGCAACGACGTTATAAGCGAGACATAGTAGTATAAAAAGCAGTAATAGGGGGGCGAATATTTATATATGTATGCAAAGACGTTATTAGGGAGACTTGGTCGTATAAAAACCAGTAATAGGAGACGTATATATATATATATACGTCTCCCTAATAACGTCGTTGCAAACATATATAAATGTATATATACGTCCCCCTATTACTGTTTTTTATACCACAACGTCTCCCTAATAAACTCGTTGCATATTTATTCGAATATATATATATATATATACGTCTCCCTAATAACGTCGTTTTTGGATTTTATGAGCCTAAAAAATAAATTAGTTGAGTCTAGTGGGGTATCCAGGGAGGAGGGTATGGGGCGGGTGTTGAATGACGTGTAAATAAGTAAACTCGTTCTTGTATTTTGTTTAAGATTAATTTTAGTTAGACAACCTCAGTAATTGCGTAACTTGCACCGCAGCTAGCTAACGATATACGGCAGGGGTATGCAAGTACTAACGGTCGAGGTGAATTCTACAATTTTCTGAGTGATGGATTTTATGTTTTCAGTAATTTATGTGTCTGGAGGATCCAGGATCCAAGAATCCCAACTACATACCAAACACGAATTATCTAATTTTTCATATTTTTTTTGTATTTTTTCTAAAACCTTTTGGCAGGCAGTATGTGTCTCTTCGTGGTGATGTTCCGAATATGACGTAATATCTATGGTCTTTGCGTCTCTGTCTCCTGATAACGTCATTACCTCTCCTCCTTTTAAATTAGTTGTTTGTTTATACAATGTAATCTATGACGTCTTGTTTTTGAAATGTCATTCCTACGTAAAGAGCAGTGAAAAAGTTTGTTAGTCGAATTTTTACATTTTTCCGTGAGAAAATAAATCCGGATAAAGAATAGGAGGACGTATATATATATACATTTATAAGTGTATGCAACGACGTAATTAGGAAGACTCAGTAGTAATAAAACCAGGAATAGAGGGACGTATATATATTTATACAGTTATAAGTGTATGCAACGAGGTAATTAGGGAGACTCAGTAGTAATAAAACCAGGAATAGAGGGAAGTATTTATATATCCATATATGTTTGCAGCGACGTTATTAGGAAGACTCAGTAGTATAAAAACCAGGAATAGGGGGACATATATATACATTTATGTATGCTTTCAGCGACATTATTTTGGTGACTTAGTAGTATAAAAGCCACGTATATACGTTATATATCCTTTTCGTTCTATCAGGTGTCGATTGGCTAGTTCTTCTTGAGTGTTATGCTTGATTCCTACGACCATTGCCGACTCTCGTTGCTCGCTGCTCTCGGGACTATTCACGCTGTATTCCTCCTGTTACATGAGACTCACTTTTTCTTTGCCATTACTCTGATATCGCCCCTGTAACTCCCTACATGACACTCCTTCATTTTGTGTAAGAGAGCCTACCTATTCTTCTTGCTTTATAACAGTTACATTATTGATTTAACAGTAGACTGACTTGTGTCCCAATAGGAATTCGAACCCACCTCTGTGCACTTTAAACTAATCATACTCTTCAGCGATATCTACTGGAAAATTACCATCATTCATTTCGATAAAAAAACTTTTGGTTTAAAGATGAAAAGTGTTATTTCGACACATGAACTCGTCACAAGCATTGACGTTTCGTTTATTTAGTTTCGATTGAAAATGTTGGTTAGCATGCATCATTCAGGATAGGATGGGATATTACCAATTTATTCTGTGTCGAGGAAGACGCTTCTATTGAAAATATGGTATTAATTTATTGTCGGTTTTACATTTTCACTAAAACTTTATCTTAAATGATAAGAAGTTGCAAATTTTGATCTCCAACTTCAAGCAGTGATTTTCGACTCAAGTTTCCACATTCTTGGTAACAACTGTAGCGCCGGATAGGATTTACATATTCATCCTGGGGGACAGGAAAGTCGTTGAGATCGAATATTCACATGGTGAACCACGGACTCTGGTCCGGGTATCAGTCCATGTTGAGTATGGGATTGGTTAGCCACTTATTATTTGTTTCAGATGCATAAACTTTACGGTGGAGGAAGCTCTCGCGCGTAATTATCGCCCACAGGACTCGAACCTGCGAATCCACGCAGGGTAATCAGGGGTGCAGTGGCAAGCAATCAAACAGTAATTTATTTTTCCACCATACTAAAGTACACTTCACGAATAAACAATACATTAAAAAAAGAAAAATATTAATTCAGAGTGAAGGGAGACGTGGTACAACATTACTGGTTATCGAGCAGCGACACCCGTGATTTTAATTCTAACAGTAATGAATAAATCCAACAGTGATTAACGTTGACAGTATATAATGAGCATACGTGAAATTGACATCCTAAGAAGATTCCGACTTGAGCACTAGAAAATGCTAAAGCATGCCAAAAGAATTAGGGACTGACATCCGTTGAAAGTATGCCAGAATATTTGGGAACTATAATTCTTTGAGAAAGTCTGAAAGTTTGGGAATTTGTTTCAAACTAATATTTGTGTCAGACTTTTGAAAAATAACAAATAAGGCAAGACCTTAACTATATTTAGGATTGGACAAAAGCCACAGCGTGGTAAAATTTTTACTGACAACGCTATGTGGCAATGTAGACAATGAAACGCTCGTTTTCATCATCAAAAAACCTACCTTTCAACAAAATATGATAAAACGTAGAAACACCTAAACATGAGAGATATTGCTTAATTAGTTCCTCAGTCATATAATGTCTGCTCAAATTCCAGGATATGGCGATACAGAGATTCCAACCATCTTCATTTTGCGTAGTGGTGTGGAAATAGCCGGTCTGATACGCCCCCAAGTGTTCAAATGAATGCAAGAGACATTATCTTCGATGGTTCGAAATAATGGCAAAAAATAAAAATTCCGTTGTTATAACAGATTTTTCGTGCGTTGAGATTACAAGCGACTCAAAAACTTAGTTATTTTAGGTTGCAGTGATTCGAATCAGATCCCTGCATTAGGAATTTAAATAAGTTCGAGTCGTGGATGAACTAAGCATGTATTTCAGGGGTGGCCAACCTTTGGCGCATGCGCCAAACGTGGCGCATTGCATGATTAGAGGTGGCGCATTGCATCTTTAACCCTTTTCATGCCAAAATTGTTAATTGCACTTGGCTTCTCCACGCCAAGCCGTTTTTTTGCGATTTACATGGTGACTTTTGATTGTACCTAAAATCTATTCTCCTTACTCCACGTCGCCCACTTACGGCTTGTTGGAATTAGAAACAACAGGCGATTATCGACGTTAGCTTTTGGACGGACTTTATGACATTCATTCTGGAGTTTTAGCAAAAATTAGTAAAATTCACTATTTTTTCCCTACTGAAGTAAAAAGTTCAGAACTTTTGGAGAAAATAGAAAATCGTCATTTATCAGCTTGAAACATGGATTTTCCACTGCCCAGACTTCCCAAATATCTCCCAATAACCATTGAACAACCAGTTGAATTGCCAAAGCCTAAACAATTTATTATAAATCAACCCACAACATGCTGAAAATGACCCCTAAATACCACCTTTTTCATCCAAACTTCAAATGACCGTTGTCAACAAAAGCGAAGCGTAAAATCGCTTGCTGTGACGCAAGTACTAATCTCGAAAAAGCCTGGAGTAAAATCACGCGACGCTAGGCCAAACAGCTGATTAGCAAAGGCCAATTGGAACCGAGGGTAGAGTACTCTACCCTTGGCCGGTGGGGGCAGTAACATAAGTAACATAAACCCATTTTCACTTAGTGAACTAACCATAATGAAGATGCCAAGCAATATACAATTGGAACTAATTGACTTGAAAACTCATCCATCATTGAAAATTAAATTTGATGAGCTTTCTCCAGTCCCAAGTGCATCTGACATGATCAAGTCCTGGCAATCGTTACCCCGTAAAAATTTTCCAGAACTGAGAAAATTTGCCCAGGGTTTTATATGTCGTTTCGGAACGACATATAGATGTGAAAAAACATTTTTCTGCCATGAAACTGATTAAAAGCAAAGCGAGGTCAAGACTTACAGATTTGAAATTTGAAGAATGCACTGCTCCTCTCAGTAACAAACTTAACTCCAAGAATAAAAAAACTTCGAAAGTAAAACAGCAGCAAAAGTCTCATAAAGGCGGTACTTAAATAAAATTGATCAGTTTTATTTATTATACTTCCTTGCTTAATTTCTATTCATGTGGAGTTGTAAATTGTAAAAACTACATATACGTGTGTATATATGTGTGTGTATTATAAATTTATACAATTTCAACAAGGAGCGGACATTAGGCGTTCGAATACAAGAGATTTACGGCGCATCTGAAACATTATGTTTAAAACGTGGCGCATGGTATGTGAAAGGTTGGCCACCCCTGAATTGTATTTAATGAATTATCAAATTAACAAAAATCTATTTTTTGGAAAATAAAACAAAAAGTTCTTCCTAAGTTAGACACTGGGTAATGTTGTATACTAGCCTGGTAATATCAGCGTAAAAGATTCAGTGACAGATTTCGGGGGATTTCATATACGCCCGCAATATTTCTCGTCGCTTGATCTCGGTATAGCTTGAATTAAGGTGAATAACAAGCAGAAAAATTTTATTTTTTTGTCGGACTTAGACGGAAGCATCGCAAGGCAAAAGATTGATTTTGTGGAAATATTTATTTGATTTCGTTGGTTAAAACTAAAGAATTTTTTATTCACAACACATATTCATGCCACTTACAGCTTTTCTGTTCAATTAGATATATTTGGCGCAAAGATGGGAATGTTTAACCGATCTTGTATATTAAATTTGAACTGCTAAGTTTCACCTAAGTTAGTAATGAACGAATTAAATAATGGCGATATCAGATAGCTGTACTAAATTTCTCCATAAATGGCAGCTCGCGGGGATGAACCAAGAATACAAAACAGTTTTACAAGGGGGGTTCCACATTTTGCTCCCAATGAGGATGAGGAAAAGCAGATATTGGCCTGAAAAAAGATTATATAAACACGAGAAAGAGTACAATAATACACTTATAACAATGCTTCGACTGTAGCTATAGTTGAAATGTAGAACCACATTTATTTCATGTCTTCTCACAGCATGGCAAATGACAAATAGATGGGCTCGTAAATTCGAAAATAGCGAGGGCTTACACGTCTCCCATAAATAGTAATAAAGCGTTCCACGTATTTGCTCAAAACAACACCCAAGACAAACAAACGCGAGGTTATTTTTTATTTGCATTATTACCTCATTGGAGCTCAACAAACACTCGGTACAAACCACTGATACGTTGCCTGTACACGCCAGTAATTTCTACCACATAATACGGTCATGTTGTTTTCAGGTAAATTGAATGCTTAAGCAATTTCATAATATCCTCAATGAGGTGTTTTCGACTTTTGCTCTGAACAGAGAATCAGACATGAGTAGAATATGCAGGTTTAGCAATAGAAGGGGCACTGACCAATTTATTACGCGCTTTATTATAGCTCAGATTTAGAACAAGGACAAGAAAAGCGAGCGAAACCAGAAACGTAATGAATCGAGCACATTAGGAATTGTGAATTTATAAATTCCTTACCTAAACCTGTACAGCAAAAGTCAGTTTTGACTCTTGTTTTGAATTTCTTCTTCCAGTAGTTTGTTTTCCATTTAACTTGGTTTGAATTGAACAAGCTGTAGAATTAACAAATTTGAGTGAAATCTGAAAATGGAGCGAAGTAAACAACCCGCGACTACTGTTAAGTCAGCATTGTTATGCAAGCGCGCCGTTACATAATCCAATCTATTTTTTGAAATCGTTGGGTTTATTTTTTTCACTAGTTTTAATGTTTGTGTTTAGATTCTTAAGTCTAGACAAGTAGAATAATTATAGTATTTTGTGTGAAATTGGTACATTCTGTGCGACCTATAACATTTTTGCGAAACACTTAAACGATGTTTGTTCACCCCAATAATTTTCATCACATAATAAGGTCTTTTTGTAAAGTAAAGTGAAAAAAAATTAAAAAGTTATTCTTAATTAGGATATGATCATTCAGACCATATTCATTTTCATCTTCGGAACTTCACCATTACTTGGTATTCTAGTGTCGATATCACACTACAATCACAGTAAATTCACCATCTTGTTTTGTCCAAAAGTTTGAGCAATTCATTCTCTTCGCTACTGTTTAGTCAAGCGCTAGAAGGTACTTAGTGTGTATTTAGGTGCAACGTAAGGAGGCAGGCACGAGTTTATGACCTTTTGATAAACCAAACTAAGACGTGTATAACCAAACTACATAAATTCCACACGTTTTGCACAGAATATGGCATTAGACAAGCAGTCGTTGGTGTCAGGAGCAATTGAGGACATAAGATTTTGCTTTAATCGAAAATATTTGCACAAGGAATGAAATACAGTGAAGTTTCTTTGAAAATGCATGTATTAAGCATTGCTATTTCATGCTAACATTAACTTTCATTTCGACCGTAATATATCTCATTGGGTATAAAGAAAAACAAAAAAAAAATACTGTTTATGGTATTGGTTCAACGCATTTAAAATTTCTATAACTTGTGCGGTAACGAAGCCACTCATGTGAACTGTTATGGAAAGCCTTGGTGGAACAACAAAGCATGCAATCGAGGAAACTGGTGATGAACCACCAGCTAAGATCAGATGTACGGAAACCAACTTAACGAATACAGGTAAGACCTACTATGTCTGGTGAGAAACGAGTTATAACTTTATTAAGATCTTACAAACTGATGATAGAGGTGATAGTGGCGTACTTAGTTTATATTTATTTTTGATGAACCTATGAATATAAAAATAATATTGCAAGTCTAATTTGATATAACTATGCTTTAATTTGATGTTAAAAGATATTAAACAATCATTTTCTCCTATTTGTATATTAATACTTTAAACTCATAACTTAAATATCACAGTCTTAAACTCTTTAATGCCACATTGTGGTCAAATGGTCTGTTGGGCGGAAATCTGTAAACCTTATCAAATTTTGTTTTTCCAGATTCGATCAAACTTTCCGATTCTATTTTGCTGTTTCGAGATAAAAAAATTTCGAACCATGGCGATGTATATGAAGGAGAAATACCGAGTGCAACTTATGGCACTCGTCCGATTGCGATAAAATTTGTTCAATACAACAAACAAAGTGTGGAAGAGGCAAAAATTCTTTACCGACTGAACCCTCACACTCATGTAGTCTCTGTGATTCATTCAGATGAATACCAACAAGGTCCAATGAAATATATGTACATTGCAATGGACAAATGTAACCAAGACAACTTGAGAGGTTTTGTTGAAAATCGAAAGAAAACCGAAATCCCATTCGATCCTGAACTTGCACTTGATATTGCAAAACAGTTATTTGATGGAATTTCATACATTCATGATAAACTTGTGGTGCACAAAGATCTTAAGCCTGATAATGTGTTTTTATCCCTGGATCAAAAAGTTGTCAAAATTGGTGATTTTGGCATAAGTGAAGTCATCGAGTCAAAGACTCAAACAGTTTACACCAGAAAAGGTCTCGGTACTGACGGTTACAGACCCCTGAATCATTTGTGCCTGGATTTCCAACTTCACAAAAAACTGACATATATTCACTGGCTGTCATTGTTTACTATGTATGGAGTGACGGTAAACATCCCTTTGGTGACGAAAGGGATCTATGGAATCATTTCATGAAAAACCATAAAAACCTGAACCTGGACGGACTTTTAGTTCCAGATAAAGAAGTTGCAAAAGATTTACTGAAATGGATGCTGCAGTTTGTTCCTCGTAAACGTCCAATAATAAACGAGGTTCTCTCTCATAAATATATGGCTCCAACAAATGTAAAAGGTAGGAAAAAATATTATTTGAGATATTGTGATTGCTAACTGAAAGTTAACACTTATCAAAGAAAACTCTCTGTTCAGGTTTACTATTCCGAGATCTACAGGAAGAATCTACACCTGGCAGCTCTCTAACG
Source organism: Styela clava (assembly GCF_964204865.1). Lineage (NCBI taxonomy): Eukaryota > Metazoa > Chordata > Ascidiacea > Stolidobranchia > Styelidae > Styela > Styela clava. Next base: position 4,254,826 of record NC_135258.1, on the reverse strand, counting down.
ATGAAAAAAATATTATTTGAGATATTGTGATTGCTAACTGAAAGTTAACACTTATCAAAGAAAACTCTCTGTTCAGGTTTACTATTCCGAGATCTACAGGAAGAATCTACACCTGGCAGCTCTCTAACGAGCAGCCATGATAAACTTTTGCTTCCACATTTTGAGAATGAAACTTTTAAATCAGATTTGTCAACAAGAAAGAAAACTAAAATGTTTGTATACTTAGCCTGTATATTGATTTATTATATCTTACAAATATTTTTTGTGGACAATATATTTTATTTTAAAATTACCAAGATTAATTCCCAGGAGTATTTTTATTGACTAAGGCGACTGTTTATCTAAAACAAACTGCAAAATAACTTAATTTTCCTGTCCTAGATTGAGCAGGAGGCTATAAATGTTTTTTGTTGGTGTGTTTAACATGACTAATATCATGCAGGAATTAACCTTAGCAATAGATGAATAGAATATTATTATTGGCTGTGGTAGTCAAATAATTTTTTCAACTAAAACTAGCCAATCATAATTTCAGTCATTCTTCACAAGTTGCAACTTCATTATCAAAGCTCGTTAATAATTTCCACTTTGTAAAATATCTTAAAGAACAAGCAAAGAATAGGAAGGCAGCTTGGACCTCCGTAGGTAGGATAAGTTTATTTTAACAATGCTTGTATTTTTACTTAACATTTAATTTCCGGGTGTTTTGTATCCGATTTACCACAAAAAAACTATCTTGGATAAGAAATGATGTTATGTTTGCTCAAAATTTTCTTTGAATTAATAATTCTGCCATCATGTACCATCAAAACCAAGTCTGTGCAAAAATATAACGCCAGTTAACTGCGACTTGGCATTGGCAAATTTTTTCTCGACTCGCAGTAACTAAAATAAAAAAAAGCAAAATTAAATAATACAGAAAATATTTTAAAAGTACTAAATTTGACAATACCTTTAAGAGACGGATTCTTGCACAAAATATCTTATCTTGGTCTTCGTACTGGTTTCATCTTTGATCAATATTTTGGTTTTAACATGAGGTAGTGTCGGAAAAGTTTTGCCACGACCCCAATTTTGCGCTCTGACGTTGACCCCTAGTTTGAAAAGTCCAGATTTAAACTACAGTAATATTTATTTTGTAAATCACTCAACTATTTTCTCCTTCAGATCAAGTTTTGTGTTTAATTTTCTTCTAAAAATTGACATTTTAGATCGCATACATCTCACTGATGATATCTTGTGGTATAAAGACAATGTGGTTTATGAATTTTCGGATTTCACAGTTTACGAAGGTCAACGGAAACTTCCGAATTCAGAGACAGAACCTTTAGCAATATGGGTGTTTTCTTCGTGGGATGCAGACTTTCTTTACAAACTAGAAGCTCTTCAGCAACTTCCACCTCATCCAAACCTAATCTCTGTTATGACTAGTGGTCGTGTGAATGGAACAAGTCAACATTTTATTGCTACTGAAAGATGCCAGTTCCAAACTCTTCATGAATATTATAAAGAGAGGGAAAAAAACAATATTCCTTTTGATCCTAGACTTGCTCTCGTACATGCAAAACAATTAGTTAGTGGTCTACAACATCTTCATAAATATAATATTGTTCATGGGGAAATGGAGGGGAGTATTCTTTTTTCACATGACATGCAAAATGTGAAATTTAGTTTTCAGAACTATTTTATACCATATTACTCCTATGGATATAATCTCAGTATAAGTGATATTATTACCTTAGGGTATCACTTGTATAAATTATGGTCCAATCAACAGGAAATTCGTGTTTTTCAATATTCCTTTTCGCTTGCTTTTAATCCCAGTACTCTACTTATTCCTAACCTTCACTTGGCTGGTGATTTGCTCACAAGAATGACACACGATGATGAAGACCAACTGATAACAATTCAGCAGGTTGTTGATCATGAATTCTGGAAAAGTATCAACATTTAGTTTTTCCTTTCATTATTTATTTGTCTTGTGCATGTTTTTTTTTTATATTTCCAAGTAGTATAAAAACCAGTAATAGGGGGGCGTATATATGCATTTATATATGTATGCAACGACGTTATTAGGGAGACATAGTAGTATAAAAACCAGTTATAGAGGGACGTATATATACATTTACATATGTATGCAACGACGTTATTAGGGAGACATAGTAGTATAAAAATCAGTTATAGAGGGGCGTATATATGCATTTATATATGTATGCAACGACGTTATTAGGGAGACATAGTAGTATAAAAATCAGTAATAAAGGGATGCATATATGCATTTATATATGTATGCAACGACGTTATTAGGGAGACATAGTAGTATAAAAATCAGTAATAAAGGGATGCATATATGCATTTATATATGTATGCAACGACGTTATTAGGGAGACTTAGTAATATAAAAACCAGTAATAGGGGCGTATGTATACATTTATATATGTATGCAACAAACTTATTAGGGAGACTTGATAGTCTAAAAAACAGTAATAACGGGACGTATATATACATTTATAAATGTATGCAACAAATTTATTAGGGAGACTTAGTATTATAAAAACTAGTAATAAGGGGACTCATATATACATATATATATGTATGCAACAAACTTATTATGAAGACTCGGTAGTATAAAAACCAGTGATAAGGGGACGCATATATACATTTATAAATGTATGCAACAAACTTATTAGGGAGACTTAGTATTATAAAAACTAGTAATAAGGGGACTCATATATACATATATATATGTATGCAACAAACTTATTAGGGAGACTTAGTATTATAAAAACTAGTAATAAGGGGACTCATATATACATATATATATGTATGCAACAAACTTATTAGGGAGACTTGGTAGTACAAAAGCCAGTAATAGGGGGACGTATGTATACATTTATATATGTATGCAACAAACTTATTAGGAAGACTTGGTAGTATAAAACCAGTGATAAGGGGACGCATATATACATTTATAAATGTATGCAACAAACTTATTAGGGAGACTTGGTAGTACAAAAGCCAGTAATAGGGGGACGTATGTATACATTTATATATGTATGCAACAAACTTATTAGGGAGACTTAGTATTATAAAAACTAGTAATAAGGGGACTCATATATACATATATATATGTATGCAACAAACTTATTAGGGAGACTTGGGTAGTACAAAAGCCAGTAATAGGGGGACGTATGTATACATTTATATATGTATGCAACAAACTTATTAGGAAGACTTGGTAGTATAAAACCAGTGATAAGGGGACGCATATATACATTTATAAATGCATGCAACAAACTTATTAGGGAGACTTAGTATTATAAAAACTAGTAATAAGGGAACTCATATATACATATATAAATATATATATGCAGCAAACTTATTAGGGAGACTTTGTAGTATAAAAGCCATTAATAGTGGGAAGTATATATACATTTATATATGTACGCAACGACGTTATTAGGAAGACTTAGTAGTATAAAAGCCAATAATAGAGTGCGTATAGGGTATTTACACATTGATATATATATATATATATATATATATGCAACGAAAATAATAAGGAGATTTAGTAGTATAAAAACACTAACAGAGAGACGTATATACACATTTATACGTGCTTGGTGTTTCAAATCTAAAGTATAAAAAAGTAGAATATATACGGTACTTTGTGTTAAATTGTTGCACTCTTTGCAACCCCTAAAACTTGTTTCACCCGTACCCTCCATGCGGTATCCCCCCCCCCCCCCCCAGTGTGGGAATATTTTTTGAATTTGTGGGTTAATGAAATCTATATTTACAACACGTATTTTTTACGCTTTAGTTTTCCCTGTTCAACTAGATATATTTGGCGAAGAGATGGAAATAGTCGACCTATCTTGTATATTTAATTTCAACTGCTAAGTTTCACCCTGAGCTAAGTTGGTAATGAACCACTCTAATAATGGCGATATCATTTAGCTTTACTAATTTTTTTTTTAAAAGTAGCGGGATCTTGGAGATGAATCACGAATAATAAAACAGTTTTGCAAACGGGGTATCAACATTTTTCTCCGAATAAAGATGTGGAAAAGCAGATATAGGCCTATTTATTTAATATAAACATAAGAAATAGTACAATACACCTATAGCAACGCTTCGACTGTAGCCATCGGTGAAATGTAGAACCACATTTATTTCAAGTCTTCTTACAGCCAAGCAATAGACAAGTGGGCGTGAGCGTGTAAATTAAAAAATAGCGAGGGCTGTAGTATAGCCTCACATGTCTTCCATAAAGAATCATAAAGAGTTCTACATATTCTATCAAATCAACAACCAAGACAAACAAAACGCAAGGTTACTTTTTATTTGAATCATTACCTCATAAGCGCTCAACAAACGATCGGTACGAAGCACTGATACAATGTCTGTACACGCCTGTTTGAAACCTCACCACATAATTCGGTCTTGTTGTTTTGAGGTAAATTGAATGATTGAGATATTTCAAAATTTCCTCAATTAGGAATATGATTATTTAGACTAATTCATTTTCATTCGACATACAAAGCAATGTTGCTGGTACTTTACCATCACTTGGTATTCTGGTAACTCACACTAAAATCACAGTGAATTTACCAATTTGTTTTGCCAGAAAGTTTAATCTATAACTTCTCCTCTTCGCTGATGTTTATTCTGAGATACTGGTCTAAGTATTTTAGTTCATACGTAAATCCAACCGTAACGCATAAATACAGTCGGTATTTACCTCTCATGCGGTATAGTTTATAACAGGGGTGGGCACAATTTTTTAGTATAAGAGCCGCATGCTGCAAGTCAGAACTTTAAAAGAGCCGCAGAATTTGTGAATTTATTAATATTATCAAAATACTATGAACAGAAAAGAAATTCACACAAGAATCTAATACCAATAAATAGATAAACAAGGCAACTATGTTTTCATCTTCGTACTTTCGTTTTTTTTTAATTTTGGACACATCGCATAGTAAATTAGCTTAGACTAACTAACCGCAATCAAGCTGCAATATCGCCGACGCATCAATAAACATTGACCATTGTGACGAAAGATTTGCTGACTCGACTGACTTAAATTCAACGCTACAGCGATTTTCGTACTAAAACATAATTTGTCCTAATTATTGACGAAAACTTCTTTACGACTTTTATTAAATTAAAAGAGTTTACGTTAAAGTTTTTCTCTTAGTTAAAATTTGGATAATAATTTATGTTAGTGAGAAGAGCCGCACAAAAAGTCTGGCGAGCCGCGGTGTGCCCACCCCTGGTTTATAAGTAATAAAGTTTTGTAAGCTAAGTTTTCTAGAGTCTAAGTTATTATTTTAAAATTTATTTCAAATCAGGCAATATTGGAAATATTCTTCATGAGGTGTTTTAGACTTTTGCTGTGAACAAAGTAGCAGACATGAGTGGAATATGTAGGTTTAGCGATGGAAGTAGCAAGGACAAATTTACTAAGCGCTTTGTTATAGCTTGGCATTGCCGACGTAAAGGAGCAGGAAGAGGAACTCAATGAATTGATAACATCATGAATTATGAATTTATATATATACCTGTAGAGCAAAATTCTGGTTCAACCTTTTATATCGTTCCTACTTTTTAAAGACATGTATTGAAATTTCAACTTTTGTTTTGATAAATTTGAGAGAAATCTGAAAATGAAGGAAACTAAAGAACCCGCGACCCCTGTTAAATCAGCATTGTTATGCAGGCGCGTCGCTACTTTGATCATATGTATTCTCTTGAAATCGTGAGATTGAGATTTATGTTTTGCACTAATTCAATGTCTATAAAAGTAGAATAGAAATAGTACTTTGTATGAAAATGGTGCACTCTTTTCAACCTATAAAATTGGTTGCGAAACACTAAAACGATTTATGTTCACACCAATAATTTTCTTCCCATTACACGGTCGTTTCGCAAAGAAAATTGAAAAACAATGACTCTTCGATACTCCAGAAGTATGTGGACCAAGATGGCAGACAGTGCAACGTATTAAGGCTAGCTAGGCCATAACTTCAGGTACAAATACTACAGGAGGCACTTGGCTAGTCCCCGAACTCGTAATAGAACAAAAATAAGAAAAATTGAAATAAAAGTATGCACTAACCTGGTACACTTAGTACGTTACGGTGCCCGCCTTCTTGTTACACAAACTTCCGAATAGCCGATTATTCAGACTATACTCATTTTCCCCGATATACAAAGCAATGTTTACCATCACGTGTATCGATTAAAATTAAAATTTGTAAGCTAAGTTTTTAGAGCCTAAGAGCATGGAAAATTATGAATATTTTCCATGAGTTTTTTAGGCTTATTCCCCGATCAGCAACTAGGAAGACAGACACGAGTTAACTTTTTATTAACCTAACTAAGACGTGCAACTATATATTAAATTACATATATTCCACATAATTTCCATGGAATATGGCATTAGACAAGAAGTCAGAGAAGTAAATATGTGGATTTAGCAATGTGATGGCCCAATTTGTTTTCTAACACGATTTATATCAGTGAACATGGCTGAGAAAAGGCAGCGAGAACAGGAACTCAATGAATCAAGCACATTTTAAACTTTGAGTTTATATAACCCCCATCTAAACCTGTCAGTTTTGAACCTTTTATATCGCTTCTCCTTTTTTAGACGGCTAGTAAAATTTCAACTTTTGTTTTGAAATATTCCGGTTTGAACTGGCCAAACTGTAGAATTATAAAATTTGAGAGAAATCTGAAAATGCGGGAAAATAAAAAACCTGCGACCCCTGTTAAATCAGCATTGTTATGCAAGAGCGCCGCTTCTCTGATCCTATGTATTCTTTCTAAATCGTGAGATTTATGTTTTGCATTAGTTTTAATAATTGTGTTTCGAATCTCAAGTCTATAAAACTAGAATAGTTATAGTACTCTGAGTAGAATTGGTGCACTTTTTGCGACCTATAAAGCTTGTTGCAAAACACTTAAACAATATTTGTTCACACTAATAATTTCCATCACATAATACGGTCTTTTTGCAAAGTAAATTGAAAAACAATTGAAAAATTATTCTTACTTAAGATTTGATTATTCAAACTAATTCATTTTCATCCGACATACTAAGCAAGGTTGCTGGAACTTTACCATCACTTGGTATCCTGGTATCGATTCCACACAATTACAGTAAATTTACCGATTTGTTTTGCCCAAAGTTTAATCTATAACTTCTCCTCTCCGCGTATGTTTATTCTGAGATGCTGGGCTGTGTACTTACGTTCGTACGTAAATCCTACCGTAACGCATAATTACAGTCGTTACGGAACATACTGTGGAAAAAACACGTGTAATATCGCTGCTCTCTAGAGTGAATTCCAGGAGCAAAAAATTTATGATTGTGCCCTTTCGTGTTGCATAACTAATAAGTGATAAAAGTTGTTACTCATAGCCTAACAGCTTACTTCAAAACTTATTTTAAAACAGGCAATATTGGAATATTCTTCATGAGGTGTTTTGCGACGAACAAAGAAGCGAACATGAGTTGAATATGTAGGTTTAGCGATGGAAGGAACACGGGTCAAACTTATTACGCGCTATGTTATAGCTTAGAACTGTGTTTCCCAACCCGAGTCCGCGGTCTCAAATAAGTCCGCGGAGCGTTTAAATGAGTCCGCAGCGAGCCATAAATTCACTGCGGGTCGCAAACGTTTTTGGTAAACTTAACCATCAGCCAGCCAAGTTACGTTGGGATTTACATAAAATATAAAAACCAAGTTTATTCAAGTTTAATCGAGTCAATAATTACTGGTTACTGAGTAGGGCTGGGCTTATATTCGAATACATACAAACTATTAAAATAGCAAATATACTATTCGAAAATTTGGTAACAGGTGACGCGACAGGTCACTTGCGCGTCGCTTAATCAAACGATTGGATTACACAACTCACATCGATGAAAACACGAGTCGGCCGGCACAAGCGTGGATATTACCCGAGTGGTGTTTCTCGCGAGCTCGAATAATGAGGAATAATTTTTTTTCTGGTAGGTGTCTAACGGCGATTACAGATACGCAAGATCGCAAAAAAATATTTATCAAAGCTAAATATAATCGGGCAATATATTCTCATATTAATATGTTCGCAGATTGCCGTGGCATTTTAAAGAAGTAATGCTTTCATCTTGTCATAAGTAGACGCAACCGCGAGTGACCATGAACATAATTAAATTAAAATAGAAACACATTTTAAATTCTCGTTGTTGTCATAGATTGAATATTGTGCGACAGAAATGGCCATTCATACACTAAAAAAAGTCGGCTCTTTTAACAAACGCGCAATTGCGGCGAATCCATTTTCCCATTTTGAAATTCGTTAAAATTCTGTTGTATTTCGTTTTATTACTTCTTCACACAGAGTACGGTTGTAAAAAACGCACGTTGAGTCCGCAAAGGTTTTCGCCGGTGAGAAAATAGTCCGCGACCAAAAAAGGTTGGGGAACGCTGGCTTAGAACAAGGCTGGAATAAGGGAGGAACATGAACACAGAAAACCGCGCCCATCATGAAATTATATAACATCATCTAAATATGTATAGCAAAAGTCACTTTTAACCAAACATATCATTCCGTCTTTTGTATGACGGCTAGTGAAATTTTAACCTTTTTTCTCCTAGTAGTTAAATTTAATTTAGTTTAATTTACTTTGGTTGGAATTGTCAAATATGAGAAAAGTATGAAAATGGAGGAAAATAGAGAAAGTGAATCTGAAGATAGTGAAGGTTGGTTTGTATTTTTATTTCTTGCTCCCAATTGCCTCGTGTAGTTTTGAACAAGCAACCTTTCGATCACTATTGGGTGCTACTTGGTTAGTGATCTGCTTGGCAATAATTTATTTTATATCATAAATATATTAAATCTTTTTATTTTCTATTTTATTCTCCCTTTTCAGACTCGACCAAACTCTCCGATTCTATTTTGCTGTTTCGAGATAGAAAAATTTCAAACCATGGTGATGTATATGAAGGACAAATATCGAGTGCAACTTATGGAATTCGTCCGATTGCGATAAAATTCGTTCAATACAACAAACAAAGTGTGGAAGAGGCAAAAATTCTTTATCGACTGAACCCTCACACTCATGTAGTCTCTGTGATACATTCAGATGAATACCACCAAGGTCCAATGAAGTATATGTACATTGCAATGGACAAATGTAACCAAGATAACTTGAGAGGTTTTGTGGAAAATCGAAAGAAAGCCGAAATCCCATTCGATCCTGAACTTGCACTTGATTTTGCAAAACAGTTATTTGCTGGAATTTTGTACATTCATGATAAACTTGTGGTGCACAAAGATCTTAAGCCTGATAATGTGTTTTTATCCCTGGATCAAAAAGTTGTCAAAATTGGTGATTTTGGCATAAGTGAAGTCATAGAGTCAAAGACTCAAACAATTTACACCAGAAAAGGTCTCGGTACTGACGGTTACAGACCCCCTGAATCATTTGTGCCTGGATTTCCAACTTCTCAAAAAACTGACATATATTCACTGGCTGTCATTGTTTACTATGTATGGAGTGACGGTAAACATCCCTTTGGTGACGAAAGGGATCTATGGAATCATTTCATGAAAAATCATAAAAACCTGAACCTGGATGGACTTTTAGTTCCAGACAAAGAAGTTGCAAAAGATTTACTGGAATGGATGCTGCAGTTTGTTCCTCGTAAACGTCCAATGATAAACGAGGTTCTCTCTCATAAATATATGGCTCCACCGAATGTAAAAGGTAAGAAAAATTGATTGAAATGTAAATACATGGGTATTTTAATGGTTGGTCAACTAGATGTGCTGGGTATCGGGCCATTGACATATACATTGTAATTTAACTGCTATTTCTAATCTGCGCGTCGTGAAGTTTGCTATATTTTTTCCATTTCATTTTCCCCTCAATAACTTATAGCTGTGGTTCCCAACCTTTCAGTTATATTATTTTTTTCCATGTTTGGAAACGTTTTCTTATAGTAAGGGGTTTTTGAGATATTGCCCTATTGCTAACTGAAATTAAACACTTATCAAAGAAAACTTTCTGTTCAGGTTTACTATTCCGAGATCTACAGGAAGAATTTGCATCTGGCAGGTCTCAAACAAGCATCCATGACGAACTTTTGCTTCCACATTTTAAAAATGGAACTTTCAAATCAGATTTGCCAACAAAAAAGAAAACTACAAGGTTTGTGTATTTATTTTGCTGTATTATTTGAATATTACTCATTTGCAGTCTTCCTTCATGAATGTTCCCAACTTGCTTTTGCAAAAAGCCTGAGTTATAATTTTATCACGGGGGAGAAATAATTCGATAAACGGCTTAATCATATGGCATACCACTGCCTCTCGTTCAGTTAGCAGTCCATGTCGGGTATGGGATTAGTTAACCATTTATTTGTTTCAGATGCATGGGCTTTATAGTAGAGAAAGCCATGACCGACCGGTGGTTACATGTTACATGACCCCTATACAGCATTGAGAAGTCAGCAATTTGTTCGTTCTACTCGAATGTTCCTATTTACACATTCCAATAAACTTGGTTTCTAGCGTGCGAATTATCAAACAAGGGTTTATATAGGTCGTAGGAAATCGACCCATATTTTATTTTCGCGGTAGCAAATAGAACCCTTGTCTATTGAGCCAGCCATGTTTTGTAATTGTTTCACAAATTGTGGCTGTCTCACAAATATTTTCCGTGAACAATATATTTTAGATTTAGCAAAAATAGTTCCCACTGCAGAAGTATTTTTCCGAATGAGGCAATACCAAATCTAAAATAAACATAAATTCAAAATAAGAATCCTGGTCACACTTATCCTTGATTAAACATGTTGTTACGGATATATATATTCTTATTGGTGTATCTAACATGGCTGTTATCATGGAGGGATGGGCCATAGCAATAGGTAATAAAACTTATTCGTAACAATCAAATAACTTTTTCTACAAATACTAATCAATCTAATTTCAGTCATTCTTCACAAGTTGCAACTTCATTATCAAAGCTTGTTAATAATTTCCACTTTGCAAAATACCTTGAAGCCAAAGAAAAGAATAGAAAGGCAGCTCTGAACTCAAAAAGTAAGAAAGGTTTATTTCATTATTCCTTGTATTGAAGCGTATTAACTTTTTTTTTGCATTTGAATTTAACTCGAAAAACTCCAAAGTGCCTGCACATAAACCGCAATTAACGCAACGGTGACATTGCAAACTAAAGCTATTAGGGCTTGACATTTGTATTTCTTCAATTTTTTCTAAATATTATGACATATTGTGCCAAACTAAGAGTGTTTTGAACTGTATACTTACCGTGACCATGATTAAAATTGTCATTTGACACACAAGGTTTATTATAAATTGTTTTTTAATTCAAATAAATTTTTTAAATGTGACATTTCCAGATCGCATACAACTCACTGATGACATCTTGTGGTATAAAGACAATGTGGTTCATGAAGAATTGGATTTTACAGTTTACGAAGGTCAACAACAACTTCCAAATTCAGTTACAAAACCTTTAGCAATATGGGTGTGTTTTTGGGATAAACTCTTTCTTAACAACTTAGAAGCTCTTCAGCAACTTCCACCTCATCCAAACGTAATCTCTGTTATTGCTTATGGTCGTTGGAAGGAAACAAGGGAACGTTTTCTTGCTACTGAAAGATGCCAGTTCCAAACTCTTGATGATTATTATAAAGAGAGAAAGAACAACAAAATTCCTTTTGATCCTAGACTTGCTCTCATACATGCAAAACAGTTAGTTAGTGGTCTACAACATCTGCATAAACATAATACTACTCATGGAAAATTAGAAATATATTCTGTTTTCACTTGACATGCAAAATGTGAAAATTTGTTTTCAGATTTATTTTTCATTTTCTCTCATATATAATTCCAGATTTAAAAATGATATTTTATTCTTGGGTCACACCTTGTATAAATTGTGGTCTAATAAACAGATTGACCAAGGGCTAATCTTAGATTCTACAGTAGCTATGGATCCAAGTGCTTTACTGATTCCTAACCCTGACTTGGCCTTTGATTTGATCACAAGAATGACACACAATGATGAAGACCAACGACTAACAATTCAGCAGGTTGTTGATCATAAATTCTGGAAAAGTATCAAAATTTAGTTTTTCTTTCATTATTTATTTGTCTTGTGCATGTTCTACAGACTAAGTCAAGCTTCTTTTTTTAACTAGTAAAAATCAGTTAAAAA